>NW_028126309.1:0-600000 GCF_965194825.1 Balaenoptera physalus | reverse complement strand
CCTGTGGCCTGGCAACATGACTGACGTTTGATTCTGGATCCCTGTGGCCTGGGAACATGACTGAGGCGTGATTCTGGAAAACTGTGGCCTGGGAACATGACATCTGTTTAGATTGTGGAATACTGTGCCCCGGGAACCTGACTGAGCCTTGGTTCTGAAACCCTGTGGACTGGGAACATGACTGAGGTTTTATTCTGGAACCCTGTAGCCTGGGAACATAACTGAGGATTGATTCTGGAACCCTGTGGCCTGGGAACATGATACCGGTGGATTCTGGAACCCTGGGGACTGGGCATGTGACATCTGTTTAGATTGTGGAATACTGTGGCCCGGGAACCTGACTGAGCCTTGGTTCTGGAACCCTGTGGATTGGGAACATGACTGAGGTTTTATTCTAGAACCCTGTAGCCTGGAAACATAACTGAGGATTGATTCTCGAACCCTGTGGCCTGGGAACATGACATCGGTGGATTCTAGAACCCTGTGGCCTGGGAACATGTCTGAGGTTTGATGGTGGAAACCTGTGGCTTGGCAACATGACTAAGGTTTGATTCTGGAAGACTGTGGCCAGGAAGCATGATATCTGGTTGATTCTGGAAACATGTGTCCTGGGAACATGACTGAGGTTTGTTTCTGGAAGCCTGTGCCCTGGGAACATGACTGAGGTTTGATTCTGGACACCTGTGTCCTGGGAACATGACTGAGGTTTGATGGTTGAAACCTGTGGCCCGCGAACATGACTCAGGTTTGATTCTGGAACCATGTGTCCTGGGAACATGACTGAGGTTTGATTTTGGAAACCTTTGGCCTGGGAAAATGACTGAGGTTTCATTGTGGAAACATGTGGCCTGGGATCATGACTGAGGTTTGATGGTGGAACACTCTGGCCTGGCAAAATGACTGAGGCTTGATTCTGGAACCCTGTGGCCCGGGAACGTGACTGAGGTTTGATGGCAGAAACCTGTGGCCTGGCAACATGACTGACGTTTGATTCTGGATCCCTGTGGCCTGGGAAGATGACTGAGGCGTGATTCTGGAAAACTGTGGCCTGGGAACATGACATCTGTTTAGATTGTGGAATACTGTGCCCCGGGAACCTGACTGAGCCTTGGTTCTGAAACCCTGTGGACTGGGAACATGACTGAGGTTTTATTCTGGAACCCTGTAGCCTGGGAACATAACTGAGGATTGATTCTGGAACCCTGTGGCCTGGGAACATGATACCGGTGGATTCTGGAACCCTGGGGACTGGGCATGTGACATCTGTTTAGATTGTGGAATACTGTGCCCCGGGAACCTGACTGAGGCTTGGTTCTGGAACCCTGTGGATTGGGAACATGACTGAGGTTTTATTCTAGAACCCTGTAGCCTGGAAACATAACTGAGGATTGATTCTCGAACCCTGTGGCCTGGGAACATGACATCGGTGGATTCTAGAACCCTGTGGCCTGGGAACATGTCTGAGGTTTGATGGTGGAAACCTGTGGCTTGGCAACATGACTAAGGTTTGATTCTGGAAGACTGTGGCCAGGAAGCATGATATCTGGTTGATTCTGGAAACTTGTGTCCTGGGAACATGACTGAGGTTTGTTTCTGGAAGCCTGTGCCCTGGGAACATGACTGAGGTTTGATTCTGGACACCTGTGTCCTGGGAACATGACTGAGGTTTGATGGTTGAAACCTGTGGCCCGCGCACATGACTCAGGTTTGATTCTGGAACCATGTGTCCTGGGAACATGACTGAGGTTTGATTTTGGAAACCTTTGGCCTGGGAAAATGACTGAGGTTTCATTGTGGAAACATGTGGCCTGGGATCATGACTGAGGTTTGATGGTGGAACACTCTGGCCTGGCAAAATGACTGAGGCTTGATTCTGGAACCCTGTGGCCCGGGAACGTGACTGAGGTTTGATGGCAGAAACCTGTGGCCTGGCAACATGACTGACGTTTGATTCTGGATCCCTGTGGCCTGGGAACATGACTGAGGCGTGATTCTGGAAAACTGTGGCCTGGGAACATGACATCTGTTTAGATTGTGGAATACTGTGCCCCGGGAACCTGACTGAGCCTTGGTTCTGAAACCCTGTGGACTGGGAACATGACTGAGGTTTTATTCTGGAACCCTGTAGCCTGGGAACATAACTGAGGATTGATTCTGGAACCCTGTGGCCTGGGAACATGATACCGGTGGATTCTGGAACCCTGGGGACTGGGCATGTGACATCTGTTTAGATTGTGGAATACTGTACCCCGGGAACCTGACTGAGCCTTGGTTCTGGAACCCTGTGGATTGGGAACATGACTGAGGTTTTATTCTAGAACCCTGTAGCCTGGAAACATAACTGAGGATTGATTCTCGAACCCTGTGGCCTGGGAACATGACATCGGTGGATTCTAGAACCCTGTGGCCTGGGAACATGTCTGAGGTTTGATGGTGGAAACCTGTGGCTTGGCAACATGACTAAGGTTTGATTCTGGAAGACTGTGGCCAGGAAGCATGATATCTGGTTGATTCTGGAAACTTGTGTCCTGGGAACATGACTGAGGTTTGTTTCTGGAAGCCTGTGCCCTGGGAAAATGACTGAGGTTTGATTCTGGACACCTGTGTCCTGGGAACATGACTGAGGTTTGATGGTTGAAACCTGTGGCCCGCGAACATGACTCAGGTTTGATTCTGGAACCATGTGTCCTGGGAACATGACTGAGGTTTGATTTTGGAAACCTTTGGCCTGGGAAAATGACTGAGGTTTCATTGTAGAAACATGTGGCCTGGGATCATGACTGAGGTTTGATGGTGGAACACTCTGGCCTGGCAAAATGACTGAGGCTTGATTCTGGAACCCTGTGGCCCGGGAACGTGACTGAGGTTTGATGGCAGAAACCTGTGGCCTGGCAACATGACTGACGTTTGATTCTGGATCCCTGTAGCCTGGGAACATGACTGAGGCGTGATTCTGGAAAACTGTGGCCTGGGAACATGACATCTGTTTAGATTGTGGAATACTGTGCCCCGGGAACCTGACTGAGCCTTGGTTCTGAAACCCTGTGGACTGGGAACATGACTGAGGTTTTATTCTGGAACCCTGTAGCCTGGGAACATAACTGAGGATTGATTCTGGAACCCTGTGGCCTGGGAACATGATACCGGTGGATTCTGGAACCCTGGGGACTGGGCATGTGACATCTGTTTAGATTGTGGAATACTGTGCCCCGGGAACCTGACTGAGCCTTGGTTCTGGAACCCTGTGGATTGGGAACATGACTGAGGTTTTATTCTAGAACCCTGTAGCCTGGAAACATAACTGAGGATTGATTCTCGAACCCTGTGGCCTGGGAACATGACATCGGTGGATTCTAGAACCCTGTGGCCTGGGAACATGTCTGAGGTTTGATGGTGGAAACCTGTGGCTTGGCAACATGACTAAGGTTTGATTCTGGAAGACTGTGGCCAGGAAGCATGATATCTGGTTGATTCTGGAAACTTGTGTCCTGGGAACATGACTGAGGTTTGTTTCTGGAAGCCTGTGCCCTGGGAACATGACTGAGGTTTGATTCTGGACACCTGTGTCCTGGGAACATGACTGAGGTTTGATGGTTGAAACCTGTGGCCCGCGAACATGACTCAGGTTTGATTCTGGAACCATGTGTCCTGGGAACATGACTGAGGTTTGATTTTGGAAACCTTTGGCCTGGGAAAATGACTGAGGTTTCATTGTGGAAACATGTGGCCTGGGATCATGACTGAGGTTTGATGGTGGAACACTCTGGCCTGGCAAAATGACTGAAGCTTGATTCTGGAACCCTGTGGCCCGGGAACGTGACTGAGGTTTGATGGCAGAAACCTGTGGCCTGGCAACATGACTGACGTTTGATTCTGGATCCCTGTGGCCTGGGAACATGACTGAGGCGTGATTCTGGAAAACTGTGGCCTGGGAACATGACATCTGTTTAGATTGTGGAATACTGTGCCCCGGGAACCTGACTGAGCCTTGGTTCTGAAACCCTGTGGACTGGGAACATGACTGAGGTTTTATTCTGGAACCCTGTAGCCTGGGAACATAACTGAGGATTGATTCTGGAACCCTGTGGCCTGGGAACATGATACCGGTGGATTCTGGAACCCTGGGGACTGGGCATGTGACATCTGTTTAGATTGTGGAATACTGTGCCCCGGGAACCTGACTGAGCCTTGGTTCTGGAACCCTGTGGATTGGGAACATGACAGGTTTTATTCTAGAACCCTGTAGCCTGGAAACATAACTGAGGATTGATTCTCGAACCCTGTGGCCTGGGAACATGACATCGGTGGATTCTAGAACCCTGTGGCCTGGGAACATGTCTGAGGTTTGATGGTGGAAACCTGTGGCTTGGCAACATGACTAAGGTTTGATTCTGGAAGACTGTGGCCAGGAAGCATGATATCTGGTTGATTCTGGAAACTTGTGTCCTGGGAACATGACTGAGGTTTGTTTCTGGAAGCCTGTGCCCTGGGAACATGACTGAGGTTTGATTCTGGACACCTGTGTCCTGGGAACATGACTGAGGTTTGATGGTTGAAACCTGTGGCCCGCGCACATGACTCAGGTTTGATTCTGGAACCATGTGTCCTGGGAACATGACTGAGGTTTGATTTTGGAAACCTTTGGCCTGGGAAAATGACTGAGGTTTCATTGTGGAAACATGTGGCCTGGGATCATGACTGAGGTTTGATGGTGGAACACTCTGGCCTGGCAAAATGACTGAGGCTTGATTCTGGAACCCTGTGGCCCGGGAACGTGACTGAGGTTTGATGGCAGAAACCTGTGGCCTGGCAACATGACTGACGTTTGCTTCTGGATCCCTGTGGCCTGGGAACATGACTGAGGCGTGATTCTGGAAAACTGTGCCCTGGGAACATGACATCTGTTTAGATTGTGGAATACTGTGCCCCGGGAACCTGACTGAGCCTTGGTTCTGAAACCCTGTGGACTGGGAACATGACTGAAGTTTTATTCTGGAACCCTGTAGCCTGGGAACATAACTGAGGATTGATTCTGGAACCCTGTGGCCTGGGAACATGATACCGGTGGATTCTGGAACCCTGGGGACTGGGCATGTGACATCTGTTTAGATTGTGGAATACTGTGCCCCGGGAACCTGACTGAGCCTTGGTTCTGGAACCCTGTGGATTGGGAACATGACTGAGGTTTTATTCTAGAACCCTGTAGCCTGGAAACATAACTGAGGATTGATTCTCGAACCCTGTGTCCTGGGAACATGACATCGGTGGATTCTAGAACCCTGTGGCCTGGGAACATGTCTGAGGTTTGATGGTGGAAACCTGTGGCTTGGCAACATGACTAAGGTTTGATTCTGGAAGACTGTGGCCAGGAAGCATGATATCTGCTTGATTCTGGAAACTTGTGTCCTGGGAACATGACTGAGGTTTGTTTCTGGAAGCCTGTGCCCTGGGAACATGACTGAGGTTTGATTCTGGACACCTGTGTCCTGGGAACATGACTGAGGTTTGATGGTTGAAACCTGTGGCCCGCGCACATGACTCAGGTTTGATTCTGGAACCATGTGTCCTGGGAACATGACTGAGGTTTGATTTTGGAAACCTTTGGCCTGGGAAAATGACTGAGGTTTCATTGTGGAAACATGTGGCCTGGGATCATGACTGAGGTTTGATGGTGGAACACTCTGGCCTGGCAAAATGACTGAGGCTTGATTCTGGAACCCTGTGGCCCGGGAACGTGACTGAGGTTTGATGGCAGAAACCTGTGGCCTGGCAACATGACTGACGTTTGATTCTGGATCCCTGTGGCCTGGGAACATGACTGAGGCGTGATTCTGGAAAACTGTGGCCTGGGAACATGACATCTGTTTAGATTGTGGAATACTGTGCCCCGGGAACCTGACTGAGCCTTGGTTCTGAAACCCTGTGGACTGGGAACATGACTGAGGTTTTATTCTGGAACCCTGTAGCCTGGGAACATAACTGAGGATTGATTCTGGAACCCTGTGGCCTGGGAACATGATACCGGTGGATTCTGGAACCCTGGGGACTGGGCATGTGACATCTGTTTAGATTGTGGAATACTGTGCCCCGGGAACCTGACTGAGCCTTGGTTCTGGAACCCTGTGGATTGGGAACATGACTGAGGTTTTATTCTAGAACCCTGTAGCCTGGAAACATAACTGAGGATTGATTCTCGAACCCTGTGGCCTGGGAACATGACATCGGTGGATTCTAGAACCCTGTGGCCTGGGAACATGTCTGAGGTTTGAAGGTGGAAACCTGTGGCTTGGCAACATGACTAAGGTTTGATTCTGGAAGACTGTGGCCAGGAAGCATGATATCTGGTTGATTCTGGAAACTTGTGTCCTGGGAACATGACTGAGGTTTGTTTCTGGAAGCCTGTGCCCTGGGAACATGACTGAGGTTTGATTCTGGACACCTGTGTCCTGGGAACATGACTGAGGTTTGATGGTTGAAACCTGTGGCCCGCACACATGACTCAGGTTTGATTCTGGAACCATGTGTCCTGGGAACATGACTGAGGTTTGATTTTGGAAACCTTTGGCCTGGGAAAATGACTGAGGTTTCATTGTGGAAACATGTGGCCTGGGATCATGACTGAGGTTTGATGGTGGAACACTCTGGCCTGGCAAAATGACTGAGGCTTGATTCTGGAACCCTGTGGCCCGGGAACGTGACTGAGGTTTGATGGCAGAAACCTGTGGCCTGGCAACATGACTGACGTTTGCTTCTGGATCCCTGTGGCCTGGGAACATGACTGAGGCGTGATTCTGGAAAACTGTGGCCTGGGAACATGACATCTGTTTAGATTGTGGAATACTGTGCCCCGGGAACCTGACTGAGCCTTGGTTCTGAAACCCTGTGGACTGGGAACATGACTGAAGTTTTATTCTGGAACCCTGTAGCCTGGGAACATAACTGAGGATTGATTCTGGAACCCTGTGGCCTGGGAACATGATACCGGTGGATTCTGGAACCCTGGGGACTGGGCATGTGACATCTGTTTAGATTGTGGAATACTGTGCCCCGGGAACCTGACTGAGCCTTGGTTCTGGAACCCTGTGGATTGGGAACATGACTGAGGTTTTATTCTAGAACCCTGTAGCCTGGAAACATAACTGAGGATTGATTCTCGAACCCTGTGTCCTGGGAACATGACATCGGTGGATTCTAGAACCCTGTGGCCTGGGAATATGTCTGAGGTTTGATGGTGGAAACCTGTGGCTTGGCAACATGACTAAGGTTTGATTCTGGAAGACTGTGGCCAGGAAGCATGATATCTGCTTGATTCTGGAAACTTGTGTCCTGGGAACATGACTGAGGTTTGTTTCTGGAAGCCTGTGCCCTGGGAACATGACTGAGGTTTGATTCTGGACACCTGTGTCCTGGGAACATGACTGAGGTTTGATGGTTGAAACCTGTGGCCCGCGCACATGACTCAGGTTTGATTCTGGAACCATGTGTCCTGGGAACATGACTGAGGTTTGATTTTGGAAACCTTTGGCCTGGGAAAATGACTGAGGTTTCATTGTGGAAACATGTGGCCTGGGATCATGACTGAGGTTTGATGGTGGAACACTCTGGCCTGGCAAAATGACTGAGGCTTGATTCTGGAACCCTGTGGCCCGGGAACGTGACTGAGGTTTGATGGCAGAAACCTGTGGCCTGGCAACATGACTGACGTTTGATTCTGGATCCCTGTGGCCTGGGAACATGACTGAGGCGTGATTCTGGAAAACTGTGGCCTGGGAACATGACATCTGTTTAGATTGTGGAATACTGTGCCCCGGGAACCTGACTGAGCCTTGGTTCTGAAACCCTGTGGACTGGGAACATGACTGAGGTTTTATTCTGGAACCCTGTAGCCTGGGAACATAACTGAGGATTGATTCTGGAACCCTGTGGCCTGGGAACATGATACCGGTGGATTCTGGAACCCTGGGGACTGGGCATGTGACATCTGTTTAGATTGTGGAATACTGTGCCCCGGGAACCTGACTGAGCCTTGGTTCTGGAACCCTGTGGATTGGGAACATGACTGAGGTTTTATTCTAGAACCCTGTAGCCTGGAAACATAACTGAGGATTGATTCTCGAACCCTGTGGCCTGGGAACATGACATCGGTGGATTCTAGAACCCTGTGGCCTGGGAACATGTCTGAGGTTTGAAGGTGGAAACCTGTGGCTTGGCAACATGACTAAGGTTTGATTCTGGAAGACTGTGGCCAGGAAGCATGATATCTGGTTGATTCTGGAAACTTGTGTCCTGGGAACATGACTGAGGTTTGATTCTGGACACCTGTGTCCTGGGAACATGACTGAGGTTTGATGGTTGAAACCTGTGGCCCGCGCACATGACTCAGGTTTGATTCTGGAACCATGTGTCCTGGGAACATGACTGAGGTTTGATTTTGGAAACCTTTGGCCTGGGAAAATGACTGAGGTTTCATTGTGGAAACATGTGGCCTGGGATCATGACTGAGGTTTGATGGTGGAACACTCTGGCCTGGCAAAATGACTGAGGCTTGATTCTGGAACCCTGTGGCCCGGGAACATGAGAACGGTTTGATTCTGGAACCCTGTGGCCTTTAACATGATATCGGTGGATTCTGGAACCCTGTGGCCTGGGAACATGAGAACGGTTTGATTCTGGAACCCTGTAGCCTGGGAACATGAGTGAGGATTGATGGTGGAACCCTGTGGCCTGGCAACATGACTGAGGTTTGATACTGGAAGACTGTGGCCAGGAAACATGATATCGGGTTGATTCTGGAAACTTCTGTCCTGGGAACAAGACTGAGGTTTGATTCTGGAACACTGTGTCCTGGGAATATGACAAAGGTTTGTTGCTGGAAGCCTGTTCCCTGGGTACATGACTGAGGTTTGATTCTGGACACCTGTGTCTTGGGAACATGAGTGATGTTTGATTGTTGAAACCTGTGGCCTGCGAACATGACTCAGGTTTGATTCTGGAACCATGTGTCCTGGGAATATGACTGAGGTTTGATTCTGGAAACCTTTGGCCTGAGAAAATGACTGAGGTTTCATTGTGGAAACATGTGGCCTGGGATCATGACTGAGGTTTGATGGTGGAACACTCTGGCCTGGCAAAATGACTGAGGCTTGATTCTGGAACCCTGTGGCCCGGGAACGTGACTGAGGTTTGATGGCAGAAACCTGTGGCCTGGCAACATGACTGACGTTTGATTCTGGATCCCTGTGGCCTGGGAACATGACTGAGGCGTGATTCTGGAAAACTGTGGCCTGGGAACATGACATCTGTTTAGATTGTGGAATACTGTGCCCCGGGAACCTGACTGAGCCTTGGTTCTGAAACCCTGTGGACTGGGAACATGACTGAGGTTTTATTCTGGAACCCTGTAGCCTGGGAACATAACTGAGGATTGATTCTGGAACCCTGTGGCCTGGGAACATGATACCGGTGGATTCTGGAACCCTGGGGACTGGGCATGTGACATCTGTTTAGATTGTGGAATACTGTGCCCCGGGAACCTGACTGAGCCTTGGTTCTGGAACCCTGTGGATTGGGAACATGACTGAGGTTTTATTCTAGAACCCTGTAGCCTGGAAACATAACTGAGGATTGATTCTCGAACCCTGTGGCCTGGGAACATGACATCGGTGGATTCTAGAACCCTGTGGCCTGGGAACATGTCTGAGGTATGAAGGTGGAAACCTGTGGCTTGGCAACATGACTAAGGTTTGATTCTGGAAGACTGTGGCCAGGAAGCATGATATCTGGTTGATTCTGGAAACTTGTGTCCTGGGAACATGACTGAGGTTTGTTTCTGGAAGCCTGTGCCCTGGGAACATGACTGAGGTTTGATTCTGGACACCTGTGTCCTGGGAACATGACTGAGGTTTGATGGTTGAAACCTGTGGCCCGCGCACATGACTCAGGTTTGATTCTGGAACCATGTGTCCTGGGAACATGACTGAGGTTTGATTTTGGAAACCTTTGGCCTGGGAAAATGACTGAGGTTTCATTGTGGAAACATGTGGCCTGGGATCATGACTGAGGTTTGATGGTGGAACACTCTGGCCTGGCAAAATGACTGAGGCTTGATTCTGGAACCCTGTGGCCCGGGAACATGAGAACGGTTTGATTCTGGAACCCTGTGGCCTTTAACATGATATCGGTGGATTCTGGAACCCTGTGGCCTGGGAACATGAGAACGGTTTGATTCTGGAACCCTGTAGCCTGGGAACATGAGTGAGGATTGATGGTGGAACCCTGTGGCCTGGCAACATGACTGAGGTTTGATACTGGAAGACTGTGGCCAGGAAACATGATATCGGGTTGATTCTGGAAACTTCTGTCCTGGGAACAAGACTGAGGTTTGATTCTGGAACACTGTGTCCTGGGAATATGACAAAGGTTTGTTGCTGGAAGCCTGTTCCCTGGGTACATGACTGAGGTTTGATTCTGGACACCTGTGTCTTGGGAACATGAGTGATGTTTGATTGTTGAAACCTGTGGCCTGCGAACATGACTCAGGTTTGATTCTGGAACCATGTGTCCTGGGAATATGACTGAGGTTTGATTCTGGAAACCTTTGGCCTGAGAAAATGACTGAGGTTTCATTGTGGAAACATGTGGCCTGGGATCATGACTGAGGTTTGATGGTGGAACACTCTGGCCTGGCAAAATGACTGAGGCTTGATTCTGGAACCCTGTGGCCCGGGAACGTGACTGAGGTTTGATGGCAGAAACCTGTGGCCTGGCAACATGACTGACGTTTGATTCTGGATCCCTGTGGCCTGGGAACATGACTGAGGCGTGATTCTGGAAAACTGTGGCCTGGGAACATGACATCTGTTTAGATTGTGGAATACTGTGCCCCGGGAACCTGACTGAGCCTTGGTTCTGAAACCCTGTGGACTGGGAACATGACTGAGGTTTTATTCTGGAACCCTGTAGCCTGGGAACATAACTGAGGATTGATTCTGGAACCCTGTGGCCTGGGAACATGATACCGGTGGATTCTGGAACCCTGGGGACTGGGCATGTGACATCTGTTTAGATTGTGGAATACTGTGCCCCGGGAACCTGACTGAGCCTTGGTTCTGGAACCCTGTGGATTGGGAACATGACTGAGGTTTTATTCTAGAACCCTGTAGCCTGGAAACATAACTGAGGATTGATTCTCGAACCCTGTGGCCTGGGAACATGACATCGGTGGATTCTAGAACCCTGTGGCCTGGGAACATGTCTGAGGTTTGATGGTGGAAACCTGTGGCTTGGCAACATGACTAAGGTTTGATTCTCGAAGACTGTGGCCAGGAAGCATGATATCTGGTTGATTCTGGAAACATGTGTCCTGGGAACATGACTGAGGTTTGTTTCTGGAAGCCTGTGCCCTGGGAACATGACTGAGGTTTGATTCTGGACACCTGTGTCCTGGGAACATGACTGAGGTTTGATGGTTGAAACCTGTGGCCCGCGAACATGACTCAGGTTTGATTCTGGAACCATGTGTCCTGGGAACATGACTGAGGTTTGATTTTGGAAACCTTTGGCCTGGGAAAATGACTGAGGTTTCATTGTGGAAACATGTGGCCTGGGATCATGACTGAGGTTTGATGGTGGAACACTCTGGCCTGGCAAAATGACTGAGGCTTGATTCTGGAACCCTGTGGCCCGGGAACGTGACTGAGGTTTGATGGCAGAAACCTGTGGCCTGGCAACATGACTGACGTTTGATTCTGGATCCCTGTGGCCTGGGAAGATGACTGAGGCGTGATTCTGGAAAACTGTGGCCTGGGAACATGACATCTGTTTAGATTGTGGAATACTGTGCCCCGGGAACCTGACTGAGCCTTGGTTCTGAAACCCTGTGGACTGGGAAAATGACTGAGGTTTTATTCTGGAACCCTGTAGCCTGGGAACATAACTGAGGATTGATTCTGGAACCCTGTGGCCTGGGAACATGATACCGGTGGATTCTGGAACCCTGGGGACTGGGCATGTGACATCTGTTTAGATTGTGGAATACTGTGCCCCGGGAACCCGACTGAGCCTTGGTTCTGGAACCCTGTGGATTGGGAACATGACTGAGGTTTTATTCTAGAACCCTGTAGCCTGGAAACATAACTGAGGATTGATTCTCGAACCCTGTGGCCTGGGAACATGACATCGGTGGATTCTAGAACCCTGTGGCCTGGGAACATGTCTGAGGTTTGATGGTGGAAACCTGTGGCTTGGCAACATGACTAAGGTTTGATTCTGGAAGACTGTGGCCAGGAAGCATGATATCTGGTTGATTCTGGAAACTTGTGTCCTGGGAACATGACTGAGGTTTGTTTCTGGAAGCCTGTGCCCTGGGAACATGACTGAGGTTTGATTCTGGACACCTGTGTCCTGGGAACATGACTGAGGTTTGATGGTTGAAACCTGTGGCCCGCGAACATGACTCAGGTTTGATTCTGGAACCATGTGTCCTGGGAACATGACTGAGGTTTGATTTTGGAAACCTTTGGCCTGGGAAAATGACTGAGGTTTCATTGTAGAAACATGTGGCCTGGGATCATGACTGAGGTTTGATGGTGGAACACTCTGGCCTGGCAAAATGACTGAGGCTTGATTCTGGAACCCTGTGGCCCGGGAACGTGACTGAGGTTTGATGGCAGAAACCTGTGGCCTGGCAACATGACTGACGTTTGATTCTGGATCCCTGTGGCCTGGGAACATGACTGAGGCGTGATTCTGGAAAACTGTGGCCTGGGAACATGACATCTGTTTAGATTGTGGAATACTGTGCCCCGGGAACCTGACTGAGCCTTGGTTCTGAAACCCTGTGGACTGGGAACATGACTGAGGTTTTATTCTGGAACCCTGTAGCCTGGGAACATAACTGAGGATTGATTCTGGAACCCTGTGGCCTGGGAACATGATACCGGTGGATTCTGGAACCCTGGGGACTGGGCATGTGACATCTGTTTAGATTGTGGAATACTGTGCCCCGGGAACCTGACTGAGCCTTGGTTCTGGAACCCTGTGGATTGGGAACATGACTGAGGTTTTATTCTAGAACCCTGTAGCCTGGAAACATAACTGAGGATTGATTCTCGAACCCTGTGGCCTGGGAACATGACATCGGTGGATTCTAGAACCCTGTGGCCTGGGAACATGTCTGAGGTTTGATGGTGGAAACCTGTGGCTTGGCAACATGACTAAGGTTTGATTCTGGAAGACTGTGGCCAGGAAGCATGATATCTGGTTGATTCTGGAAACTTGTGTCCTGGGAACATGACTGAGGTTTGTTTCTGGAAGCCTGTGCCCTGGGAACATGACTGAGGTTTGATTCTGGACACCTGTGTCCTGGGAACATGACTGAGGTTTGATGGTTGAAACCTGTGGCCCGCGAACATGACTCAGGTTTGATTCTGGAACCATGTGTCCTGGGAACATGACTGAGGTTTGATTTTGGAAACCTTTGGCCTGGGAAAATGACTGAGGTTTCATTGTGGAAACATGTGGCCTGGGATCATGACTGAGGTTTGATGGTGGAACACTCTGGCCTGGCAAAATGACTGAAGCTTGATTCTGGAACCCTGTGGCCCGGGAACGTGACTGAGGTTTGATGGCAGAAACCTGTGGCCTGGCAACATGACTGACGTTTGATTCTGGATCCCTGTGGCCTGGGAACATGACTGAGGCGTGATTCTGGAAAACTGTGGCCTGGGAACATGACATCTGTTTAGATTGTGGAATACTGTGCCCCGGGAACCTGACTGAGCCTTGGTTCTGAAACCCTGTGGACTGGGAACATGACTGAGGTTTTATTCTGGAACCCTGTAGCCTGGGAACATAACTGAGGATTGATTCTGGAACCCTGTGGCCTGGGAACATGATACCGGTGGATTCTGGAACCCTGGGGACTGGGCATGTGACATCTGTTTAGATTGTGGAATACTGTGCCCCGGGAACCTGACTGAGCCTTGGTTCTGGAACCCTGTGGATTGGGAACATGACAGGTTTTATTCTAGAACCCTGTAGCCTGGAAACATAACTGAGGATTGATTCTCGAACCCTGTGGCCTGGGAACATGACATCGGTGGATTCTAGAACCCTGTGGCCTGGGAACATGTCTGAGGTTTGATGGTGGAAACCTGTGGCTTGGCAACATGACTAAGGTTTGATTCTGGAAGACTGTGGCCAGGAAGCATGATATCTGGTTGATTCTGGAAACTTGTGTCCTGGGAACATGACTGAGGTTTGTTTCTGGAAGCCTGTGCCCTGGGAACATGACTGAGGTTTGATTCTGGACACCTGTGTCCTGGGAACATGACTGAGGTTTGATGGTTGAAACCTGTGGCCCGCGCACATGACTCAGGTTTGATTCTGGAACCATGTGTCCTGGGAACATGACTGAGGTTTGATTTTGGAAACCTTTGGCCTGGGAAAATGACTGAGGTTTCATTGTGGAAACATGTGGCCTGGGATCATGACTGAGGTTTGATGGTGGAACACTCTGGCCTGGCAAAATGACTGAGGCTTGATTCTGGAACCCTGTGGCCCGGGAACGTGACTGAGGTTTGATGGCAGAAACCTGTGGCCTGGCAACATGACTGACGTTTGCTTCTGGATCCCTGTGGCCTGGGAACATGACTGAGGCGTGATTCTGGAAAACTGTGGCCTGGGAACATGACATCTGTTTAGATTGTGGAATACTGTGCCCCGGGAACCTGACTGAGCCTTGGTTCTGAAACCCTGTGGACTGGGAACATGACTGAAGTTTTATTCTGGAACCCTGTAGCCTGGGAACATAACTGAGAATTGATTCTGGAACCCTGTGGCCTGGGAACATGATACCGGTGGATTCTGGAACCCTGGGGACTGGGCATGTGACATCTGTTTAGATTGTGGAATACTGTGCCCCGGGAACCTGACTGAGCCTTATTCTGGAACCCTGTGGATTGGGAACATGACTGAGGTTTTATTCTAGAACCCTGTAGCCTGGAAACATAACTGAGGATTGATTCTCGAACCCTGTGTCCTGGGAACATGACATCGGTGGATTCTAGAACCCTGTGGCCTGGGAACATGTCTGAGGTTTGATGGTGGAAACCTGTGGCTTGGCAACATGACTAAGGTTTGATTCTGGAAGACTGTGGCCAGGAAGCATGATATCTGCTTGATTCTGGAAACTTGTGTCCTGGGAACATGACTGAGGTTTGTTTCTGGAAGCCTGTGCCCTGGGAACATGACTGAGGTTTGATTCTGGACACCTGTGTCCTGGGAACATGACTGAGGTTTGATGGTTGAAACCTGTGGCCCGCGCACATGACTCAGGTTTGATTTTGGAACCATGTGTCCTGGGAACATGACTGAGGTTTGATTTTGGAAACCTTTGGCCTGGGAAAATGACTGAGGTTTCATTGTGGAAACATGTGGCCTGGGATCATGACTGAGGTTTGATGGTGGAACACTCTGGCCTGGCAAAATGACTGAGGCTTGATTCTGGAACCCTGTGGCCCGGGAACATGAGAACGGTTTGATTCTGGAACCCTGTGGCCTTTAACATGACATCGGTGGATTCTGGAACCCTGTGGCCTGGGAACGTGAGAACGGTTTGATTCTGGAACCCTGTGGCCTGGGAACATGAGTGAGGATTGATGGTGGAACCCTGTGGCCTGGCAACATGACTGAGGTTTGATACTGGAAGACTGTGGCCAGGAAACATGATATCGGGTTGATTCTGGAAACTTCTGTCCTCGGAACAAGACTGAGGTTTGATTTTGGAACCCTGTGTCCTGGGAATATGACAAAGGTTTGTTGCTGGAAGCCTGTTCCCTGGGTACATGACTGAGGTTTGATTCTGGACACCTGTGTCCTGGGAACATGATTGATGTTTGATTGTTGAAACCTGTGGCCTGCGAACATGACTCAGGTTTGATTCTGGAACCCTGTGTCCTGGGAATATGACTGAGGTTTGATTCTGGAAACCTTTGGCCTGAGAAAATGACTGAGGTTTCATTGTGGAAACATGTGGCCTGGGATCATGACTGAGGTTTGATGGTGGAACACTCTGGCCTGGCAAAATGACTGAGGCTTGATTCTGGAACCCTGTGGCCCGGGAACGTGACTGAGGTTTGATGGCAGAAACCTGTGGCCTGGCAACATGACTGACGTTTGATTCTGGATCCCTGTGGCCTGGGAACATGACTGAGGCGTGATTCTGGAAAACTGTGGCCTGGGAACATGACATCTGTTTAGATTGTGGAATACTGTGCCCCGGGAACCTGACTGAGCCTTGGTTCTGAAACCCTGTGGACTGGGAACATGACTGAGGTTTTATTCTGGAACCCTGTAGCCTGGGAACATAACTGAGGATTGATTCTGGAACCCTGTGGCCTGGGAACATGATACCGGTGGATTCTGGAACCCTGGGGACTGGGCATGTGACATCTGTTTAGATTGTGGAATACTGTGCCCCGGGAACCTGACTGAGCCTTGGTTCTGGAACCCTGTGGATTGGGAACATGACTGAGGTTTTATTCTAGAACCCTGTAGCCTGGAAACATAACTGAGGATTGATTCTCGAACCCTGTGGCCTGGGAACATGACATCGGTGGATTCTAGAACCCTGTGGCCTGGGAACATGTCTGAGGTTTGAAGGTGGAAACCTGTGGCTTGGCAACATGACTAAGGTTTGATTCTGGAAGACTGTGGCCAGGAAGCATGATATCTGGTTGATTCTGGAAACTTGTGTCCTGGGAACATGACTGAGGTTTGTTTCTGGAAGCCTGTGCCCTGGGAACATGACTGAGGTTTGATTCTGGACACCTGTGTCCTGGGAACATGACTGAGGTTTGATGGTTGAAACCTGTGGCCCGCGCACATGACTCAGGTTTGATTCTGGAACCATGTGTCCTGGGAACATGACTGAGGTTTGATTTTGGAAACCTTTGGCCTGGGAAAATGACTGAGGTTTCATTGTGGAAACATGTGGCCTGGGATCATGACTGAGGTTTGATGGTGGAACACTCTGGCCTGGCAAAAAGACTGAGGCTTGATTCTGGAACCCTGTGGCCCGGGAACATGAGAACGGTTTGATTCTGGAACCCTGTGGCCTTTAACATGATATCGGTGGATTCTGGAACCCTGTGGCCTGGGAACATGAGAACGGTTTGATTCTGGAACCCTGTAGCCTGGGAACATGAGTGAGGATTGATGGTGGAACCCTGTGGCCTGGCAACATGACTGAGGTTTGATACTGGAAGACTGTGGCCAGGAAACATGATATCGGGTTGATTCTGGAAACTTCTGTCCTGGGAACAAGACTGAGGTTTGATTCTGGAACACTGTGTCCTGGGAATATGACAAAGGTTTGTTGCTGGAAGCCTGTTCCCTGGGTACATGACTGAGGTTTGATTCTGGACACCTGTGTCCTGGGAACATGAGTGATGTTTGATTGTTGAAACCTGTGGCCTGCGAACATGACTCAGGTTTGATTCTGGAACCATGTGTCCTGGGAATATGACTGAGGTTTGATTCTGGAAACCTTTGGCCTGAGAAAATGACTGAGGTTTCATTGTGGAAACATGTGGCCTGGGATCATGACTGAGGTTTGATGGTGGAACACTCTGGCCTGGCAAAATGACTGAGGCTTGATTCTGGAACCCTGTGGCCCGGGAACGTGACTGAGGTTTGATGGCAGAAACCTGTGGCCTGGCAACATGACTGACGTTTGATTCTGGATCCCTGTGGCCTGGGAACATGACTGAGGCGTGATTCTGGAAAACTGTGGCCTGGGAACATGACATCTGTTTAGATTGTGGAATACTGTGCCCCGGGAACCTGACTGAGCCTTGGTTCTGAAACCCTGTGGACTGGGAACATGACTGAGGTTTTATTCTGGAACCCTGTAGCCTGGGAACATAACTGAGGATTGATTCTGGAACCCTGTGGCCTGGGAACATGATACCGGTGGATTCTGGAACCCTGGGGACTGGGCATGTGACATCTGTTTAGATTGTGGAATACTGTGGCCCGGGAACCTGACTGAGCCTTGGTTCTGGAACCCTGTGGATTGGGAACATGACTGAGGTTTTATTCTTGAACCCTGTAGCCTGGAAACATAACTGAGGATTGATTCTCGAACCCTGTGGCCTGGGAACATGACATCGGTGGATTCTAGAACCCTGTGGCCTGGGAACATGTCTGAGGTTTGATGGTGGAAACCTGTGGCTTGGCAACATGACTAAGGTTTGATTCTGGAAGACTGTGGCCAGGAAGCATGATATCTGGTTGATTCTGGAAACATGTGTCCTGGGAACATGACTGAGGTTTGTTTCTGGAAGCCTGTGCCCTGGGAACATGACTGAGGTTTGATTCTGGACACCTGTGTCCTGGGAACATGACTGAGGTTTGATGGTTGAAACCTGTGGCCCGCGAACATGACTCAGGTTTGATTCTGGAACCATGTGTCCTGGGAACATGACTGAGGTTTGATTTTGGAAACCTTTGGCCTGGGAAAATGACTGAGGTTTCATTGTGGAAACATGTGGCCTGGGATCATGACTGAGGTTTGATGGTGGAACACTCTGGCCTGGCAAAATGACTGAGGCTTGATTCTGGAACCCTGTGGCCCGGGAACATGAGAACGGTTTGATTCTGGAACCCTGTGGCCTTTAACATGACATCGGTGGATTCTGGAACCCTGTGGCCTGGGAACATGAGAACGGTTTGATTCTGGAACCCTGTGGCCTGGGAACATGAGTGAGGATTGATGGTGGAACCCTGTGGCCTGGCAACATGACTGAGGTTTGATACTGGAAGACTGTGGCCAGGAAACATGATATCGGGTTGATTCTGGAAACTTCTGTCCTGGGAACAAGACTGAGGTTTGATTCTGGAACCCTGTGTCCTGGGAATATGACAAAGGTTTGTTGCTGGAAGCCTGTTCCCTGGGTACATGACTGAGGTTTGATTCTGGACACCTGTGTCCTGGGAACATGATTGATGTTTGATTGTTGAAACCTGTGGCCTGCGAACATGACTCAGGTTTGATTCTGGAACCCTGTGTCCTGGGAATATGACTGAGGTTTGATTCTGGAAACCTTTGGCCTGAGAAAATGACTGAGGTTTCATTGTGGAAACATGTGGCCTGGGATCATGACTGAGGTTTGATGGTGGAACACTCTGGCCTGGCAAAATGACTGAGGCTTGATTCTGGAACCCTGTGGCCCGGGAACGTGACTGAGGTTTGATGGCAGAAACCTGTGGCCTGGCAACATGACTGACGTTTGATTCTGGATCCCTGTGGCCTGGGAACATGACTGAGGCGTGATTCTGGAAAACTGTGGCCTGGGAACATGACATCTGTTTAGATTGTGGAATACTGTGCCCCGGGAACCTGACTGAGCCTTGGTTCTGAAACCCTGTGGACTGGGAACATGACTGAGGTTTTATTCTGGAACCCTGTAGCCTGGGAACATAACTGAGGATTGATTCTGGAACCCTGTGGCCTGGGAACATGATACCGGTGGATTCTGGAACCCTGGGGACTGGGCATGTGACATCTGTTTAGATTGTGGAATACTGTGCCCCGGGAACCTGACTGAGCCTTGGTTCTGGAACCCTGTGGATTGGGAACATGACTGAGGTTTTATTCTAGAACCCTGTAGCCTGGAAACATAACTGAGGATTGATTCTCGAACCCTGTGGCCTGGGAACATGACATCGGTGGATTCTAGAACCCTGTGGCCTGGGAACATGTCTGAGGTTTGATGGTGGAAACCTGTGGCTTGGCAACATGTCTAAGGTTTGATTCTGGAAGACTGTGGCCAGGAAGCATGATATCTGGTTGATTCTGGAAACTTGTGTCCTGGGAACATGACTGAGGTTTGTTTCTGGAAGCCTGTGCCCTGGGAACATGACTGAGGTTTGATTCTGGACACCTGTGTCCTGGGAACATGACTGAGGTTTGATGGTTGAAACCTGTGGCCCGCGAACATGACTCAGGTTTGATTCTGGAACCATGTGTCCTGGGAACATGACTGAGGTTTGATTTTGGAAACCTTTGGCCTGGGAAAATGACTGAGGTTTCATTGTGGAAACATGTGGCCTGGGATCATGACTGAGGTTTGATGGTGGAACACTCTGGCCTGGCAAAATGACTGAAGCTTGATTCTGGAACCCTGTGGCCCGGGAACGTGACTGAGGTTTGATGGCAGAAACCTGTGGCCTGGCAACATGACTGACGTTTGATTCTGGATCCCTGTGGCCTGGGAACATGACTGAGGCGTGATTCTGGAAAACTGTGGCCTGGGAACATGACATCTGTTTAGATTGTGGAATACTGTGCCCCGGGAACCTGACTGAGCCTTGGTTCTGAAACCCTGTGGACTGGGAACATGACTGAGGTTTTATTCTGGAACCCTGTAGCCTGGGAACATAACTGAGGATTGATTCTGGAACCCTGTGGCCTGGGAACATGATACCGGTGGATTCTGGAACCCTGGGGACTGGGCATGTGACATCTGTTTAGATTGTGGAATACTGTGCCCCGGGAACCTGACTGAGCCTTGGTTCTGGAACCCTGTGGATTGGGAACATGACAGGTTTTATTCTAGAACCCTGTAGCCTGGAAACATAACTGAGGATTGATTCTCGAACCCTGTGGCCTGGGAACATGACATCGGTGGATTCTAGAACCCTGTGGCCTGGGAACATGTCTGAGGTTTGATGGTGGAAACCTGTGGCTTGGCAACATGACTAAGGTTTGATTCTGGAAGACTGTGGCCAGGAAGCATGATATCTGGTTGATTCTGGAAACTTGTGTCCTGGGAACATGACTGAGGTTTGTTTCTGGAAGCCTGTGCCCTGGGAACATGACTGAGGTTTGATTCTGGACACCTGTGTCCTGGGAACATGACTGAGGTTTGATGGTTGAAACCTGTGGCCCGCGCACATGACTCAGGTTTGATTCTGGAACCATGTGTCCTGGGAACATGACTGAGGTTTGATTTTGGAAACCTTTGGCCTGGGAAAATGACTGAGGTTTCATTGTGGAAACATGTGGCCTGGGATCATGACTGAGGTTTGATGGTGGAACACTCTGGCCTGGCAAAATGACTGAGGCTTGATTCTGGAACCCTGTGGCCCGGGAACGTGACTGAGGTTTGATGGCAGAAACCTGTGGCCTGGCAACATGACTGACGTTTGCTTCTGGATCCCTGTGGCCTGGGAACATGACTGAGGCGTGATTCTGGAAAACTGTGGCCTGGGAACATGACATCTGTTTAGATTGTGGAATACTGTGCCCCGGGAACCTGACTGAGCCTTGGTTCTGAAACCCTGTGGACTGGGAACATGACTGAAGTTTTATTCTGGAACCCTGTAGCCTGGGAACATAACTGAGGATTGATTCTGGAACCCTGTGGCCTGGGAACATGATACCGGTGGATTCTGGAACCCTGGGGACTGGGCATGTGACATCTGTTTAGATTGTGGAATACTGTGCCCCGGGAACCTGACTGAGCCTTATTCTGGAACCCTGTGGATTGGGAACATGACTGAGGTTTTATTCTAGAACCCTGTAGCCTGGAAACATAACTGAGGATTGATTCTCGAACCCTGTGTCCTGGGAACATGACATCGGTGGATTCTAGAACCCTGTGGCCTGGGAACATGTCTGAGGTTTGATGGTGGAAACCTGTGGCTTGGCAACATGACTAAGGTTTGATTCTGGAAGACTGTGGCCAGGAAGCATGATATCTGCTTGATTCTGGAAACTTGTGTCCTGGGAACATGACTGAGGTTTGTTTCTGGAAGCCTGTGCCCTGGGAACATGACTGAGGTTTGATTCTGGACACCTGTGTCCTGGGAACATGACTGAGGTTTGATGGTTGAAACCTGTGGCCCGCGCACATGACTCAGGTTTGATTTTGGAACCATGTGTCCTGGGAACATGACTGAGGTTTGATTTTGGAAACCTTTGGCCTGGGAAAATGACTGAGGTTTCATTGTGGAAACATGTGGCCTGGGATCATGACTGAGGTTTGATGGTGGAACACTCTGGCCTGGCAAAATGACTGAGGCTTGATTCTGGAACCCTGTGGCCCGGGAACATGAGAACGGTTTGATTCTGGAACCCTGTGGCCTTTAACATGACATCGGTGGATTCTGGAACCCTGTGGCCTGGGAACGTGAGAACGGTTTGATTCTGGAACCCTGTGGCCTGGGAACATGAGTGAGGATTGATGGTGGAACCCTGTGGCCTGGCAACATGACTGAGGTTTGATACTGGAAGACTGTGGCCAGGAAACATGATATCGGGTTGATTCTGGAAACTTCTGTCCTCGGAACAAGACTGAGGTTTGATTTTGGAACCCTGTGTCCTGGGAATATGACAAAGGTTTGTTGCTGGAAGCCTGTTCCCTGGGTACATGACTGAGGTTTGATTCTGGACACCTGTGTCCTGGGAACATGATTGATGTTTGATTGTTGAAACCTGTGGCCTGCGAACATGACTCAGGTTTGATTCTGGAACCCTGTGTCCTGGGAATATGACTGAGGTTTGATTCTGGAAACCTTTGGCCTGAGAAAATGACTGAGGTTTCATTGTGGAAACATGTGGCCTGGGATCATGACTGAGGTTTGATGGTGGAACACTCTGGCCTGGCAAAATGACTGAGGCTTGATTCTGGAACCCTGTGGCCCGGGAACGTGACTGAGGTTTGATGGCAGAAACCTGTGGCCTGGCAACATGACTGACGTTTGATTCTGGATCCCTGTGGCCTGGGAACATGACTGAGGCGTGATTCTGGAAAACTGTGGCCTGGGAACATGACATCTGTTTAGATTGTGGAATACTGTGCCCCGGGAACCTGACTGAGCCTTGGTTCTGAAACCCTGTGGACTGGGAACATGACTGAGGTTTTATTCTGGAACCCTGTAGCCTGGGAACATAACTGAGGATTGATTCTGGAACCCTGTGGCCTGGGAACATGATACCGGTGGATTCTGGAACCCTGGGGACTGGGCATGTGACATCTGTTTAGATTGTGGAATACTGTGCCCCGGGAACCTGACTGAGCCTTGGTTCTGGAACCCTGTGGATTGGGAACATGACTGAGGTTTTATTCTAGAACCCTGTAGCCTGGAAACATAACTGAGGATTGATTCTCGAACCCTGTGGCCTGGGAACATGACATCGGTGGATTCTAGAACCCTGTGGCCTGGGAACATGTCTGAGGTTTGAAGGTGGAAACCTGTGGCTTGGCAACATGACTAAGGTTTGATTCTGGAAGACTGTGGCCAGGAAGCATGATATCTGGTTGATTCTGGAAACTTGTGTCCTGGGAACATGACTGAGGTTTGTTTCTGGAAGCCTGTGCCCTGGGAACATGACTGAGGTTTGATTCTGGACACCTGTGTCCTGGGAACATGACTGAGGTTTGATGGTTGAAACCTGTGGCCCGCGCACATGACTCAGGTTTGATTCTGGAACCATGTGTCCTGGGAACATGACTGAGGTTTGATTTTGGAAACCTTTGGCCTGGGAAAATGACTGAGGTTTCATTGTGGAAACATGTGGCCTGGGATCATGACTGAGGTTTGATGGTGGAACACTCTGGCCTGGCAAAAAGACTGAGGCTTGATTCTGGAACCCTGTGGCCCGGGAACATGAGAACGGTTTGATTCTGGAACCCTGTGGCCTTTAACATGATATCGGTGGATTCTGGAACCCTGTGGCCTGGGAACATGAGAACGGTTTGATTCTGGAACCCTGTAGCCTGGGAACATGAGTGAGGATTGATGGTGGAACCCTGTGGCCTGGCAACATGACTGAGGTTTGATACTGGAAGACTGTGGCCAGGAAACATGATATCGGGTTGATTCTGGAAACTTCTGTCCTGGGAACAAGACTGAGGTTTGATTCTGGAACACTGTGTCCTGGGAATATGACAAAGGTTTGTTGCTGGAAGCCTGTTCCCTGGGTACATGACTGAGGTTTGATTCTGGACACCTGTGTCCTGGGAACATGAGTGATGTTTGATTGTTGAAACCTGTGGCCTGCGAACATGACTCAGGTTTGATTCTGGAACCATGTGTCCTGGGAATATGACTGAGGTTTGATTCTGGAAACCTTTGGCCTGAGAAAATGACTGAGGTTTCATTGTGGAAACATGTGGCCTGGGATCATGACTGAGGTTTGATGGTGGAACACTCTGGCCTGGCAAAATGACTGAGGCTTGATTCTGGAACCCTGTGGCCCGGGAACGTGACTGAGGTTTGATGGCAGAAACCTGTGGCCTGGCAACATGACTGACGTTTGATTCTGGATCCCTGTGGCCTGGGAACATGACTGAGGCGTGATTCTGGAAAACTGTGGCCTGGGAACATGACATCTGTTTAGATTGTGGAATACTGTGCCCCGGGAACCTGACTGAGCCTTGGTTCTGAAACCCTGTGGACTGGGAACATGACTGAGGTTTTATTCTGGAACCCTGTAGCCTGGGAACATAACTGAGGATTGATTCTGGAACCCTGTGGCCTGGGAACATGATACCGGTGGATTCTGGAACCCTGGGGACTGGGCATGTGACATCTGTTTAGATTGTGGAATACTGTGGCCCGGGAACCTGACTGAGCCTTGGTTCTGGAACCCTGTGGATTGGGAACATGACTGAGGTTTTATTCTTGAACCCTGTAGCCTGGAAACATAACTGAGGATTGATTCTCGAACCCTGTGGCCTGGGAACATGACATCGGTGGATTCTAGAACCCTGTGGCCTGGGAACATGTCTGAGGTTTGATGGTGGAAACCTGTGGCTTGGCAACATGACTAAGGTTTGATTCTGGAAGACTGTGGCCAGGAAGCATGATATCTGGTTGATTCTGGAAACATGTGTCCTGGGAACATGACTGAGGTTTGTTTCTGGAAGCCTGTGCCCTGGGAACATGACTGAGGTTTGATTCTGGACACCTGTGTCCTGGGAACATGACTGAGGTTTGATGGTTGAAACCTGTGGCCCGCGAACATGACTCAGGTTTGATTCTGGAACCATGTGTCCTGGGAACATGACTGAGGTTTGATTTTGGAAACCTTTGGCCTGGGAAAATGACTGAGGTTTCATTGTGGAAACATGTGGCCTGGGATCATGACTGAGGTTTGATGGTGGAACACTCTGGCCTGGCAAAATGACTGAGGCTTGATTCTGGAACCCTGTGGCCCGGGAACGTGACTGAGGTTTGATGGCAGAAACCTGTGGCCTGGCAACATGACTGACGTTTGATTCTGGATCCCTGTGGCCTGGGAAGATGACTGAGGCGTGATTCTGGAAAACTGTGGCCTGGGAACATGACATCTGTTTAGATTGTGGAATACTGTGCCCCGGGAACCTGACTGAGCCTTGGTTCTGAAACCCTGTGGACTGGGAAAATGACTGAGGTTTTATTCTGGAACCCTGTAGCCTGGGAACATAACTGAGGATTGATTCTGGAACCCTGTGGCCTGGGAACATGATACCGGTGGATTCTGGAACCCTGGGGACTGGGCATGTGACATCTGTTTAGATTGTGGAATACTGTGCCCCGGGAACCCGACTGAGCCTTGGTTCTGGAACCCTGTGGATTGGGAACATGACTGAGGTTTTATTCTAGAACCCTGTAGCCTGGAAACATAACTGAGGATTGATTCTCGAACCCTGTGGCCTGGGAACATGACATCGGTGGATTCTAGAACCCTGTGGCCTGGGAACATGTCTGAGGTTTGATGGTGGAAACCTGTGGCTTGGCAACATGACTAAGGTTTGATTCTGGAAGACTGTGGCCAGGAAGCATGATATCTGGTTGATTCTGGAAACTTGTGTCCTGGGAACATGACTGAGGTTTGTTTCTGGAAACCTGTGCCCTGGGAACATGACTGAGGTTTGATTCTGGACACCTGTGTCCTGGGAACATGACTGACGTTTGATGGTTGAAACCTGTGGCCCGCGCACATGACTCAGGTTTGATTCTGGAACCATGTGTCCTGGGAACATGACTGAGGTTTGATTTTGGAAACCTTTGGCCTGGGAAAATGACTGAGGTTTCATTGTGGAAACATGTGGCCTGGGATCATGACTGAGGTTTGATGGTGGAACACTCTGGCCTGGCAAAATGACTGAGGCTTGATTCTGGAACCCTGTGGCCCGGGAACATGAGAAAGGTTTGATTCTGGAACCCTGTGGCCTTTAACATGACATCGGTGGATTCTGGAACCCTGTGGCCTGGGAACATGAGAACGGTTTGATTCTGGAACCCTGTGGCCTGGGAACATGAGTGAGGATTGATGGTGGAACCCTGTGGCCTGGCAACATGACTGAGGTTTGATACTGGAAGACTGTGGCCAGGAAACATGATATCGGGTTGATTCTGGAAACTTCTGTCCTGGGAACAAGACTGAGGTTTGATTCTGGAACCCTGTGTCCTGGGAATATGACAAAGGTTTGTTGCTGGAAGCCTGTTCCCTGGGTACATGACTGAGGTTTGATTCTGGACACCTGTGTCCTGGGAACATGATTGATGTTTGATTGTTGAAACCTGTGGCCTGCGAACATGACTCAGGTTTGATTCTGGAACCCTGTGTCCTGGGAATATGACTGAGGTTTGATTCTGGAAACCTTTGGCCTGAGAAAATGACTGAGGTTTCATTGTGGAAACATGTGGCCTGGGATCATGACTGAGGTTTGATGGTGGAACACTCTGGCCTGGCAAAATGACTGAGGCTTGATTCTGGAACCCTGTGGCCCGGGAACGTGACTGAGGTTTGATGGCAGAAACCTGTGGCCTGGCAACATGACTGACGTTTGATTCTGGATCCCTGTGGCCTGGGAACATGACTGAGGCGTGATTCTGGAAAACTGTGGCCTGGGAACATGACATCTGTTTAGATTGTGGAATACTGTGCCCCGGGAACCTGACTGAGCCTTGGTTCTGAAACCCTGTGGACTGGGAACATGACTGAGGTTTTATTCTGGAACCCTGTAGCCTGGGAACATAACTGAGGATTGATTCTGGAACCCTGTGGCCTGGGAACATGATACCGGTGGATTCTGGAACCCTGGGGACTGGGCATGTGACATCTGTTTAGATTGTGGAATACTGTGCCCCGGGAACCTGACTGAGCCTTGGTTCTGGAACCCTGTGGATTGGGAACATGACTGAGGTTTTATTCTAGAACCCTGTAGCCTGGAAACATAACTGAGGATTGATTCTCGAACCCTGTGGCCTGGGAACATGACATCGGTGGATTCTAGAACCCTGTGGCCTGGGAACATGTCTGAGGTTTGAAGGTGGAAACCTGTGGCTTGGCAACATGACTAAGGTTTGATTCTGGAAGACTGTGGCCAGGAAGCATGATATCTGGTTGATTCTGGAAACTTGTGTCCTGGGAACATGACTGAGGTTTGTTTCTGGAAGCCTGTGCCCTGGGAACATGACTGAGGTTTGATTCTGGACACCTGTGTCCTGGGAACATGACTGAGGTTTGATGGTTGAAACCTGTGGCCCGCGAACATGACTCAGGTTTGATTCTGGAACCATGTGTCCTGGGAACATGACTGAGGTTTGATTTTGGAAACCTTTGGCCTGAGAAAATGACTGAGGTTTCATTGTGGAAACATGTGGCCTGGGATCATGACTGAGGTTTGATGGTGGAACACTCTGGCCTGGCAAAATGACTGAAGCTTGATTCTGGAACCCTGTGGCCCGGGAACGTGACTGAGGTTTGATGGCAGAAACCTGTGGCCTGGCCACATGACTGACGTTTGATTCTGGATCCCTGTGGCCTGGGAACATGACTGAGGCGTGATTCTGGAAAACTGTGGCCTGGGAACATGACATCTGTTTAGATTGTGGAATACTGTGCCCCGGGAACCTGACTGAGCCTTGGTTCTGAAACCCTGTGGACTGGGAACATGACTGAGGTTTTATTCTGGAACCCTGTAGCCTGGGAACATAACTGAGGATTGATTCTGGAACCCTGTGGCCTGGGAACATGATACCGGTGGATTCTGGAACCCTGGGGACTGGGCATGTGACATCTGTTTAGATTGTGGAATACTGTGCCCCGGGAACCTGACTGAGCCTTGGTTCTGGAACCCTGTGGATTGGGAACATAACAGGTTTTATTCTAGAACCCTGTAGCCTGGAAACATAACTGAGGATTGATTCTCGAACCCTGTGGCCTGGGAACATGACATCGGTGGATTCTAGAACCCTGTGGCCTGGGAACATGTCTGAGGTTTGATGGTGGAAACCTGTGGCTTGGCAACATGACTAAGGTTTGATTCTGGAAGACTGTGGCCAGGAAGCATGATATCTGGTTGATTCTGGAAACTTGTGTCCTGGGAACATGACTGAGGTTTGTTTCTGGAAGCCTGTGCCCTGGGAACATGACTGAGGTTTGATTCTGGACACCTGTGTCCTGGGAACATGACTGAGGTTTGATGGTTGAAACCTGTGGCCCGCGCACATGACTCAGGTTTGATTCTGGAACCATGTGTCCTGGGAACATGACTGAGGTTTGATTTTGGAAACCTTTGGCCTGGGAAAATGACTGAGGTTTCATTGTGGAAACATGTGGCCTGGGATCATGACTGAGGTTTGATGGTGGAACACTCTGGCCTGGCAAAATGACTGAGGCTTGATTCTGGAACCCTGTGGCCCGGGAACGTGACTGAGGTTTGATGGCAGAAACCTGTGGCCTGGCAACATGACTGACGTTTGCTTCTGGATCCCTGTGGCCTGGGAACATGACTGAGGCGTGATTCTGGAAAACTGTGGCCTGGGAACATGACATCTGTTTAGATTGTGGAATACTGTGCCCCGGGAACCTGACTGAGCCTTGGTTCTGAAACCCTGTGGACTGGGAACATGACTGAAGTTTTATTCTGGAACCCTGTAGCCTGGGAACATAACTGAGGATTGATTCTGGAACCCTGTGGCCTGGGAACATGATACCGGTGGATTCTGGAACCCTGGGGACTGGGCATGTGACATCTGTTTAGATTGTGGAATACTGTGCCCCGGGAACCTGACTGAGCCTTGGTTCTGGAACCCTGTGGATTGGGAACATGACTGAGGTTTTATTCTAGAACCCTGTAGCCTGGAAACATAACTGAGGATTGATTCTCGAACCCTGTGTCCTGGGAACATGACATCGGTGGATTCTAGAACCCTGTGGCCTGGGAACATGTCTGAGGTTTGATGGTGGAAACCTGTGGCTTGGCAACATGACTAAGGTTTGATTCTGGAAGACTGTGGCCAGGAAGCATGATATCTGCTTGATTCTGGAAACTTGTGTCCTGGGAACATGACTGAGGTTTGTTTCTGGAAGCCTGTGCCCTGGGAACATGACTGAGGTTTGATTCTGGACACCTGTGTCCTGGGAACATGACTGAGGTTTGATGGTTGAAACCTGTGGCTCGCGCACATGACTCAGGTTTGATTCTGGAACCATGTGTCCTGGGAACATGACTGAGGTTTGATTTTGGAAACCTTTGGCCTGGGAAAATGACTGAGGTTTCATTGTGGAAACATGTGGCCTGGGATCATGACTGAGGTTTGATGGTGGAACACTCTGGCCTGGCAAAATGACTGAGGCTTGATTCTGGAACCCTGTGGCCCGGGAACATGAGAACGGTTTGATTCTGGAACCCTGTGGCCTTTAACATGACATCGGTGGATTCTGGAACCCTGTGGCCTGGGAACATGAGAACGGTTTGATTCTGGAACCCTGTAGCCTGGGAACATGAGTGAGGATTGATGGTGGAACCCTGTGGCCTGGCAACATGACTGAGGTTTGATACTGGAAGACTGTGGCCAGGAAACATGATATCGGGTTGATTCTGGAAACTTCTGTCCTGGGAACAAGACTGAGGTTTGATTCTGTAACACTGTGTCCTGGGAATATGACAAAGGTTTGTTGCTGGAAGCCTGTTCCCTGGGTACATGACTGAGGTTTGATTCTGGACACCTGTGTCCTGGGAACATGAGTGATGTTTGATTGTTGAAACCTGTGGCCTGCGAACATGACTCAGGTTTGATTCTGGAACCATGTGTCCTGGGAATATGACTGAGGTTTGATTCTGGAAACCTTTGGCCTGAGAAAATGACTGAGGTTTCATTGTGGAAACATGTGGCCTGGGATCATGACTGAGGTTTGATGGTGGAACACTCTGGCCTGGCAAAATGACTGAGGCTTGATTCTGGAACCCTGTGGCCCGGGAACGTGACTGAGGTTTGATGGCAGAAACCTGTGGCCTGGCAACATGACTGACGTTTGATTCTGGATCCCTGTGGCCTGGGAACATGACTGAGGCGTGATTCTGGAAAACTGTGGCCTGGGAACATGACATCTGTTTAGATTGTGGAATACTGTGCCCCGGGAACCTGACTGAGCCTTGGTTCTGAAACCCTGTGGACTGGGAACATGACTGAGGTTTTATTCTGGAACCCTGTAGCCTGGGAACATAACTGAGGATTGATTCTGGAACCCTGTGGCCTGGGAACATGATACCGGTGGATTCTGGAACCCTGGGGACTGGGCATGTGACATCTGTTTAGATTGTGGAATACTGTGGCCCGGGAACCTGACTGAGCCTTGGTTCTGGAACCCTGTGGATTGGGAACATGACTGAGGTTTTATTCTAGAACCCTGTAGCCTGGAAACATAACTGAGGATTGATTCTCGAACCCTGTGGCCTGGGAACATGACATCGGTGGATTCTAGAACCCTGTGGCCTGGGAACATGTCTGAGGTTTGATGGTGGAAACCTGTGGCTTGGCAACATGACTAAGGTTTGATTCTGGAAGACTGTGGCCAGGAAGCATGATATCTGGTTGATTCTGGAAACATGTGTCCTGGGAACATGACTGAGGTTTGTTTCTGGAAGCCTGTGCCCTGGGAACATGACTGAGGTTTGATTCTGGACACCTGTGTCCTGGGAACATGACTGAGGTTTGATGGTTGAAACCTGTGGCCCGCGAACATGACTCAGGTTTGATTCTGGAACCATGTGTCCTGGGAACATGACTGAGGTTTGATTTTGGAAACCTTTGGCCTGGGAAAATGACTGAGGTTTCATTGTGGAAACATGTGGCCTGGGATCATGACTGAGGTTTGATGGTGGAACACTCTGGCCTGGCAAAATGACTGAGGCTTGATTCTGGAACCCTGTGGCCCGGGAACGTGACTGAGGTTTGATGGCAGAAACCTGTGGCCTGGCAACATGACTGACGTTTGATTCTGGATCCCTGTGGCCTGGGAAGATGACTGAGGCGTGATTCTGGAAAACTGTGGCCTGGGAACATGACATCTGTTTAGATTGTGGAATACTGTGCCCCGGGAACCTGACTGAGCCTTGGTTCTGAAACCCTGTGGACTGGGAAAATGACTGAGGTTTTATTCTGGAACCCTGTAGCCTGGGAACATAACTGAGGATTGATTCTGGAACCCTGTGGCCTGGGAACATGATACCGGTGGATTCTGGAACCCTGGGGACTGGGCATGTGACATCTGTTTAGATTGTGGAATACTGTGCCCCGGGAACCCGACTGAGCCTTGGTTCTGGAACCCTGTGGATTGGGAACATGACTGAGGTTTTATTCTAGAACCCTGTAGCCTGGAAACATAACTGAGGATTGATTCTCGAACCCTGTGGCCTGGGAACATGACATCGGTGGATTCTAGAACCCTGTGGCCTGGGAACATGTCTGAGGTTTGATGGTGGAAACCTGTGGCTTGGCAACATGACTAAGGTTTGATTCTGGAAGACTGTGGCCAGGAAGCATGATATCTGGTTGATTCTGGAAACTTGTGTCCTGGGAACATGACTGAGGTTTGTTTCTGGAAACCTGTGCCCTGGGAACATGACTGAGGTTTGATTCTGGACACCTGTGTCCTGGGAACATGACTGACGTTTGATGGTTGAAACCTGTGGCCCGCGAACATGACTCAGGTTTGATTCTGGAACCATGTGTCCTGGGAACATGACTGAGGTTTGATTTTGGAAACCTTTGGCCTGGAAAAATGACTGAGGTTTCATTGTGGAAACATGTGGCCTGGGATCATGACTGAGGTTTGATGGTGGAACACTCTGGCCTGGCAAAATGACTGAGGCTTGATTCTGGAACCCTGTGGCCCGGGAACGTGACTGAGGTTTGATGGCAGAAACCTGTGGCCTGGCAACATGACTGACGTTTGATTCTGGATCCCTGTGGCCTGGGAACATGACTGAGGCGTGATTCTGGAAAACTGTGGCCTGGGAACATGACATCTGTTTAGATTGTGGAATACTGTGCCCCGGGAACCTGACTGAGCCTTGGTTCTGAAACCCTGTGGACTGGGAACATGACTGAGGTTTTATTCTGGAACCCTGTAGCCTGGGAACATAACTGAGGATTGATTCTGGAACCCTGTGGCCTGGGAACATGACTGAGGCGTGATTCTGGAAAACTGTGGCCTGGGAACATGACATCTGTTTAGATTGTGGAATACTGTGCCCCGGGAACCTGACTGAGCCTTGGTTCTGGAACCCTGTGGATTGGGAACATGACTGAGGTTTTATTCTAGAACCCTGTAGCCTGGAAACATAACTGAGGATTGATTCTCGAACCCTGTGGCCTGGGAACATGACATCGGTGGATTCTAGAACCCTGTGGCCTGGGAACATGTCTGAGGTTTGATGGTGGAAACCTGTGGCTCGGCAACATGACTAAGGTTTGATTCTGGAAGACTGTGGCCAGGAAGCATGATATCTGGTTGATTCTGGAAACTTGTGTCCTGGGAACATGACTGAGGTTTGTTTCTGGAAGCCTGTGCCCTGGGAACATGACTGAGGTTTGATTCTGGACACCTGTGTCCTGGGAACATGACTGAGGTTTGATGGTTGAAACCTGTGGCCCGCGCACATGACTCAGGTTTGATTCTGGAACCATGTGTCCTGGGAACATGACTGAGGTTTGATTTTGGAAACCTTTGGCCTGGGAAAATGACTGAGGTTTCATTGTGGAAACATGTGGCCTGGGATCATGACTGAGGTTTGATGGTGGAACACTCTGGCCTGGCAAAATGACTCAGGCTTGATTCTGGAACCCTGTGGCCCGGGAACGTGACTGAGGTTTGATGGCAGAAACCTGTGGCCTGGCAACATGACTGACGTTTGATTCTGGATCCCTGTGGCCTGGGAACATGACTGAGGCGTGATTCTGGAAAACTGTGGCCTGGGAACATGACATCTGTTTAGATTGTGGAATACTGTGCCCCGGGAACCTGACTGAGCCTTGGTTCTGAAACCCTGTGGACTGGGAACATGACTGAGGTTTTATTCTGGAACCCTGTAGCCTGGGAACATAACTGAGGATTGATTCTGGAACCCTGTGGCCTGGGAACATGATACCGGTGGATTCTGGAACCCTGGGGACTGGGCATGTGACATCTGTTTAGATTGTGGAATACTGTGCCCCGGGAACCTGACTGAGCCTTGGTTCTGGAACCCTGTGGATTGGGAACATGACTGAGGTTTTATTCTAGAACCCTGTAGCCTGGAAACATAACTGAGGATTGATTCTCGAACCCTGTGGCCTGGGAACATGACATCGGTGGATTCTAGAACCCTGTGGCCTGGGAACATGTCTGAGGTTTGATGGTGGAAACCTGTGGCTTGGCAACATGACTAAGGTTTGATTCTGGAAGACTGTGGCCAGGAAGCATGATATCTGGTTGATTCTGGAAACTTGTGTCCTGGGAACATGACTGAGGTTTGTTTCTGGAAGCCTGTGCCCTGGGAACATGACTGAGGTTTGATTCTGGACACCTGTGTCCTGGGAACATGACTGAGGTTTGATGGTTGAAACCTGTGGCCCGCGAACATGACTCAGGTTTGATTCTGGAACCATGTGTCCTGGGAACATGACTGAGGTTTGATTTTGGAAACCTTTGGCCTGGGAAAATGACTGAGGTTTCATTGTAGAAACATGTGGCCTGGGATCATGACTGAGGTTTGATGGTGGAACACTCTGGCCTGGCAAAATGACTGAGGCTTGATTCTGGAACCCTGTGGCCCGGGAACGTGACTGAGGTTTGATGGCAGAAACCTGTGGCCTGGCAACATGACTGACGTTTGATTCTGGATCCCTGTGGCCTGGGAACATGACTGAGGCGTGATTCTGGAAAACTGTGGCCTGGGAACATGACATCTGTTTAGATTGTGGAATACTGTGCCCCGGGAACCTGACTGAGCCTTGGTTCTGAAACCCTGTGGACTGGGAACATGACTGAGGTTTTATTCTGGAACCCTGTAGCCTGGGAACATAACTGAGGATTGATTCTGGAACCCTGTGGCCTGGGAACATGAAACCGGTGGATTCTGGAACCCTGGGGACTGGGCATGTGACATCTGTTTAGATTGTGGAATACTGTGCCCCGGGAACCTGACTGAGCCTTGGGTCTGGAACCCTGTGGATTGGGAACATGACTGAGGTTTTATTCTAGAACCCTGTAGCCTGGAAACATAACTGAGGATTGATTCTCGAACCCTGTGGCCTGGGAACATGACATCGGTGGATTCTAGAACCCTGTGGCCTGGGAACATGTCTGAGGTTTGATGGTGGAAACCTGTGGCTTGGCAACATGACTAAGGTTTGATTCTGGAAGACTGTGGCCAGGAAGCATGATATCTGGTTGATTCTGGAAACTTGTGTCCTGGGAACATGACTGAGGTTTGTTTCTGGAAGCCTGTGCCCTGGGAACATGACTGAGGTTTGATTCTGGACACCTGTGTCCTGGGAACATGACTGAGGTTTGATGGTTGAAACCTGTGGCCCGCGAACATGACTCAGGTTTGATTCTGGAACCATGTGTCCTGGGAACATGACTGAGGTTTGATTTTGGAAACCTTTGGCCTGGGAAAATGACTGAGGTTTCATTGTGGAAACATGTGGCCTGGGATCATGACTGAGGTTTGATGGTGGAACACTCTGGCCTGGCAAAATGACTGAAGCTTGATTCTGGAACCCTGTGGCCCGGGAACGTGACTGAGGTTTGATGGCAGAAACCTGTGGCCTGGCAACATGACTGACGTTTGATTCTGGATCCCTGTGGCCTGGGAACATGACTGAGGCGTGATTCTGGAAAACTGTGGCCTGGGAACATGACATCTGTTTAGATTGTGGAATACTGTGCCCCGGGAACCTGACTGAGCCTTGGTTCTGAAACCCTGTGGACTGGGAACATGACTGAGGTTTTATTCTGGAACCCTGTAGCCTGGGAACATAACTGAGGATTGATTCTGGAACCCTGTGGCCTGGGAACATGATACCGGTGGATTCTGGAACCCTGGGGACTGGGCATGTGACATCTGTTTAGATTGTGGAATACTGTGCCCCGGGAACCTGACTGAGCCTTGGTTCTGGAACCCTGTGGATTGGGAACATGACAGGTTTTATTCTAGAACCCTGTAGCCTGGAAACATAACTGAGGATTGATTCTCGAACCCTGTGGCCTGGGAACATGACATCGGTGGATTCTAGAACCCTGTGGCCTGGGAACATGTCTGAGGTTTGATGGTGGAAACCTGTGGCTTGGCAACATGACTAAGGTTTGATTCTGGAAGACTGTGGCCAGGAAGCATGATATCTGGTTGATTCTGGAAACTTGTGTCCTGGGAACATGACTGAGGTTTGTTTCTGGAAGCCTGTGCCCTGGGAACATGACTGAGGTTTGATTCTGGACACCTGTGTCCTGGGAACATGACTGAGGTTTGATGGTTGAAACCTGTGGCCCGCGCACATGACTCAGGTTTGATTCTGGAACCATGTGTCCTGGGAACATGACTGAGGTTTGATTTTGGAAACCTTTGGCCTGGGAAAATGACTGAGGCTTCATTGGGAAACATGTGGCCTGGGATCATGACTGAGGTTTGATGGTGGAACACTCTGGCCTGGTAAAATGACTGAGGCTTGATTCTGGAACCCTGTGGCCCGGGAACATGAGAACGGTTTGATTCTGGAACCCTGTGGCCTTTAACATGACATCGGTAGATTCTGGAACCCTGTGGCCTGGGAACATGAGAACGGTTTGATTCTGGAACCCTGTGGCCTGGGAACATGAGTGAGGATTGATGGTGGAACCCTGTGGCCTGGCAACATGACTGAGGTTTGATACTGGAAGACTGTGGCCAGGAAACATGATATCGGGTTGATTCTGGAAACTTCTGTCCTGGGAACAAGACTGAGGTTTGATTCTGGAACCCTGTGTCCTGGGAATATGACAAAGGTTTGTTGCTGGAAGCCTGTTCCCTGGGTACATGACTGAGGTTTGATTCTGGACACCTGTGTCCTGGGAACATGAGTGATGTTTGATTGTTGAAACCTGTGGCCTGCGAACATGACTCAGGTTTGATTCTGGAACCATGTGTCCTGGGAATATGACTGAGGTTTGATTCTGGAAACCTTTGGCCTGAGAAAAAGACTGAGGTTTCATTGTGGAAACATGTGGCCTGGGATCATGACTGAGGTTTGATGGTGGAACACTCTGGCCTGGCAAAATGACTGAGGCTTGATTCTGGAACCCTGTGGCCCGGGAACGTGACTGAGGTTTGATGGCAGAAACCTGTGGCCTGGCAACATGACTGACGTTTGATTCTGGATCCCTGTGGCCTGGGAACATGACTGAGGCGTGATTCTGGAAAACTGTGGCCTGGGAACATGACATCTGTTTAGATTGTGGAATACTGTGCCCCGGGAACCTGACTGAGCCTTGGTTCTGAAACCCTGTGGACTGGGAACATGACTGAGGTTTTATTCTGGAACCCTGTAGCCTGGGAACATAACTGAGGATTGATTCTGGAACCCTGTGGCCTGGGAACATGACATCGGTGGATTCTGGAACCCTGGGGACTGGGCATGTGACATCTGTTTAGATTGTGGAATACTGTGCCCCGGGAACCTGACTGAGCCTTGGTTCTGGAACCCTGTGGATTGGGAACATGACTGAGGTTTTATTCTAGAACCCTGTAGCCTGGAAACATAACTGAGGATTGATTCTCGAACCCTGTGGCCTGGGAACATGACATCGGTGGATTCTAGAACCCTGTGGTCTGGGAACATGTCTGAGGTTTGATGGTGGAAACCTGTGGCTTGGCAACATGACTAAGGTTTGATTCTGGAAGACTGTGGCCAGGAAGCATGATATCTGGTTGATTCTGGAAACTTGTGTCCTGGGAACATGACTGAGGTTTGTTTCTGGAAGCCTGTGCCCTGGGAACATGACTGAGGTTTGATTCTGGACACCTGTGTCCTGGGAACATGACTGAGGTTTGATGGTTGAAACCTGTGGCCCGCGCACATGACTCAGGTTTGATTCTGGAACCATGTGTCCTGGGAACATGACTGAGGTTTGATTTTGGAAACCTTTGGCCTGGGAAAATGACTGAGGTTTCATTGTGGAAACATGTGGCCTGGGATCATGACTGAGGTTTGATGGTGGAACACTCTGGCCTGGCAAAATGACTGAGGCTTGATTCTGGAACCCTGTGGCCCGGGAACATGAGAACGGTTTGATTCTGGAACCCTGTGGCCTTTAACATGACATCGGTGGATTCTGGAACCCTGTGGCCTGGGAACATGAGAACGGTTTGATTCTGGAACCCTGTGGCCTGGGAACATGAGTGAGGATTGATGGTGGAACCCTGTGGCCTGGCAACATGACTGAGGTTTGATACTGGAAGACTGTGGCCAGGAAACATGATATCGGGTTGATTCTGGAAACTTCTGTCCTGGGAACAAGACTGAGGTTTGATTCTGGAACCCTGTGTCCTGGGAATATGACAAAGGTTTGTTGCTGGAAGCCTGTTCCCTGGGTACATGACTGAGGTTTGATTCTGGACACCTGTGTCCTGGGAACATGATTGATGTTTGATTGTTGAAACCTGTGGCCTGCGAACATGACTCAGGTTTGATTCTGGAACCCTGTGTCCTGGGAATATGACTGAGGTTTGATTCTGGAAACCTTTGGCCTGAGAAAATGACTGAGGTTTCATTGTGGAAACATGTGGCCTGGGATCATGACTGAGGTTTGATGGTGGAACACTCTGGCCTGGCAAAATGACTGAGGCTTGATTCTGGAACCCTGTGGCCCGGGAACGTGACTGAGGTTTGATGGCAGAAACCTGTGGCCTGGCAACATGACTGACGTTTGATTCTGGATCCCTGTGGCCTGGGAACATGACTGAGGCGTGATTCTGGAAAACTGTGGCCTGGGAACATGACATCTGTTTAGATTGTGGAATACTGTGCCCCGGGAACCTGACTGAGCCTTGGTTCTGAAACCCTGTGGACTGGGAACATGACTGAGGTTTTATTCTGGAACCCTGTAGCCTGGGAACATAACTGAGGATTGATTCTGGAACCCTGTGGCCTGGGAACATGATACCGGTGGATTCTGGAACCCTGGGGACTGGGCATGTGACATCTGTTTAGATTGTGGAATACTGTGCCCCGGGAACCTGACTGAGCCTTGGTTCTGGAACCCTGTGGATTGGGAACATGACTGAGGTTTTATTCTAGAACCCTGTAGCCTGGAAACATAACTGAGGATTGATTCTCGAACCCTGTGGCCTGGGAACATGACATCGGTGGATTCTAGAACCCTGTGGCCTGGGAACATGTCTGAGGTTTGATGGTGGAAACCTGTGGCTTGGCAACATGACTAAGGTTTGATTCTGGAAGACTGTGGCCAGGAAGCATGATATCTGGTTGATTCTGGAAACATGTGTCCTGGGAACATGACTGAGGTTTGTTTCTGGAAGCCTGTGCCCTGGGAACATGACTGAGGTTTGATTCTGGACACCTGTGTCCTGGGAACATGACTGAGGTTTGATGGTTGAAACCTGTGGCCCGCGAACATGACTCAGGTTTGATTCTGGAACCATGTGTCCTGGGAACATGACTGAGGTTTGATTTTGGAAACCTTTGGCCTGGGAAAATGACTGAGGTTTCATTGTGGAAACATGTGGCCTGGGATTATGACTGAGGTTTGATGGTGGAACACTCTGGCCTGGCAAAATGACTGAGGCTTGATTCTGGAACCCTGTGGCCCGGGAACGTGACTGAGGTTTGATGGCAGAAACCTGTGGCCTGGCAACATGACTGACGTTTGATTCTGGATCCCTGTGGCCTGGGAACATGACTGAGGCGTGATTCTGGAAAACTGTGGCCTGGGAACATGACATCTGTTTAGATTGTGGAATACTGTGCCCCGGGAACCTGACTGAGCCTTGGTTCTGAAACCCTGTGGACTGGGAACATGACTGAGGTTTTATTCTGGAACCCTGTAGCCTGGGAACATAACTGAGGATTGATTCTGGAACCCTGTGGCCTGGGAACATGATACCGGTGGATTCTGGAACCCTGGGGACTGGGCATGTGACATCTGTTTAGATTGTGGAATACTGTGCCCCGGGAACCCGACTGAGCCTTGGTTCTGGAACCCTGTGGATTGGGAACATGACTGAGGTTTTATTCTAGAACCCTGTAGCCTGGAAACATAACTGAGGATTGATTCTCGAACCCTGTGGCCTGGGAACATGACATCGGTGGATTCTAGAACCCTGTGGCCTGGGAACATGTCTGAGGTTTGATGGTGGAAACCTGTGGCTTGGCAACATGACTAAGGTTTGATTCTGGAAGACTGTGGCCAGGAAGCATGATATCTGGTTGATTCTGGAAACTTGTGTCCTGGGAACATGACTGAGGTTTGTTTCTGGAAGCCTGTGCCCTGGGAACATGACTGAGGTTTGATTCTGGACACCTGTGTCCTGGGAACATGACTGAGGTTTGATGGTTGAAACCTGTGGCCCGCGAACATGACTCAGGTTTGATTCTGGAACCATGTGTCCTGGGAACATGACTGAGGTTTGATTTTGGAAACCTTTGGCCTGGAAAAATGACTGAGGTTTCATTGTGGAAACATGTGGCCTGGGATCATGACTGAGGTTTGATGGTGGAACACTCTGGCCTGGCAAAATGACTGAGGCTTGATTCTGGAACCCTGTGGCCCGGGAACGTGACTGAGGTTTGATGGCAGAAACCTGTGGCCTGGCAACATGACTGACGTTTGATTCTGGATCCCTGTGGCCTGGGAACATGACTGAGGCGTGATTCTGGAAAACTGTGGCCTGGGAACATGACATCTGTTTAGATTGTGGAATACTGTGCCCCGGGAACCTGACTGAGCCTTGGTTCTGAAACCCTGTGGACTGGGAACATGACTGAGGTTTTATTCTGGAACCCTGTAGCCTGGGAACATAACTGAGGATTGATTCTGGAACCCTGTGGCCTGGGAACATGATACCGGTGGATTCTGGAACCCTGGGGACTGGGCATGTGACATCTGTTTAGATTGTGGAATACTGTGCCCCGGGAACCTGACTGAGCCTTGGTTCTGGAACCCTGTGGATTGGGAACATGACTGAGGTTTTATTCTAGAACCCTGTAGCCTGGAAACATAACTGAGGATTGATTCTCGAACCCTGTGGCCTGGGAACATGACATCGGTGGATTCTAGAACCCTGTGGCCTGGGAACATGTCTGAGGTTTGATGGTGGAAACCTGTGGCTTGGCAACATGACTAAGGTTTGATTCTGGAAGACTGTGGCCAGGAAGCATGATATCTGGTTGATTCTGGAAACTTGTGTCCTGGGAACATGACTGAGGTTTGTTTCTGGAAGCCTGTGCCCTGGGAACATGACTGAGGTTTGATTCTGGACACCTGTGTCCTGGGAACATGACTGAGGTTTGATGGTTGAAACCTGTGGCCCGCGCACATGACTCAGGTTTGATTCTGGAACCATGTGTCCTGGGAACATGACTGAGGTTTGATTTTGGAAACCTTTGGCCTGGGAAAATGACTGAGGTTTCATTGTGGAAACATGTGGCCTGGGATCATGACTGAGGTTTGATGGTGGAACACTCTGGCCTGGCAAAATGACTGAGGCTTGATTCTGGAACCCTGTGGCCCGGGAACGTGACTGAGGTTTGATGGCAGAAACCTGTGGCCTGGCAACATGACTGACGTTTGATTCTGGATCCCTGTGGCCTGGGAACATGACTGAGGCGTGATTCTGGAAAACTGTGGCCTGGGAACATGACATCTGTTTAGATTGTGGAATACTGTGCCCCGGGAACCTGACTGAGCCTTGGTTCTGAAACCCTGTGGACTGGGAACATGACTGAGGTTTTATTCTGGAACCCTGTAGCCTGGGAACATAACTGAGGATTGATTCTGGAACCCTGTGGCCTGGGAACATGATACCGGTGGATTCTGGAACCCTGGGGACTGGGCATGTGACATCTGTTTAGATTGTGGAATACTGTGCCCCGGGAACCTGACTGAGCCTTGGTTCTGGAACCCTGTGGATTGGGAACATGACTGAGGTTTTATTCTAGAACCCTGTAGCCTGGAAACATAACTGAGGATTGATTCTCGAACCCTGTGGCCTGGGAACATGACATCGGTGGATTCTAGAACCCTGTGGCCTGGGAACATGTCTGAGGTTTGATGGTGGAAACCTGTGGCTTGGCAACATGACTAAGGTTTGATTCTGGAAGACTGTGGCCAGGAAGCATGATATCTGGTTGATTCTGGAAACTTGTGTCCTGGGAACATGACTGAGGTTTGTTTCTGGAAGCCTGTGCCCTGGGAACATGACTGAGGTTTGATTCTGGACACCTGTGTCCTGGGAACATGACTGACGTTTGATGGTTGAAACCTGTGGCCCGCGCACATGACTCAGGTTTGATTCTGGAACCATGTGTCCTGGGAACATGACTGAGGTTTGATTTTGGAAACCTTTGGCCTGGGAAAATGACTGAGGTTTCATTGTGGAAACATGTGGCCTGGGATCATGACTGAGGTTTGATGGTGGAACACTCTGGCCTGGCAAAATGACTGAGGCTTGATTCTGGAACCCTGTGGCCCGGGAACATGAGAACGGTTTGATTCTGGAACCCTGTGGCCTTTAACATGACATCGGTGGATTCTGGAACCCTGTGGCCTGGGAACATGAGAACGGTTTGATTCTGGAACCCTGTGGCCTGGGAACATGAGTGAGGATTGATGGTGGAACCCTGTGGCCTGGCAACATGACTGAGGTTTGATACTGGAAGACTGTGGCCAGGAAACATGATATCGGGTTGATTCTGGAAACTTCTGTCCTGGGAACAAGACTGAGGTTTGATTCTGGAACCCTGTGTCCTGGGAATATGACAAAGGTTTGTTGCTGGAAGCCTGTTCCCTGGGTACATGACTGAGGTTTGATTCTGGACACCTGTGTCCTGGGAACATGAGTGATGTTTGATTGTTGAAACCTGTGGCCTGCGAACATGACTCAGGTTTGATTCTGGAACCATGTGTCCTGGGAATATGACTGAGGTTTGATTCTGGAAACCTTTGGCCTGAGAAAAAGACTGAGGTTTCATTGTGGAAACATGTGGCCTGGGATCATGACTGAGGTTTGATGGTGGAACACTCTGGCCTGGCAAAATGACTGAGGCTTGATTCTGGAACCCTGTGGCCCGGGAACGTGACTGAGGTTTGATGGCAGAAACCTGTGGCCTGGCAACATGACTGACGTTTGATTCTGGATCCCTGTGGCCTGGGAACATGACTGAGGCGTGATTCTGGAAAACTGTGGCCTGGGAACATGACATCTGTTTAGATTGTGGAATACTGTGCCCCGGGAACCTGACTGAGCCTTGGTTCTGAAACCCTGTGGACTGGGAACATGACTGAGGTTTTATTCTGGAACCCTGTAGCCTGGGAATATAACTGAGGATTGATTCTGGAACCCTGTGGCCTGGGAACATGATACCGGTGGATTCTGGAACCCTGGGGACTGGGCATGTGACATCTGTTTAGATTGTGGAATACTGTGGCCCGGGAACCTGGCTGAGCCTTGGTTCTGGAACCCTGTGGATTGGGAACATGACTGAGGTTTTATTCTAGAACCCTGTAGCCTGGAAACATAACTGAGGATTGATTCTCGAACCCTGTGGCCTGGGAACATGACATCGGTGGATTCTAGAACCCTGTGGTCTGGGAACATGTCTGAGGTTTGATGGTGGAAACCTGTGGCTTGGCAACATGACTAAGGTTTGATTCTGGAAGACTGTGGCCAGGAAGCATGATATCTGGTTGATTCTGGAAACTTGTGTCCTGGGAACATGACTGAGGTTTGTTTCTGGAAGCCTGTGCCCTGGGAACATGACTGAGGTTTGATTCTGGACACCTGTGTCCTGGGAACATGACTGAGGTTTGATGGTTGAAACCTGTGGCCCGCGCACATGACTCAGGTTTGATTCTGGAACCATGTGTCCTGGGAACATGACTGAGGTTTGATTTTGGAAACCTTTGGCCTGGGAAAATGACTGAGGTTTCATTGTGGAAACATGTGGCCTGGGATCATGACTGAGGTTTGATGGTGGAACACTCTGGCCTGGCAAAATGACTGAGGCTTGATTCTGGAACCCTGTGGCCCGGGAACATGAGAACGGTTTGATTCTGGAACCCTGTGGCCTTTAACATGACATCGGTGGATTCTGGAACCCTGTGGCCTGGGAACATGAGAACGGTTTGATTCTGGAACCCTGTGGCCTGGGAACATGAGTGAGGATTGATGGTGGAACCCTGTGGCCTGGCAACATGACTGAGGTTTGATACTGGAAGACTGTGGCCAGGAAACATGATATCGGGTTGATTCTGGAAACTTCTGTCCTGGGAACAAGACTGAGGTTTGATTCTGGAACCCTGTGTCCTGGGAATATGACAAATGTTTGTTGCTGGAAGCCTGTTCCCTGGGTACATGACTGAGGTTTGATTCTGGACACCTGTGTCCTGGGAACATGAGTGATGTTTGATTGTTGAAACCTGTGGCCTGCGAACATGACTCAGGTTTGATTCTGGAACCCTGTGTCCTGGGAATATGACTGAGGTTTGATTCTGGAAACCTTTGGCCTGAGAAAATGACTGAGGTTTCATTGTGGAAACATGTGGCCTGGGATCATGACTGAGGTTTGATGGTGGAACACTCTGGCCTGGCAAAATGACTGAGGCTTGATTCTGGAACCCTGTGGCCCGGGAACGTGACTGAGGTTTGATGGCAGAAACCTGTGGCCTGGCAACATGACTGACGTTTGATTCTGGATCCCTGTGGCCTGGGAACATGACTGAGGCGTGATTCTGGAAAACTGTGGCCTGGGAACATGACATCTGTTTAGATTGTGGAATACTGTGCCCCGGGAACCTGACTGAGCCTTGGTTCTGAAACCCTGTGGACTGGGAACATGACTGAGGTTTTATTCTAGAACCCTGTAGCCTGGGAACATAACTGAGGATTGATTCTGGAACCCTGTGGCCTGGGAACATGATACCGGTGGATTCTGGAACCCTGGGGACTGGGCATGTGACATCTGTTTAGATTGTGGAATACTGTGCCCCGGGAACCTGACTGAGCCTTGGTTCTGGAACCCTGTGGATTGGGAACATGACTGAGGTTTTATTCTAGAACCCTGTAGCCTGGAAACATAACTGAGGATTGATTCTCGAACCCTGTGGCCTGGGAACATGACATCGGTGGATTCTAGAACCCTGTGGCCTGGGAACATGTCTGAGGTTTGATGGTGGAAACCTGTGGCTTGGCAACATGACTAAGGTTTGATTCTGGAAGACTGTGGCCAGGAAGCATGATATCTGGTTGATTCTGGAAACTTGTGTCCTGGGAACATGACTGAGGTTTGTTTCTGGAAGCCTGTGCCCTGGGAACATGACTGAGGTTTGATTCTGGACACCTGTGTCCTGGGAACATGACTGAGGTTTGATGGTTGAAACCTGTGGCCCGCGCACATGACTCAGGTTTGATTCTGGAACCATGTGTCCTGGGAACATGACTGAGGTTTGATTTTGGAAACCTTTGGCCTGGGAAAATGACTGAGGTTTCATTGTGGAAACATGTGGCCTGGGATCATGACTGAGGTTTGATGGTGGAACACTCTGGCCTGGCAAAATGACTGAGGCTTGATTCTGGAACCCTGTGGCCTTTAACATGATATCGGTGGATTCTGGAACCCTGTGGCCTGGGAACATGAGAACGGTTTGATTCTGGAACCCTGTAGCCTGGGAACATGAGTGAGGATTGATGGTGGAACCCTGTGGCCTGGCAACATGACTGAGGTTTGATACTGGAAGACTGTGGCCAGGAAACATGATATCGGGTTGATTCTGGAAACTTCTGTCCTGGGAACAAGACTGAGGTTTGATTCTGGAACCCTGTGTCCTGGGAATATGACAAAGGTTTGTTGCTGGAAGCCTGTTCCCTGGGTACATGACTGAGGTTTGATTCTGGACACCTGTGTCCTGGGAACATGAGTGATGTTTGATTGTTGAAACCTGTGGCCTGCGAACATGACTCAGGTTTGATTCTGGAACCATGTGTCCTGGGAATATGACTGAGGTTTGATTCTGGAAACCTTTGGCCTGAGAAAATGACTGAGGTTTCATTGTGGAAACATGTGGCCTGGGATCATGACTGAGGTTTGATGGTGGAACACTCTGGCCTGGCAAAATGACTGAGGCTTGATTCTGGAACCCTGTGGCCCGGGAACGTGACTGAGGTTTGATGGCAGAAACCTGTGGCCTGGCAACATGACTGACGTTTGATTCTGGATCCCTGTGGCCTGGGAACATGACTGAGGCGTGATTCTGGAAAACTGTGGCCTGGGAACATGACATCTGTTTAGATTGTGGAATACTGTGCCCCGGGAACCTGACTGAGCCTTGGTTCTGAAACCCTGTGGACTGGGAACATGACTGAGGTTTTATTCTGGAACCCTGTAGCCTGGGAACATAACTGAGGATTGATTCTGGAACCCTGTGGCCTGGGAACATGATACCGGTGGATTCTGGAACCCTGGGGACTGGGCATGTGACATCTGTTTAGATTGTGGAATACTGTGCCCCGGGAACCTGACTGAGCCTTGGTTCTGGAACCCTGTGGATTGGGAACATGACTGAGGTTTTATTCTAGAACCCTGTAGCCTGGAAACATAACTGAGGATTGATTCTCGAACCCTGTGGCCTGGGAACATGACATCGGTGGATTCTAGAACCCTGTGGCCTGGGAACATGTCTGAGGTTTGATGGTGGAAACCTGTGGCTTGGCAACATGACTAAGGTTTGATTCTGGAAGACTGTGGCCAGGAAGCATGATATCTGGTTGATTCTGGAAACATGTGTCCTGGGAACATGACTGAGGTTTGTTTCTGGAAGCCTGTGCCCTGGGAACATGACTGAGGTTTGATTCTGGACACCTGTGTCCTGGGAACATGACTGAGGTTTGATGGTTGAAACCTGTGGCCCGCGAACATGACTCAGGTTTGATTCTGGAACCATGTGTCCTGGGAACATGACTGAGGTTTGATTTTGGAAACCTTTGGCCTGGGAAAATGACTGAGGTTTCATTGTGGAAACATGTGGCCTGGGATCATGACTGAGGTTTGATGGTGGAACACTCTGGCCTGGCAAAATGACTGAGGCTTGATTCTGGAACCCTGTGGCCCGGGAACGTGACTGAGGTTTGATGGCAGAAACCTGTGGCCTGGCAACATGACTGACGTTTGATTCTGGATCCCTGTGGCCTGGGAACATGACTGAGGCGTGATTCTGGAAAACTGTGGCCTGGGAACATGACATCTGTTTAGATTGTGGAATACTGTGCCCCGGGAACCTGATTGAGCCTTGGTTCTGAAACCCTGTGGACTGGGAACATGACTGAGGTTTTATTCTGGAACCCTGTAGCCTGGGAACATAACTGAGGATTGATTCTGGAACCCTGTGGCCTGGGAACATGATACCGGTGGATTCTGGAACCCTGGGGACTGGGCATGTGACATCTGTTTAGATTGTGGAATACTGTGCCCCGGGAAACCGACTGAGCCTTGGTTCTGGAACCCTGTGGATTGGGAACATGACTGAGGTTTTATTCTAGAACCCTGTAGCCTGGAAACATAACTGAGGATTGATTCTCGAACCCTGTGGCCTGGGAACATGACATCGGTGGATTCTAGAACCCTGTGGCCTGGGAACATGTCTGAGGTTTGATGGTGGAAACCTGTGGCTTGGCAACATGACTAAGGTTTGATTCTGGAAGACTGTGGCCAGGAAGCATGATATCTGGTTGATTCTGGAAACTTGTGTCCTGGGAACATGACTGAGGTTTGTTTCTGGAAGCCTGTGCCCTGGGAACATGACTGAGGTTTGATTCTGGACACCTGTGTCCTGGGAACATGACTGAGGTTTGATGGTTGAAACCTGTGGCCCGCGCACATGACTCAGGTTTGATTCTGGAACCATGTGTCCTGGGAACATGACTGAGGTTTGATTTTGGAAACCTTTGTCCTGGAAAAATGACTGAGGTTTCATTGTGGAAACATGTGGCCTGGGATCATGACTGAGGTTTGATGGTGGAACACTCTGGCCTGGCAAAATGACTGAGGCTTGATTCTGGAACCCTGTGGCCCGGGAACGTGACTGAGGTTTGATGGCAGAAACCTGTGGCCTGGCAACATGACTGACGTTTGATTCTGGATCCCTGTGGCCTGGGAACATGACTGAGGCGTGATTCTGGAAAACTGTGGCCTGGGAACATGACATCTGTTTAGATTGTGGAATACTGTGCCCCGGGAACCTGACTGAGCCTTGGTTCTGAAACCCTGTGGACTGGGAACATGACTGAGGTTTTATTCTGGAACCCTGTAGCCTGGGAACATAACTGAGGATTGATTCTGGAACCCTGTGGCCTGGGAACATGATACCGGTGGATTCTGGAACCCTGGGGACTGGGCATGTGACATCTGTTTAGATTGTGGAATACTGTGCCCCGGGAACCTGACTGAGCCTTGGTTCTGGAACCCTGTGGATTGGGAACATGACTGAGGTTTTATTCTAGAACCCTGTAGCCTGGAAACATAACTGAGGATTGATTCTCGAACCCTGTGGCCTGGGAACATGACATCGGTGGATTCTAGAACCCTGTGGCCTGGGAACATGTCTGAGGTTTGATGGTGGAAACCTGTGGCTTGGCAACATGACTAAGGTTTGATTCTGGAAGACTGTGGCCAGGAAGCATGATATCTGGTTGATTCTGGAAACTTGTGTCCTGGGAACATGACTGAGGTTTGTTTCTGGAAGCCTGTGCCCTGGGAACATGACTGAGGTTTGATTCTGGACACCTGTGTCCTGGGAACATGACTGAGGTTTGATGGTTGAAACCTGTGGCCCGCGCACATGACTCAGATTTGATTCTGGAACCATGTGTCCTGGGAACATGACTGAGGTTTGATTTTGGAAACCTTTGGCCTGGGAAAATGACTGAGGTTTCATTGTGGAAACATGTGGCCTGGGATCATGACTGAGGTTTGATGGTGGAACACTCTGGCCTGGCAAAATGACTGAGGCTTGATTCTGGAACCCTGTGGCCCGGGAACGTGACTGAGGTTTGATGGCAGAAACCTGTGGCCTGGCAACATGACTGACGTTTGATTCTGGATCCCTGTGGCCTGGGAACATGACTGAGGCGTGATTCTGGAAAACTGTGGCCTGGGAACATGACATCTGTTTAGATTGTGGAATACTGTGCCCCGGGAACCTGACTGAGCCTTGGTTCTGAAACCCTGTGGACTGGGAACATGACTGAGGTTTTATTCTGGAACCCTGTAGCCTGGGAACATAACTGAGGATTGATTCTGGAACCCTGTGGCCTGGGAACATGATACCGGTGGATTCTGGAACCCTGGGGACTGGGCATGTGACATCTGTTTAGATTGTGGAATACTGTGCCCCGGGAACCTGACTGAGCCTTGGTTCTGGAACCCTGTGGATTGGGAACATGACTGAGGTTTTATTCTAGAACCCTGTAGCCTGGAAACATAACTGAGGATTGATTCTCGAACCCTGTGGCCTGGGAACATGACATCGGTGGATTCTAGAACCCTGTGGCCTGGGAACATGTCTGAGGTTTGATGGTGGAAACCTGTGGCTTGGCAACATGACTAAGGTTTGATTCTGGAAGACTGTGGCCAGGAAGCATGATATCTGGTTGATTCTGGAAACTTGTGTCCTGGGAACATGACTGAGGTTTGTTTCTGGAAGCCTGTGCCCTGGGAACATGACTGAGGTTTGATTCTGGACACCTGTGTCCTGGGAACATGACTGAGGTTTGATGGTTGAAACCTGTGGCCCGCGAACATGACTCAGGTTTGATTCTGGAACCATGTGTCCTGGGAACATGACTGAGGTTTGATTTTGGAAACCTTTGGCCTGGGAAAATGACTGAGGTTTCATTGTAGAAACATGTGGCCTGGGAACATGACTGAGGTTTGATGGTGGAACACTCTGGCCTGGCAAAATGACTGAGGCTTGATTCTGGAACCCTGTGGCCCGGGAACGTGACTGAGGTTTGATGGCAGAAACCTGTGGCCTGGCAACATGACTGACGTTTGATTCTGGATCCCTGTGGCCTGGGAACATGACATCTGTTTAGATTGTGGAATACTGTGCCCCGGGAACCTGACTGAGCCTTGGTTCTGAAACCCTGTGGACTGGGAACATGACTGAGGTTTTATTCTGGAACCCTGTAGCCTGGGAACATAACTGAGGATTGATTCTGGAACCCTGTGGCCTGGGAACATGATACCGGTGGATTCTGGAACCCTGGGGACTGGGCATGTGACATCTGTTTAGATTGTGGAATACTGTGCCCCGGGAACCTGACTGAGCCTTGGTTCTGGAACCCTGTGGATTGGGAACATGACTGAGGTTTTATTCTAGAACCCTGTAGCCTGGAAACATAACTGAGGATTGATTCTCGAACCCTGTGGCCTGGGAACATGACATCGGTGGATTCTAGAACCCTGTGGCCTGGGAACATGTCTGAGGTTTGATGGTGGAAACCTGTGGCTTGGCAACATGACTAAGGTTTGATTCTGGAAGACTGTGGCCAGGAAGCATGATATCTGGTTGATTCTGGAAACTTGTGTCCTGGGAACATGACTGAGGTTTGTTTCTGGAAGCCTGTGCCCTGGGAACATGACTGAGGTTTGATTCTGGACACCTGTGTCCTGGGAACATGACTGAGGTTTGATGGTTGAAACCTGTGGCCCGCGAACATGACTCAGGTTTGATTCTGGAACCATGTGTCCTGGGAACATGACTGAGGTTTGATTTTGGAAACCTTTGGCCTGGGAAAATGACTGAGGTTTCATTGTAGAAACATGTGGCCTGGGATCATGACTGAGGTTTGATGGTGGAACACTCTGGCCTGGCAAAATGACTGAGGCTTGATTCTGGAACCCTGTGGCCCGGGAACGTGACTGAGGTTTGATGGCAGAAACCTGTGGCCTGGCAACATGACTGACGTTTGATTCTGGAAAACTGTGGCCTGGGAACATGACATCTGTTTAGATTGTGGAATACTGTGCCCCGGGAACCTGACTGAGCCTTGGTTCTGAAACCCTGTGGACTGGGAACATGACTGAGGTTTTATTCTGGAACCCTGTAGCCTGGGAACATAACTGAGGATTGATTCTGGAACCCTGTGGCCTGGGAACATGACATCTGTTTAGATTGTGGAATACTGTGCCCCGGGAACCTGACTGAGCCTTGGTTCTGAAACCCTGTGGACTGGGAACATGACTGAGGTTTTATTCTGGAACCCTGTAGCCTGGGAACATAACTGAGGATTGATTCTGGAACCCTGTGGCCTGGGAACATGATACCGGTGGATTCTGGAACCCTGGGGACTGGGCATGTGACATCTGTTTAGATTGTGGAATACTGTGCCCCGGGAACCTGACTGAGCCTTGGTTCTGGAACCCTGTGGATTGGGAACATGACTGAGGTTTTATTCTAGAACCCTGTAGCCTGGAAACATAACTGAGGATTGATTCTCGAACCCTGTGGCCTGGGAACATGACATCGGTGGATTCTAGAACCCTGTGGCCTGGGAACATGTCTGAGGTTTGATGGTGGAAACCTGTGGCTTGGCAACATGACTAAGGTTTGATTCTGGAAGACTGTGGCCAGGAAGCATGATATCTGGTTGATTCTGGAAACTTGTGTCCTGGGAACATGACTGAGGTTTGTTTCTGGAAGCCTGTGCCCTGGGAACATGACTGAGGTTTGATTCTGGACACCTGTGTCCTGGGAACATGACTGAGGTTTGATGGTTGAAACCTGTGGCCCGCGAACATGACTCAGGTTTGATTCTGGAACCATGTGTCCTGGGAACATGACTGAGGTTTGATTTTGGAAACCTTTGGCCTGGGAAAATGACTGAGGTTTCATTGTAGAAACATGTGGCCTGGGATCATGACTGAGGTTTGATGGTGGAACACTCTGGCCTGGCAAAATGACTGAGGCTTGATTCTGGAACCCTGTGGCCCGGGAACGTGACTGAGGTTTGATGGCAGAAACCTGTGGCCTGGCAACATGACTGACGTTTGATTCTGGAAAACTGTGGCCTGGGAACATGACATCTGTTTAGATTGTGGAATACTGTGCCCCGGGAACCTGACTGAGCCTTGGTTCTGAAACCCTGTGGACTGGGAACATGACTGAGGTTTTATTCTGGAACCCTGTAGCCTGGGAACATAACTGAGGATTGATTCTGGAACCCTGTGGCCTGGGAACATGATACCGGTGGATTCTGGAACCCTGGGGACTGGGCATGTGACATCTGTTTAGATTGTGGAATACTGTGCCCCGGGAACCTGACTGAGCCTTGGTTCTGGAACCCTGTGGATTGGGAACATGACTGAGGTTTTATTCTAGAACCCTGTAGCCTGGAAACATAACTGAGGATTGATTCTCGAACCCTGTGGCCTGGGAACATGACATCGGTGGATTCTAGAACCCTGTGGCCTGGGAACATGTCTGAGGTTTGATGGTGGAAACCTGTGGCTTGACAACATGACTAAGGTTTGATTCTGGAAGACTGTGGCCAGGAAGCATGATATCTGGTTGATTCTGGAAACTTGTGTCCTGGGAACATGACTGAGGTTTGTTTCTGGAAGCCTGTGCCCTGGGAACATGACTGAGGTTTGATTCTGGACACCTGTGTCCTGGGAACATGACTGAGGTTTGATGGTTGAAACCTGTGGCCCGCGCACATGACTCAGGTTTGATTCTGGAACCATGTGTCCTGGGAACATGACTGAGGTTTGATTTTGGAAACCTTTGGCCTGGGAAAATGACTGAGGTTTCATTGTGGAAACATGTGGCCTGGGATTATGACTGAGGTTTGATGGTGGAACACTCTGGCCTGGCAAAATGACTGAGGCTTGATTCTGGAACCCTGTGGCCCGGGAACATGAGAACGGTTTGATTCTGGAACCCTGTGGCCTTTAACATGACATCGGTGGATTCTGGAACCCTGTGGCCTGGGAACATGAGAACGGTTTGATTCTGGAACCCTGTGGCCTGGGAACATGAGTGAGGATTGATGGTGGAACCCTGTGGCCTGGCAACATGACTGAGGTTTGATACTGGAAGACTGTGGCCAGGAAACATGATATCGGGTTGATTCTGGAAACTTCTGTCCTGGGAACAAGACTGAGGTTTGATTCTGGAACCCTGTGTCCTGGGAATATGACAAAGGTTTGTTGCTGGAAGCCTGTTCCCTGGGTACATGACTGAGGTTTGATTCTGGACACCTGTGTCCTGGGAACATGATTGATGTTTGATTGTTGAAACCTGTGGCCTGCGAACATGACTCAGGTTTGATTATGGAACCCTGTATCCTGGGAATATGACTGAGGTTTGATTCTGGAAACCTTTGGCCTGAGAAAATTACTGAGGTTTCATTGTGGAAACATGTGGCCTGGGATCATGACTGAGGTTTGATGGTGGAACACTCTGGCCTGGCAAAATGACTGAGGCTTGATTCTGGAACCCTGTGGCCCGGGAACGTGACTGAGGTTTGATGGCAGAAACCTGTGGCCTGGCAACATGACTGACGTTTGATTCTGGATCCCTGTGGCCTGGGAACATGACTGAGGCGTGATTCTGGAAAACTGTGGCCTGGGAACATGACATCTGTTTAGATTGTGGAATACTGTGCCCCGGGAACCTGACTGAGCCTTGGTTCTGAAACCCTGTGGACTGGGAACATGACTGAGGTTTTATTCTGGAACCCTGTAGCCTGGGAACATAACTGAGGATTGATTCTGGAACCCTGTGGCCTGGGAACATGATACCGGTGGATTCTGGAACCCTGGGGACTGGGCATGTGACATCTGTTTAGATTGTGGAATACTGTGCCCCGGGAACCTGACTGAGCCTTGGTTCTGGAACCCTGTGGATTGGGAACATGACTGAGGTTTTATTCTAGAACCCTGTAGCCTGGAAACATAACTGAGGATTGATTCTCGAACCCTGTGGCCTGGGAACATGACATCGGTGGATTCTAGAACCCTGTGGCCTGGGAACATGTCTGAGGTTTGATGGTGGAAACCTGTGGCTTGGCAACATGACTAAGGTTTGATTCTGGAAGACTGTGGCCAGGAAGCATGATATCTGGTTGATTCTGGAAACTTGTGTCCTGGGAACATGACTGAGGTTTGTTTCTGGAAGCCTGTGCCCTGGGAACATGACTGAGGTTTGATTCTGGACACCTGTGTCCTGGGAACATGACTGAGGTTTGATGGTTGAAACCTGTGGCCCGCGCACATGACTCAGGTTTGATTCTGGAACCATGTGTCCTGGGAACATGACTGAGGTTTGATTTTGGAAACCTTTGTCCTGGAAAAATGACTGAGGTTTCATTGTGGAAACATGTGGCCTGGGATCATGACTGAGGTTTGATGGTGGAACACTCTGGCCTGGCAAAATGACTGAGGCTTGATTCTGGAACCCTGTGGCCCGGGAACGTGACTGAGGTTTGATGGCAGAAACCTGTGGCCTGGCAACATGACTGACGTTTGATTCTGGATCCCTGTGGCCTGGGAACATGACTGAGGCGTGATTCTGGAAAACTGTGGCCTGGGAACATGACATCTGTTTAGATTGTGGAATACTGTGCCCCGGGAACCTGATTGAGCCTTGGTTCTGAAACCCTGTGGACTGGGAACATGACTGAGGTTTTATTCTGGAACCCTGTAGCCTGGGAACATAACTGAGGATTGATTCTGGAACCCTGTGGCCTGGGAACATGATACCGGTGGATTCTGGAACCCTGGGGACTGGGCATGTGACATCTGTTTAGATTGTGGAATACTGTGCCCCGGGAAACCGACTGAGCCTTGGTTCTGGAACCCTGTGGATTGGGAACATGACTGAGGTTTTATTCTAGAACCCTGTAGCCTGGAAACATAACTGAGGATTGATTCTCGAACCCTGTGGCCTGGGAACATGACATCGGTGGATTCTAGAACCCTGTGGCCTGGGAACATGTCTGAGGTTTGATGGTGGAAACCTGTGGCTTGGCAACATGACTAAGGTTTGATTCTGGAAGACTGTGGCCAGGAAGCATGATATCTGGTTGATTCTGGAAACTTGTGTCCTGGGAACATGACTGAGGTTTGTTTCTGGAAGCCTGTGCCCTGGGAACATGACTGAGGTTTGATTCTGGACACCTGTGTCCTGGGAACATGACTGAGGTTTGATGGTTGAAACCTGTGGCCCGCGCACATGACTCAGGTTTGATTCTGGAACCATGTGTCCTGGGAACATGACTGAGGTTTGATTTTGGAAACCTTTGTCCTGGAAAAATGACTGAGGTTTCATTGTGGAAACATGTGGCCTGGGATCATGACTGAGGTTTGATGGTGGAACACTCTGGCCTGGCAAAATGACTGAGGCTTGATTCTGGAACCCTGTGGCCCGGGAACGTGACTGAGGTTTGATGGCAGAAACCTGTGGCCTGGCAACATGACTGACGTTTGATTCTGGATCCCTGTGGCCTGGGAACATGACTGAGGCGTGATTCTGGAAAACTGTGGCCTGGGAACATGACATCTGTTTAGATTGTGGAATACTGTGCCCCGGGAACCTGACTGAGCCTTGGTTCTGAAACCCTGTGGACTGGGAACATGACTGAGGTTTTATTCTGGAACCCTGTAGCCTGGGAACATAACTGAGGATTGATTCTGGAACCCTGTGGCCTGGGAACATGATACCGGTGGATTCTGGAACCCTGGGGACTGGGCATGTGACATCTGTTTAGATTGTGGAATACTGTGCCCCGGGAACCTGACTGAGCCTTGGTTCTGGAACCCTGTGGATTGGGAACATGACTGAGGTTTTATTCTAGAACCCTGTAGCCTGGAAACATAACTGAGGATTGATTCTCGAACCCTGTGGCCTGGGAACATGACATCGGTGGATTCTAGAACCCTGTGGCCTGGGAACATGTCTGAGGTTTGATGGTGGAAACCTGTGGCTTGGCAACATGACTAAGGTTTGATTCTGGAAGACTGTGGCCAGGAAGCATGATATCTGGTTGATTCTGGAAACTTGTGTCCTGGGAACATGACTGAGGTTTGTTTCTGGAAGCCTGTGCCCTGGGAACATGACTGAGGTTTGATTCTGGACACCTGTGTCCTGGGAACATGACTGAGGTTTGATGGTTGAAACCTGTGGCCCGCGCACATGACTCAGATTTGATTCTGGAACCATGTGTCCTGGGAACATGACTGAGGTTTGATTTTGGAAACCTTTGGCCTGGGAAAATGACTGAGGTTTCATTGTGGAAACATGTGGCCTGGGATCATGACTGAGGTTTGATGGTGGAACACTCTGGCCTGGCAAAATGACTGAGGCTTGATTCTGGAACCCTGTGGCCCGGGAACGTGACTGAGGTTTGATGGCAGAAACCTGTGGCCTGGCAACATGACTGACGTTTGATTCTGGATCCCTGTGGCCTGGGAACATGACTGAGGCGTGATTCTGGAAAACTGTGGCCTGGGAACATGACATCTGTTTAGATTGTGGAATACTGTGCCCCGGGAACCTGACTGAGCCTTGGTTCTGAAACCCTGTGGACTGGGAACATGACTGAGGTTTTATTCTGGAACCCTGTAGCCTGGGAACATAACTGAGGATTGATTCTGGAACCCTGTGGCCTGGGAACATGATACCGGTGGATTCTGGAACCCTGGGGACTGGGCATGTGACATCTGTTTAGATTGTGGAATACTGTGCCCCGGGAACCTGACTGAGCCTTGGTTCTGGAACCCTGTGGATTGGGAACATGACTGAGGTTTTATTCTAGAACCCTGTAGCCTGGAAACATAACTGAGGATTGATTCTCGAACCCTGTGGCCTGGGAACATGACATCGGTGGATTCTAGAACCCTGTGGCCTGGGAACATGTCTGAGGTTTGATGGTGGAAACCTGTGGCTTGGCAACATGACTAAGGTTTGATTCTGGAAGACTGTGGCCAGGAAGCATGATATCTGGTTGATTCTGGAAACTTGTGTCCTGGGAACATGACTGAGGTTTGTTTCTGGAAGCCTGTGCCCTGGGAACATGACTGAGGTTTGATTCTGGACACCTGTGTCCTGGGAACATGACTGAGGTTTGATGGTTGAAACCTGTGGCCCGCGAACATGACTCAGGTTTGATTCTGGAACCATGTGTCCTGGGAACATGACTGAGGTTTGATTTTGGAAACCTTTGGCCTGGGAAAATGACTGAGGTTTCATTGTAGAAACATGTGGCCTGGGATCATGACTGAGGTTTGATGGTGGAACACTCTGGCCTGGCAAAATGACTGAGGCTTGATTCTGGAACCCTGTGGCCCGGGAACGTGACTGAGGTTTGATGGCAGAAACCTGTGGCCTGGCAACATGACTGACGTTTGATTCTGGATCCCTGTGGCCTGGGAACATGACATCTGTTTAGATTGTGGAATACTGTGCCCCGGGAACCTGACTGAGCCTTGGTTCTGAAACCCTGTGGACTGGGAACATGACTGAGGTTTTATTCTGGAACCCTGTAGCCTGGGAACATAACTGAGGATTGATTCTGGAACCCTGTGGCCTGGGAACATGATACCGGTGGATTCTGGAACCCTGGGGACTGGGCATGTGACATCTGTTTAGATTGTGGAATACTGTGCCCCGGGAACCTGACTGAGCCTTGGTTCTGGAACCCTGTGGATTGGGAACATGACTGAGGTTTTATTCTAGAACCCTGTAGCCTGGAAACATAACTGAGGATTGATTCTCGAACCCTGTGGCCTGGGAACATGACATCGGTGGATTCTAGAACCCTGTGGCCTGGGAACATGTCTGAGGTTTGATGGTGGAAACCTGTGGCTTGGCAACATGACTAAGGTTTGATTCTGGAAGACTGTGGCCAGGAAGCATGATATCTGGTTGATTCTGGAAACTTGTGTCCTGGGAACATGACTGAGGTTTGTTTCTGGAAGCCTGTGCCCTGGGAACATGACTGAGGTTTGATTCTGGACACCTGTGTCCTGGGAACATGACTGAGGTTTGATGGTTGAAACCTGTGGCCCGCGAACATGACTCAGGTTTGATTCTGGAACCATGTGTCCTGGGAACATGACTGAGGTTTGATTTTGGAAACCTTTGGCCTGGGAAAATGACTGAGGTTTCATTGTAGAAACATGTGGCCTGGGATCATGACTGAGGTTTGATGGTGGAACACTCTGGCCTGGCAAAATGACTGAGGCTTGATTCTGGAACCCTGTGGCCCGGGAACGTGACTGAGGTTTGATGGCAGAAACCTGTGGCCTGGCAACATGACTGACGTTTGATTCTGGAAAACTGTGGCCTGGGAACATGACATCTGTTTAGATTGTGGAATACTGTGCCCCGGGAACCTGACTGAGCCTTGGTTCTGAAACCCTGTGGACTGGGAACATGACTGAGGTTTTATTCTGGAACCCTGTAGCCTGGGAACATAACTGAGGATTGATTCTGGAACCCTGTGGCCTGGGAACATGACATCTGTTTAGATTGTGGAATACTGTGCCCCGGGAACCTGACTGAGCCTTGGTTCTGAAACCCTGTGGACTGGGAACATGACTGAGGTTTTATTCTGGAACCCTGTAGCCTGGGAACATAACTGAGGATTGATTCTGGAACCCTGTGGCCTGGGAACATGATACCGGTGGATTCTGGAACCCTGGGGACTGGGCATGTGACATCTGTTTAGATTGTGGAATACTGTGCCCCGGGAACCTGACTGAGCCTTGGTTCTGGAACCCTGTGGATTGGGAACATGACTGAGGTTTTATTCTAGAACCCTGTAGCCTGGAAACATAACTGAGGATTGATTCTCGAACCCTGTGGCCTGGGAACATGACATCGGTGGATTCTAGAACCCTGTGGCCTGGGAACATGTCTGAGGTTTGATGGTGGAAACCTGTGGCTTGGCAACATGACTAAGGTTTGATTCTGGAAGACTGTGGCCAGGAAGCATGATATCTGGTTGATTCTGGAAACTTGTGTCCTGGGAACATGACTGAGGTTTGTTTCTGGAAGCCTGTGCCCTGGGAACATGACTGAGGTTTGATTCTGGACACCTGTGTCCTGGGAACATGACTGAGGTTTGATGGTTGAAACCTGTGGCCCGCGAACATGACTCAGGTTTGATTCTGGAACCATGTGTCCTGGGAACATGACTGAGGTTTGATTTTGGAAACCTTTGGCCTGGGAAAATGACTGAGGTTTCATTGTAGAAACATGTGGCCTGGGATCATGACTGAGGTTTGATGGTGGAACACTCTGGCCTGGCAAAATGACTGAGGCTTGATTCTGGAACCCTGTGGCCCGGGAACGTGACTGAGGTTTGATGGCAGAAACCTGTGGCCTGGCAACATGACTGACGTTTGATTCTGGAAAACTGTGGCCTGGGAACATGACATCTGTTTAGATTGTGGAATACTGTGCCCCGGGAACCTGACTGAGCCTTGGTTCTGAAACCCTGTGGACTGGGAACATGACTGAGGTTTTATTCTGGAACCCTGTAGCCTGGGAACATAACTGAGGATTGATTCTGGAACCCTGTGGCCTGGGAACATGATACCGGTGGATTCTGGAACCCTGGGGACTGGGCATGTGACATCTGTTTAGATTGTGGAATACTGTGCCCCGGGAACCTGACTGAGCCTTGGTTCTGGAACCCTGTGGATTGGGAACATGACTGAGGTTTTATTCTAGAACCCTGTAGCCTGGAAACATAACTGAGGATTGATTCTCGAACCCTGTGGCCTGGGAACATGACATCGGTGGATTCTAGAACCCTGTGGCCTGGGAACATGTCTGAGGTTTGATGGTGGAAACCTGTGGCTTGACAACATGACTAAGGTTTGATTCTGGAAGACTGTGGCCAGGAAGCATGATATCTGGTTGATTCTGGAAACTTGTGTCCTGGGAACATGACTGAGGTTTGTTTCTGGAAGCCTGTGCCCTGGGAACATGACTGAGGTTTGATTCTGGACACCTGTGTCCTGGGAACATGACTGAGGTTTGATGGTTGAAACCTGTGGCCCGCGCACATGACTCAGGTTTGATTCTGGAACCATGTGTCCTGGGAACATGACTGAGGTTTGATTTTGGAAACCTTTGGCCTGGGAAAATGACTGAGGTTTCATTGTGGAAACATGTGGCCTGGGATTATGACTGAGGTTTGATGGTGGAACACTCTGGCCTGGCAAAATGACTGAGGCTTGATTCTGGAACCCTGTGGCCCGGGAACATGAGAACGGTTTGATTCTGGAACCCTGTGGCCTTTAACATGACATCGGTGGATTCTGGAACCCTGTGGCCTGGGAACATGAGAACGGTTTGATTCTGGAACCCTGTGGCCTGGGAACATGAGTGAGGATTGATGGTGGAACCCTGTGGCCTGGCAACATGACTGAGGTTTGATACTGGAAGACTGTGGCCAGGAAACATGATATCGGGTTGATTCTGGAAACTTCTGTCCTGGGAACAAGACTGAGGTTTGATTCTGGAACCCTGTGTCCTGGGAATATGACAAAGGTTTGTTGCTGGAAGCCTGTTCCCTGGGTACATGACTGAGGTTTGATTCTGGACACCTGTGTCCTGGGAACATGATTGATGTTTGATTGTTGAAACCTGTGGCCTGCGAACATGACTCAGGTTTGATTATGGAACCCTGTATCCTGGGAATATGACTGAGGTTTGATTCTGGAAACCTTTGGCCTGAGAAAATTACTGAGGTTTCATTGTGGAAACATGTGGCCTGGGATCATGACTGAGGTTTGATGGTGGAACACTCTGGCCTGGCAAAATGACTGAGGCTTGATTCTGGAACCCTGTGGCCCGGGAACGTGACTGAGGTTTGATGGCAGAAACCTGTGGCCTGGCAACATGACTGACGTTTGATTCTGGATCCCTGTGGCCTGGGAACATGACTGAGGCGTGATTCTGGAAAACTGTGGCCTGGGAACATGACATCTGTTTAGATTGTGGAATACTGTGCCCCGGGAACCTGACTGAGCCTTGGTTCTGAAACCCTGTGGACTGGGAACATGACTGAGGTTTTATTCTGGAACCCTGTAGCCTGGGAACATAACTGAGGATTGATTCTGGAACCCTGTGGCCTGGGAACATGATACCGGTGGATTCTGGAACCCTGGGGACTGGGCATGTGACATCTGTTTAGATTGTGGAATACTGTGCCCCGGGAACCTGACTGAGCCTTGGTTCTGGAACCCTGTGGATTGGGAACATGACTGAGGTTTTATTCTAGAACCCTGTAGCCTGGAAACATAACTGAGGATTGATTCTCGAACCCTGTGGCCTGGGAACATGACATCGGTGGATTCTAGAACCCTGTGGCCTGGGAACATGTCTGAGGTTTGATGGTGGAAACCTGTGGCTTGGCAACATGACTAAGGTTTGATTCTGGAAGACTGTGGCCAGGAAGCATGATATCTGGTTGATTCTGGAAACTTGTGTCCTGGGAACATGACTGAGGTTTGTTTCTGGAAGCCTGTGCCCTGGGAACATGACTGAGGTTTGATTCTGGACACCTGTGTCCTGGGAACATGACTGAGGTTTGATGGTTGAAACCTGTGGCCCGCGAACATGACTCAGGTTTGATTCTGGAACCATGTGTCCTGGGAACATGACTGAGGTTTGATTTTGGAAACCTTTGGCCTGGGAAAATGACTGAGGTTTCATTGTAGAAACATGTGGCCTGGGATCATGACTGAGGTTTGATGGTGGAACACTCTGGCCTGGCAAAATGACTGAGGCTTGATTCTGGAACCCTGTGGCCCGGGAACGTGACTGAGGTTTGATGGCAGAAACCTGTGGCCTGGCAACATGACTGACGTTTGATTCTGGATCCCTGTGGCCTGGGAACATGACTGAGGCGTGATTCTGGAAAACTGTGGCCTGGGAACATGACATCTGTTTAGATTGTGGAATACTGTGCCCCGGGAACCTGACTGAGCCTTGGTTCTGAAACCCTGTGGACTGGGAACATGACTGAGGTTTTATTCTGGAACCCTGTAGCCTGGGAACATAACTGAGGATTGATTCTGGAACCCTGTGGCCTGGGAACATGATACCGGTGGATTCTGGAACCCTGGGGACTGGGCATGTGACATCTGTTTAGATTGTGGAATACTGTGCCCCGGGAACCTGACTGAGCCTTGGTTCTGGAACCCTGTGGATTGGGAACATGACAGGTTTTATTCTAGAACCCTGTAGCCTGGAAACATAACTGAGGATTGATTCTCGAACCCTGTGGCCTGGGAACATGACATCGGTGGATTCTAGAACCCTGTGGCCTGGGAACATGTCTGAGGTTTGATGGTGGAAACCTGTGGCTTGGCAACATGACTAAGGTTTGATTCTGGAAGACTGTGGCCAGGAAGCATGATATCTGGTTGATTCTGGAAACTTGTGTCCTGGGAACATGACTGAGGTTTGTTTCTGGAAGCCTGTGCCCTGGGAACATGACTGAGGTTTGATTCTGGACACCTGTGTCCTGGGAACATGACTGAGGTTTGATGGTTGAAACCTGTGGCCCGCGCACATGACTCAGGTTTGATTCTGGAACCATGTGTCCTGGGAACATGACTGAGGTTTGATTTTGGAAACCTTTGGCCTGGGAAAATGACTGAGGTTTCATTGTGGAAACATGTGGCCTGGGATTATGACTGATGTTTGATGGTGGAACACTCTGGCCTGGCAAAATGACTGAGGCTTGATTCTGGAACCCTGTGGCCCGGGAACATGAGAACGGTTTGATTCTGGAACCCTGTGGCCTTTAACATGACATCGGTGGATTCTGGAACCCTGTGGCCTGGGAACATGAGAACGGTTTGATTCTGGAACCCTGTGGCCTGGGAACATGAGTGAGGATTGATGGTGGAACCCTGTGGCCTGGCAACATGACTGAGGTTTGATACTGGAAGACTGTGGCCAGGAAACATGATATCGGGTTGATTCTGGAAACTTCTGTCCTGGGAACAAGACTGAGGTTTGATTCTGGAACCCTGTGTCCTGGGAATATGACAAAGGTTTGTTGCTGGAAGCCTGTTCCCTGGGTACATGACTGAGGTTTGATTCTGGACACCTGTGTCCTGGGAACATGATTGATGTTTGATTGTTGAAACCTGTGGCCTGCGAACATGACTCAGGTTTGATTATGGAACCCTGTATCCTGGGAATATGACTGAGGTTTGATTCTGGAAACCTTTGGCCTGAGAAAATTACTGAGGTTTCATTGTGGAAACATGTGGCCTGGGATCATGACTGAGGTTTGATGGTGGAACACTCTGGCCTGGCAAAATGACTGAGGCTTGATTCTGGAACCCTGTGGCCCGGGAACGTGACTGAGGTTTGATGGCAGAAACCTGTGGCCTGGCAACATGACTGACGTTTGATTCTGGATCCCTGTGGCCTGGGAACATGACTGAGGCGTGATTCTGGAAAACTGTGGCCTGGGAACATGACATCTGTTTAGATTGTGGAATACTGTGCCCCGGGAACCTGACTGAGCCTTGGTTCTGAAACCCTGTGGACTGGGAACATGACTGAGGTTTTATTCTGGAACCCTGTAGCCTGGGAACATAACTGAGGATTGATTCTGGAACCCTGTGGCCTGGGAACATGATACCGGTGGATTCTGGAACCCTGGGGACTGGGCATGTGACATCTGTTTAGATTGTGGAATACTGTGCCCCGGGAACCTGACTGAGCCTTGGTTCTGGAACCCTGTGGATTGGGAACATGACTGAGGTTTTATTCTAGAACCCTGTAGCCTGGAAACATAACTGAGGATTGATTCTCGAACCCTGTGGCCTGGGAACATGACATCGGTGGATTCTAGAACCCTGTGGCCTGGGAACATGTCTGAGGTTTGATGGTGGAAACCTGTGGCTTGGCAACATGACTAAGGTTTGATTCTGGAAGACTGTGGCCAGGAAGCATGATATCTGGTTGATTCTGGAAACTTGTGTCCTGGGAACATGACTGAGGTTTGTTTCTGGAAGCCTGTGCCCTGGGAACATGACTGAGGTTTGATTCTGGACACCTGTGTCCTGGGAACATGACTGAGGTTTGATGGTTGAAACCTGTGGCCCGCGCACATGACTCAGGTTTGATTCTGGAACCATGTGTCCTGGGAACATGACTGAGGTTTGATTTTGGAAACCTTTGGCCTGGGAAAATGACTGAGGTTTCATTGTGGAAACATGTGGCCTGGGATCATGACTGAGGTTTGATGGTGGAACACTCTGGCCTGGCAAAATGACTGAGGCTTGATTCTGGAACCCTGTGGCCCGGGAACGTGACTGAGGTTTGATGGCAGAAACCTGTGGCCTGGCAACATGACTGACGTTTGATTCTGGATCCCTGTGGCCTGGGAACATGACTGAGGCGTGATTCTGGAAAACTGTGGCCTGGGAACATGACATCTGTTTAGATTGTGGAATACTGTGCCCCGGGAACCTGACTGAGCCTTGGTTCTGAAACCCTGTGGACTGGGAACATGACTGAGGTTTTATTCTGGAACCCTGTAGCCTGGGAACATAACTGAGGATTGATTCTGGAACCCTGTGGCCTGGGAACATGATACCGGTGGATTCTGGAACCCTGGGGACTGGGCATGTGACATCTGTTTAGATTGTGGAATACTGTGCCCCGGGAACCTGACTGAGCCTTGGTTCTGGAACCCTGTGGATTGGGAACATGACTGAGGTTTTATTCTAGAACCCTGTAGCCTGGAAACATAACTGAGGATTGATTCTCGAACCCTGTGGCCTGGGAACATGACATCGGTGGATTCTAGAACCCTGTGGCCTGGGAACATGTCTGAGGTTTGATGGTGGAAACCTGTGGCTTGGCAACATGACTAAGGTTTGATTCTGGAAGACTGTGGCCAGGAAGCATGATATCTGGTTGATTCTGGAAACTTGTGTCCTGGGAACATGACTGAGGTTTGTTTCTGGAAGCCTGTGCCCTGGGAACATGACTGAGGTTTGATTCTGGACACCTGTGTCCTGGGAACATGACTGAGGTTTGATGGTTGAAACCTGTGGCCCGCGAACATGACTCAGGTTTGATTCTGGAACCATGTGTCCTGGGAACATGACTGAGGTTTGATTTTGGAAACCTTTGGCCTGGGAAAATGACTGAGGTTTCATTGTAGAAACATGTGGCCTGGGATCATGACTGAGGTTTGATGGTGGAACACTCTGGCCTGGCAAAATGACTGAGGCTTGATTCTGGAACCCTGTGGCCCGGGAACGTGACTGAGGTTTGATGGCAGAAACCTGTGGCCTGGCAACATGACTGACGTTTGATTCTGGATCCCTGTGGCCTGGGAACATGACTGAGGCGTGATTCTGGAAAACTGTGGCCTGGGAACATGACATCTGTTTAGATTGTGGAATACTGTGCCCCGGGAACCTGACTGAGCCTTGGTTCTGAAACCCTGTGGACTGGGAACATGACTGAGGTTTTATTCTGGAACCCTGTAGCCTGGGAACATAACTGAGGATTGATTCTGGAACCCTGTGGCCTGGGAACATGATACCGGTGGATTCTGGAACCCTGGGGACTGGGCATGTGACATCTGTTTAGATTGTGGAATACTGTGCCCCGGGAACCTGACTGAGCCTTGGTTCTGGAACCCTGTGGATTGGGAACATGACTGAGGTTTTATTCTAGAACCCTGTAGCCTGGAAACATAACTGAGGATTGATTCTCGAACCCTGTGGCCTGGGAACATGACATCGGTGGATTCTAGAACCCTGTGGCCTGGGAACATGTCTGAGGTTTGATGGTGGAAACCTGTGGCTTGGCAACATGACTAAGGTTTGATTCTGGAAGACTGTGGCCAGGAAGCATGATATCTGGTTGATTCTGGAAACTTGTGTCCTGGGAACATGACTGAGGTTTGTTTCTGGAAGCCTGTGCCCTGGGAACATGACTGAGGTTTGATTCTGGACACCTGTGTCCTGGGAACATGACTGAGGTTTGATGGTTGAAACCTGTGGCCCGCGCACATGACTCAGGTTTGATTCTGGAACCATGTGTCCTGGGAACATGACTGAGGTTTGATTTTGGAAACCTTTGGCCTGGGAAAATGACTGAGGTTTCATTGTGGAAACATGTGGCCTGGGATTATGACTGAGGTTTGATGGTGGAACACTCTGGCCTGGCAAAATGACTGAGGCTTGATTCTGGAACCCTGTGGCCCGGGAACATGAGAACGGTTTGATTCTGGAACCCTGTGGCCTTTAACATGACATCGGTGGATTCTGGAACCCTGTGGCCTGGGAACATGAGAACGGTTTGATTCTGGAACCCTGTGGCCTGGGAACATGAGTGAGGATTGATGGTGGAACCCTGTGGCCTGGCAACATGACTGAGGTTTGATACTGGAAGACTGTGGCCAGGAAACATGATATCGGGTTGATTCTGGAAACTTCTGTCCTGGGAACAAGACTGAGGTTTGATTCTGGAACCCTGTGTCCTGGGAATATGACAAAGGTTTGTTGCTGGAAGCCTGTTCCCTGGGTACATGACTGAGGTTTGATTCTGGACACCTGTGTCCTGGGAACATGATTGATGTTTGATTGTTGAAACCTGTGGCCTGCGAACATGACTCAGGTTTGATTATGGAACCCTGTATCCTGGGAATATGACTGAGGTTTGATTCTGGAAACCTTTGGCCTGAGAAAATTACTGAGGTTTCATTGTGGAAACATGTGGCCTGGGATCATGACTGAGGTTTGATGGTGGAACACTCTGGCCTGGCAAAATGACTGAGGCTTGATTCTGGAACCCTGTGGCCCGGGAACGTGACTGAGGTTTGATGGCAGAAACCTGTGGCCTGGCAACATGACTGACGTTTGATTCTGGATCCCTGTGGCCTGGGAACATGACTGAGGCGTGATTCTGGAAAACTGTGGCCTGGGAACATGACATCTGTTTAGATTGTGGAATACTGTGCCCCGGGAACCTGACTGAGCCTTGGTTCTGAAACCCTGTGGACTGGGAACATAACTGAGGATTGATTCTGGAACCCTGTGGCCTGGGAACATGATACCGGTGGATTCTGGAACCCTGGGGACTGGGCATGTGACATCTGTTTAGATTGTGGAATACTGTGCCCCGGGAACCTGACTGAGCCTTGGTTCTGGAACCCTGTGGATTGGGAACATGACTGAGGTTTTATTCTAGAACCCTGTAGCCTGGAAACATAACTGAGGATTGATTCTCGAACCCTGTGGCCTGGGAACATGACATCGGTGGATTCTAGAACCCTGTGGCCTGGGAACATGTCTGAGGTTTGATGGTGGAAACCTGTGGCTTGGCAACATGACTAAGGTTTGATTCTGGAAGACTGTGGCCAGGAAGCATGATATCTGGTTGATTCTGGAAACTTGTGTCCTGGGAACATGACTGAGGTTTGTTTCTGGAAGCCTGTGCCCTGGGAACATGACTGAGGTTTGATTCTGGACACCTGTGTCCTGGGAACATGACTGAGGTTTGATGGTTGAAACCTGTGGCCCGCGAACATGACTCAGGTTTGATTCTGGAACCATGTGTCCTGGGAACATGACTGAGGTTTGATTTTGGAAACCTTTGGCCTGGGAAAATGACTGAGGTTTCATTGTAGAAACATGTGGCCTGGGATCATGACTGAGGTTTGATGGTGGAACACTCTGGCCTGGCAAAATGACTGAGGCTTGATTCTGGAACCCTGTGGCCCGGGAACGTGACTGAGGTTTGATGGCAGAAACCTGTGGCCTGGCAACATGACTGACGTTTGATTCTGGATCCCTGTGGCCTGGGAACATGACTGAGGCGTGATTCTGGAAAACTGTGGCCTGGGAACATGACATCTGTTTAGATTGTGGAATACTGTGCCCCGGGAACCTGACTGAGCCTTGGTTCTGAAACCCTGTGGACTGGGAACATGACTGAGGTTTTATTCTGGAACCCTGTAGCCTGGGAACATAACTGAGGATTGATTCTGGAACCCTGTGGCCTGGGAACATGATACCGGTGGATTCTGGAACCCTGGGGACTGGGCATGTGACATCTGTTTAGATTGTGGAATACTGTGCCCCGGGAACCTGACTGAGCCTTGGTTCTGGAACCCTGTGGATTGGGAACATGACAGGTTTTATTCTAGAACCCTGTAGCCTGGAAACATAACTGAGGATTGATTCTCGAACCCTGTGGCCTGGGAACATGACATCGGTGGATTCTAGAACCCTGTGGCCTGGGAACATGTCTGAGGTTTGATGGTGGAAACCTGTGGCTTGGCAACATGACTAAGGTTTGATTCTGGAAGACTGTGGCCAGGAAGCATGATATCTGGTTGATTCTGGAAACTTGTGTCCTGGGAACATGACTGAGGTTTGTTTCTGGAAGCCTGTGCCCTGGGAACATGACTGAGGTTTGATTCTGGACACCTGTGTCCTGGGAACATGACTGAGGTTTGATGGTTGAAACCTGTGGCCCGCGCACATGACTCAGGTTTGATTCTGGAACCATGTGTCCTGGGAACATGACTGAGGTTTGATTTTGGAAACCTTTGGCCTGGGAAAATGACTGAGGTTTCATTGTGGAAACATGTGGCCTGGGATTATGACTGAGGTTTGATGGTGGAACACTCTGGCCTGGCAAAATGACTGAGGCTTGATTCTGGAACCCTGTGGCCCGGGAACATGAGAACGGTTTGATTCTGGAACCCTGTGGCCTTTAACATGACATCGGTGGATTCTGGAACCCTGTGGCCTGGGAACATGAGAACGGTTTGATTCTGGAACCCTGTGGCCTGGGAACATGAGTGAGGATTGATGGTGGAACCCTGTGGCCTGGCAACATGACTGAGGTTTGATACTGGAAGACTGTGGCCAGGAAACATGATATCGGGTTGATTCTGGAAACTTCTGTCCTGGGAACAAGACTGAGGTTTGATTCTGGAACCCTGTGTCCTGGGAATATGACAAAGGTTTGTTGCTGGAAGCCTGTTCCCTGGGTACATGACTGAGGTTTGATTCTGGACACCTGTGTCCTGGGAACATGATTGATGTTTGATTGTTGAAACCTGTGGCCTGCGAACATGACTCAGGTTTGATTATGGAACCCTGTATCCTGGGAATATGACTGAGGTTTGATTCTGGAAACCTTTGGCCTGAGAAAATTACTGAGGTTTCATTGTGGAAACATGTGGCCTGGGATCATGACTGAGGTTTGATGGTGGAACACTCTGGCCTGGCAAAATGACTGAGGCTTGATTCTGGAACCCTGTGGCCCGGGAACGTGACTGAGGTTTGATGGCAGAAACCTGTGGCCTGGCAACATGACTGACGTTTGATTCTGGATCCCTGTGGCCTGGGAACATGACTGAGGCGTGATTCTGGAAAACTGTGGCCTGGGAACATGACATCTGTTTAGATTGTGGAATACTGTGCCCCGGGAACCTGACTGAGCCTTGGTTCTGAAACCCTGTGGACTGGGAACATGACTGAGGTTTTATTCTGGAACCCTGTAGCCTGGGAACATAACTGAGGATTGATTCTGGAACCCTGTGGCCTGGGAACATGATACCGGTGGATTCTGGAACCCTGGGGACTGGGCATGTGACATCTGTTTAGATTGTGGAATACTGTGCCCCGGGAACCTGACTGAGCCTTGGTTCTGGAACCCTGTGGATTGAGAACATGACTGAGGTTTTATTCTAGAACCCTGTAGCCTGGAAACATAACTGAGGATTGATTCTCGAACCCTGTGGCCTGGGAACATGACATCGGTGGATTCTAGAACCCTGTGGCCTGGGAACATGTCTGAGGTTTGATGGTGGAAACCTGTGGCTTGGCAACATGACTAAGGTTTGATTCTGGAAGACTGTGGCCAGGAAGCATGAAATCTGGTTGATTCTGGAAACTTGTGTCCTGGGAACATGACTGAGGTTTGTTTCTGGAAGCCTGTGCCCTGGGAACATGACTGAGGTTTGATTCTGGACACCTGTGTCCTGGGAACATGACTGAGGTTTGATGGTTGAAACCTGTGGCCCGCGCACATGACTCAGGTTTGATTCTGGAACCATGTGTCCTGGGAACATGACTGAGGTTTGATTTTGGAAACCTTTGGCCTGGGAAAATGACTGAGGTTTCATTGTGGAAACATGTGGCCTGGGATCATGAGTGAGGTTTGATGGTGGAACATTCTGGCCTGGCAAAATGACTGAGGCTTGATTCTGGAACCCTGTGGCCCAGGAACATGAGAACGGTTTGATTCTGGAACCCTGTGGCCTTTAACATGACATCGGTGGATTCTGGAACCCTGTGGCCTGGGAACATGAGAACGGTTTGATTCTGGAACCCTGTGGCCTGGGAACATGAGTGAGGATTGATGGTGGAACCCTGTGGCCTGGCAACATGACTGAGGTTTGATACTGGAAGACTGTGGCCAGGAAACATGATATCGGGTTGATTCTGGAAACTTCTGTCCTGGGAACAAGACTGAGGTTTGATTCTGGAACCCTGTGTCCTGGGAATATGACAAAGGTTTGTTGCTGGAAGCCTGTTCCCTGGGTACATGACTGAGGTTTGATTCTGGACACCTGTGTCCTGGGAACATGAGTGATGTTTGATTGTTGAAACCTGTGGCCTGCGAACATGACTCAGGTTTGATTCTGGAACCATGTGTCCTGGGAACATGACTGAGGTTTGATTCTGGAAACCTTTGGCCTGAGAAAATTACTGAGGTTTCATTGTGGAAACATGTGGCCTGGGATCATGACTGAGGTTTGATGGTGGAACACTCTGGCCTGGCAAAATGACTGAGGCTTGATTCTGGAACCCTGTGGCCCGGGAACGTGACTGAGGTTTGATGGCAGAAACCTGTGGCCTGGCAACATGACTGACGTTTGATTCTGGATCCCTGTGGCCTGGGAACATGACTGAGGCGTGATTCTGGAAAACTGTGGCCTGGGAACATGACATCTGTTTAGATTGTGGAATACTGTGCCCCGGGAACCTGACTGAGCCTTGGTTCTGAAACCCTGTGGACTGGGAACATGACTGAGGTTTTATTCTGGAACCCTGTAGCCTGGGAACATAACTGAGGATTGATTCTGGAACCCTGTGGCCTGGGAACATGATACCGGTGGATTCTGGAACCCTGGGGACTGGGCATGTGACATCTGTTTAGATTGTGGAATACTGTGCCGCGGGAACCTGACTGAGCCTTGGTTCTGGAACCCTGTGGATTGGGAACATGACTGAGGTTTTATTCTAGAACCCTGTAGCCTGGAAACATAACTGAGGATTGATTCTCGAACCCTGTGGCCTGGGAACATGACATCGGTGGATTCTAGAACCCTGTGGCCTGGGAACATGTCTGAGGTTTGATGGTGGAAACCTGTGGCTTGGCAACATGACTAAGGTTTGATTCTGGAAGACTGTGGCCAGGAAGCATGATATCTGGTTGATTCTGGAAACTTGTGTCCTGGGAACATGACTGAGGTTTGTTTCTGGAAGCCTGTGCCCTGGGAACATGACTGAGGTTTGATTCTGGACACCTGTGTCCTGGGAACATGACTGAGGTTTGATGGTTGAAACCTGTGGCCCGCGAACATGACTCAGGTTTGATTCTGGAACCATGTGTCCTGGGAACATGACTGAGGTTTGATTTTGGAAACCTTTGGCCTGGGAAAATGACTGAGGTTTCATTGTGGAAACATGTGGCATGGGATCATGACTGAGGTTTGATGGTGGAACACTCTGGCCTGGCAAAATGACTGAGGCTTAATTCTGGAACCCTGTGGCCCGGGAACGTGACTGAGGTTTGATGGCAGAAACCTGTGGCCTGGCAACATGACTGACGTTTGATTCTGGATCCCTGTGGCCTGGGAACATGACTGAGGCGTGATTCTGGAAAACTGTGGCCTGGGAACATGACATCTGTTTAGATTGTGGAATACTGTGCCCCGGGAACCTGACTGAGCCTTGGTTCTGAAACCCTGTGGACTGGGAACATGACTGAGGTTTTATTCTGGAACCCTGTAGCCTGGGAACATAACTGAGGATTGATTCTGGAACCCTGTGGCCTGGGAACATGATACCGGTGGATTCTGGAACCCTGGGGACTGGGCATGTGACATCTGTTTAGATTGTGGAATACTGTGCCCCGGGAACCTGACTGAGCCTTGGTTCTGGAACCCTGTGGATTGGGAACATGACTGAGGTTTTATTCTAGAACCCTGTAGCCTGGAAACATAACTGAGGATTGATTCTCGAACCCTGTGGCCTGGGAACATGACATCGGTGGATTCTAGAACCCTGTGGCCTGGGAACATGTCTGAGGTTTGATGGTGGAAACCTGTGGCTTGGCAACATGACTAAGGTTTGATTCTGGAAGACTGTGGCCAGGAAGCATGATATCTGGTTGATTCTGGAAACTTGTGTCCTGGGAACATGACTGAGGTTTGTTTCTGGAAGCCTGTGCCCTGGGAACATGACTGAGGTTTGATTCTGGACACCTGTGTCCTGGGAACATGACTGAGGTTTGATGGTTGAAACCTGTGGCCCGCGAACATGACTCAGGTTTGATTCTGGAACCATGTGTCCTGGGAACATGACTGAGGTTTGATTTTGGAAACCTTTGGCCTGGGAAAATGACTGAGGTTTCATTGTGGAAACATGTGGCCTGGGATCATGACTGAGGTTTGATGGTGGAACACTCTGGCCTGGCAAAATGACTGAGGCTTGATTCTGGAACCCTGTGGCCCGGGAACGTGACTGAGGTTTGATGGCAGAAACCTGTGGCCTGGCAACATGACTGACGTTTGATTCTGGATCCCTGTGGCCTGGGAACATGACTGAGGCGTGATTCTGGAAAACTGTGGCCTGGGAACATGACATCTGTTTAGATTGTGGAATACTGTGCCCCGGGAACCTGACTGAGCCTTGGTTCTGAAACCCTGTGGACTGGGAACATGACTGAGGTTTTATTCTGGAACCCTGTAGCCTGGGAACATAACTGAGGATTGATTCTGGAACCCTGTGGCCTGGGAACATGATACCGGTGGATTCTGGAACCCTGGGGACTGGGCATGTGACATCTGTTTAGATTGTGGAATACTGTGCCCCGGGAACCTGACTGAGCCTTGGTTCTGGAACCCTGTGGATTGGGAACATGACTGAGGTTTTATTCTAGAACCCTGTAGCCTGGAAACATAACTGAGGATTGATTCTCGAACCCTGTGGCCTGGGAACATGACATCGGTGGATTCTAGAACCCTGTGGCCTGGGAACATGTCTGAGGTTTGATGGTGGAAACCTGTGGCTTGGCAACATGACTAAGGTTTGATTCTGGAAGACTGTGGCCAGGAAGCATGATATCTGGTTGATTCTGGAAACTTGTGTCCTGGGAACATGACTGAGGTTTGTTTCTGGAAGCCTGTGCCCTGGGAACATGACTGAGGTTTGATTCTGGACACCTGTGTCCTGGGAACATGACTGAGGTTTGATGGTTGAAACCTGTGGCCCGCGAACATGACTCAGGTTTGATTCTGGAACCATGTGTCCTGGGAACATGACTGAGGTTTGATTTTGGAAACCTTTGGCCTGGGAAAATGACTGAGGTTTCATTGTGGAAACATGTGGCATGGTATCATGACTGAGGTTTGATGGTGGAACACTCTGGCCTGGCAAAATGACTGAGGCTTGATTCTGGAACCCTGTGGCCCGGGAACGTGACTGAGGTTTGATGGCAGAAACCTGTGGCCTGGCAACATGACTGACGTTTGATTCTGGATCCCTGTGGCCTGGGAACATGACTGAGGCGTGATTCTGGAAAACTGTGGCCTGGGAACATGACATCTGTTTAGATTGTGGAATACTGTGCCCCGGGAACCTGACTGAGCCTTGGTTCTGAAACCCTGTGGACTGGGAACATGACTGAGGTTTTATTCTGGAACCCTGTAGCCTGGGAACATAACTGAGGATTGATTCTGGAACCCTGTGGCCTGGGAACATGATACCGGTGGATTCTGGAACCCTGGGGACTGGGCATGTGACATCTGTTTAGATTGTGGAATACTGTGCCCCGGGAACCTGACTGAGCCTTGGTTCTGGAACCCTGTGGATTGGGAACATGACTGAGGTTTTATTCTAGAACCCTGTAGCCTGGAAACATAACTGAGGATTGATTCTCGAACCCTGTGGCCTGGGAACATGACATCGGTGGATTCTAGAACCCTGTGGCCTGGGAACATGTCTGAGGTTTGATGGTGGAAACCTGTGGCTTGGCAACATGACTAAGGTTTGATTCTGGAAGACTGTGGCCAGGAAGCATGATATCTGGTTGATTCTGGAAACTTGTGTCCTGGGAACATGACTGAGGTTTGTTTCTGGAAGCCTGTGCCCTGGGAATATGACTGAGGTTTGATTCTGGACACCTGTGTCCTGGGAACATGACTGAGGTTTGATGGTTGAAACCTGTGGCCCGCGCACATGACTCAGGTTTGATTCTGGAACCATGTGTCCTGGGAATATGACTGAGGTTTGATTTTGGAAACCTTTGGCCTGGGAAAATGACTGAGGTTTCATTGTGGAAACATGTGGCCTGGGATCATGACTGAGGTTTGATGGTGGAACACTCTGGCCTGGCAAAATGACTGAGGCTTGATTCTGGAACCCTGTGGCCCGGGAACGTGACTGAGGTTTGATGGCAGAAACCTGTGGCCTGGCAACATGACTGACGTTTGATTCTGGATCCCTGTGGCCTGGGAACATGACTGAGGCGTGATTCTGGAAAACTGTGGCCTGGGAACATGACATCTGTTTAGATTGTGGAATACTGTGCCCCGGGAACCTGACTGAGCCTTGGTTCTGAAACCCTGTGGACTGGGAACATGACTGAGGTTTTATTCTGGAACCCTGTAGCCTGGGAACATAACTGAGGATTGATTCTGGAACCCTGTGGCCTGGGAACATGATACCGGTGGATTCTGGAACCCTGGGGACTGGGCATGTGACATCTGTTTAGATTGTGGAATACTGTGCCCCGGGAACCTGACTGAGCCTTGGTTCTGGAACCCTGTGGATTGGGAACATGACTGAGGTTTTATTCTAGAACCCTGTAGCCTGGAAACATAACTGAGGATTGATTCTCGAACCCTGTGGCCTGGGAACATGACATCGGTGGATTCTAGAACCCTGTGGCCTGGGAACATGTCTGAGGTTTGATGGTGGAAACCTGTGGCTTGGCAACATGACTAAGGTTTGATTCTGGAAGACTGTGGCCAGGAAACATGATATCTGGTTGATTCTGGAAACTTGTGTCCTGGGAACATGACTGAGGTTTGTTTCTGGAAGCCTGTGCCCTGGGAACATGACTGAGGTTTGATTCTGGACACCTGTGTCCTGGGAACATGACTGAGGTTTGATGGTTGAAACCTGTGGCCCGCGAACATGACTCAGGTTTGATTCTGGAACCATGTGTCCTGGGAACATGACTGAGGTTTGATTTTGGAAACCTTTGGCCTGGGAAAATGACTGAGGTTTCATTGTGGAAACATGTGGCCTGGGATCATGACTGAGGTTTGATGGTGGAACACTCTGGCCTGGCAAAATGACTGAGGCTTGATTCTGGAACCCTGTGGCCCGGGAACGTGACTGAGGTTTGATGGCAGAAACCTGTGGCCTGGCAACATGACTGACGTTTGATTCTGGATCCCTGTGGCCTGGGAACATGACTGAGGCGTGATTCTGGAAAACTGTGGCCTGGGAACATGACATCTGTTTAGATTGTGGAATACTGTGCCCCGGGAACCTGACTGAGCCTTGGTTCTGAAACCCTGTGGACTGGGAACATGACTGAGGTTTTATTCTGGAACCCTGTAGCCTGGGAACATAACTGAGGATTGATTCTGGAACCCTGTGGCCTGGGAACATGATACCGGTGGATTCTGGAACCCTGGGGACTGGGCATGTGACATCTGTTTAGATTGTGGAATACTGTGCCCCGGGAACCTGACTGAGCCTTGGTTCTGGAACCCTGTGGATTGGGAACATGACTGAGGTTTTATTCTAGAACCCTGTAGCCTGGAAACATAACTGAGGATTGATTCTCGAACCCTGTGGCCTGGGAACATGACATCGGTGGATTCTAGAACCCTGTGGCCTGGGAACATGTCTGAGGTTTGATGGTGGAAACCTGTGGCTTGGCAACATGACTAAGGTTTGATTCTGGAAGACTGTGGCCAGGAAGCATGATATCTGGTTGATTCTGGAAACTTGTGTCCTGGGAACATGACTGAGGTTTGTTTCTGGAAGCCTGTGCCCTGGGAACATGACTGAGGTTTGATTCTGGACACCTGTGTCCTGGGAACATGACTGAGTTTTGATGGTTGAAACCTGTGGCCCGCGAACATGACTCAGGTTTGATTCTGGAACCATGTGTCCTGGGAACATGACTGAGGTTTGATTTTGGAAACCTTTGGCCTGGGAAAATGACTGAGGTTTCATTGTGGAAACATGTGGCCTGGGATCATGACTGAGGTTTGATGGTGGAACACTCTGGCCTGGCAAAATGACTGAGGCTTGATTCTGGAACCCTGTGGCCCGGGAACGTGACTGAGGTTTGATGGCAGAAACCTGTGGCCTGGCAACATGACTGACGTTTGATTCTGGATCCCTGTGGCCTGGGAACATGACTGAGGCGTGATTCTGGAAAACTGTGGCCTGGGAAAATGACATCTGTTTAGATTGTGGAATACTGTGCCCCGGGAACCTGACTGAGCCTTGGTTCTGAAACCCTGTGGACTGGGAACATGACTGAGGTTTTATTCTGGAACCCTGTAGCCTGGGAACATAACTGAGGATTGATTCTGGAACCCTGTGGCCTGGGAACATGATACCGGTGGATTCTGGAACCCTGGGGACTGGGCATGTGACATCTGTTTAGATTGTGGAATACTGTGCCCCGGGAACCTGACTGAGCCTTGGTTCTGGAACCCTGTGGATTGGGAACATGACTGAGGTTTTATTCTAGAACCCTGTAGCCTGGAAACATAACTGAGGATTGATTCTCGAACCCTGTGGCCTGGGAACATGACATCGGTGGATTCTAGAACCCTGTGGCCTGGGAACATGTCTGAGGTTTGATGGTGGAAACCTGTGGCTTGGCAACATGACTAAGGTTTGATTCTGGAAGACTGTGGCCAGGAAGCATGATATCTGGTTGATTCTGGAAACTTGTGTCCTGGGAACATGACTGAGGTTTGTTTCTGGAAGCCTGTGCCCTGGGAACATGACTGAGGTTTGATTCTGGACACCTGTGTCCTGGGAACATGACTGAGGTTTGATGGTTGAAACCTGTGGCCCGCGAACATGACTCAGGTTTGATTCTGGAACCATGTGTCCTGGGAACATGACTGAGGTTTGATTTTGGAAACCTTTGGCCTGGGAAAATGACTGAGGTTTCATTGTGGAAACATGTGGCATGGTATCATGACTGAGGTTTGATGGTGGAACACTCTGGCCTGGCAAAATGACTGAGGCTTGATTCTGGAACCCTGTGGCCCGGGAACGTGACTGAGGTTTGATGGCAGAAACCTGTGGCCTGGCAACATGACTGACGTTTGATTCTGGATCCCTGTGGCCTGGGAACATGACTGAGGCGTGATTCTGGAAAACTGTGGCCTGGGAACATGACATCTGTTTAGATTGTGGAATACTGTGCCCCGGGAACCTGACTGAGCCTTGGTTCTGAAACCCTGTGGACTGGGAACATGACTGAGGTTTTATTCTGGAACCCTGTAGCCTGGGAACATAACTGAGGATTGATTCTGGAACCCTGTGGCCTGGGAACATGATACCGGTGGATTCTGGAACCCTGGGGACTGGGCATGTGACATCTGTTTAGATTGTGGAATACTGTGCCCCGGGAACCTGACTGAGCCTTGGTTCTGGAACCCTGTGGATTGGGAACATGACTGAGGTTTTATTCTAGAACCCTGTAGCCTGGAAACATAACTGAGGATTGATTCTCGAACCCTGTGGCCTGGGAACATGACATCGGTGGATTCTAGAACCCTGTGGCCTGGGAACATGTCTGAGGTTTGATGGTGGAAACCTGTGGCTTGGCAACATGACTAAGGTTTGATTCTGGAAGACTGTGGCCAGGAAGCATGATATCTGGTTGATTCTGGAAACTTGTGTCCTGGGAACATGACTGAGGTTTGTTTCTGGAAGCCTGTGCCCTGGGAATATGACTGAGGTTTGATTCTGGACACCTGTGTCCTGGGAACATGACTGAGGTTTGATGGTTGAAACCTGTGGCCCGCGCACATGACTCAGGTTTGATTCTGGAACCATGTGTCCTGGGAACATGACTGAGGTTTGATTTTGGAAACCTTTGGCCTGGGAAAATGACTGAGGTTTCATTGTGGAAACATGTGGCCTGGGATCATGACTGAGGTTTGATGGTGGAACACTCTGGCCTGGCAAAATGACTGAGGCTTGATTCTGGAACCCTGTGGCCCGGGAACGTGACTGAGGTTTGATGGCAGAAACCTGTGGCCTGGCAACATGACTGACGTTTGATTCTGGATCCCTGTGGCCTGGGAACATGACTGAGGCGTGATTCTGGAAAACTGTGGCCTGGGAACATGACATCTGTTTAGATTGTGGAATACTGTGCCCCGGGAACCTGACTGAGCCTTGGTTCTGAAACCCTGTGGACTGGGAACATGACTGAGGTTTTATTCTGGAACCCTGTAGCCTGGGAACATAACTGAGGATTGATTCTGGAACCCTGTGGCCTGGGAACATGATACCGGTGGATTCTGGAACCCTGGGGACTGGGCATGTGACATCTGTTTAGATTGTGGAATACTGTGCCCCGGGAACCTGACTGAGCCTTGGTTCTGGAACCCTGTGGATTGGGAACATGACTGAGGTTTTATTCTAGAACCCTGTAGCCTGGAAACATAACTGAGGATTGATTCTCGAACCCTGTGGCCTGGGAACATGACATCGGTGGATTCTAGAACCCTGTGGCCTGGGAACATGTCTGAGGTTTGATGGTGGAAACCTGTGGCTTGGCAACATGACTAAGGTTTGATTCTGGAAGACTGTGGATAGGAAACATGATATCTGGTTGATTCTGGAAACTTGTGTCCTGGGAACATGACTGAGGTTTGTTTCTGGAAGCCTGTGCCCTGGGAACATGACTGAGGTTTGATTCTGGACACCTGTGTCCTGGGAACATGACTGAGGTTTGATGGTTGAAACCTGTGGCCCGCGAACATGACTCAGGTTTGATTCTGGAACCATGTGTCCTGGGAACATGACTGAGGTTTGATTTTGGAAACCTTTGGCCTGGGAAAATGACTGAGGTTTCATTGTGGAAACATGTGGCCTGGGATCATGACTGAGGTTTGATGGTGGAACACTCTGGCCTGGCAAAATGACTGAGGCTTGATTCTGGAACCCTGTGGCCCGGGAACGTGACTGAGGTTTGATGGCAGAAACCTGTGGCCTGGCAACATGACTGACGTTTGATTCTGGATCCCTGTGGCCTGGGAACATGACTGAGGCGTGATTCTGGAAAACTGTGGCCTGGGAACATGACATCTGTTTAGATTGTGGAATACTGTGCCCCGGGAACCTGACTGAGCCTTGGTTCTGAAACCCTGTGGACTGGGAACATGACTGAGGTTTTATTCTGGAACCCTGTAGCCTGGGAACATAACTGAGGATTGATTCTGGAACCCTGTGGCCTGGGAACATGATACCGGTGGATTCTGGAACCCTGGGGACTGGGCATGTGACATCTGTTTAGATTGTGGAATACTGTGCCCCGGGAACCTGACTGAGCCTTGGTTCTGGAACCCTGTGGATTGGGAACATGACTGAGGTTTTATTCTAGAACCCTGTAGCCTGGAAACATAACTGAGGATTGATTCTCGAACCCTGTGGCCTGGGAACATGACATCGGTGGATTCTAGAACCCTGTGGCCTGGGAACATGTCTGAGGTTTGATGGTGGAAACCTGTGGCTTGGCAACATGACTAAGGTTTGATTCTGGAAGACTGTGGCCAGGAAGCATGATATCTGGTTGATTCTGGAAACTTGTGTCCTGGGAACATGACTGAGGTTTGTTTCTGGAAGCCTGTGCCCTGGGAACATGACTGAGGTTTGATTCTGGACACCTGTGTCCTGGGAACATGACTGAGGTTTGATGGTTGAAACCTGTGGCCCGCGAACATGACTCAGGTTTGATTCTGGAACCATGTGTCCTGGGAACATGACTGAGGTTTGATTTTGGAAACCTTTGGCCTGGGAAAATGACTGAGGTTTCATTGTGGAAACATGTGGCCTGGGATCATGACTGAGGTTTGATGGTGGAACACTCTGGCCTGGCAAAATGACTGAGGCTTGATTCTGGAACCCTGTGGCCCGGGAACGTGACTGAGGTTTGATGGCAGAAACCTGTGGCCTGGCAACATGACTGACGTTTGATTCTGGATCCCTGTGGCCTGGGAACATGACTGAGGCGTGATTCTGGAAAACTGTGGCCTGGGAACATGACATCTGTTTAGATTGTGGAATACTGTGCCCCGGGAACCTGACTGAGCCTTGGTTCTGAAACCCTGTGGACTGGGAACATGACTGAGGTTTTATTCTGGAACCCTGTAGCCTGGGAACATAACTGAGGATTGATTCTGGAACCCTGTGGCCTGGGAACATGATACCGGTGGATTCTGGAACCCTGGGGACTGGGCATGTGACATCTGTTTAGATTGTGGAATACTGTGCCCCGGGAACCTGACTGAGCCTTGGTTCTGGAACCCTGTGGATTGGGAACATGACTGAGGTTTTATTCTAGAACCCTGTAGCCTGGAAACATAACTGAGGATTGATTCTCGAACCCTGTGGCCTGGGAACATGACATCGGTGGATTCTAGAACCCTGTGGCCTGGGAACATGTCTGAGGTTTGATGGTGGAAACCTGTGGCTTGGCAACATGACTAAGGTTTGATTCTGGAAGACTGTGGCCAGGAAGCATGATATCTGGTTGATTCTGGAAACTTGTGTCCTGGGAACATGACTGAGGTTTGTTTCTGGAAGCCTGTGCCCTGGGAACATGACTGAGGTTTGATTCTGGACACCTGTGTCCTGGGAACATGACTGAGGTTTGATGGTTGAAACCTGTGGCCCGCGAACATGACTCAGGTTTGATTCTGGAACCATGTGTCCTGGGAACATGACTGAGGTTTGATTTTGGAAACCTTTGGCCTGGGAAAATGACTGAGGTTTCATTGTGGAAACATGTGGCCTGGGATCATGACTGAGGTTTGATGGTGGAACACTCTGGCCTGGCAAAATGACTGAGGCTTGATTCTGGAACCCTGTGGCCCGGGAACGTGACTGAGGTTTGATGGCAGAAACCTGTGGCCTGGCAACATGACTGACGTTTGATTCTGGATCCCTGTGGCCTGGGAACATGACTGAGGCGTGATTCTGGAAAACTGTGGCCTGGGAACATGACATCTGTTTAGATTGTGGAATACTGTGCCCCGGGAACCTGACTGAGCCTTGGTTCTGAAACCCTGTGGACTGGGAACATGACTGAGGTTTTATTCTGGAACCCTGTAGCCTGGGAACATAACTGAGGATTGATTCTGGAACCCTGTGGCCTGGGAACATGATACCGGTGGATTCTGGAACCCTGGGGACTGGGCATGTGACATCTGTTTAGATTGTGGAATACTGTGCCCCGGGAACCTGACTGAGCCTTGGTTCTGGAACCCTGTGGATTGGGAACATGACTGAGGTTTTATTCTAGAACCCTGTAGCCTGGAAACATAACTGAGGATTGATTCTCGAACCCTGTGGCCTGGGAACATGACATCGGTGGATTCTAGAACCCTGTGGCCTGGGAACATGTCTGAGGTTTGATGGTGGAAACCTGTGGCTTGGCAACATGACTAAGGTTTGATTCTGGAAGACTGTGGCCAGGAAGCATGATATCTGGTTGATTCTGGAAACTTGTGTCCTGGGAACATGACTGAGGTTTGTTTCTGGAAGCCTGTGCCCTGGGAACATGACTGAGGTTTGATTCTGGACACCTGTGTCCTGGGAACATGACTGAGGTTTGATGGTTGAAACCTGTGGCCCGCGAACATGACTCAGGTTTGATTCTGGAACCATGTGTCCTGGGAACATGACTGAGGTTTGATTTTGGAAACCTTTGGCCTGGGAAAATGACTGAGGTTTCATTGTGGAAACATGTGGCCTGGGATCATGACTGAGGTTTGATGGTGGAACACTCTGGCCTGGCAAAATGACTGAGGCTTGATTCTGGAACCCTGTGGCCCGGGAACGTGACTGAGGTTTGATGGCAGAAACCTGTGGCCTGGCAACATGACTGACGTTTGATTCTGGATCCCTGTGGCCTGGGAACATGACTGAGGCGTGATTCTGGAAAACTGTGGCCTGGGAACATGACATCTGTTTAGATTGTGGAATACTGTGCCCCGGGAACCTGACTGAGCCTTGGTTCTGAAACCCTGTGGACTGGGAACATGACTGAGGTTTTATTCTGGAACCCTGTAGCCTGGGAACATAACTGAGGATTGATTCTGGAACCCTGTGGCCTGGGAACATGATACCGGTGGATTCTGGAACCCTGGGGACTGGGCATGTGACATCTGTTTAGATTGTGGAATACTGTGCCCCGGGAACCTGACTGAGCCTTGGTTCTGGAACCCTGTGGATTGGGAACATGACTGAGGTTTTATTCTAGAACCCTGTAGCCTGGAAACATAACTGAGGATTGATTCTCGAACCCTGTGGCCTGGGAACATGACATCGGTGGATTCTAGAACCCTGTGGCCTGGGAACATGTCTGAGGTTTGATGGTGGAAACCTGTGGCTTGGCAACATGACTAAGGTTTGATTCTGGAAGACTGTGGCCAGGAAGCATGATATCTGGTTGATTCTGGAAACTTGTGTCCTGGGAACATGACTGAGGTTTGTTTCTGGAAGCCTGTGCCCTGGGAACATGACTGAGGTTTGATTCTGGACACCTGTGTCCTGGGAACATGACTGAGGTTTGATGGTTGAAACCTGTGGCCCGCGAACATGACTCAGGTTTGATTCTGGAACCATGTGTCCTGGGAACATGACTGAGGTTTGATTTTGGAAACCTTTGGCCTGGGAAAATGACTGAGGTTTCATTGTGGAAACATGTGGCCTGGGATCATGACTGAGGTTTGATGGTGGAACACTCTGGCCTGGCAAAATGACTGAGGCTTGATTCTGGAACCCTGTGGCCCGGGAACGTGACTGAGGTTTGATGGCAGAAACCTGTGGCCTGGCAACATGACTGACCTTTGATTCTGGATCCCTGTGGCCTGGGAACATGACTGAGGCGTGATTCTGGAAAACTGTGGCCTGGGAACATGACATCTGTTTAGATTGTGGAATACTGTGCCCCGGGAACCTGACTGAGCCTTGGTTCTGAAACCCTGTGGACTGGGAACATGACTGAGGTTTTATTCTGGAACCCTGTAGCCTGGGAACATAACTGAGGATTGATTCTGGAACCCTGTGGCCTGGGAACATGATACCGGTGGATTCTGGAACCCTGGGGACTGGGCATGTGACATCTGTTTAGATTGTGGAATACTGTGCCCCGGGAACCTGACTGAGCCTTGGTTCTGGAACCCTGTGGATTGGGAACATGACTGAGGTTTTATTCTAGAACCCTGTAGCCTGGAAACATAACTGAGGATTGATTCTCGAACCCTGTGGCCTGGGAACATGACATCGGTGGATTCTAGAACCCTGTGGCCTGGGAACATGTCTGAGGTTTGATGGTGGAAACCTGTGGCTTGGCAACATGACTAAGGTTTGATTCTGGAAGACTGTGGCCAGGAAGCATGATATCTGGTTGATTCTGGAAACTTGTGTCCTGGGAACATGACTGAGGTTTGTTTCTGGAAGCCTGTGCCCTGGGAACATGACTGAGGTTTGATTCTGGACACCTGTGTCCTGGGAACATGACTGAGGTTTGATGGTTGAAACCTGTGGCCCGCGAACATGACTCAGGTTTGATTCTGGAACCATGTGTCCTGGGAACATGACTGAGGTTTGATTTTGGAAACCTTTGGCCTGGGAAAATGACTGAGGTTTCATTGTGGAAACATGTGGCCTGGGATCATGACTGAGGTTTGATGGTGGAACACTCTGGCCTGGCAAAATGACTGAGGCTTGATTCTGGAACCCTGTGGCCCGGGAACGTGACTGAGGTTTGATGGCAGAAACCTGTGGCCTGGCAACATGACTGACGTTTGATTCTGGATCCCTGTGGCCTGGGAACATGACTGAGGCGTGATTCTGGAAAACTGTGGCCTGGGAACATGACATCTGTTTAGATTGTGGAATACTGTGCCCCGGGAACCTGACTGAGCCTTGGTTCTGAAACCCTGTGGACTGGGAACATGACTGAGGTTTTATTCTGGAACCCTGTAGCCTGGGAACATAACTGAGGATTGATTCTGGAACCCTGTGGCCTGGGAACATGATACCGGTGGATTCTGGAACCCTGGGGACTGGGCATGTGACATCTGTTTAGATTGTGGAATACTGTGCCCCGGGAACCTGACTGAGCCTTGGTTCTGGAACCCTGTGGATTGGGAACATGACTGAGGTTTTATTCTAGAACCCTGTAGCCTGGAAACATAACTGAGGATTGATTCTCGAACCCTGTGGCCTGGGAACATGACATCGGTGGATTCTAGAACCCTGTGGCCTGGGAACATGTCTGAGGTTTGATGGTGGAAACCTGTGGCTTGGCAACATGACTAAGGTTTGATTCTGGAAGACTGTGGCCAGGAAGCATGATATCTGGTTGATTCTGGAAACTTGTGTCCTGGGAACATGACTGAGGTTTGTTTCTGGAAGCCTGTGCCCTGGGAACATGACTGAGGTTTGATTCTGGACACCTGTGTCCTGGGAACATGACTGAGGTTTGATGGTTGAAACCTGTGGCCCGCGAACATGACTCAGGTTTGATTCTGGAACCATGTGTCCTGGGAACATGACTGAGGTTTGATTTTGGAAACCTTTGGCCTGGGAAAATGACTGAGGTTTCATTGTGGAAACATGTGGCCTGGGATCATGACTGAGGTTTGATGGTGGAACACTCTGGCCTGGCAAAATGACTGAGGCTTGATTCTGGAACCCTGTGGCCCGGGAACGTGACTGAGGTTTGATGGCAGAAACCTGTGGCCTGGCAACATGACTGACCTTTGATTCTGGATCCCTGTGGCCTGGGAACATGACTGAGGCGTGATTCTGGAAAACTGTGGCCTGGGAACATGACATCTGTTTAGATTGTGGAATACTGTGCCCCGGGAACCTGACTGAGCCTTGGTTCTGAAACCCTGTGGACTGGGAACATGACTGAGGTTTTATTCTGGAACCCTGTAGCCTGGGAACATAACTGAGGATTGATTCTGGAACCCTGTGGCCTGGGAACATGATACCGGTGGATTCTGGAACCCTGGGGACTGGGCATGTGACATCTGTTTAGATTGTGGAATACTGTGCCCCGGGAACCTGACTGAGCCTTGGTTCTGGAACCCTGTGGATTGGGAACATGACTGAGGTTTTATTCTAGAACCCTGTAGCCTGGAAACATAACTGAGGATTGATTCTCGAACCCTGTGGCCTGGGAACATGACATCGGTGGATTCTAGAACCCTGTGGCCTGGGAACATGTCTGAGGTTTGATGGTGGAAACCTGTGGCTTGGCAACATGACTAAGGTTTGATTCTGGAAGACTGTGGCCAGGAAGCATGATATCTGGTTGATTCTGGAAACTTGTGTCCTGGGAACATGACTGAGGTTTGTTTCTGGAAGCCTGTGCCCTGGGAACATGACTGAGGTTTGATTCTGGACACCTGTGTCCTGGGAACATGACTGAGGTTTGATGGTTGAAACCTGTGGCCCGCGAACATGACTCAGGTTTGATTCTGGAACCATGTGTCCTGGGAACATGACTGAGGTTTGATTTTGGAAACCTTTGGCCTGGGAAAATGACTGAGGTTTCATTGTGGAAACATGTGGCATGGTATCATGACTGAGGTTTGATGGTGGAACACTCTGGCCTGGCAAAATGACTGAGGCTTGATTCTGGAACCCTGTGGCCCGGGAACGTGACTGAGGTTTGATGGCAGAAACCTGTGGCCTGGCAACATGACTGACGTTTGATTCTGGATCCCTGTGGCCTGGGAACATGACTGAGGCGTGATTCTGGAAAACTGTGGCCTGGGAACATGACATCTGTTTAGATTGTGGAATACTGTGCCCCGGGAACCTGACTGAGCCTTGGTTCTGAAACCCTGTGGACTGGGAACATGACTGAGGTTTTATTCTGGAACCCTGTAGCCTGGGAACATAACTGAGGATTGATTCTGGAACCCTGTGGCCTGGGAACATGATACCGGTGGATTCTGGAACCCTGGGGACTGGGCATGTGACATCTGTTTAGATTGTGGAATACTGTGCCCCGGGAACCTGACTGAGCCTTGGTTCTGGAACCCTGTGGATTGGGAACATGACTGAGGTTTTATTCTAGAACCCTGTAGCCTGGAAACATAACTGAGGATTGATTCTCGAACCCTGTGGCCTGGGAACATGACATCGGTGGATTCTAGAACCCTGTGGCCTGGGAACATGTCTGAGGTTTGATGGTGGAAACCTGTGGCTTGGCAACATGACTAAGGTTTGATTCTGGAAGACTGTGGCCAGGAAGCATGATATCTGGTTGATTCTGGAAACTTGTGTCCTGGGAACATGACTGAGGTTTGTTTCTGGAAGCCTGTGCCCTGGGAATATGACTGAGGTTTGATTCTGGACACCTGTGTCCTGGGAACATGACTGAGGTTTGATGGTTGAAACCTGTGGCCCGCGCACATGACTCAGGTTTGATTCTGGAACCATGTGTCCTGGGAACATGACTGAGGTTTGATTTTGGAAACCTTTGGCCTGGGAAAATGACTGAGGTTTCATTGTGGAAACATGTGGCCTGGGATCATGACTGAGGTTTGATGGTGGAACACTCTGGCCTGGCAAAATGACTGAGGCTTGATTCTGGAACCCTGTGGCCCGGGAACGTGACTGAGGTTTGATGGCAGAAACCTGTGGCCTGGCAACATGACTGACGTTTGATTCTGGATCCCTGTGGCCTGGGAACATGACTGAGGCGTGATTCTGGAAAACTGTGGCCTGGGAACATGACATCTGTTTAGATTGTGGAATACTGTGCCCCGGGAACCTGACTGAGCCTTGGTTCTGAAACCCTGTGGACTGGGAACATGACTGAGGTTTTATTCTGGAACCCTGTAGCCTGGGAACATAACTGAGGATTGATTCTGGAACCCTGTGGCCTGGGAATATGATACCGGTGGATTCTGGAACCCTGGGGACTGGGCATGTGACATCTGTTTAGATTGTGGAATACTGTGCCCCGGGAACCTGACTGAGCCTTGGTTCTGGAACCCTGTGGATTGGGAACATGACTGAGGTTTTATTCTAGAACCCTGTAGCCTGGAAACATAACTGAGGATTGATTCTCGAACCCTGTGGCCTGGGAACATGACATCGGTGGATTCTAGAACCCTGTGGCCTGGGAACATGTCTGAGGTTTGATGGTGGAAACCTGTGGCTTGGCAACATGACTAAGGTTTGATTCTGGAAGACTGTGGCCAGGAAACATGATATCTGGTTGATTCTGGAAACTTGTGTCCTGGGAACATGACTGAGGTTTGTTTCTGGAAGCCTGTGCCCTGGGAACATGACTGAGGTTTGATTCTGGACACCTGTGTCCTGGGAACATGACTGAGGTTTGATGGTTGAAACCTGTGGCCCGCGAACATGACTCAGGTTTGATTCTGGAACCATGTGTCCTGGGAACATGACTGAGGTTTGATTTTGGAAACCTTTGGCCTGGGAAAATGACTGAGGTTTCATTGTGGAAACATGTGGCCTGGGATCATGACTGAGGTTTGATGGTGGAACACTCTGGCCTGGCAAAATGACTGAGGCTTGATTCTGGAACCCTGTGGCCCGGGAACGTGACTGAGGTTTGATGGCAGAAACCTGTGGCCTGGCAACATGACTGACGTTTGATTCTGGATCCCTGTGGCCTGGGAACATGACTGAGGCGTGATTCTGGAAAACTGTGGCCTGGGAACATGACATCTGTTTAGATTGTGGAATACTGTGCCCCGGGAACCTGACTGAGCCTTGGTTCTGAAACCCTGTGGACTGGGAACATGACTGAGGTTTTATTCTGGAACCCTGTAGCCTGGGAACATAACTGAGGATTGATTCTGGAACCCTGTGGCCTGGGAACATGATACCGGTGGATTCTGGAACCCTGGGGACTGGGCATGTGACATCTGTTTAGATTGTGGAATACTGTGCCCCGGGAACCTGACTGAGCCTTGGTTCTGGAACCCTGTGGATTGGGAACATGACTGAGGTTTTATTCTAGAACCCTGTAGCCTGGAAACATAACTGAGGATTGATTCTCGAACCCTGTGGCCTGGGAACATGACATCGGTGGATTCTAGAACCCTGTGGCCTGGGAACATGTCTGAGGTTTGATGGTGGAAACCTGTGGCTTGGCAACATGACTAAGGTTTGATTCTGGAAGACTGTGGCCAGGAAGCATGATATCTGGTTGATTCTGGAAACTTGTGTCCTGGGAACATGACTGAGGTTTGTTTCTGGAAGCCTGTGCCCTGGGAACATGACTGAGGTTTGATTCTGGACACCTGTGTCCTGGGAACATGACTGAGGTTTGATGGTTGAAACCTGTGGCCCGCGAACATGACTCAGGTTTGATTCTGGAACCATGTGTCCTGGGAACATGACTGAGGTTTGATTTTGGAAACCTTTGGCCTGGGAAAATGACTGAGGTTTCATTGTGGAAACATGTGGCATGGGATCATGACTGAGGTTTGATGGTGGAACACTCTGGCCTGGCAAAATGACTGAGGCTTGATTCTGGAACCCTGTGGCCCGGGAACGTGACTGAGGTTTGATGGCAGAAACCTGTGGCCTGGCAACATGACTGACGTTTGATTCTGGATCCCTGTGGCCTGGGAACATGACTGAGGCGTGATTCTGGAAAACTGTGGCCTGGGAACATGACATCTGTTTAGATTGTGGAATACTGTGCCCCGGGAACCTGACTGAGCCTTGGTTCTGAAACCCTGTGGACTGGGAACATGACTGAGGTTTTATTCTGGAACCCTGTAGCCTGGGAACATAACTGAGGATTGATTCTGGAACCCTGTGGCCTGGGAACATGATACCGGTGGATTCTGGAACCCTGGGGACTGGGCATGTGACATCTGTTTAGATTGTGGAATACTGTGCCCCGGGAACCTGACTGAGCCTTGGTTCTGGAACCCTGTGGATTGGGAAATGACTGAGGTTTTATTCTAGAACCCTGTAGCCTGGAAACATAACTGAGGATTGATTCTCGAACCCTGTGGCCTGGGAACATGACATCGGTGGATTCTAGAACCCTGTGGCCTGGGAACATGTCTGAGGTTTGATGGTGGAAACCTGTGGCTTGGCAACATGACTAAGGTTTGATTCTGGAAGACTGTGGCCAGGAAGCATGATATCTGGTTGATTCTGGAAACTTGTGTCCTGGGAACATGACTGAGGTTTGTTTCTGGAAGCCTGTGCCCTGGGAACATGACTGAGGTTTGATTCTGGACACCTGTGTCCTGGGAACATGACTGAGGTTTGATGGTTGAAACCTGTGGCCCGCGCACATGACTCAGGTTTGATTCTGGAACCATGTGTCCTGGGAACATGACTGAGGTTTGATTTTGGAAACCTTTGGCCTGGGAAAATGACTGAGGTTTCATTGTGGAAACATGTGGCCTGGGATCATGACTGAGGTTTGATGGTGGAACACTCTGGCCTGGCAAAATGACTGAGGCTTGATTCTGGAACCCTGTGGCCCGGGAACGTGACTGAGGTTTGATGGCAGAAACCTGTGGCCTGGCAACATGACTGACGTTTGATTCTGGATCCCTGTGGCCTGGGAACATGACTGAGGCGTGATTCTGGAAAACTGTGGCCTGGGAACATGACATCTGTTTAGATTGTGGAATACTGTGCCCCGGGAACCTGACTGAGCCTTGGTTCTGAAACCCTGTGGACTGGGAACATGACTGAGGTTTTATTCTGGAACCCTGTAGCCTGGGAACATAACTGAGGATTGATTCTGGAACCCTGTGGCCTGGGAACATGATACCGGTGGATTCTGGAACCCTGGGGACTGGGCATGTGACATCTGTTTAGATTGTGGAATACTGTGCCCCGGGAACCTGACTGAGCCTTGGTTCTGGAACCCTGTGGATTGGGAACATGACTGAGGTTTTATTCTAGAACCCTGTAGCCTGGAAACATAATTGAGGATTGATTCTCGAACCCTGTGGCCTGGGAACATGACATCGGTGGATTCTAGAACCCTGTGGCCTGGGAACATGTCTGAGGTTTGATGGTGGAAACCTGTGGCTTGGCAACATGACTAAGGTTTGATTCTGGAAGACTGTGGCCAGGAAGCATGATATCTGGTTGATTCTGGAAACTTGTGTCCTGGGAACATGACTGAGGTTTGTTTCTGGAAGCCTGTGCCCTGGGAACATGACTGAGGTTTGATTCTGGACACCTGTGTCCTGGGAACATGACTGAGGTTTGATGGTTGAAACCTGTGGCCCGCGAACATGACTCAGGTTTGATTCTGGAACCATGTGTCCTGGGAACATGACTGAGGTTTGATTTTGGAAACCTTTGGCCTGGGAAAATGACTGAGGTTTCATTGTGGAAACATGTGGCCTGGGATCATGACTGAGGTTTGATGGTGGAACACTCTGGCCTGGCAAAATGACTGAGGCTTGATTCTGGAACCCTGTGGCCCGGGAACGTGACTGAGGTTTGATGGCAGAAACCTGTGGCCTGGCAACATGACTGACGTTTGATTCTGGATCCCTGTGGCCTGGGAACATGACTGAGGCGTGATTCTGGAAAACTGTGGCCTGGGAACATGACATCTGTTTAGATTGTGGAATACTGTGCCCCGGGAACCTGACTGAGCCTTGGTTCTGAAACCCTGTGGACTGGGAACATGACTGAGGTTTTATTCTGGAACCCTGTAGCCTGGGAACATAACTGAGGATTGATTCTGGAACCCTGTGGCCTGGGAACATGATACCGGTGGATTCTGGAACCCTGGGGACTGGGCATGTGACATCTGTTTAGATTGTGGAATACTGTGCCCCGGGAACCTGACTGAGCCTTGGTTCTGGAACCCTGTGGATTGGGAACATGACTGAGGTTTTATTCTAGAACCCTGTAGCCTGGAAACATAACTGAGGATTGATTCTCGAACCCTGTGGCCTGGGAACATGACATCGGTGGATTCTAGAACCCTGTGGCCTGGGAACATGTCTGAGGTTTGATGGTGGAAACCTGTGGCTTGGCAACATGACTAAGGTTTGATTCTGGAAGACTGTGGCCAGGAAGCATGATATCTGGTTGATTCTGGAAACTTGTGTCCTGGGAACATGACTGAGGTTTGTTTCTGGAAGCCTGTGCCCTGGGAACATGACTGAGGTTTGATTCTGGACACCTGTGTCCTGGGAACATGACTGAGGTTTGATGGTTGAAACCTGTGGCCCGCGAACATGACTCAGGTTTGATTCTGGAACCATGTGTCCTGGGAACATGACTGAGGTTTGATTTTGGAAACCTTTGGCCTGGGAAAATGACTGAGGTTTCATTGTGGAAACATGTGGCATGGGATCATGACTGAGGTTTGATGGTGGAACACTCTGGCCTGGCAAAATGACTGAGGCTTGATTCTGGAACCCTGTGGCCCGGGAACGTGACTGAGGTTTGATGGCAGAAACCTGTGGCCTGGCAACATGACTGACGTTTGATTCTGGATCCCTGTGGCCTGGGAACATGACTGAGGCGTGATTCTGGAAAACTGTGGCCTGGGAACATGACATCTGTTTAGATTGTGGAATAATGTGCCCCGGGAACCTGACTGAGCCTTGGTTCTGAAACCCTGTGGACTGGAAACATGACTGAGGTTTTATTCTGGAACCCTGTAGCCTGGGAACATAACTGAGGATTGATTCTGGAACCCTGTGGCCTGGGAACATGATACCGGTGGATTCTGGAACCCTGGGGACTGGGCATGTGACATCTGTTTAGATTGTGGAATACTGTGCCCCGGGAACCTGACTGAGCCTTGGTTCTGGAACCCTGTGGATTGGGAACATGACTGAGGTTTTATTCTAGAACCCTGTAGCCTGGAAACATAACTGAGGATTGATTCTCGAACCCTGTGGCCTGGGAACATGACATCGGTGGATTCTAGAACCCTGTGGCCTGGGAACATGTCTGAGGTTTGATGGTGGAAACCTGTGGCTTGGCAACATGACTAAGGTTTGATTCTGGAAGACTGTGGCCAGGAAGCATGATATCTGGTTGATTCTGGAAACTTGTGTCCTGGGAACATGACTGAGGTTTGTTTCTGGAAGCCTGTGCCCTGGGAATATGACTGAGGTTTGATTCTGGACACCTGTGTCCTGGGAACATGACTGAGGTTTGATGGTTGAAACCTGTGGCCCGCGCACATGACTCAGGTTTGATTCTGGAACCATGTGTCCTGGGAACATGACTGAGGTTTGATTTTGGAAACCTTTGGCCTGGGAAAATGACTGAGGTTTCATTGTGGAAACATGTGGCCTGGGATCATGACTGAGGTTTGATGGTGGAACACTCTGGCCTGGCAAAATGACTGAGGCTTGATTCTGGAACCCTGTGGCCCGGGAACGTGACTGAGGTTTGATGGCAGAAACCTGTGGCCTGGCAACATGACTGACGTTTGATTCTGGATCCCTGTGGCCTGGGAACATGACTGAGGCGTGATTCTGGAAAACTGTGGCCTGGGAACATGACATCTGTTTAGATTGTGGAATACTGTGCCCCGGGAACCTGACTGAGCCTTGGTTCTGAAACCCTGTGGACTGGGAACATGACTGAGGTTTTATTCTGGAACCCTGTAGCCTGGGAACATAACTGAGGATTGATTCTGGAACCCTGTGGCCTGGGAACATGATACCGGTGGATTCTGGAACCCTGGGGACTGGGCATGTGACATCTGTTTAGATTGTGGAATACTGTGCCCCGGGAACCTGACTGAGCCTTGGTTCTGGAACCCTGTGGATTGGGAACATGACTGAGGTTTTATTCTAGAACCCTGTAGCCTGGAAACATAACTGAGGATTGATTCTCGAACCCTGTGGCCTGGGAACATGACATCGGTGGATTCTAGAACCCTGTGGCCTGGGAACATGTCTGAGGTTTGATGGTGGAAACCTGTGGCTTGGCAACATGACTAAGGTTTGATTCTGGAAGACTGTGGCCAGGAAGCATGATATCTGGTTGATTCTGGAAACTTGTGTCCTGGGAACATGACTGAGGTTTGTTTCTGGAAGCCTGTGCCCTGGGAACATGACTGAGGTTTGATTCTGGACACCTGTGTCCTGGGAACATGACTGAGGTTTGATGGTTGAAACCTGTGGCCCGCGCACATGACTCAGGTTTGATTCTGGAACCATGTGTCCTGGGAACATGACTGAGGTTTGATTTTGGAAACCTTTGGCCTGGGAAAATGACTGAGGTTTCATTGTGGAAACATGTGGCCTGGGATCATGACTGAGGTTTGATGGTGGAAAACTCTGGCCTGGCAAAATGACTGAGGCTTGATTCTGGAACCCTGTGCCCCGGGAACATGAGAACGGTTTGATTCTGGAACCCTGTGGCCTTTAACATGACATCGGTGGATTCTGGAACCCTGTGGCCTGGGAACATGAGAACGGTTTGATTCTGGAACCCTGTGGCCTGGGAACATGAGTGAGGATTGATGGTGGAACCCTGTGGCCTGGCAACATGACTGAGGTTTGATACTGGAAGACTGTGGCCAGGAAACATGATATCGGGTTGATTCTGGAAACTTCTGTCCTGGGAACAAGACTGAGGTTTGATTCTGGAACCCTGTGTCCTGGGAATATGACAAAGGTTTGTTGCTGGAAGCCTGTTCCCTGGGTACATGACTGAGGTTTGATTCTGGACACCTGTGTCCTGGGAACATGAGTGATGTTTGATTGTTGAAACCTGTGGCCTGCGAACATGACTCAGGTTTGATTCTGGAACCATGTGTCCTGGGAATATGACTGAGGTTTGATTTTGGAAACCTTTGGCCTGAGAAAATTACTGAGGTTTCATTGTGGAAACATGTGGCCTAGGATCATGACTGAGGTTTGATGGTGGAACACTCTGGCCTGGCAAAATGACTGAGGCTTGATTCTGGAACCCTGTGGCCTGGGAACGTGACTGAGGTTTGATGGCAGAAACCTGTGGCCTGGCAACATGACTGACGTTTGATTCTGGATCCCTGTGGCCTGGGAACATGACTGAGGCGTGATTCTGGAAAACTGTGGCCTGGTAACATGACATCTGTTTAGATTGTGGAATACTGTGCCCCGGGAACCTGACTGAGCCTTGGTTCTGAAACCCTGTGGACTGGGAACATGACTGAGGTTTTATTCTGGAACCCTGTAGCCTGGGAACATAACTGAGGATTGATTCTGGAACCCTGTGGCCTGGGAACATGATACCGGTGGATTCTGGAACACTGGGGACTGGGCATGTGACATCTGTTTAGATTGTGGAATACTGTGCCCCGGGAACCTGACTGAGCCTTGGTTCTGGAACCCTGTGGATTGGGAACATGACTGAGGTTTTATTCTAGAACCCTGTAGCCTGGAAACATAACTTAGGATTGATTCTCGAACCCTGTGGCCTGGGAACATGACATCGGTGGATTCTAGAACCCTGTGGCCTGGGAACATGTCTGAGGTTTGATGGTGGAAACCTGTGGCTTGGCAACATGACTAAGGTTTGATTCTGGAAGACTGTGGCCAGGAAGCATGATATCTGGTTGATTCTGGAAACTTGTGTCCTGGGAACATGACTGAGGTTTGTTTCTGGAAGCCTGTGCCCTGGGAACATGACTGAGGTTTGATTCTGGACACCTGTGTCCTGGGAACATGACTGAGGTTTGATGGTTGAAACCTGTGGCCCGCGCACATGACTCAGGTTTGATTCTGGAACCATGTGTCCTGGGAACATGACTGAGGTTTGATTTTGGAAACCTTTGGCCTGGGAAAATGACTGAGGTTTCATTGTGGAAACATGTGGCCTGGGATCATGACTGAGGTTTGATGGTGGAACACCCTGGCCTGGCAAAATGACTGAGGCTTGATTCTGGAACCCTGTGGCCCGGGAACGTGACTGAGGTTTGATGGCAGAAACCTGTGGCCTGGCAACATGACTGACGTTTGATTCTGGATCCCTGTGGCCTGGGAACATGACTGAGGCGTGATTCTGGAAAACTGTGGCCTGGGAACATGACATCTGTTTAGATTGTGGAATACTGTGCCCCGGGAACCTGACTGAGCCTTGGTTCTGAAACCCTGTGGACTGGGAACATGACTGAGGTTTTATTCTGGAACCCTGTAGCCTGGGAACATAACTGAGGATTGATTCTGGAACCCTGTGGCCTGGGAACATGATACCGGTGGATTCTGGAACCCTGGGGACTGGGCATGTGACATCTGTTTAGATTGTGGAATACTGTGCCCCGGGAACCTGACTGAGCCTTGGTTCTGGAACCCTGTGGATTGGGAACATGACTGAGGTTTTATTCTGGAACCCTGTAGCCTGGGAACATAACTGAGGATTGATTCTGGAACCCTGTGGCCTGGGAACATGATACCGGTGGATTCTGGAACCCTGGGGACTGGGCATGTGACATCTGTTTAGATTGTGGAATACTGTGCCCCGGGAACCTGACTGAGCCTTGGTTCTGGAACCCTGTGGATTGGGAACATGACTGAGGTTTTATTCTAGAACCCTGTAGCCTGGAAACATAACTGAGGATTGATTCTCGAACCCTGTGGCCTGGGAACATGACATCGGTGGATTCTAGAACCCTGTGGCCTGGGAACATGTCTGAGGTTTGATGGTGGAAACCTGTGGCTTGGCAACATGACTAAGGTTTGATTCTGGAAGACTGTGGCCAGGAAGCATGATATCTGCTTGATTCTGGAAACTTGTGTCCTGGGAACATGACTGAGGTTTGTTTCTGGAAGCCTGTGCCCTGGGAACATGACTGAGGTTTGATTCTGGACACCTGTGTCCTGGGAACATGACTGAGGTTTGATGGTTGAAACCTGTGGCCCGCGCACATGACTCAGGTTTGATTCTGGAACCATGTGTCCTGGGAACATGACTGAGGTTTGATTTTGGAAACCTTTGGCCTGGGAAAATGACTGAGGTTTCATTGTGGAAACATGTGGCCTGGGATCATGACTGAGGTTTGATGGTGGAACACTCTGGCCTGGCAAAATGACTGAGGCTTGATTCTGGAACCCTGTGGCCCGGGAACATGAGAACGGTTTGATTCTGGAACCCTGTGGCCTTTAACATGACATCGGTGGATTCTGGAACCCTGTGGCCTGGGAACATGAGAACGGTTTGATTCTGGAACCCTGTGGCCTGGGAACATGAGTGAGGATTGATGGTGGAACCCTGTGGCCTGGCAACATGACTGAGGTTTGATACTGGAAGACTGTGGCCAGGAAACATGATATCGGGTTGATTCTGGAAACTTCTGTCCTGGGAACAAGACTGAGGTTTGATTCTGGAACCCTGTGTCCTGGGAATATGACAAAGGTTTGTTGCTGGAAGCCTGTTCCCTGGGTACATGACTGAGGTTTGATTCTGGACACCTGTGTCCTGGGAACATGAGTGATGTTTGATTGTTGAAACCTGTGGCCTGCGAACATGACTCAGGTTTGATTCTGGAACCATGTGTCCTGGGAATATGACTGAGGTTTGATTCTGGAAACCTTTGGCCTGAGAAAATGACTGAGGTTTCATTGTGGAAACATGTGGCCTGGGATCATGACTGAGGTTTGATGGTGGAACACTCTGGCCTGGCAAAATGACTGAGGCTTGATTCTGGAACCCTGTGGCCCGGGAACGTGACTGAGGTTTGATGGCAGAAACCTGTGGCCTGGCAACATGACTGACGTTTGATTCTGGATCCCTGTGGCCTGGGAACATGACTGAGGCGTGATTCTGGAAAACTGTGGCCTGGGAACATGACATCTGTTTAGATTGTGGAATACTGTGCCCCGGGAACCTGACTGAGCCTTGGTTCTGAAACCCTGTGGACTGGGAACATGACTGAGGTTTTATTCTGGAACCCTGTAGCCTGGGAACATAACTGAGGATTGATTCTGGAACCCTGTGGCCTGGGAACATGATACCGGTGGATTCTGGAACCCTGGGGACTGGGCATGTGACATCTGTTTAGATTGTGGAATACTGTGCCCCGGGAACCTGACTGAGCCTTGGTTCTGGAACCCTGTGGATTGGGAACATGACTGAGGTTTTATTCTAGAACCCTGTAGCCTGGAAACATAACTGAGGATTGATTCTCGAACCCTGTGGCCTGGGAACATGACATCGGTGGATTCTAGAACCCTGTGGCCTGGGAACATGTCTGAGGTTTGATGGTGGAAACCTGTGGCTTGGCAACATGACTAAGGTTTGATTCTGGAAGACTGTGGCCAGGAAGCATGATATCTGGTTGATTCTGGAAACTTGTGTCCTGGGAACATGACTGAGGTTTGTTTCTGGAAGCCTGTGCCCTGGGAACATGACTGAGGTTTGATTCTGGACACCTGTGTCCTGGGAACATGACTGAGGTTTGATGGTTGAAACCTGTGGCCCGCGCACATGACTCAGGTTTGATTCTGGAACCATGTGTCCTGGGAACATGACTGAGGTTTGATTTTGGAAACCTTTGGCCTGGGAAAATGACTGAGGTTTCATTGTGGAAACATGTGGCCTGGGATCATGACTGAGGTTTGATGGTGGAACACTCTGGCCTGGCAAAATGACTGAGGCTTGATTCTGGAACCCTGTGCCCCGGGAACATGAGAACGGTTTGATTCTGGAACCCTGTGGCCTTTAACATGACATCGGTGGATTCTGGAACCCTGTGGCCTGGGAACATGAGAACGGTTTGATTCTGGAACCCTGTGGCCTGGGAACATGAGTGAGGATTGATGGTGGAACCCTGTGGCCTGGCAACATGACTGAGGTTTGATACTGGAAGACTGTGGCCAGGAAACATGATATCGGGTTGATTCTGGAAACTTCTGTCCTGGGAACAAGACTGAGGTTTGATTCTGGAACCCTGTGTCCTGGGAATATGACAAAGGTTTGTTGCTGGAAGCCTGTTCCCTGGGTACATGACTGAGGTTTGATTCTGGACACCTGTGTCCTGGGAACATGAGTGATGTTTGATTGTTGAAACCTGTGGCCTGCGAACATGACTCAGGTTTGATTCTGGAACCATGTGTCCTGGGAATATGACTGAGGTTTGATTTTGGAAACCTTTGGCCTGAGAAAATTACTGAGGTTTCATTGTGGAAACATGTGGCCTAGGATCATGACTGAGGTTTGATGGTGGAACACTCTGGCCTGGCAAAATGACTGAGGCTTGATTCTGGAACCCTGTGGCCTGGGAACGTGACTGAGGTTTGATTTTGGAAACCTTTGGCCTGGGAAAATGACTGAGGTTTCATTGTGGAAACATGTGGCCTGGGATCATGACTGAGGTTTGATGGTGGAACACCCTGGCCTGGCAAAATGACTGAGGCTTGATTCTGGAACCCTGTGGCCCGGGAACGTGACTGAGGTTTGATGGCAGAAACCTGTGGCCTGGCAACATGACTGACGTTTGATTCTGGATCCCTGTGGCCTGGGAACATGACTGAGGCGTGATTCTGGAAAACTGTGGCCTGGGAACATGACATCTGTTTAGATTGTGGAATACTGTGCCCCGGGAACCTGACTGAGCCTTGGTTCTGAAACCCTGTGGACTGGGAACATGACTGAGGTTTTATTCTGGAACCCTGTAGCCTGGGAACATAACTGAGGATTGATTCTGGAACCCTGTGGCCTGGGAACATGATACCGGTGGATTCTGGAACCCTGGGGACTGGGCATGTGACATCTGTTTAGATTGTGGAATACTGTGCCCCGGGAACCTGACTGAGCCTTGGTTCTGGAACCCTGTGGATTGGGAACATGACTGAGGTTTTATTCTAGAACCCTGTAGCCTGGAAACATAACTGAGGATTGATTCTCGAACCCTGTGGCCTGGGAACATGACATCGGTGGATTCTAGAACCCTGTGGCCTGGGAACATGTCTGAGGTTTGATGGTGGAAACCTGTGGCTTGGCAACATGACTAAGGTTTGATTCTGGAAGACTGTGGCCAGGAAGCATGATATCTGGTTGATTCTGGAAACTTGTGTCCTGGGAACATGACTGAGGTTTGTTTCTGGAAGCCTGTGCCCTGGGAACATGACTGAGGTTTGATTCTGGACACCTGTGTCCTGGGAACATGACTGAGGTTTGATGGTTGAAACCTGTGGCCCGCGCACATGACTCAGGTTTGATTCTGGAACCATGTGTCCTGGGAACATGACTGAGGTTTGATTTTGGAAACCTTTGGCCTGGGAAAATGACTGAGGTTTCATTGTGGAAACATGTGGCCTGGGATCATGACTGAGGTTTGATGGTGGAACACTCTGGCCTGGCAAAATGACTGAGGCTTGATTCTGGAACCCTGTGGCCCGGGAACATGAGAACGGTTTGATTCTGGAACCCTGTGGCCTTTAACATGACATCGGTGGATTCTGGAACCCTGTGGCCTGGGAACATGAGAACGGTTTGATTCTGGAACCCTGTGGCCTGGGAACATGAGTGAGGATTGATGGTGGAACCCTGTGGCCTGGCAACATGACTGAGGTTTGATACTGGAAGACTGTGGCCAGGAAACATGATATCGGGTTGATTCTGGAAACTTCTGTCCTGGGAACAAGACTGAGGTTTGATTCTGGAACCCTGTGTCCTGGGAATATGACAAAGGTTTGTTGCTGGAAGCCTGTTCCCTGGGTACATGACTGAGGTTTTATTCTGGACACCTGTGTCCTGGGAACATGAGTGATGTTTGATTGTTGAAACCTGTGGCCTGCGAACATGACTCAGGTTTGATTCTGGAACCATGTGTCCTGGGAATATGACTGAGGTTTGATTCTGGAAACCTTTGGCCTGAGAAAATTACTGAGGTTTCATTGTGGAAACATGTGGCCTGGGATCATGACTGAGGTTTGATGGTGGAACACTCTGGCCTGGCAAAATGACTGAGGCTTGATTCTGGAACCCTGTGGCCCGGGAACGTGACTGAGGTTTGATGGCAGAAACCTGTGGCCTGGCAACATGACTGACGTTTGATTCTGGATCCCTGTGGCCTGGGAACATGACTGAGGCGTGATTCTGGAAAACTGTGGCCTGGGAACATGACATCTGTTTAGATTGTGGAATACTGTGCCCCGGGAACCTGACTGAGCCTTGGTTCTGAAACCCTGTGGACTGGGAACATGACTGAGGTTTTATTCTGGAACCCTGTAGCCTGGGAACATAACTGAGGATTGATTCTGGAACCCTGTGGCCTGGGAACATGATACCGGTGGATTCTGGAACCCTGGGGACTGGGCATGTGACATCTGTTTAGATTGTGGAATACTGTGCCCCGGGAACCTGACTGAGCCTTGGTTCTGGAACCCTGTGGATTGGGAACATGACTGAGGTTTTATTCTAGAACCCTGTAGCCTGGAAACATAACTGAGGATTGATTCTCGAACCCTGTGTCCTGGGAACATGACATCGGTGGATTCTAGAACCCTGTGGCCTGGGAACATGTCTGAGGTTTGATGGTGGAAACCTGTGGCTTGGCAACATGACTAAGGTTTGATTCTGGAAGACTGTGGCCAGGAAGCATGATATCTGGTTGATTCTGGAAACTTGTGTCCTGGGAACATGACTGAGGTTTGTTTCTGGAAGCCTGTGCCCTGGGAACATGACTGAGGTTTGATTCTGGACACCTGTGTCCTGGGAACATGACTGAGGTTTGATGGTTGAAACCTGTGGCCCGCGCACATGACTCAGGTTTGATTCTGGAACCATGTGTCCTGGGAACATGACTGAGGTTTGATTTTGGAAACCTTTGGCCTGGGAAAATGACTGAGGTTTCATTGTGGAAACATGTGGCCTGGGATCATGACTGAGGTTTGATGGTGGAACACCCTGGCCTGGCAAAATGACTGAGGCTTGATTCTGGAACCCTGTGGCCCGGGAACGTGACTGAGGTTTGATGGCAGAAACCTGTGGCCTGGCAACATGACTGACGTTTGATTCTGGATCCCTGTGGCCTGGGAACATGACTGAGGCGTGATTCTGGAAAACTGTGGCCTGGGAACATGACATCTGTTTAGATTGTGGAATACTGTGCCCCGGGAACCTGACTGAGCCTTGGTTCTGAAACCCTGTGGACTGGGAACATGACTGAGGTTTTATTCTGGAACCCTGTAGCCTGGGAACATAACTGAGGATTGATTCTGGAACCCTGTGGCCTGGGAACATGATACCGGTGGATTCTGGAACCCTGGGGACTGGGCATGTGACATCTGTTTAGATTGTGGAATACTGTGCCCCGGGAACCTGACTGAGCCTTGGTTCTGGAACCCTGTGGATTGGGAACATGACTGAGGTTTTATTCTAGAACCCTGTAGCCTGGAAACATAACTGAGGATTGATTCTCGAACCCTGTGGCCTGGGAACATGACATCGGTGGATTCTAGAACCCTGTGGCCTGGGAACATGTCTGAGGTTTGATGGTGGAAACCTGTGGCTTGGCAACATGACTAAGGTTTGATTCTGGAAGACTGTGGCCAGGAAGCATGATATCTGGTTGATTCTGGAAACTTGTGTCCTGGGAACATGACTGAGGTTTGTTTCTGGAAGCCTGTGCCCTGGGAACATGACTGAGGTTTGATTCTGGACACCTGTGTCCTGGGAACATGACTGAGGTTTGATGGTTGAAACCTGTGGCCCGCGCACATGACTCAGGTTTGATTCTGGAACCATGTGTCCTGGGAACATGACTGAGGTTTGATTTTGGAAACCTTTGGCCTGGGAAAATGACTGAGGTTTCATTGTGGAAACATGTGGCCTGGGATCATGACTGAGGTTTGATGGTGGAACACTCTGGCCTGGCAAAATGACTGAGGCTTGATTCTGGAACCCTGTGGCCCGGGAACGTGACTGAGGTTTGATGGCAGAAACCTGTGGCCTGGCAACATGACTGACGTTTGATTCTGGATCCCTGTGGCCTGGGAACATGACTGAGGCGTGATTCTGGAAAACTGTGGCCTGGGAACATGACATCTGTTTAGATTGTGGAATACTGTGCCCCGGGAACCTGACTGAGCCTTGGTTCTGAAACCCTGTGGACTGGGAACATGACTGAGGTTTTATTCTGGAACCCTGTAGCCTGGGAACATAACTGAGGATTGATTCTGGAACCCTGTGGCCTGGGAACATGATACCGGTGGATTCTGGAACCCTGGGGACTGGGCATGTGACATCTGTTTAGATTGTGGAATACTGTGCCCCGGGAACCTGACTGAGCCTTGGTTCTGGAACCCTGTGGATTGGGAACATGACTGAGGTTTTATTCTAGAACCCTGTAGCCTGGAAACATAACTGAGGATTGATTCTCGAACCCTGTGTCCTGGGAACATGACATCGGTGGCTTCTAGAAACCTGTGGACTGGGAACATGTCTGAGGTTTGATGGTGGAAACCTGTGGCTTGGCAACATGACTAAGGTTTGATTCTGGAAGACTGTGGCCAGGAAGCATGATATCTGGTTGATTCTGGAAACTTGTGTCCTGGGAACATGACTGAGGTTTGTTTCTGGAAGTCTGTGCCCTGGGAACATGACTGAGGTTTGATTCTGGACACCTGTGTCCTGGGAACATGACTGAGGTTTGATGGTTGAAACCTGTGGCCCGCGCACATGACTCAGGTTTGATTCTGGAACCATGTGTCCTGGGAACATGACTGAGGTTTGATTTTGGAAACCTTTGGCCTGGGAAAATGACTGAGGTTTCATTGTGGAAACATGTGGCCTGGGATCATGACTGAGGTTTGATGGTGGAACACTCTGGCCTGGCAAAATGACTGAGGCTTGATTCTGGAACCCTGTGGCCCGGGAACATGAGAACGGTTTGATTCTGGAACCCTGTGGCCTTTAACATGACATCGGTGGATTCTGGAACCCTGTGGCCTGGGAACATGAGAACGGTTTGATTCTGGAACCCTGTGGCCTGGGAACATGAGTGAGGATTGATGGTGGAACCCTGTGGCCTGGCAACATGACTGAGGTTTGATACTGGAAGACTGTGGCCAGGAAACATGATATCGGGTTGATTCTGGAAACTTCTGTCCTGGGAACAAGACTGAGGTTTGATTCTGGAACCCTGTGTCCTGGGAATATGACAAAGGTTTGTTGCTGGAAGCCTGTTCCCTGGGTACATGACTGAGGTTTGATTCTGGACACCTGTGTCCTGGGAACATGAGTGATGTTTGATTGTTGAAACCTGTGGCCTGCGAACATGACTCAGGTTTGATTCTGGAACCATGTGTCCTGGGAATATGACTGAGGTTTGATTCTGGAAACCTTTGGCCTGAGAAAATGACTGAGGTTTCATTGTGGAAACATGTGGCCTGGGATCATGACTGAGGTTTGATGGTGGAACACTCTGGCCTGGCAAAATGACTGAGGCTTGATTCTGGAACCCTGTGGCCCGGGAACGTGACTGAGGTTTGATGGCAGAAACCTGTGGCCTGGCAACATGACTGACGTTTGATTCTGGATCCCTGTGGCCTGGGAACATGACTGAGGCGTGATTCTGGAAAACTGTGGCCTGGGAAAATGACATCTGTTTAGATTGTGGAATACTGTGCCCCGGGAACCTGACTGAGCCTTGGTTCTGAAACCCTGTGGACTGGGAACATGACTGAGGTTTTATTCTGGAACCCTGTAGCCTGGGAACATAACTGAGGATTGATTCTGCAACCCTGTGGCCTGGGAACATGATACCGGTGGATTCTGGAACCCTGGGGACTGGGCATGTGACATCTGTTTAGATTGTGGAATACTGTGCCCCGGGAACCTGACTGAGCCTTGGTTCTGGAACCCTGTGGATTGGGAACATGACTGAGGTTTTATTCTAGAACCCTGTAGCCTGGAAACATAACTGAGGATTGATTCTCGAACCCTGTGTCCTGGGAACATGACATCGGTGGATTCTAGACCCTGTGGCCTGGGAACATGTCTGAGGTTTGATGGTGGAAACCTGTGGCTTGGCAACATGACTAAGGTTTGATTCTGGAAGACTGTGGCCAGGAAGCATGATATCTGGTTGATTCTGGAAACTTGTGTCCTGGGAACATGACTGAGGTTTGTTTCTGGAAGCCTGTGCCCTGGGAACATGACTGAGGTTTGATTCTGGACACCTGTGTCCTGGGAACATGACTGAGGTTTGATGGTTGAAACCTGTGGCCCGCGCACATGACTCAGGTTTGATTCTGGAACCATGTGTCCTGGGAACATGACTGAGGTTTGATTTTGGAAACCTTTGGCCTGGGAAAATGACTGAGGTTTCATTGTGGAAACATGTGGCCTGGGATCATGACTGAGGTTTGATGGTGGAACACCCTGGCCTGGCAAAATGACTGAGGCTTGATTCTGGAACCCTGTGGCCCGGGAACGTGACTGAAGTTTGATGGCAGAAACCTGTGGCCTGGCAACATGACTGACGTTTGATTCTGGATCCCTGTGGCCTGGGAACATGACTGAGGCGTGATTCTGGAAAACTGTGGCCTGGGAACATGACATCTGTTTAGATTGTGGAATACTGTGCCCCGGGAACCTGACTGAGCCTTGGTTCTGAAACCCTGTGGACTGGGAACATGACTGAGGTTTTATTCTGGAACCCTGTAGCCTGGGAATATAACTGAGGATTGATTCTGGAACCCTGTGGCCTGGGAACATGATACCGGTGAATTCTGGAACCCTGGGGACTGGGCATGTGACATCTGTTTAGATTGTGGAATACTGTGGCCCGGGAACCTGGCTGAGCCTTCGTTCTGGAACCCTGTGGATTGGGAACATGACTGAGGTTTTATTCTAGAACCCTGTAGCCTGGAAACATAACTGAGGATTGATTCTCGAACCCTGTGGCCTGGGAATATGACATCGGTGGATTCTAGAACCCTGTGGCCTGGGAACATGTCTGAGGTTTGATGGTGGAAACCTGTGGCTTGGCAACATGACTAAGGTTTGATTCTGGAAGACTGTGGCCAGGAAGCATGATATCTGGTTGATTCTGGAAACTTGTGTCCTGGGAACATGACTGAGGTTTGTTTCTGGAAGCCTGTGCCCTGGGAACATGACTGAGGTTTGATTCTGGACACCTGTGTCCTGGGAACATGACTGAGGTTTGATGGTTGAAACCTGTGGCCCGCGCACATGACTCAGGTTTGATTCTGGAACCATGTGTCCTGGGAACATGACTGAGGTTTGATTTTGGAAACCTTTGGCCTGGGAAAATGACTGAGGTTTCATTGTGGAAACATGTGGCCTGGGATCATGACTGAGGTTTGATGGTGGAACACTCTGGCCTGGCAAAATGACTGAGGCTTGATTCTGGAACCCTGTGGCCCGGGAACGTGACTGAGGTTTGATGGCAGAAACCTGTGGCCTGGCAACATGACTGACGTTTGATTCTGGATCCCTGTGGCCTGGGAACATGACTGAGGCGTGATTCTGGAAAACTGTGGCCTGGGAACATGACATCTGTTTAGATTGTGGAATACTGTGCCCCGGGAACCTGACTGAGCCTTGGTTCTGAAACCCTGTGGACTGGGAACATGACTGAGGTTTTATTCTGGAACCCTGTAGGCTGGGAACATAACTGAGGATTGATTCTGGAACCCTGTGGCCTGGGAACATGATACCGGTGGATTCTGGAACCCTGGGGACTGGGCATGTGACATCTGTTTAGATTGTGGAATACTGTGCCCCGGGAACCTGACTGAGCCTTGGTTCTGGAACCCTGTGGATTGGGAACATGACTGAGGTTTTATTCTAGAACCCTGTAGCCTGGAAACATAACTGAGGATTGATTCTCGAACCCTGTGGCCTGGGAACATGACATCGGTGGATTCTAGAACCCTGTGGCCTGGGAACATGTCTGAGGTTTGATGGTGGAAACCTGTGGCTTGGCAACATGACTAAGGTTTGATTCTGGAAGACTGTGGCCAGGAAGCATGATATCTGGTTGATTCTGGAAACTTGTGTCCTGGGAACATGACTGAGGTTTGTTTCTGGAAGCCTGTGCCCTGGGAACATGACTGAGGTTTGATTCTGGACACCTGTGTCCTGGGAACATGACTGAGGTTTGATGGTTGAAACCTGTGGCCCGCGCACATGACTCAGGTTTGATTCTGGAACCATGTGTCCTGGGAACATGACTGAGGTTTGATTTTGGAAACCTTTGGCCTGGGAAAATGACTGAGGTTTCATTGTGGAAACATGTGGCCTGGGATCATGACTGAGGTTTGATGGTGGAACACCCTGGCCTGGCAAAATGACTGAGGCTTGATTCTGGAACCCTGTGGCCCGGGAACGTGACTGAGGTTTGATGGCAGAAACCTGTGGCCTGGCAACATGACTGACGTTTGATTCTGGATCCCTGTGGCCTGGGAACATGACTGAGGCGTGATTCTGGAAAACTGTGGCCTGGGAACATGACATCTGTTTAGATTGTGGAATACTGTGCCCCGGGAACCTGACTGAGCCTTGGTTCTGAAACCCTGTGGACTGGGAACATGACTGAGGTTTTATTCTGGAACCCTGTAGCCTGGGAACATAACTGAGGATTGATTCTGGAACCCTGTGGCCTGGGAACATGATACCGGTGGATTCTGGAACCCTGGGGACTGGGCATGTGACATCTGTTTAGATTGTGGAATACTGTGCCCCGGGAACCTGACTGAGCCTTGGTTCTGGAACCCTGTGGATTGGGAACATGACTGAGGTTTTATTCTAGAACCCTGTAGCCTGGAAACATAACTGAGGATTGATTCTCGAACCCTGTGGCCTGGGAACATGACATCGGTGGATTCTAGAACCCTGTGGCCTGGGAACATGTCTGAGGTTTGATGGTGGAAACCTGTGGCTTGGCAACATGACTAAGGTTTGATTCTGGAAGACTGTGGCCAGGAAGCATGATATCTGGTTGATTCTGGAAACTTGTGTCCTGGGAACATGACTGAGGTTTGTTTCTGGAAGCCTGTGCCCTGGGAACATGACTGAGGTTTGATTCTGGACACCTGTGTCCTGGGAACATGACTGAGGTTTGATGGTTGAAACCTGTGGCCCGCGCACATGACTCAGGTTTGATTCTGGAACCATGTGTCCTGGGAACATGACTGAGGTTTGATTTTGGAAACCTTTGGCCTGGGAAAATGACTGAGGTTTCATTGTGGAAACATGTGGCCTGGGATCATGACTGAGGTTTGATGGTGGAACACTCTGGCCTGGCAAAATGACTGAGGCTTGATTCTGGAACCCTGTGGCCCGGGAACGTGACTGAGGTTTGATGGCAGAAACCTGTGGCCTGGCAACATGACTGACGTTTGATTCTGGATCCCTGTGGCCTGGGAACATGACTGAGGCGTGATTCTGGAAAACTGTGGCCTGGGAACATGACATCTGTTTAGATTGTGGAATACTGTGCCCCGGGAACCTGACTGAGCCTTGGTTCTGAAACCCTGTGGACTGGGAACATGACTGAGGTTTTATTCTGGAACCCTGTAGCCTGGGAACATAACTGAGGATTGATTCTGGAACCCTGTGGCCTGGGAACATGATACCGGTGGATTCTGGAACCCTGGGGACTGGGCATGTGACATCTGTTTAGATTGTGGAATACTGTGCCCCGGGAACCTGACTGAGCCTTGGTTCTGGAACCCTGTGGATTGGGAACATGACTGAGGTTTTATTCTAGAACCCTGTAGCCTGGAAACATAACTGAGGATTGATTCTCGAACCCTGTGTCCTGGGAACATGACATCGGTGGCTTCTAGAAACCTGTGGACTGGGAACATGTCTGAGGTTTGATGGTGGAAACCTGTGGCTTGGCAACATGACTAAGGTTTGATTCTGGAAGACTGTGGCCAGGAAGCATGATATCTGGTTGATTCTGGAAACTTGTGTCCTGGGAACATGACTGAGGTTTGTTTCTGGAAGTCTGTGCCCTGGGAACATGACTGAGGTTTGATTCTGGACACCTGTGTCCTGGGAACATGACTGAGGTTTGATGGTTGAAACCTGTGGCCCGCGCACATGACTCAGGTTTGATTCTGGAACCATGTGTCCTGGGAACATGACTGAGGTTTGATTTTGGAAACCTTTGGCCTGGGAAAATGACTGAGGTTTCATTGTGGAAACATGTGGCCTGGGATCATGACTGAGGTTTGATGGTGGAACACTCTGGCCTGGCAAAATGACTGAGGCTTGATTCTGGAACCCTGTGGCCCGGGAACATGAGAACGGTTTGATTCTGGAACCCTGTGGCCTTTAACATGACATCGGTGGATTCTGGAACCCTGTGGCCTGGGAACATGAGAACGGTTTGATTCTGGAACCCTGTGGCCTGGGAACATGAGTGAGGATTGATGGTGGAACCCTGTGGCCTGGCAACATGACTGAGGTTTGATACTGGAAGACTGTGGCCAGGAAACATGATATCGGGTTGATTCTGGAAACTTCTGTCCTGGGAACAAGACTGAGGTTTGATTCTGGAACCCTGTGTCCTGGGAATATGACAAAGGTTTGTTGCTGGAAGCCTGTTCCCTGGGTACATGACTGAGGTTTGATTCTGGACACCTGTGTCCTGGGAACATGAGTGATGTTTGATTGTTGAAACCTGTGGCCTGCGAACATGACTCAGGTTTGATTCTGGAACCATGTGTCCTGGGAATATGACTGAGGTTTGATTCTGGAAACCTTTGGCCTGAGAAAATGACTGAGGTTTCATTGTGGAAACATGTGGCCTGGGATCATGACTGAGGTTTGATGGTGGAACACTCTGGCCTGGCAAAATGACTGAGGCTTGATTCTGGAACCCTGTGGCCCGGGAACGTGACTGAGGTTTGATGGCAGAAACCTGTGGCCTGGCAACATGACTGACGTTTGCTTCTGGATCCCTGTGGCCTGGGAACATGACTGAGGCGTGATTCTGGAAAACTGTGGCCTGGGAAAATGACATCTGTTTAGATTGTGGAATACTGTGCCCCGGGAACCTGACTGAGCCTTGGTTCTGAAACCCTGTGGACTGGGAACATGACTGAGGTTTTATTCTGGAACCCTGTAGCCTGGGAACATAACTGAGGATTGATTCTGCAACCCTGTGGCCTGGGAACATGATACCGGTGGATTCTGGAACCCTGGGGACTGGGCATGTGACATCTGTTTAGATTGTGGAATACTGTGCCCCGGGAACCTGACTGAGCCTTGGTTCTGGAACCCTGTGGATTGGGAACATGACTGAGGTTTTATTCTAGAACCCTGTAGCCTGGAAACATAACTGAGGATTGATTCTCGAACCCTGTGTCCTGGGAACATGACATCGGTGGATTCTAGACCCTGTGGCCTGGGAACATGTCTGAGGTTTGATGGTGGAAACCTGTGGCTTGGCAACATGACTAAGGTTTGATTCTGGAAGACTGTGGCCAGGAAGCATGATATCTGGTTGATTCTGGAAACTTGTGTCCTGGGAACATGACTGAGGTTTGTTTCTGGAAGCCTGTGCCCTGGGAACATGACTGAGGTTTGATTCTGGACACCTGTGTCCTGGGAACATGACTGAGGTTTGATGGTTGAAACCTGTGGCCCGCGCACATGACTCAGGTTTGATTCTGGAACCATGTGTCCTGGGAACATGACTGAGGTTTGATTTTGGAAACCTTTGGCCTGGGAAAATGACTGAGGTTTCATTGTGGAAACATGTGGCCTGGGATCATGACTGAGGTTTGATGGTGGAACACCCTGGCCTGGCAAAATGACTGAGGCTTGATTCTGGAACCCTGTGGCCCGGGAACGTGACTGAAGTTTGATGGCAGAAACCTGTGGCCTGGCAACATGACTGACGTTTGATTCTGGATCCCTGTGGCCTGGGAACATGACTGAGGCGTGATTCTGGAAAACTGTGGCCTGGGAACATGACATCTGTTTAGATTGTGGAATACTGTGCCCCGGGAACCTGACTGAGCCTTGGTTCTGAAACCCTGTGGACTGGGAACATGACTGAGGTTTTATTCTGGAACCCTGTAGCCTGGGAATATAACTGAGGATTGATTCTGGAACCCTGTGGCCTGGGAACATGATACCGGTGAATTCTGGAACCCTGGGGACTGGGCATGTGACATCTGTTTAGATTGTGGAATACTGTGGCCCGGGAACCTGGCTGAGCCTTCGTTCTGGAACCCTGTGGATTGGGAACATGACTGAGGTTTTATTCTAGAACCCTGTAGCCTGGAAACATAACTGAGGATTGATTCTCGAACCCTGTGGCCTGGGAACATGACATCGGTGGATTCTAGAACCCTGTGGCCTGGGAACATGTCTGAGGTTTGATGGTGGAAACCTGTGGCTTGGCAACATGACTAAGGTTTGATTCTGGAAGACTGTGGCCAGGAAGCATGATATCTGGTTGATTCTGGAAACTTGTGTCCTGGGAACATGACTGAGGTTTGTTTCTGGAAGCCTGTGCCCTGGGAACATGACTGAGGTTTGATTCTGGACACCTGTGTCCTGGGAACATGACTGAGGTTTGATGGTTGAAACCTGTGGCCCGCGCACATGACTCAGGTTTGATTCTGGAACCATGTGTCCTGGGAACATGACTGAGGTTTGATTTTGGAAACCTTTGGCCTGGGAAAATGACTGAGGTTTCATTGTGGAAACATGTGGCCTGGGATCATGACTGAGGTTTGATGGTGGAACACTCTGGCCTGGCAAAATGACTGAGGCTTGATTCTGGAACCCTGTGGCCCGGGAACGTGACTGAGGTTTGATGGCAGAAACCTGTGGCCTGGCAACATGACTGACGTTTGATTCTGGATCCCTGTGGCCTGGGAACATGACTGAGGCGTGATTCTGGAAAACTGTGGCCTGGGAACATGACATCTGTTTAGATTGTGGAATACTGTGCCCCGGGAACCTGACTGAGCCTTGGTTCTGAAACCCTGTGGACTGGGAACATGACTGAGGTTTTATTCTGGAACCCTGTAGGCTGGGAACATAACTGAGGATTGATTCTGGAACCCTGTGGCCTGGGAACATGATACCGGTGGATTCTGGAACCCTGGGGACTGGGCATGTGACATCTGTTTAGATTGTGGAATACTGTGCCCCGGGAACCTGACTGAGCCTTGGTTCTGGAACCCTGTGGATTGGGAACATGACTGAGGTTTTATTCTAGAACCCTGTAGCCTGGAAACATAACTGAGGATTGATTCTCGAACCCTGTGGCCTGGGAACATGACATCGGTGGATTCTAGAACCCTGTGGCCTGGGAACATGTCTGAGGTTTGATGGTGGAAACCTGTGGCTTGGCAACATGACTAAGGTTTGATTCTGGAAGACTGTGGCCAGGAAGCATGATATCTGGTTGATTCTGGAAACTTGTGTCCTGGGAACATGACTGAGGTTTGTTTCTGGAAGCCTGTGCCCTGGGAACATGACTGAGGTTTGATTCTGGACACCTGTGTCCTGGGAACATGACTGAGGTTTGATGGTTGAAACCTGTGGCCCGCGCACATGACTCAGGTTTGATTCTGGAACCATGTGTCCTGGGAACATGACTGAGGTTTGATTTTGGAAACCTTTGGCCTGGGAAAATGACTGAGGTTTCATTGTGGAAACATGTGGCCTGGGATCATGACTGAGGTTTGATGGTGGAACACTCTGGCCTGGCAAAATGACTGAGGCTTGATTCTGGAACCCTGTGGCCCGGGAACATGAGAACGGTTTGATTCTGGAACCCTGTGGCCTTTAACATGACATCGGTGGATTCTGGAACCCTGTGGCCTGGGAACATGAGAACGGTTTGATTCTGGAACCCTGTGGCCTGGGAACATGAGTGAGGATTGATGGTGGAACCCTGTGGCCTGGCAACATGACTGAGGTTTGATACTGGAAGACTGTGGCCAGGAAACATGATATCGGGTTGATTCTGGAAACTTCTGTCCTGGGAACAAGACTGAGGTTTGATTCTGGAACCCTGTGTCCTGGGAATATGACAAAGGTTTGTTGCTGGAAGCCTGTTCCCTGGGTACATGACTGAGGTTTGATTCTGGACACCTGTGTCCTGGGAACATGAGTGATGTTTGATTGTTGAAACCTGTGGCCTGCGAACATGACTCAGGTTTGATTCTGGAACCATGTGTCCTGGGAATATGACTGAGGTTTGATTCTGGAAACCTTTGGCCTGAGAAAATTACTGAGGTTTCATTGTGGAAACATGTGGCCTGGGATCATGACTGAGGTTTGATGGTGGAACACTCTGGCCTGGCAAAATGACTGAGGCTTGATTCTGGAACCCTGTGGCCCGGGAACGTGACTGAGGTTTGATGGCAGAAACCTGTGGCCTGGCAACATGACTGACGTTTGATTCTGGATCCCTGTGGCCTGGGAACATGACTGAGGCATGATTCTGGAAAACTGTGGCCTGGGAACATGACATCTGTTTAGATTGTGGAATACTGTGCCCCGGGAACCTGACTGAGCCTTGGTTCTGAAACCCTGTGGACTGGGAACATGACTGAGGTTTTATTCTGGAACCCTGTAGCCTGGGAACATAACTGAGGATTGATTCTGGAACCCTGTGGCCTGGGAACATGATACCGGTGGATTCTGGAACCCTGGGGACTGGGCATGTGACATCTGTTTAGATTGTGGAATACTGTGCCCCGGGAACCTGACTGAGCCTTGGTTCTGGAACCCTGTGGATTGGGAACATGACTGAGGTTTTATTCTAGAACCCTGTAGCCTGGAAACATAACTGAGGATTGATTCTCGCACCCTGTGGCCTGGGAACATGACATCGGTGGATTCTAGAACCCTGTGGCCTGGGAACATGTCTGAGGTTTGATGGTGGAAACCTGTGGCTTGGCAACATGACTAAGGTTTGATTCTGGAAGTCTGTGGCCAGGATGCATGATATCTGGTTGATTCTGGAAACTTGTGTCCTGGGAACATGACTGAGGTTTGTTTCTGGAAGCCTGTGCCCTGGGAACATGACTGAGGTTTGATTCTGGACACCTGTGTCCTGGGAACATGACTGAGGTTTGATGGTTGAAACCTGTGGCCCGCGCACATGACTCAGGTTTGATTCTGGAACCATGTGTCCTGGGAATATGACTGAGGTTTGATTTTGGAAACCTTTGGCCTGGGAAAATGACTGAGGTTTCATTGTGGAAACATGTGGCCTGGGATCATGACTGAGGTTTGATGGTGGAACACCCTGGCCTGGCAAAATGACTGAGGCTTGATTCTGGAACCCTGTGGCCCGGGAACGTGACTGAGGTTTGATGGCAGAAACCTGTGGCCTGGCAACATGACTGACGTTTGATTCTGGATCCCTGTGGCCTGGGAACATGACTGAGGCGTGATTCTGGAAAACTGTGGCCTGGGAACATGACATCTGTTTAGATTGTGGAATACTGTGCCCCGGGAACCTGACTGAGCCTTGGTTCTGAAACCCTGTGGACTGGGAACATGACTGAGGTTTTATTCTGGAACCCTGTAGCCTGGGAACATAACTGAGGATTGATTCTGGAACCCTGTGGCCTGGGAACATGATACCGGTGGATTCTGGAACCCTGGGGACTGGGCATGTGACATCTGTTTAGATTGTGGAATACTGTGCCCCGGGAACCTGACTGAGCCTTGGTTCTGGAACCCTGTGGATTGGGAACATGACTGAGGTTTTATTCTAGAACCCTGTAGCCTGGAAACATAACTGAGGATTGATTCTCGAACCCTGTGGCCTGGGAACATGACATCGGTGGATTCTAGAACCCTGTGGCCTGGGAACATGTCTGAGGTTTGATGGTGGAAACCTGTGGCTTGGCAACATGACTAAGGTTTGATTCTGGAAGTCTGTGGCCAGGATGCATGATATCTGGTTGATTCTGGAAACTTGTGTCCTGGGAACATGACTGAGGTTTGTTTCTGGAAGCCTGTGCCCTGGGAACATGACTGAGGTTTGATTCTGGACACCTGTGTCCTGGGAACATGACTGAGGTTTGATGGTTGAAACCTGTGGCCCGCGCACATGACTCAGGTTTGATTCTGGAACCATGTGTCCTGGGAATATGACTGAGGTTTGATTTTGGAAACCTTTGGCCTGGGAAAATGACTGAGGTTTCAGTGTGGAAACATGTGGCCTGGGATCATGACTGAGGTTTGATGGTGGAACACCCTGGCCTGGCAAAATGACTGAGGCTTGATTCTGGAACCCTGTGGCCCGGGAACGTGACTGAGGTTTGATGGCAGAAACCTGTGGCCTGGCAACATGACTGACGTTTGATTCTGGATCCCTGTGGCCTGGGAACATGACTGAGGCGTGATTCTGGAAAACTGTGGCCTGGGAACATGACATCTGTTTAGATTGTGGAATACTGTGCCCCGGGAACCTGACTGAGCCTTGGTTCTGAAACCCTGTGGACTGGGAACATGACTGAGGTTTTATTCTGGAACCCTGTAGCCTGGGAACATAACTGAGGATTGATTCTCGAACCCTGTGGCCTGGGAACATGATACCGGTGGATTCTGGAACCCTGGGGACTGGGCATGTGACATCTGTTTAGATTGTGGAATACTGTGCCCCGGGAACCTGACTGAGCCTTGGTTCTGGAACCCTGTGGATTGGGAACATGACTGAGGTTTTATTCTAGAACCCTGTAGCCTGGAAACATAACTGAGGATTGATTCTCGAACCCTGTGGCCTGGGAACATGACATCGGTGGATTCTAGAACCCTGTGGCCTGGGAACATGTCTGAGGTTTGATGGTGGAAACCTGTGGCTTGGCAACATGACTAAGGTTTGATTCTGGAAGACTGTGGCCAGGAAGCATGATATCTGGTTGATTCTGGAAACTTGTGTCCTGGGAACATGACTGAGGTTTGTTTCTGGAAGCCTGTGCCCTGGGAACATGACTGAGGTTTGATTCTGGACACCTGTGTCCTGGGAACATGAGTGATGTTTGATTGTTGAAACCTGTGGCCTGCGAACATGACTCAGGTTTGATTCTGGAACCATGTGTCCTGGGAATATGACTGAGGTTTGATTCTGGAAACCTTTGGCCTGAGAAAATTACTGAGGTTTCATTGTGGAAACATGTGGCCTGGGATCATGACTGAGGTTTGATGGTGGAACACTCTGGCCTGGCAAAATGACTGAGGCTTGATTCTGGAACCCTGTGGCCCGGGAACGTGACTGAGGTTTGATGGCAGAAACCTGTGGCCTGGCAACATGACTGACGTTTGATTCTGGATCCCTGTGGCCTGGGAACATGACTGAGGCGTGATTCTGGAAAACTGTGGCCTGGGAACATGACATCTGTTTAGATTGTGGAATACTGTGCCCCGGGAACCTGACTGAGCCTTGGTTCTGAAACCCTGTGGACTGGGAACATGACTGAGGTTTTATTCTGGAACCCTGTAGCCTGGGAACATAACTGAGGATTGATTCTGGAACTCTGTGGCCTGGGAACATGATACCGGTGGATTCTGGAACCCTGGGGACTGGGCATGTGACATCTGTTTAGATTGTGGAATACTGTGCCCCGGGAACCTGACTGAGCCTTGGTTCTGGAACCCTGTGGATTGGGAACATGACTGAGGTTTTATTCTAGAACCCTGTAGCCTGGAAACATAACTGAGGATTGATTCTCGAACCCTGTGGCCTGGGAACATGACATTGGTGGATTCTAGAACCCTGTGGCCTGGGAACATGTCTGAGGTTTGATGGTGGAAACCTGTGGCTTGGCAACATGACTAAGGTTTGATTCTGGAAGTCTGTGGCCAGGATGCATGATATCTGGTTGATTCTGGAAACTTGTGTCCTGGGAACATGACTGAGGTTTGTTTCTGGAAGCCTGTGCCCTGGGAACATGACTGAGGTTTGATTCTGGACACCTGTGTCCTGGGAACATGACTGAGGTTTGATGGTTGAAACCTGTGGCCCGCGCACATGACTCAGGTTTGATTCTGGAACCATGTGTCCTGGGAATATGACTGAGGTTTGATTTTGGAAACCTTTGGCCTGGGAAAATGACTGAGGTTTCATTGTGGAAACATGTGGCCTGGGATCATGACTGAGGTTTGATGGTGGAACACCCTGGCCTGGCAAAATGACTGAGGCTTGATTCTGGAACCCTGTGGCCCGGGAACGTGACTGAGGTTTGATGGCAGAAACCTGTGGCCTGGCAACATGACTGACGTTTGATTCTGGATCCCTGTGGCCTGGGAACATGACTGAGGCGTGATTCTGGAAAACTGTGGCCTGGGAACATGACATCTGTTTAGATTGTGGAATACTGTGCCCCGGGAACCTGACTGAGCCTTGGTTCTGAAACCCTGTGGACTGGGAACATGACTGAGGTTTTATTCTGGAACCCTGTAGCCTGGGAACATAACTGAGGATTGATTCTGGAACCCTGTGGCCTGGGAACATGATACCGGTGGATTCTGGAACCCTGGGGACTGGGCATGTGACATCTGTTTAGATTGTGGAATACTGTGCCCCGGGAACCTGACTGAGCCTTGGTTCTGGAACCCTGTGGATTGGGAACATGACTGAGGTTTTATTCTAGAACCCTGTAGCCTGGAAACATAACTGAGGATTGATTCTCGAACCCTGTGTCCTGGGAACATGACATCGGTGGATTCTAGAACCCTGTGGCCTGGGAACATGTCTGAGGTTTGATGGTGGAAACCTGTGGCTTGGCAACATGACTAAGGTTTGATTCTGGAAGACTGTGGCCAGGAAGCATGATATCTGGTTGATTCTGGAAACTTGTGTCCTGGGAACATGACTGAGGTTTGTTTCTGGAAGCCTGTGCCCTGGGAACATGACTGAGGTTTGATTCTGGACACCTGTGTCCTGGGAACATGACTGAGGTTTGATGGTTGAAACCTGTGGCCCGCGCACATGACTCAGGTTTGATTCTGGAACCATGTGTCCTGGGAACATGACTGAGGTTTGATTTTGGAAACCTTTGGCCTGGGAAAATGACTGAGGTTTCATTGTGGAAACATGTGGCCTGGGATCATGACTGAGGTTTGATGGTGGAACACTCTGGCCTGGCAAAATGACTGAGGCTTGATTCTGGAACCCTGTGGCCCGGGAACGTGACTGAGGTTTGATGGCAGAAACCTGTGGCCTGGCAACATGACTGACGTTTGATTCTGGATCCCTGTGGCCTGGGAACATGACTGAGGCGTGATTCTGGAAAACTGTGGCCTGGGAACATGACATCTGTTTAGATTGTGGAATACTGTGCCCCGGGAACCTGACTGAGCCTTGGTTCTGAAACCCTGTGGACTGGGAACATGACTGAGGTTTTATTCTGGAACCCTGTAGCCTGGGAACATAACTGAGGATTGATTCTGGAACCCTGTGGCCTGGGAACATGATACCGGTGGATTCTGGAACCCTGGGGACTGGGCATGTGACATCTGTTTAGATTGTGGAATACTGTGCCCCGGGAACCTGACTGAGCCTTGGTTCTGGAACCCTGTGGATTGGGAACATGACTGAGGTTTTATTCTAGAACCCTGTAGCCTGGAAACATAACTGAGGATTGATTCTCGAACCCTGTGTCCTGGGAACATGACATCGGTGGATTCTAGAACCCTGTGGCCTGGGAACATGTCTGAGGTTTGATGGTGGAAACCTGTGGCTTGGCAACATGACTAAGGTTTGATTCTGGAAGACTGTGGCCAGGAAGCATGATATCTGGTTGATTCTGGAAACTTGTGTCCTGGGAACATGACTGAGGTTTGTTTCTGGAAGCCTGTGCCCTGGGAACATGACTGAGGTTTGATTCTGGACACCTGTGTCCTGGGAACATGACTGAGGTTTGATGGTTGAAACCTGTGGCCCGCGCACATGACTCAGGTTTGCTTCTGGAACCATGTGTCCTGGGAACATGACTGAGGTTTGATTTTGGAAACCTTTGGCCTGGGAAAATGACTGAGGTTTCATTGTGGAAACATGTGGCCTGGGATCATGACTGAGGTTTGATGGTGGAACACTCTGGCCTGGCAAAATGACTGAGGCTTGATTCTGGAACCCTGTGGCCTGGGAACATGAGAACGGTTTGATTCTGGAACCCTGTGGCCTTTAACATGACATCGGTGGATTCTGGAACCCTGTGGCCTGGGAACATGAGAACGGTTTGATTCTGGAACCCTGTGGCCTGGGAACATGAGTGAGGATTGATGGTGGAACCCTGTGGCCTGGCAACATGACTGAGGTTTGATACTGGAAGACTGTGGCCAGGAAACATAATATCGGGTTGATTCTGGAAACTTCTGTCCTGGGAACAAGACTGAGGTTTGATTCTGGAACCCTGTGTCCTGGGAATATGACAAAGGTTTGTTGCTGGAAGCCTGTTCCCTGGGTACATGACTGAGGTTTTATTCTGGACACCTGTGTCCTGGGAACATGAGTGATGTTTGATTGTTGAAACCTGTGGCCTGCGAACATGACTCAGGTTTGATTCTGGAACCATGTGTCCTGGGAATATGACTGAGGTTTGATTCTGGAAACCTTTGGCCTGAGAAAATGACTGAGGTTTCATTGTGGAAACATGTGGCCTGGGATCATGACTGAGGTTTGATGGTGGAACACTCTGGCCTGGCAAAATGACTGAGGCTTGATTCTGGAACCCTGTGGCCCGGGAACGTGACTGAGGTTTGATGGCAGAAACCTGTGGCCTGGCAACATGACTGACGTTTGATTCTGGATCCCTGTGGCCTGGGAACATGACTGAGGCGTGATTCTGGAAAACTGTGGCCTGGGAACATGACATCTGTTTAGATTGTGGAATACTGTGCCCCGGGAACCTGACTGAGCCTTGGTTCTGAAACCCTGTGGACTGGGAACATGACTGAGGTTTTATTCTGGAACCCTGTAGCCTGGGAACATAACTGAGGATTGATTCTGGAACCCTGTGGCCTGGGAACATGATACCGGTGGATTCTGGAACCCTGGGGACTGGGCATGTGACATCTGTTTAGATTGTGGAATACTGTGGCCCGGGAACCTGACTGAGCCTTGGTTCTGGAACCCTGTGGATTGGGAACATGACTGAGGTTTTATTCTAGAACCCTGTAGCCTGGAAACATAACTGAGGATTGATTCTCGAACCCTGTGGCCTGGGAACATGACATCGGTGGATTCTAGAACCCTGTGGCCTGGGAACATGTCTGAGGTTTGATGGTGGAAACCTGTGGCTTGGCAACATGACTAAGGTTTGATTCTGGAAGACTGTGGCCAGGAAGCATGATATCTGGTTGATTCTGGAAACTTGTGTCCTGGGAACATGACTGAGGTTTGTTTCTGGAAGCCTGTGCCCTGGGAACATGACTGAGGTTTGATTCTGGACACCTGTGTCCTGGGAACATGACTGAGGTTTGATGGTTGAAACCTGTGGCCCGCGCACATGACTCAGGTTTGATTCTGGAACCATGTGTCCTGGGAACATGACTGAGGTTTGATTTTGGAAACCTTTGGCCTGGGAAAATGACTGAGGTTTCATTGTGGAAACATGTGGCCTGGGATCATGACTGAGGTTTGATGGTGGAACACTCTGGCCTGGCAAAATGACTGAGGCTTGATTCTGGAACCCTGTGGCCCGGGAACATGAGAACGGTTTGATTCTGGAACCCTGTGGCCTTTAACATGACATCGGTGGATTCTGGAACCCTGTGGCCTGGGAACATGAGAACGGTTTGATTCTGGAACCCTGTGGCCTGGGAACATGAGTGAGGATTGATGGTGGAACCCTGTGGCCTGGCAACATGACTGAGGTTTGATACTGGAAGACTGTGGCCAGGAAACATGATATCGGGTTGATTCTGGAAACTTCTGTCCTGTGAACAAGACTGAGGTTTGATTCTGGAACCCTGTGTCCTGGGAATATGACAAAGGTTTGTTGCTGGAAGCCTGTTCCCTGGGTACATGACTGAGGTTTGATTCTGGACACCTGTGTCCTGGGAACATGAGTGATGTTTGATTGTTGAAACCTGTGGCCTGCGAACATGACTCAGGTTTGATTCTGGAACCCTGTGTCCTGGGAATATGACTGAGGTTTGATTCTGGAAACCTTTGGCCTGAGAAAATGACTGAGGTTTCATTGTGGAAACATGTGGCCTGGGATCATGACTGAGGTTTGATGGTGGAACACTCTGGCCTGGCAAAATGACTGAGGTTTGATTCTGGAACCCTGTGGCCCGGGAACGTGACTGAGGTTTGATGGCAGAAACCTGTGGCCTGGCAACATGACTGACGTTTGATTCTGGATCCCTGTGGCCTGGGAACATGACTGAGGCGTGATTCTGGAAAACTGTGGCCTGGGAACATGACATCTGTTTAGATTGTGGAATACTGTGCCCCGGGAACCTGACTGAGCCTTGGTTCTGATACCCTGTGGACTGGGAACATGACTGAGGTTTTATTCTGGAACCCTGTAGCCTGGAAACATAACTGAGGATTGATTCTGGAACCCTGTGGCCTGGGAACATGATACCGGTGGATTCTGGAACCCTGGGGACTGGGCATGTGACATCTGTTTAGATTGTGGAATACTGTGCCCCGGGAACCTGACTGAGCCTTGGTTCTGGAACCCTGTGGATTGGGAACATGACTGAGGTTTTATTCTAGAACCCTGTAGCCTGGAAACATAACTGAGGATTGATTCTCGAACCCTGTGGCCTGGGAACATGACATCGGTGGATTCTAGAACCCTGTGGCCTGGGAACATGTCTGAGGTTTGATGGTGGAAACCTGTGGCTTGGCAACATGACTAAGGTTTGATTCTGGAAGACTGTGGCCAGGAAGCATGATATCTGGTTGATTCTGGAAACTTGTGTCCTGGGAACATGACTGAGGTTTGTTTCTGGAAGCCTGTGCCCTGGGAACATGACTGAGGTTTGATTCTGGACACGTGTGTCCTGGGAACATGACTGAGGTTTGATGGTTGAAACCTGTGGCCCGCGCACATGACTCAGGTTTGATTCTGGAACCATGTGTCCTGGGAATATGACTGAGGTTTGATTTTGGAAACCTTTGGCCTGGGAAAATGACTGAGGTTTCATTGTGGAAACATGTGGCCTGGGATCATGACTGAGGTTTGATGGTGGAACACCCTGGCCTGGCAAAATGACTGAGGCTTGATTCTGGAACCCTGTGGCCCGGGAACGTGACTGAGGTTTGATGGCAGAAACCTGTGGCCTGGCAACATGACTGACGTTTGATTCTGGATCCCTGTGGCCTGGGAACATGACTGAGGCGTGATTCTGGAAAACTGTGGCCTGGGAACATGACATCAGTTTAGATTGTGGAATACTGTGCCCCGGGAACCTGACTGAGCCTTGGTTCTGAAACCCTGTGGACTGGGAACATGACTGAGGTTTTATTCTGGAACCCTGTAGCCTGGGAACATAACTGAGGATTGATTCTGGAACCCTGTGGCCTGGGAACATGATACCGGTGGATTCTGGAAACCTGGGGACTGGGCATGTGACATCTGTTTAGATTGTGGAATACTGTGCCCCGGGAACCTGACTGAGCCTTGGTTCTGGAACCCTGTGGATTGGGAACATGACTGAGGTTTTATTCTAGAACCCTGTAGCCTGGAAACATAACTGAGGATTGATTCTCGAACCCTGTGTCCTGGGAACATGACATCGGTGGATTCTAGAACCCTGTGGCCTGGGAACATGTCTGAGGTTTGATGGTGGAAACCTGTGGCTTGGCAACATGACTAAGGTTTGATTCTGGAAGACTGTGGCCAGGAAGCATGATATCTGGTTGATTCTGGAAACTTGTGTCCTGGGAACATGACTGAGGTTTGTTTCTGGAAGCCTGTGCCCTGGGAACATGACTGAGGTTTGATTCTGGACACCTGTGTCCTGGGAACATGACTGAGGTTTGATGGTTGAAACCTGTGGCCCGCGCACATGACTCAGGTTTGATTCTGGAACCATGTGTCCTGGGAACATGACTGAGGTTTGATTTTGGAAACCTTTGGCCTGGGAAAATGACTGAGGTTTCATTGTGGAAACATGTGGCCTGGGATCATGACTGAGGTTTGATGGTGGAACACTCTGGCCTGGCAAAATGACTGAGGCTTGATTCTGGAACCCTGTGGCCCGGGAACATGAGAACGGTTTGATTCTGGAACCCTGTGGCCTTTAACATGACATCGGTGGATTCTGGAACCCTGTGGCCTGGGAACATGAGAACGGTTTGATTCTGGAACCCTGTGGCCTGGGAACATGAGTGAGGATTGATGGTGGAACCCTGTGGCCTGGCAACATGACTGAGGTTTGATACTGGAAGACTGTGGCCAGGAAACATGATATCGGGTTGATTCTGGAAACTTCTGTCCTGGGAACAAGACTGAGGTTTGATTCTGGAACCCTGTGTCCTGGGAATATGACAAAGGTTTGTTGCTGGAAGCCTGTTCCCTGGGTACATGACTGAGGTTTGATTCTGGACACCTGTGTCCTGGGAACATGAGTGATGTTTGATTGTTGAAACCTGTGGCCTGCGAACATGACTCAGGTTTGATTCTGGAACCATGTGTCCTGGGAATATGACTGAGGTTTGATTATGGAAACCTTTGGCCTGAGAAAATTACTGAGGTTTCATTGTGGAAACATGTGGCCTGGGATCATGACTGAGGTTTGATGGTGGAACACTCTGGCCTGGCAAAATGACTGAGGCTTGATTCTGGAACCCTGTGGCCCGGGAACGTGACTGAGGTTTGATGGCAGAAACCTGTGGCCTGGCAACATGACTGACGTTTGATTCTGGATCCCTGTGGCCTGGGAACATGACTGAGGCGTGATTCTGGAAAACTGTGGCCTGGGAACATGACATCTGTTTAGATTGTGGAATACTGTGCCCCGGGAACCTGACTGAGCCTTGGTTCTGAAACCCTGTGGACTGGGAACATGACTGAGGTTTTATTCTGGAACCCTGTAGCCTGGGAACATAACTGAGGATTGATTCTGGAACCCTGTGGCCTGGGAACATGATACCGGTGGATTCTGGAACCCTGGGGACTGGGCATGTGACATCTGTTTAGATTGTGGAATACTGTGCCCCGGGAACCTGACTGAGCCTTGGTTCTGGAACCCTGTGGATTGGGAACATGACTGAGGTTTTATTCTAGAACCCTGTAGCCTGGAAACATAACTGAGGATTGATTCTCGAACCCTGTGGCCTGGGAACATGACATCGGTGGATTCTAGAACCCTGTGGCCTGGGAACATGTCTGAGGTTTGATGGTGGAAACCTGTGGCTTGGCAACATGACTAAGGTTTGATTCTGGAAGACTGTGGCCAGGAAGCATGATATCTGGTTGATTCTGGAAACTTGTGTCCTGGGAACATGACTGAGGTTTGTTTCTGGAAGCCTGTGCCCTGGGAACATGACTGAGGTTTGATTCTGGACACCTGTGTCCTGGGAACATGACTGAGGTTTGATGGTTGAAACCTGTGGCCCGCGCACATGACTCAGGTTTGATTCTGGAACCATGTGTCCTGGGAACATGACTGAGGTTAGAATTTGGAAACCTTTGGCCTGGGAAAATGACTGAGGTTTCATTGTGGAAACATGTGGCCTGGGATCATGACTGAGGTTTGATGGTGGAACACTCTGGCCTGGCAAAATGACTGAGGCTTGATTCTGGAACCCTGTGGCCCGGGAACATGAGAACGGTTTGATTCTGGAACCCTGTGGCCTTTAACATGACATCGGTGGATTCTGGAACCCTGTGGCCTGGGAACATGAGAACGGTTTGATTCTGGAACCCTGTGGCCTGGGTACATGAGTGAGGATTGATGGTGGAACCCTGTGGCCTGGCAACATGACTGAGGTTTGATACTGGAAGACTGTGGCCAGGAAACATGATATCGGGTTGATTCTGGAAACTTCTGTCCTGGGAACAAGACTGAGGTTTGATTCTGGAACCCTGTGTCCTGGGAATATGACAAAGGTTTGATGCTGGAAGCCTGTTCCCTGGGTACATGACTGAGGTTTGATTCTGGACACCTGTGTCCTGGGAACATGAGTGATGTTTGATTGTTGAAACCTGTGGCCTGCGAACATGACTCAGGTTTGATTCTGGAACCATGTGTCCTGGGAATATGACTGAGGTTTGATTCTGGAAACCTTTGGCCTGAGAAAATGACTGAGGTTTCATTGTGGAAACATGTGGCCTGGGATCATGACTGAGGTTTGATGGTGGAACACTGTGGCCTGGCAAAATGACTGAGGCTTGATTCTGGAACCCTGTGGCCCGGGAACGTGACTGAGGTTTGATGGCAGAAACCTGTGGCCTGGCAACATGACTGACGTTTGATTCTGGATCCCTGTGGCCTGGGAACATGACTGAGGCGTGATTCTGGAAAACTGTGGCCTGGGAACATGACATCTGTTTAGATTGTGGAATACTGTGCCCCGGGAACCTGACTGAGCCTTGGTTCTGAAACCCTGTGGACTGGGAACATGACTGAGGTTTTATTCTGGAACCCTGTAGCCTGGGAACATAACTGAGGATTGATTCTGGAACCCTGTGGCCTGGGAACATGATACCGGTGGATTCTGGAACCCTGGGGACTGGGCATGTGACATCTGTTTAGATTGTGGAATACTGTGCCCCGGGAACCTGACTGAGCCTTGGTTCTGGAACCCTGTGGATTGGGAACATGACTGAGGTTTTATTCTAGAACCCTGTAGCCTGGAAACATAACTGAGGATTGATTCTCGAACCCTGTGTCCTGGGAACATGACATCGGTGGATTCTAGACCCTGTGGCCTGGGAACATGTCTGAGGTTTGATGGTGGAAACCTGTGGCTTGGCAACATGACTAAGGTTTGATTCTGGAAGACTGTGGCCAGGAAGCATGATATCTGGTTGATTCTGGAAACTTGTGTCCTGGGAACATGACTGAGGTTTGTTTCTGGAAGCCTGTGCCCTGGGAACATGACTGAGGTTTGATTCTGGACACCTGTGTCCTGGGAACATGACTGAGGTTTGATGGTTGAAACCTGTGGCCCGCGCACATGACTCAGGTTTGATTCTGGAACCATGTGTCCTGGGAACATGACTGAGGTTTGATTTTGGAAACCTTTGGCCTGGGAAAATGACTGAGGTTTCATTGTGGAAACATGTGGCCTGGGATCATGACTGAGGTTTGATGGTGGAACACCCTGGCCTGGCAAAATGACTGAGGCTTGATTCTGGAACCCTGTGGCCCGGGAACGTGACTGAGGTTTGATGGCAGAAACCTGTGGCCTGGCAACATGACTGACGTTTGATTCTGGATCCCTGTGGCCTGGGAACATGACTGAGGCGTGATTCTGGAAAACTGTGGCCTGGGAACATGACATCTGTTTAGATTGTGGAATACTGTGCCCCGGGAAACTGACTGAGCCTTGGTTCTGAAACCCTGTGGACTGGGAACATGACTGAGGTTTTATTCTGGAACCCTGTAGCCTGGGAATATAACTGAGGATTGATTCTGGAACCCTGTGGCCTGGGAACATGATACCGGTGGATTCTGGAACCCTGGGGACTGGGCATGTGACATCTGTTTAGATTGTGGAATACTGTGGCCCGGGAACCTGGCTGAGCCTTCGTTCTGGAACCCTGTGGATTGGGAACATGACTGAGGTTTTATTCTAGAACCCTGTAGCCTGGAAACATAACTGAGGATTGATTCTCGAACCCTGTGGCCTGGGAACATGACATCGGTGGATTCTAGAACCCTGTGGCCTGGGAACATGTCTGAGGTTTGATGGTGGAAACCTGTGGCTTGGCAACATGACTAAGGTTTGATTCTGGAAGACTGTGGCCAGGAAGCATGATATCTGGTTGATTCTGGAAACTTGTGTCCTGGGAACATGACTGAGGTTTGTTTCTGGAAGCCTGTGCCCTGGGAACATGACTGAGGTTTGATTCTGGACACCTGTGTCCTGGGAACATGACTGAGGTTTGATGGTTGAAACCTGTGGCCCGCGCACATGACTCAGGTTTGATTCTGGAACCATGTGTCCTGGGAACATGACTGAGGTTTGATTTTGGAAAACTTTGGCCTGGGAAAATGACTGAGGTTTCATTGTGGAAACATGTGGCCTGGGATCATGACTGAGGTTTGATGGTGGAACACTCTGGCCTGGCAAAATGACTGAGGCTTGATTCTGGAACCCTGTGGCCCGGGAACGTGACTGAGGTTTGATGGCAGAAACCTGTGGCCTGGCAACATGACTGACGTTTGATTCTGGATCCCTGTGGCCTGGGAACATGACTGAGGCCTGATTCTGGAAAACTGTGGCCTGGGAACATGACATCTGTTTAGATTGTGGAATACTGTGCCCCGGGAACCTGACTGAGCCTTGGTTCTGAAACCCTGTGGACTGGGAACATGACTGAGGTTTTATTCTGGAACCCTGTAGGCTGGGAACATAACTGAGGATTGATTCTGGAACCCTGTGGCCTGGGAACATGATACCGGTGGATTCTGGAACCCTGGGGACTGGGCATGTGACATCTGTTTAGATTGTGGAATACTGTGCCCCGGGAACCTGACTGAGCCTTGGTTCTGGAACCCTGTGGATTGGGAACATGACTGAGGTTTTATTCTAGAACCCTGTAGCCTGGAAACATAACTGAGGATTGATTCTCGAACCCTGTGGCCTGGGAACATGACATCGGTGGATTCTAGAACCCTGTGGCCTGGGAACATGTCTGTGGTTTGATGGTGGAAACCTGTGGCTTGGCAACATGACTAAGGTTTGATTCTGGAAGACTGTGGCCAGGAAGCATGATATCTGGTTGATTCTGGAAACTTGTGTCCTGGGAACATGACTGAGGTTTGTTTCTGGAAGCCTGTGCCCTGGGAACATGACTGAGGTTTGATTCTGGACACCTGTGTCCTGGGAACATGACTGAGGTTTGATGGTTGAAACCTGTGGCCCGCGAACATGACTCAGGTTTGATTCTGGAACCATGTGTCCTGGGAACATGACTGAGGTTTGATTTTGGAAACCTTTGGCCTGGGAAAATGACTGAGGTTTCATTGTGGAAACATGTGGCCTGGGATCATGACTGAGGTTTGATGGTGGAACACTCTGGCCTGGCAAAATGACTGAGGCTTGATTCTGGAACCCTGTGGCCCGGGAACATGAGAACGGTTTGATTCTGGAACCCTGTGGCCTTTAACATGACATCGGTGGATTCTGGAACCCTGTGGCCTGGGAACATGAGAACGGTTTGATTCTGGAACCCTGTGGCCTGGGAACATGAGTGAGGATTGATGGTGGAACCCTGTGGCCTGGCAACATGACTGAGGTTTGATACTGGAAGACTGTGGCCAGGAAACATGATATTGGGTTGATTCTGGAAACTTCTGTCCTGGGAACAAGACTGAGGTTTGATTCTGGAACCCTGTGTCCTGGGAATATGACAAAGGTTTGTTGCTGGAAGCCTGTTCCCTGGGTACATGACTGAGGTTTGATTCTGGACACCTGTGTCCTGGGAACATGAGTGATGTTTGATTGTTGAAACCTGTGGCCTGCGAACATGACTCAGGTTTGATTCTGGAACCATGTGTCCTGGGAATATGACTGAGGTTTGATTCTGGAAACCTTTGGCCTGAGAAAATGACTGAGGTTTCATTGTGGAAACATGTGGCCTGGGATCATGACTGAGGTTTGATGGTGGAACACTCTGGCCTGGCAAAATGACTGAGGCTTGATTCTGGAACCCTGTGGCCCGGGAACGTGACTGAGGTTTGATGGCAGAAACCTGTGGCCTGGCAACATGACTGACGTTTGATTCTGGATCCCTGTGGCCTGGGAACATGACTGAGGCGTGATTCTGGAAAACTGTGGCCTGGGAACATGACATCTGTTTAGATTGTGGAATACTGTGCCCCGGGAACCTGACTGAGCCTTGGTTCTGAAACCCTGTGGACTGGGAACATGACTGAGGTTTTATTCTGGAACCCTGTAGGCTGGGAACATAACTGAGGATTGATTCTGGAACCCTGTGGCCTGGGAACATGATACCGGTGGATTCTGGAACCCTGGGGACTGGGCATGTGACATCTGTTTAGATTGTGGAATACTGTGCCCCGGGAACCTGACTGAGCCTTGGTTCTGGAACCCTGTGGATTGGGAACATGACTGAGGTTTTATTCTAGAACCCTGTAGCCTGGAAACATAACTGAGGATTGATTCTCGAACCCTGTGGCCTGGGAACATGACATCGGTGGATTCTAGAACCCTGTGGCCTGGGAACATGTCTGAGGTTTGATGATGGAAACCTGTGGCTTGGCAACATGACTAAGGTTTGATTCTGGAAGACTGTGGCCAGGAAGCATGATATCTGGTTGATTCTGGAAACTTGTGTCCTGGGAACATGACTGAGGTTTGTTTCTGGAAGCCTGTGCCCTGGGAACATGACTGAGGTTTGATTCTGGACACCTGTGTCCTGGGAACATGACTGAGGTTTGATGGTTGAAACCTGTGGCCCGCGCACATGACTCAGGTTTGATTCTGGAACCATGTGTCCTGGGAACATGACTGAGGTTTGATTTTGGAAACCTTTGGCCTGGGAAAATGACTGAGGTTTCATTGTGGAAACATGTGGCCTGGGATCATGACTGAGGTTTGATGGTGGAACACTCTGGCCTGGCAAAATGACTGAGGCTTGATTCTGGAACCCTGTGGCCCGGGAACATGAGAACGGTTTGATTCTGGAACCCTGTGGCCTTTAACATGACATCGGTGGATTCTGGAACCCTGTGGCCTGGGAACATGAGAACGGTTTGATTCTGGAACCCTGTGGCCTGGGAACATGAGTGAGGATTGATGGTGGAACCCTGTGGCCTGGCAACATGACTGAGGTTTGATACTGGAAGACTGTGGCCAGGAAACATGATATCGGGTTGATTCTGGAAACTTCTGTCCTGGGAACAAGACTGAGGTTTGATTCTGGAACCCTGTGTCCTGGGAATATGACAAAGGTTTGTTGCTGGAAGCCTGTTCCCTGGGTACATGACTGAGGTTTGATTCTGGACACCTGTGTCCTGGGAACATGAGTGATGTTTGATTGTTGAAACCTGTGGCCTGCGAACATGACTCAGGTTTGATTCTGGAACCATGTGTCCTGGGAATATGACTGAGGTTTGATTCTGGAAACCTTTGGCCTGAGAAAATTACTGAGGTTTCATTGTGGAAACATGTGGCCTGGGATCATGACTGAGGTTTGATGGTGGAACACTCTGGCCTGGCAAAATGACTGAGGCTTGATTCTGGAACCCTGTGGCCCGGGAACGTGACTGAGGTTTGATGGCAGAAACCTGTGGCCTGGCAACATGACTGACGTTTGATTCTGGATCCCTGTGGCCTGGGAACATGACTGAGGCGTGATTCTGGAAAACTGTGGCCTGGGAACATGACATCTGTTTAGATTGTGGAATACTGTGCCCCGGGACCCTGACTGAGCCTTGGTTCTGAAACCCTGTGGACTGGGAACATGACTGAGGTTTTATTCTGGAACCCTGTAGCCTGGGAACATAACTGAGGATTGATTCTGGAACCCTGTGGCCTGGGAACATGATACCGGTGGATTCTGGAACCCTGGGGACTGGGCATGTGACATCTGTTTAGATTGTGGAATACTGTGCCCCGGGAACCTGACTGAGCCTTGGTTCTGGAACCCTGTGGATTGGGAACATGACTGAGGTTTTATTCTAGAACCCTGTAGCCTGGAAACATAACTGAGGATTGATTCTCGAACCCTGTGGCCTGGGAACATGACATCGGTGGATTCTAGAACCCTGTGGCCTGGGAACATGTCTGAGGTTTGATGGTGGAAACCTGTGGCTTGGCAACATGACTAAGGTTTGATTCTGGAAGTCTGTGGCCAGGATGCATGATATCTGGTTGATTCTGGAAACTTGTGTCCTGGGAACATGACTGAGGTTTGTTTCTGGAAGCCTGTGCCCTGGGAACATGACTGAGGTTTGATTCTGGACACCTGTGTCCTGGGAACATGACTGAGGTTTGATGGTTGAAACCTGTGGCCCGCGCACATGACTCAGGTTTGATTCTGGAACCATGTGTCCTGGGAATATGACTGAGGTTTGATTTTGGAAACCTTTGGCCTGGGAAAATGACTGAGGTTTCATTGTGGAAACATGTGGCCTGGGATCATGACTGAGGTTTGATGGTGGAACACCCTGGCCTGGCAAAATGACTGAGGCTTGATTCTGGAACCCTGTGGCCCGGGAACGTGACTGAGGTTTGATGGCAGAAACCTGTGGCCTGGCAACATGACTGACGTTTGATTCTGGATCCCTGTGGCCTGGGAACATGACTGAGGCGTGATTCTGGAAAACTGTGGCCTGGGAACATGACATCTGTTTAGATTGTGGAATACTGTGCCCCGGGAACCTGACTGAGCCTTGGTTCTGAAACCCTGTGGACTGGGAACATGACTGAGGTTTTATTCTGGAACCCTGTAGCCTGGGAACATAACTGAGGATTGATTCTGGAACCCTGTGGCCTGGGAACATGATACCGGTGGATTCTGGAACCCTGGGGACTGGGCATGTGACATCTGTTTAGATTGTGGAATACTGTGCCCCGGGAACCTGACTGAGCCTTGGTTCTGGAACCCTGTGGATTGGGAACATGACTGAGGTTTTATTCTAGAACCCTGTAGCCTGGAAACATAACTGAGGATTGATTCTCGAACCCTGTGGCCTGGGAACATGACATCGGTGGATTCTAGAACCCTGTGGCCTGGGAACATGTCTGAGGTTTGATGGTGGAAACCTGTGGCTTGGCAACATGACTAAGGTTTGATTCTGGAAGTCTGTGGCCAGGATGCATGATATCTGGTTGATTCTGGAAACTTGTGTCCTGGGAACATGACTGAGGTTTGTTTCTGGAAGCCTGTGCCCTGGGAACATGACTGAGGTTTGATTCTGGACACCTGTGTCCTGGGAACATGACTGAGGTTTGATGGTTGAAACCTGTGGCCCGCGCACATGACTCAGGTTTGATTCTGGAACCATGTGTCCTGGGAATATGACTGAGGTTTGATTTTGGAAACCTTTGGCCTGGGAAAATGACTGAGGTTTCATTGTGGAAACATGTGGCCTGGGATCATGACTGAGGTTTGATGGTGGAACACCCTGGCCTGGCAAAATGACTGAGGCTTGATTCTGGAACCCTGTGGCCCGGGAACGTGACTGAGGTTTGATGGCAGAAACCTGTGGCCTGGCAACATGACTGACGTTTGATTCTGGATCCCTGTGGCCTGGGAACATGACTGAGGCGTGATTCTGGAAAACTGTGGCCTGGGAACATGACATCTGTTTAGATTGTGGAATACTGTGCCCCGGGAACCTGACTGAGCCTTGGTTCTGAAACCCTGTGGACTGGGAACATGACTGAGGTTTTATTCTGGAACCCTGTAGCCTGGAAACATAACTGAGGATTGATTCTCGAACCCTGTGGCCTGGGAACATGACATCCGTGGATTCTAGAACCCTGTGGCCTGGGAACATGTCTGAGGTTTGATGGTGGAAACCTGTGGCTTGGCAACATGACTAAGGTTTGATTCTGGAAGACTGTGGCCAGGAAGCATGATATCTGGTTGATTCTGGAAACTTGTGTCCTGGGAACATGACTGAGGTTTGTTTCTGGAAGCCTGTGCCCTGGGAACATGACTGAGGTTTGATTCTGGACACCTGTGTCCTGGGAACATGAGTGATGTTTGATTGTTGAAACCTGTGGCCTGCGAACATGACTCAGGTTTGATTCTGGAACCATGTGTCCTGGGAATATGACTGAGGTTTGATTCTGGAAACCTTTGGCCTGGGAAAATGACTGAGGTTTCATTGTGGAAACATGTGGCCTGGGATCATGACTGAGGTTTGATGGTGGAACACTCTGGCCTGGCAAAATGACTGAGGCTTGATTCTGGAACCCTGTGGCCCGGGAACGTGACTGAGGTTTGATGGCAGAAACCTGTGGCCTGGCAACATGACTGACGTTTGATTCTGGATCCCTGTGGCCTGGGAACATGACTGAGGCGTGATTCTGGAAAACTGTGGCCTGGGAACATGACATCTGTTTAGATTGTGGAATACTGTGCCCCGGGAACCTGACTGAGCCTTGGTTCTGAAACCCTGTGGACTGGGAACATGACTGAGGTTTTATTCTGGAACCCTGTAGCCTGGGAACATAACTGAGGATTGATTCTGGAACCCTGTGGCCTGGGAACATGATACCGGTGGATTCTGGAACCCTGGGGACTGGGCATGTGACATCTGTTTAGATTGTGGAATACTGTGCCCCGGGAACCTGACTGAGCCTTGGTTCTGGAACCCTGTGGATTGGGAACATGACTGAGGTTTTATTCTAGAACCCTGTAGCCTGGAAACATAACTGAGGATTGATTCTCGAACCCTGTGGCCTGGGAACATGACATCGGTGGATTCTAGAACCCTGTGGCCTGGGAACATGTCTGAGGTTTGATGGTGGAAACCTGTGGCTTGGCAACATGACTAAGGTTTGATTCTGGAAGACTGTGGCCAGGAAGCATGATATCTGGTTGATTCTGGAAACTTGTGTCCTGGGAACATGACTGAGGTTTGTTTCTGGAAGCCTGTGCCCTGGGAACATGACTGAGGTTTGATTCTGGACACCTGTGTCCTGGGAACATGACTGAGGTTTGATGGTTGAAACCTGTGGCCCGCGCACATGACTCAGGTTTGATTCTGGAACCATGTGTCCTGGGAACATGACTGAGGTTTGATTTTGGAAACCTTTGGCCTGGGAAAATGACTGAGGTTTCATTGTGGAAACATGTGGACTGGGATCATGACTGAGGTTTGATGGTGGAACACTCTGGCCTGGCAAAATGACTGAGGCTTGATTCTGGAACCCTGTGGCCCGGGAACATGAGAACGGTTTGATTCTGGAACCCTGTGGCCTTTAACATGACATCGGTGGATTCTGGAACCCTGTGGCCTGGGAACATGAGAACGGTTTGATTCTGGAACCCTGTGGCCTGGGAACATGAGTGAGGATTGATGGTGGAACCCTGTGGCCTGGCAACATGACTGAGGTTTGATACTGGAAGACTGTGGCCAGGAAACATGATATCGGGTTGATTCTGGAAACTTCTGTCCTGGGAACAAGACTGAGGTTTGATTCTGGAACCCTGTGTCCTGGGAATATGACAAAGGTTTGTTGCTGGAAGCCTGTTCCCTGGGTACATGACTGAGGTTTGATTCTGGACACCTGTGTCCTGGGAACATGAGTGATGTTTGATTGTTGAAACCTGTGGCCTGCGAACATGACTCAGGTTTGATTCTGGAACCATGTGTCCTGGGAATATGACTGAGGTTTGATTCTGGAAACCTTTGGCCTGAGAAAATGACTGAGGTTTCATTGTGGAAACATGTGGCCTGGGATCATGACTGAGGTTTGATGGTGGAACACTCTGGCCTGGCAAAATGACTGAGGCTTGATTCTGGAACCCTGTGGCCCGGGAACGTGACTGAGGTTTGATGGCAGAAACCTGTGGCCTGGCAACATGACTGACGTTTGATTCTGGATCCCTGTGGCCTGGCAACATGACTGAGGCGTGATTCTGGAAAACTGTGGCCTGGGAACATGACATCTGTTTAGATTGTGGAATACTGTGCCCCGGGAACCTGACTGAGCCTTGGTTCTGAAACCCTGTGGACTGGGAACATGACTGAGGTTTTATTCTGGAACCCTGTAGCCTGGGAACATAACTGAGGATTGATTCTGGAACCCTGTGGCCTGGGAACATGATACCGGTGGATTCTGGAACCCTGGGGACTGGGCATGTGACATCTGTTTAGATTGTGGAATACTGTGGCCCGGGAACCTGACTGAGCCTTGGTTCTGGAACCCTGTGGATTGGGAACATGACTGAGGTTTTATTCTAGAACCCTGTAGCCTGGAAACATAACTGAGGATTGATTCTCGAACCCTGTGGCCTGGGAACATGACATCGGTGGATTCTAGAACCCTGTGGCCTGGGAACATGTCTGAGGTTTGATGGTGGAAACCTGTGGCTTGGCAACATGACTAAGGTTTGATTCTGGAAGACTGTGGCCAGGAAGCATGATATCTGGTTGATTCTGGAAACTTGTGTCCTGGGAACATGACTGAGGTTTGTTTCTGGAAGCCTGTGCCCTGGGAACATGACTGAGGTTTGATTCTGGACACCTGTGTCCTGGGAACATGACTGAGGTTTGATGGTTGAAACCTGTGGCCCGCGCACATGACTCAGGTTTGATTCTGGAACCATGTGTCCTGGGAACATGACTGAGGTTTGATTTTGGAAACCTTTGGCCTGGGAAAATGACTGAGGTTTCATTGTGGAAACATGTGGCCTGGGATCATGACTGAGGTTTGATGGTGGAACACTCTGGCCTGGCAAAATGACTGAGGCTTGATTCTGGAACCCTGTGGCCCGGGAACATGAGAACGGTTTGATTCTGGAACCCTGTGGCCTTTAACATGACATCGGTGGATTCTGGAACCCTGTGGCCTGGGAACATGAGAACGGTTTGATTCTGGAACCCTGTGGCCTGGGAACATGAGTGAGGATTGATGGTGGAACCCTGTGGCCTGGCAACATGACTGAGGTTTGATACTGGAAGACTGTGGCCAGGAAACATGATATCGGGTTGATTCTGGAAACTTCTGTCCTGTGAACAAGACTGAGGTTTGATTCTGGAACCCTGTGTCCTGGGAATATGACAAAGGTTTGTTGCTGGAAGCCTGTTCCCTGGGTACATGACTGAGGTTTGATTCTGGACACCTGTGTCCTGGGAACATGAGTGATGTTTGATTGTTGAAACCTGTGGCCTGCGAACATGACTCAGGTTTGATTCTGGAACCCTGTGTCCTGGGAATATGACTGAGGTTTGATTCTGGAAACCTTTGGCCTGAGAAAATGACTGAGGTTTCATTGTGGAAACATGTGGCCTGGGATCATGACTGAGGTTTGATGGTGGAACACTCTGGCCTGGCAAAATGACTGAGGTTTGATTCTGGAACCCTGTGGCCCGGGAACGTGACTGAGGTTTGATGGCAGAAACCTGTGGCCTGGCAACATGACTGACGTTTGATTCTGGATCCCTGTGGCCTGGGAACATGACTGAGGCGTGATTCTGGAAAACTGTGGCCTGGGAACATGACATCTGTTTAGATTGTGGAATACTGTGCCCCGGGAACCTGACTGAGCCTTGGTTCTGAAACCCTGTGGACTGGGAACATGACTGAGGTTTTATTCTGGAACCCTGTAGCCTGGGAACATAACTGAGGATTGATTCTGGAACCCTGTGGCCTGGGAACATGATACCGGTGGATTCTGGAACCCTGGGGACTGGACATGTGACATCTGTTTAGATTGTGGAATACTGTGCCCCGGGAACCTGACTGAGCCTTGGTTCTGGAACCCTGTGGATTGGGAACATGACTGAGGTTTTATTCTAGAACCCTGTAGCCTGGAAACATAACTGAGGATTGATTCTCGAACCCTGTGGCCTGGGAACATGACATCGGTGGATTCTAGAACCCTGTGGCCTGGGAACATGTCTGAGGTTTGATGGTGGAAACCTGTGGCTTGGCAACATGACTAAGGTTTGATTCTGGAAGACTGTGGCCAGGAAGCATGATATCTGGTTGATTCTGGAAACTTGTGTCCTGGGAACATGACTGAGGTTTGTTTCTGGAAGCCTGTGCCCTGGGAACATGACTGAGGTTTGATTCTGGACACGTGTGTCCTGGGAACATGACTGAGGTTTGATGGTTGAAACCTGTGGCCCGCGCACATGACTCAGGTTTGATTCTGGAACCATGTGTCCTGGGAATATGACTGAGGTTTGATTTTGGAAACCTTTGGCCTGGGAAAATGACTGAGGTTTCATTGTGGAAACATGTGGCCTGGGATCATGACTGAGGTTTGATGGTGGAACACCCTGGCCTGGCAAAATGACTGAGGCTTGATTCTGGAACCCTGTGGCCCGGGAACGTGACTGAGGTTTGATGGCAGAAACCTGTGGCCTGGCAACATGACTGACGTTTGATTCTGGATCCCTGTGGCCTGGGAACATGACTGAGGCGTGATTCTGGAAAACTGTGGCCTGGGAACATGACATCTGTTTAGATTGTGGAATACTGTGCCCCGGGAACCTGACTGAGCCTTGGTTCTGAAACCCTGTGGACTGGGAACATGACTGAGGTTTTATTCTGGAACCCTGTAGCCTGGGAACATAACTGAGGATTGATTCTGGAACCCTGTGGCCTGGGAACATGATACCGGTGGATTCTGGAACCCTGGGGACTGGACATGTGACATCTGTTTAGATTGTGGAATACTGTGCCCCGGGAACCTGACTGAGCCTTGGTTCTGGAACCCTGTGGATTGGGAACATGACTGAGGTTTTATTCTAGAACCCTGTAGCCTGGAAACATAACTGAGGATTGATTCTCGAACCCTGTGGCCTGGGAACATGACATCGGTGGATTCTAGAACCCTGTGGCCTGGGAACATGTCTGAGGTTTGATGGTGGAAACCTGTGGCTTGGCAACATGACTAAGGTTTGATTCTGGAAGACTGTGGCCAGGAAGCATGATATCTGGTTGATTCTGGAAACTTGTGTCCTGGGAACATGACTGAGGTTTGTTTCTGGAAGCCTGTGCCCTGGGAACATGACTGAGGTTTGATTCTGGACACGTGTGTCCTGGGAACATGACTGAGGTTTGATGGTTGAAACCTGTGGCCCGCGCACATGACTCAGGTTTGATTCTGGAACCATGTGTCCTGGGAATATGACTGAGGTTTGATTTTGGAAACCTTTGGCCTGGGAAAATGACTGAGGTTTCATTGTGGAAACATGTGGCCTGGGATCATGACTGAGGTTTGATGGTGGAACACCCTGGCCTGGCAAAATGACTGAGGCTTGATTCTGGAACCCTGTGGCCCGGGAACGTGACTGAGGTTTGATGGCAGAAACCTGTGGCCTGGCAACATGACTGACGTTTGATTCTGGATCCCTGTGGCCTGGGAACATGACTGAGGCGTGATTCTGGAAAACTGTGGCCTGGGAACATGACATCTGTTTAGATTGTGGAATACTGTGCCCCGGGAACCTGACTGAGCCTTGGTTCTGAAACCCTGTGGACTGGGAACATGACTGAGGTTTTATTCTGGAACCCTGTAGCCTGGGAACATAACTGAGGATTGATTCTGGAGCCCTGTGGCCTGGGAACATGATACCGGTGGATTCTGGAAACCTGGGGACTGGGCATGTGACATCTGTTTAGATGGTGGAATACTGTGCCCCGGGAACCTGACTGAGCCTTGGTTCTGGAACCCTGTGGATTGGGAACATGACTGAGGTTTTATTCTAGAACCCTGTAGCCTGGAAACATAACTGAGGATTTATTCTCGAACCCTGTGTCCTGGGAACATGACATCGGTGGATTCTAGAACCCTGTGGCCTGGGAACATGTCTGAGGTTTGATGGTGGAAACCTGTGGCTTGGCAACATGACTAAGGTTTGATTCTGGAAGACTGTGGCCAGGAAGCATGATATCTGGTTGATTCTGGAAACTTGTGTCCTGGGAACATGACTGAGGTTTGTTTCTGGAAGCCTGTGCCCTGGGAACATGACTGAGGTTTGATTCTGGACACCTGTGTCCTGGGAACATGACTGAGGTTTGATGGTTGAAACCTGTGGCCCGCGCACATGACTCAGGTTTGATTCTGGAACCATGTGTCCTGGGAACATGACTGAGGTTTGATTTTGGAAACCTTTGGCCTGGGAAAATGACTGAGGTTTCATTGTGGAAACATGTGGCCTGGGATCATGACTGAGGTTTGATGGTGGAACACTCTGGCCTGGCAAAATGACTGAGGCTTGATTCTGGAACCCTGTGGCCCGGGAACATGAGAACGGTTTGATTCTGGAACCCTGTGGCCTTTAACATGACATCGGTGGATTCTGGAACCCTGTGGCCTGGGAACATGAGAACGGTTTGATTCTGGAACCCTGTGACCTGGGAACATGAGTGAGGATTGATGGTGGAACCCTGTGGCCTGGCAACATGACTGAGGTTTGATACTGGAAGACTGTGGCCAGGAAACATGATATCGGGTTGATTCTGGAAACTTCTGTCCTGGGAACAAGACTGAGGTTTGATTCTGGAACCCTGTGTCCTGGGAATATGACAAAGGTTTGTTGCTGGAAGCCTGTTCCCTGGGTACATGACTGAGGTTTGATTCTGGACACCTGTGTCCTGGGAACATGAGTGATGTTTGATTGTTGAAACCTGTGGCCTGCGAACATGACTCAGGTTTGATTCTGGAACCATGTGTCCTGGGAATATGACTGAGGTTTGATTCTGGAAACCTTTGGCCTGAGAAAATGACTGAGGTTTCATTGTGGAAACATGTGGCCTGGGATCATGACTGAGGTTTGATGGTGGAACACTCTGGCCTGGCAAAATGACTGAGGCTTGATTCTGGAACCCTGTGGCCCGGGAACGTGACTGAGGTTTGATGGCAGAAACCTGTGGCCTGGCAACATGACTGACGTTTGATTCTGGATCCCTGTGGCCTGGCAACATGACTGAGGCGTGATTCTGGAAAACTGTGGCCTGGGAACATGACATCTGTTTAGATTGTGGAATACTGTGCCCCGGGAACCTGACTGAGCCTTGGTTCTGAAACCCTGTGGACTGGGAACATGACTGAGGTTTTATTCTGGAACCCTGTAGCCTGGGAACATAACTGAGGATTGATTCTGGAACCCTGTGGCCTGGGAACATGATACCGGTGGATTCTGGAACCCTGGGGACTGGGCATGTGACATCTGTTTAGATTGTGGAATACTGTGGCCCGGGAACCTGACTGAGCCTTGGTTCTGGAACCCTGTGGATTGGGAACATGACTGAGGTTTTATTCTAGAACCCTGTAGCCTGGAAACATAACTGAGGATTGATTCTCGAACCCTGTGGCCTGGGAACATGACATCGGTGGATTCTAGAACCCTGTGGCCTGGGAACATGTCTGAGGTTTGATGGTGGAAACCTGTGGCTTGGCAACATGACTAAGGTTTGATTCTGGAAGACTGTGGCCAGGAAGCATGATATCGGGTTGATTCTGGAAACTTGTGTCCTGGGAACATGACTGAGGTTTGTTTCTGGAAGCCTGTGCCCTGGGAACATGACTGAGGTTTGATTCTGGACACCTGTGTCCTGGGAACATGACTGAGGTTTGATGGTTGAAACCTGTGGCCCGCGCACATGACTCAGGTTTGATTCTGGAACCATGTGTCCTGGGAACATGACTGAGGTTAGATTTTGGAAACCTTTGGCCTGGGAAAATGACTGAGGTTTCATTGTGGAAACATGTGGCCTGGGATCATGACTGAGGTTTGATGGTGGAACACTCTGGCCTGGCAAAATGACTGAGGCTTGATTCTGGAACCCTGTGGCCCGGGAACATGAGAACGGTTTGATTCTGGAACCCTGTGGCCTTTAACATGACATCGGTGGATTCTGGAACCCTGTGGCCTGGGAACATGAGAACGGTTTGATTCTGGAACCCTGTGGCCTGGGTACATGAGTGAGGATTGATGGTGGAACCCTGTGGCCTGGCAACATGACTGAGGTTTGATACTGGAAGACTGTGGCCAGGAAACATGATATCGGGTTGATTCTGGAAACTTCTGTCCTGGGAACAAGACTGAGGTTTGATTCTGGAACCCTGTGTCCTGGGAATATGACAAAGGTTTGTTGCTGGAAGCCTGTTCCCTGGGTACATGACTGAGGTTTGATTCTGGACACCTGTGTCCTGGGAACATGAGTGATGTTTGATTGTTGAAACCTGTGGCCTGCGAACATGACTCAGGTTTGATTCTGGAACCATGTGTCCTGGGAATATGACTGAGGTTTGATTCTGGAAACCTTTGGCCTGAGAAAATGACTGAGGTTTCATTGTGGAAACATGTGGCCTGGGATCATGACTGAGGTTTGATGGTGGAACACTCTGGCCTGGCAAAATGACTGAGGCTTGATTCTGGAACCCTGTGGCCCGGGAACGTGACTGAGGTTTGATGGCAGAAACCTGTGGCCTGGCAACATGACTGACGTTTGATTCTGGATCCCTGTGGCCTGGGAACATGACTGAGGCGTGATTCTGGAAAACTGTGGCCTGGGAACATGACATCTGTTTAGATTGTGGAATACTGTGCCCCGGGAACCTGACTGAGCCTTGGTTCTGAAACCCTGTGGACTGGGAACATGACTGAGGTTTTATTCTGGAACCCTGTAGGCTGGGAACATAACTGAGGATTGATTCTGGAACCCTGTGGCCTGGGAACATGATACCGGTGGATTCTGGAACCCTGGGGACTGGGCATGTGACATCTGTTTAGATTGTGGAATACTGTGCCCCGGGAACCTGACTGAGCCTTGGTTCTGGAACCCTGTGGATTGGGAACATGACTGAGGTTTTATTCTAGAACCCTGTAGCCTGGAAACATAACTGAGGATTGATTCTCGAACCCTGTGGCCTGGGAACATGACATCGGTGGATTCTAGAACCCTGTGGCCTGGGAACATGTCTGAGGTTTGATGGTGGAAACCTGTGGCTTGGCAACATGACTAAGGTTTGATTCTGGAAGTCTGTGGCCAGGATGCATGATATCTGGTTGATTCTGGAAACTTGTGTCCTGGGAACATGACTGAGGTTTGTTTCTGGAAGCCTGTGCCCTGGGAACATGACTGAGGTTTGATTCTGGACACCTGTGTCCTGGGAACATGAGTGATATTTGATTGTTGAAACCTGTGGCCTGCGAACATGACTCAGGTTTGATTCTGGAACCATGTGTCCTGGGAATATGACTGAGGTTTGATTCTGGAAACCTTTGGCCTGAGAAAATGACTGAGGTTTCATTGTGGAAACATGTGGCCTGGGATCATGACTGAGGTTTGATGGTGGAACACTCTGGCCTGGCAAAATGACTGAGGCTTGATTCTGGAACCCTGTGGCCCGGGAACGTGACTGAGGTTTGATGGCAGAAACCTGTGGCCTGGCAACATGACTGACGTTTGATTCTGGATCCCTGTGGCCTGGGAACATGACTGAGGCGTGATTCTGGAAAACTGTGGCCTGGGAACATGACATCTGTTTAGATTGTGGAATACTGTGCCCCGGGAACCTGACTGAGCCTTGGTTCTGAAACCCTGTGGACTGGGAACATGACTGAGGTTTTATTCTGGAACCCTGTAGCCTGGGAACATAACTGCGGATTGATTCTGGAACCCTGTGGCCTGGGAACATGATACCGGTGGATTCTGGAACCCTGGGGACTGGGCATGTGACATCTGTTTAGATTGTGGAATACTGTGCCCCGGGAACCTGTCTGAGCCTTGGTTCTGGAACCCTGTGGATTGGGAACATGACTGAGGTTTTATTCTAGAACCCTGTAGCCTGGAAACATAACTGAGGATTGATTCTCGAACCCTGTGGCCTGGGAACATGACATCGGTGGATTCTAGAACCCTGTGGCCTGGGAACATGTCTGAGGTTTGATGGTGGAAACCTGTGGCTTGGCAACATGACTAAGGTTTGATTCTGGAAGACTGTGGCCAGGAAGCATGATATCGGGTTGATTCTGGAAACTTGTGTCCTGGGAACATGACTGAGGTTTGTTTCTGGAAGCCTGTGCCCTGGGAACATGACTGAGGTTTGATTCTGGACACCTGTGTCCTGGGAACATGACTGAGGTTTGATGGTTGAAACCTGTGGCCCGCGCACATGACTCAGGTTTGATTCTGGAACCATGTGTCCTGGGAACATGACTGAGGTTAGATTTTGGAAACCTTTGGCCTGGGAAAATGACTGAGGTTTCATTGTGGAAACATGTGGCCTGGGATCATGACTGAGGTTTGATGGTGGAACACTCTGGCCTGGCAAAATGACTGAGGCTTGATTCTGGAACCCTGTGGCCCGGGAACATGAGAACGGTTTGATTCTGGAACCCTGTGGCCTTTAACATGACATCGGTGGATTCTGGAACCCTGTGGCCTGGGAACATGAGAACGGTTTGATTCTGGAACCCTGTGGCCTGGGTACATGAGTGAGGATTGATGGTGGAACCCTGTGGCCTGGCAACATGACTGAGGTTTGATACTGGAAGACTGTGGCCAGGAAACATGATATCGGGTTGATTCTGGAAACTTCTGTCCTGGGAACAAGACTGAGGTTTGATTCTGGAACCCTGTGTCCTGGGAATATGACAAAGGTTTGATGCTGGAAGCCTGTTCCCTGGGTACATGACTGAGGTTTGATTCTGGACATCTGTGTCCTGGGAACATGACTGAGGTTTGATGGTTGAAACCTGTGGCCCGCGCACATGACTCAGGTTTGATTCTGGAACCATGTGTCCTGGGAACATGACTGAGGTTTGATTTTGGAAACCTTTGGCCTGGGAAAATGACTGAGGTTTCATTGTGGAAACATGTGGCCTGGGATCATGACTGAGGTTTGATGGTGGAACACTCTGGCCTGGCAAAATGACTGAGGCTTGATTCTGGAACCCTGTGGCCCGGGAACGTGACTGAGGTTTGATGGCAGAAACCTGTGGCCTGGCAACATGACTGACGTTTGATTCTGGATCCCTGTGGCCTGGGAACATGACTGAGGCGTGATTCTGGAAAACTGTGGCCTGGGAACATGACATCTGTTTAGATTGTGGAATACTGTGCCCCGGGAACCTGACTGAGCCTTGGTTCTGAAACCCTGTGGACTGGGAACATGACTGAGGTTTTATTCTGGAACCCTGTAGGCTGGGAACATAACTGAGGATTGATTCTGGAACCCTGTGGCCTGGGAACATGATACCGGTGGATTCTGGAACCCTGGGGACTGGGCATGTGACATCTGTTTAGATTGTGGAATACTGTGCCCCGGGAACCTGACTGAGCCTTGGTTCTGGAACCCTGTGGATTGGGAACATGACTGAGGTTTTATTCTAGAACCCTGTAGCCTGGAAACATAACTGAGGATTGATTCTCGAACCCTGTGGCCTGGGAACATGACATCGGTGGATTCTAGAACCCTGTGGCCTGGGAACATGTCTGTGGTTTGATGGTGGAAACCTGTGGCTTGGCAACATGACTAAGGTTTGATTCTGGAAGACTGTGGCCAGGAAGCATGATATCTGGTTGATTCTGGAAACTTGTGTCCTGGGAACATGACTGAGGTTTGTTTCTGGAAGCCTGTGCCCTGGGAACATGACTGAGGTTTGATTCTGGACACCTGTGTCCTGGGAACATGACTGAGGTTTGATGGTTGAAACCTGTGGCCCGCGCACATGACTCAGGTTTGATTCTGGAACCATGTGTCCTGGGAACATGACTGAGGTTTGATTTTGGAAACCTTTGGCCTGGGAAAATGACTGAGGTTTCATTGTGGAAACATGTGGCCTGGGATCATGACTGAGGTTTGATGGTGGAACACTCTGGCCTGGCAAAATGACTGAGGCTTGATTCTGGAACCCTGTGGCCCGGGAACATGAGAACGGTTTGATTCTGGAACCCTGTGGCCTTTAACATGACATCGGTGGATTCTGGAACCCTGTGGCCTGGGAACATGAGAACGGTTTGATTCTGGAACCCTGTGGCCTGGGAACATGAGTGAGGATTGATGGTGGAACCCTGTGGCCTGGCAACATGACTGAGGTTTGATACTGGAAGACTGTGGCCAGGAAACATGATATCGGGTTGATTCTGGAAACTTCTGTCCTGGGAACAAGACTGAGGTTTGATTCTGGAACCCTGTGTCCTGGGAATATGACAAAGGTTTGTTGCTGGAAGCCTGTTCCCTGGGTACATGACTGAGGTTTGATTCTGGACACCTGTGTCCTGGGAACATGAGTGATGTTTGATTGTTGAAACCTGTGGCCTGCGAACATGACTCAGGTTTGATTCTGGAACCATGTGTCCTGGGAATATGACTGAGGTTTGATTCTGGAAACCTTTGGCCTGAGAAAATGACTGAGGTTTCATTGTGGAAACATGTGGCCTGGGATCATGACTGAGGTTTGATGGTGGAACACTCTGGCCTGGCAAAATGACTGAGGCTTGATTCTGGAACCCTGTGGCCCGGGAACGTGACTGAGGTTTGATGGCAGAAACCTGTGGCCTGGCAACATGACTGACGTTTGATTCTGGATCCCTGTGGCCTGGGAACATGACTGAGGCGTGATTCTGGAAAACTGTGGCCTGGGAACATGACATCTGTTTAGATTGTGGAATACTGTGCCCCGGGAACCTGACTGAGCCTTGGTTCTGAAACCCTGTGGACTGGGAACATGACTGAGGTTTTATTCTGGAACCCTGTAGCCTGGGAACATAACTGAGGATTGATTCTGGAACCCTGTGGCCTGGGAACATGATACCGGTGGATTCTGGAACCCTGGGGACTGGGCATGTGACATCTGTTTAGATTGTGGAATACTGTGCCCCGGGAACCTGACTGAGCCTTGGTTCTGGAACCCTGTGGATTGGGAACATGACTGAGGTTTTATTCTAGAACCCTGTAGCCTGGAAACATAACTGAGGATTGATTCTCGAACCCTGTGGCCTGGGAACATGACATCGGTGGATTCTAGAACCCTGTGGCCTGGGAACATGTCTGAGGTTTGATGGTGGAAACCTGTGGCTTGGCAACATGACTAAGGTTTGATTCTGGAAGTCTGTGGCCAGGATGCATGATATCTGGTTGATTCTGGAAACTTGTGTCCTGGGAACATGACTGAGGTTTGTTTCTGGAAGCCTGTGCCCTGGGAACATGACTGAGGTTTGATTCTGGACACCTGTGTCCTGGGAACATGACTGAGGTTTGATGGTTGAAACCTGTGGCCCGCGCACATGACTCAGGTTTGATTCTGGAACCATGTGTCCTGGGAACATGACTGAGGTTTGATTTTGGAAACCTTTGGCCTGGGAAAATGACTGAGGTTTCATTGTGGAAACATGTGGCCTGGGATCATGACTGAGGTTTGATGGTGGAACACCCTGGCCTGGCAAAATGACTGAGGCTTGATTCTGGAACCCTGTGGCCCGGGAACGTGACTGAGGTTTGATGGCAGAAACCTGTGGCCTGGCAACATGACTGACGTTTGATTCTGGATCCCTGTGGCCTGGGAACATGACTGAGGCGTGATTCTGGAAAACTGTGGCCTGGGAACATGACATCTGTTTAGATTGTGGAATACTGTGCCCCGGGAACCTGACTGAGCCTTGGTTCTGAAACCCTGTGGACTGGGAACATGACTGAGGTTTTATTCTGGAACCCTGTAGCCTGGGAATATAACTGAGGATTGATTCTGGAACCCTGTGGCCTGGGAACATGATACCGGTGGATTCTGGAACCCTGGGGACTGGGCATGTGACATCTGTTTAGATTGTGGAATACTGTGGCCCGGGAACCTGGCTGAGCCTTCGTTCTGGAACCCTGTGGATTGGGAACATGACTGAGGTTTTATTCTAGAACCCTGTAGCCTGGAAACATAACTGAGGATTGATTCTCGAACCCTGTGGCCTGGGAACATGACATCGGTGGATTCTAGAACCCTGTGGCCTGGGAACATGTCTGAGGTTTGATGGTGGAAACCTGTGGCTTGGCAACATGACTAAGGTTTGATTCTGGAAGACTGTGGCCAGGAAGCATGATATCTGGTTGATTCTGGAAACTTGTGTCCTGGGAACATGACTGAGGTTTGTTTCTGGAAGCCTGTGCCCTGGGAACATGACTGAGGTTTGATTCTGGACACCTGTGTCCTGGGAACATGACTGAGGTTTGATGGTTGAAACCTGTGGCCCGCGCACATGACTCAGGTTTGATTCTGGAACCATGTGTCCTGGGAACATGACTGAGGTTTGATTTTGGAAACCTTTGGCCTGGGAAAATGACTGAGGTTTCATTGTGGAAACATGTGGCCTGGGATCATGACTGAGGTTTGATGGTGGAACACTCTGGCCTGGCAAAATGACTGAGGCTTGATTCTGGAACCCTGTGGCCCGGGAACGTGACTGAGGTTTGATGGCAGAAACCTGTGGCCTGGCAACATGACTGACGTTTGATTCTGGATCCCTGTGGCCTGGGAACATGACTGAGGCGTGATTCTGGAAAACTGTGGCCTGGGAACATGACATCTGTTTAGATTGTGGAATACTGTGCCCCGGGAACCTGACTGAGCCTTGGTTCTGAAACCCTGTGGACTGGGAACATGACTGAGGTTTTATTCTGGAACCCTGTAGCCTGGGAACATAACTGAGGATTGATTCTGGAACCCTGTGGCCTGGGAACATGATACCGGTGGATTCTGGAACCCTCGGGACTGGGCATGTGACATCTGTTTAGATTGTGGAATACTGTGCCCCGGGAACCTGACTGAGCCTTGGTTCTGGAACCCTGTGGATTGGGAACATGACTGAGGTTTTATTCTAGAACCCTGTAGCCTGGAAACATAACTGAGGATTGATTCTCGAACCCTGTGGCCTGGGAACATGACATCGGTGGATTCTAGAACACTGTGGCCTGGGAACATGTCTGTGGTTTGATGGTGGAAACCTGTGGCTTGGCAACATGACTAAGGTTTGATTCTGGAAGACTGTGGCCAGGAAGCATGATATCTGGTTGATTCTGGAAACTTGTGTCCTGGGAACATGACTGAGGTTTGTTTCTGGAAGCCTGTGCCCTGGGAACATGACTGAGGTTTGATTCTGGACACCTGTGTCCTGGGAACATGACTGAGGTTTGATGGTTGAAACCTGTGGCCCGCGCACATGACTCAGGTTTGATTCTGGAACCATGTGTCCTGGGAACATGACTGAGGTTTGATTTTGGAAACCTTTGGCCTGGGAAAATGACTGAGGTTTCATTGTGGAAACATGTGGCCTGGGATCATGACTGAGGTTTGATGGTGGAACACTCTGGCCTGGCAAAATGACTGAGGCTTGATTCTGGAACCCTGTGGCCCGGGAACATGAGAACGGTTTGATTCTGGAACCCTGTGGCCTTTAACATGACATCGGTGGATTCTGGAACCCTGTGGCCTGGGAACATGAGAACGGTTTGATTCTGGAACCCTGTGGCCTGGGAACATGAGTGAGGATTGATGGTGGAACCCTGTGGCCTGGCAACATGACTGAGGTTTGATACTGGAAGACTGTGGCCAGGAAACATGATATCGGGTTGATTCTGGAAAATTCTGTCCTGGGAATAAGACTGAGGTTTGATTCTGGAACCCTGTGTCCTGGGAATATGACAAAGGTTTGTTGCTGGAAGCCTGTTCCCTGGGTACATGACTGAGGTTTGATTCTGGACACCTGTGTCCTGGGAACATGAGTGATGTTTGATTATTGAAACCTGTGGCCTGCGAACATGACTCAGGTTTGATTCTGGAACCATGTGTCCTGGGAATATGACTGAGGTTTGATTCTGGAAACCTTTGGCCTGAGAAAATTACTGAGGTTTCATTGTGGAAACATGTGGCCTGGGATCATGACTGAGGTTTGATGGTGGAACACTCTGGCCTGGCAAAATGACTGAGGCTTGATTCTGGAACCCTGTGGCCCGGGAACGTGACTGAGGTTTGATGGCAGAAACCTGTGGCCTGGCAACATGACTGACGTTTGATTCTGGATCCCTGTGGCCTGGGAACATGACTGAGGCGTGATTCTGGAAAACTGTGGCCTGGGAACATGACATCTGTTTAGATTGTGGAATACTGTGCCCCGGGAACCTGACTGAGCCTTGGTTCTGAAACCCTGTGGACTGGGAACATGACTGAGGTTTTATTCTGGAACCCTGTAGCCTGGGAACATAACTGAGGATTGATTCTGGAACCCTGTGGCCTGGGAACATGATACCGGTGGATTCTGGAACCCTGGGGACTGGGCATGTGACATCTGTTTAGATTGTGGAATACTGTGCCCCGGGAACCTGACTGAGCCTTGGTTCTGGAACCCTGTGGATTGGGAACATGACTGAGGTTTTATTCTAGAACCCTGTAGCCTGGAAACATAACTGAGGATTGATTCTCGAACCCTGTGGCCTGGGAACATGACATCGGTGGATTCTAGAACCCTGTGGCCTGGGAACATGTCTGAGGTTTGATGGTGGAAACCTGTGGCTTGGCAACATGACTAAGGTTTGATTCTGGAAGTCTGTGGCCAGGATGCATGATATCTGGTTGATTCTGGCAACTTGTGTCCTGGGAACATGACTGAGGTTTGTTTCTGGAAGCCTGTGCCCTGGGAACATGACTGAGGTTTGATTCTGGACACCTGTGTCCTGGGAACATGACTGAGGTTTGATGGTTGAAACCTGTGGCCCGCGCACATGACTCAGGTTTGATTCTGGAACCATGTGTCCTGGGAATATGACTGAGGTTTGATTTTGGAAACCTTTGGCCTGGGAAAATGACTGAGGTTTCATTGTGGAAACATGTGGCCTGGGATCATGACTGAGGTTTGATGGTGGAACACCCTGGCCTGGCAAAATGACTGAGGCTTGATTCTGGAACCCTGTGGCCCGGGAACGTGACTGAGGTTTGATGGCAGAAACCTGTGGCCTGGCAACATGACTGACGTTTGATTCTGGATCCCTGTGGCCTGGGAACATGACTGAGGCGTGATTCTGGAAAACTGTGGCCTGGGAACATGACATCTGTTTAGATTGTGGAATACTGTGCCCCGGGAACCTGACTGAGCCTTGGTTCTGAAACCCTGTGGACTGGGAACATGACTGAGGTTTTATTCTGGAACCCTGTAGCCTGGGAACATAACTGAGGATTGATTCTGGAACCCTGTGGCCTGGGAACATGATACCGGTGGATTCTGGAACCCTGGGGACTGGGCATATGACATCTGTTTAGATTGTGGAATACTGTGCCCCGGGAACCTGACTGAGCCTTGGTTCTGGAACACTGTGGATTGGGAACATGACTGAGGTTTTATTCTAGAACCCTGTAGCCTGGAAACATAACTGAGGATTGATTCTCGAACCCTGTGGCCTGGGAACATGACATCGGTGGATTCTAGAACCCTGTGGCCTGGGAACATGTCTGAGGTTTGATGGTGGAAACCTGTGGCTTGGCAACATGACTAAGGTTTGATTCTGGAAGTCTGTGGCCAGGATGCATGATATCTGGTTGATTCTGGAAACTTGTGTCCTGGGAACATGACTGAGGTTTGTTTCTGGAAGCCTGTGTCCTGGGAACATGACTGAGGTTTGATGGTTGAAACCTGTGGCCCGCGCACATGACTCAGGTTTGATTCTGGAACCATGTGTCCTGGGAATATGACTGAGGTTTGATTTTGGAAACCTTTGGCCTGGGAAAATGACTGAGGTTTCATTGTGGAAACATGTGGCCTGGGATCATGACTGAGGTTTGATGGTGGAACACCCTGGCCTGGCAAAATGACTGAGGCTTGATTCTGGAACCCTGTGGCCCGGGAACGTGACTGAGGTTTGATGCCAGAAACCTGTGGCCTGGCAACATGACTGACGTTTGATTCTGGATCCCTGTGGCCTGGGAACATGACTGAGGCGTGATTCTGGAAAACTGTGGCCTGGGAACATGACATCTGTTTAGATTGTGGAATACTGTGCCCCGGGAACCTGACTGAGCCTTGGTTCTGAAACCCTGTGGACTGGGAACATGACTGAGGTTTTATTCTGGAACCCTGTAGCCTGGGAACATAACTGAGGATTGATTCTGGAACCCTGTGGCCTGGGAACATGATACCGGTGGATTCTGGAACCCTGGGGACTGGGCATGTGACATCTGTTTAGATTGTGGACTACTGTGCCCCGGGAACCTGACTGAGCCTTGGTTCTGGAACCCTGTGGATTGGGAACATGACTGAGGTTTTATTCTAGAACCCTGTAGCCTGGAAACATAACTGAGGATTGATTCTCGAACCCTGTGGCCTGGGAACATGACATCGGTGGATTCTAGAACCCTGTGGCCTGGGAACATGTCTGAGGTTTGATGGTGGAAACCTGTGGCTTGGCAACATGACTAAGGTTTGATTCTGGAAGTCTGTGGCCAGGATGCATGATATCTGGTTGATTCTGGAAACTTGTGTCCTGGGAACATGACTGAGGTTTGTTTCTGGAAGCCTGTGCCCTGGGAACATGACTGAGGTTTGATTCTGGACACCTGTGTCCTGGGAACATGACTGAGGTTTGATGGTTGAAACCTGTGGCCCGCGCACATGACTCAGGTTTGATTCTGGAACCATGTGTCCTGGGAACATGACTGAGGTTTGATTTTGGAAACCTTTGGCCTGGGAAAATGACTGAGGTTTCATTGTGGAAACATGTGGCCTGGGATCATGACTGAGGTTTGATGGTGGAACACTCTGGCCTGGCAAAATGACTGAGGCTTGATTCTGGAACCCTGTGGCCCGGGAACATGAGAACGGTTTGATTCTGGAACCCTGTGGCCTTTAACATGACATCGGTGGATTCTGGAACCCTGTGGCCTGGGAACATGAGAACGGTTTGATTCTGGAACCCTGTGGCCTGGGAACATGAGTGAGGATTGATGGTGGAACCCTGTGGCCTGGCAACATGACTGAGGTTTGATACTGGAAGACTGTGGCCAGGAAACATGATATCGGGTTGATTCTGGAAACTTCTGTCCTGGGAACAAGACTGAGGTTTGATTCTGGAACCCTGTGTCCTGGGAATATGACAAAGGTTTGTTGCTGGAAGCCTGTTCCCTGGGTACATGACTGAGGTTTGATTCTGGACACCTGTGTCCTGGGAACATGAGTGATGTTTGATTGTTGAAACCTGTGGCCTGCGAACATGACTCAGGTTTGATTCTGGAACCATGTGTCCTGGGAATATGACTGAGGTTTGATTCTGGAAACCTTTGGCCTGAGAAAATTACTGAGGTTTCATTGTGGAAACATGTGGCCTGGGATCATGACTGAGGTTTGATGGTGGAACACTCTGGCCTGGCAAAATGACTGAGGCTTGATTCTGGAACCCTGTGGCCCGGGAACGTGACTGAGGTTTGATGGCAGAAACCTGTGGCCTGGCAACATGACTGACGTTTGATTCTGGATCCCTGTGGCCTGGGAACATGACTGAGGCGTGATTCTGGAAAACTGTGGCCTGGGAACATGACATCTGTTTAGATTGTGGAATACTGTGCCCCGGGAACCTGACTGAGCCTTGGTTCTGAAACCCTGTGGACTGGGAACATGACTGAGGTTTTATTCTGGAACCCTGTAGCCTGGGAACATAACTGAGGATTGATTCTGGAACCCTGTGGCCTGGGAACATGATACCGGTGGATTCTGGAACCCTGGGGACTGGGCATGTGACATCTGTTTAGATTGTGGAATACTGTGCCCCGGGAACCTGACTGAGCCTTGGTTCTGGAACCCTGTGGATTGGGAACATGACTGAGGTTTTATTCTAGAACCCTGTAGCCTGGAAACATAACTGAGGATTGATTCTCGAACCCTGTGGCCTGGGAACATGACATCGGTGGATTCTAGAACCCTGTGGCCTGGGAACATGTCTGAGGTTTGATGGTGGAAACCTGTGGCTTGGCAACATGACTAAGGTTTGATTCTGGAAGTCTGTGGCCAGGATGCATGATATCTGGTTGATTCTGGAAACTTGTGTCCTGGGAACATGACTGAGGTTTGTTTCTGGAAGCCTGTGCCCTGGGAACATGACTGAGGTTTGATTCTGGACACCTGTGTCCTGGGAACATGACTGAGGTTTGATGGTTGAAACCTGTGGCCCGCGCACATGACTCAGGTTTGATTCTGGAACCATGTGTCCTGGGAATATGACTGAGGTTTGATTTTGGAAACCTTTGGCCTGGGAAAATGACTGAGGTTTCATTGTGGAAACATGTGGCCTGGGATCATGACTGAGGTTTGATGGTGGAACACCCTGGCCTGGCAAAATGACTGAGGCTTGATTCTGGAACCCTGTGGCCCGGGAACGTGACTGAGGTTTGATGGCAGAAACCTGTGGCCTGGCAACATGACTGACGTTTGATTCTGGATCCCTGTGGCCTGGGAACATGACTGAGGCGTGATTCTGGAAAACTGTGGCCTGGGAACATGACATCTGTTTAGATTGTGGAATACTGTGCCCCGGGAATCTGACTGAGCCTTGGTTCTGAAACCCTGTGGACTGGGAACATGACTGAGGTTTTATTCTGGAACCCTGTAGCCTGGGAACATAACTGAGGATTGATTCTGGAACCCTGTGGCCTGGGAACATGATACCGGTGGATTCTGGAACCCTGGGGACTGGGCATGTGACATCTGTTTAGATTGTGGAATACTGTGCCCCGGGAACCTGACTGAGCCTTGGTTCTGGAACCCTGTGGATTGGGAACATGACTGAGGTTTTATTCTAGAACCCTGTAGCCTGGAAACATAACTGAGGATTGATTCTCGAACCCTGTGGCCTGGGAACATGACATCGGTGGATTCTAGAACCCTGTGGCCTGGGAACATGTCTGAGGTTTGATGGTGGAAACCTGTGGCTTGGCAACATGACTAAGGTTTGATTCTGGAAGTCTGTGGCCAGGATGCATGATATCTGGTTGATTCTGGAAACTTGTGTCCTGGGAACATGACTGAGGTTTGTTTCTGGAAGCCTGTGCCCTGGGAACATGACTGAGGTTTGATTCTGGACACCTGTGTCCTGGGAACATGACTGAGGTTTGATGGTTGAAACCTGTGGCCCGCGCACATGACTCAGGTTTGATTCTGGAACCATGTGTCCTGGGAATATGACTGAGGTTTGATTTTGGAAACCTTAGGCCTGGGAAAATGACTGAGGTTTCATTGTGGAAACATGTGGCCTGGGATCATGACTGAGGTTTGATGGTGGAACACCCTGGCCTGGCAAAATGACTGAGGCTTGATTCTGGAACCCTGTGGCCCGGGAACGTGACTGAGGTTTGATGGCAGAAACCTGTGGCCTGGCAACATGACTGACGTTTGATTCTGGATCCCTGTGGCCTGGGAACATGACTGAGGCGTGATTCTGGAAAACTGTGGCCTGGGAACATGACATCTGTTTAGATTGTGGAATACTGTGCCCCGGGAACCTGACTGAGCCTTGGTTCTGAAACCCTGTGGACTGGGAACATGACTGAGGTTTTATTCTGGAACCCTATAGCCTGGGAACATAACTGAGGATTGATTCTGGAACCCTGTGGCCTGGGAACATGATACCGGTGGATTCTGGAACCCTGGGGACTGGGCATGTGACATCTGTTTAGATTGTGGAATACTGTGCCCCGGGAACCTGACTGAGCCTTGGTTCTGGAACCCTGTGGATTGGGAACATGACTGAGGTTTTATTCTAGAACCCTGTAGCCTGGAAACATAACTGAGGATTGATTCTCGAACCCTGTGGCCTGGGAACATGACATCGGTGGATTCTAGAACCCTGTGGCCTGGGAACATGTCTGAGGTTTGATGGTGGAAACCTGTGGCTTGGCAACATGACTAAGGTTTGATTCTGGAAGTCTGTGGCCAGGATGCATGATATCTGGTTGATTCTGGAAACTTGTGTCCTGGGAACATGACTGAGGTTTGTTTCTGGAAGCCTGTGCCCTGGGAACATGACTGAGGTTTGATTCTGGACACCTGTGTCCTGGGAACATGACTGAGGTTTGATGGTTGAAACCTGTGGCCCGCGCACATGACTCAGGTTTGATTCTGGAACCATGTGTCCTGGGAATATGACTGAGGTTTGATTTTGGAAACCTTTGGCCTGGGAAAATGACTGAGGTTTCATTGTGGAAACATGTGGCCTGGGATCATGACTGAGGTTTGATGGTGGAACACCCTGGCCTGGCAAAATGACTGAGGCTTGATTCTGGAACCCTGTGGCCCGGGAACGTGACTGAGGTTTGATGGCAGAAACCTGTGGCCTGGCAACATGACTGACGTTTGATTCTGGATCCCTGTGGCCTGGGAACATGACTGAGGCGTGATTCTGGAAAACTGTGGCCTGGGAACATGACATCTGTTTAGATTGTGGAATACTGTGCCCCGGGAACCTGACTGAGCCTTGGTTCTGAAACCCTGTGGACTGGGAACATGACTGAGGTTTTATTCTGGAACCCTGTAGCCTGGGAACATAACTGAGGATTGATTCTGGAACCCTGTGGCCTGGGAACATGATACCGGTGGATTCTGGAACCCTGGGGACTGGGCATGTGACATCTGTTTAGATTGTGGAATACTGTGCCCCGGGAACCTGACTGAGCCTTGGTTCTGGAACCCTGTGGATTGGGAACATGACTGAGGTTTTATTCTAGAACCCTGTAGCCTGGAAACATAACTGAGGATTGATTCTCGAACCCTGTGGCCTGGGAACATGACATCGGTGGATTCTAGAACCCTGTGGCCTGGGAACATGTCTGAGGTTTGATGGTGGAAACCTGTGGCTTGGCAACATGACTAAGGTTTGATTCTGGAAGTCTGTGGCCAGGATGCATGATATCTGGTTGATTCTGGAAACTTGTGTCCTGGGAACATGACTGAGGTTTGTTTCTGGAAGCCTGTGCCCTGGGAACATGACTGAGGTTTGATTCTGGACACCTGTGTCCTGGGAACATGACTGAGGTTTGATGGTTGAAACCTGTGGCCCGCGCACATGACTCAGGTTTGATTCTGGAACCATGTGTCCTGGGAATATGACTGAGGTTTGATTTTGGAAACCTTTGGCCTGGGAAAATGACTGAGGTTTCATTGTGGAAACATGTGGCCTGGGATCATGACTGAGGTTTGATGGTGGAACACCCTGGCCTGGCAAAATGACTGAGGCTTGATTCTGGAACCCTGTGGCCCGGGAACGTGACTGAGGTTTGATGGCAGAAACCTGTGGCCTGGCAACATGACTGACGTTTGATTCTGGATCCCTGTGGCCTGGGAACATGACTGAGGCGTGATTCTGGAAAACTGTGGCCTGGGAACATGACATCTGTTTAGATTGTGGAATACTGTGCCCCGGGAACCTGACTGAGCCTTGGTTCTGAAACCCTGTGGACTGGGAACATGACTGAGGTTTTATTCTGGAACCCTGTAGCCTGGGAACATAACTGAGGATTGATTCTGGAACCCTGTGGCCTGGGAACATGATACCGGTGGATTCTGGAACCCTGGGGACTGGGCATGTGACATCTGTTTAGATTGTGGAATACTGTGCCCCGGGAACCTGACTGAGCCTTGGTTCTGGAACCCTGTGGATTGGGAACATGACTGAGGTTTTATTCTAGAACCCTGTAGCCTGGAAACATAACTGAGGATTGATTCTCGAACCCTGTGGCCTGGGAACATGACATCGGTGGATTCTAGAACCCTGTGGCCTGGGAACATGTCTGAGGTTTGATGGTGGAAACCTGTGGCTTGGCAACATGACTAAGGTTTGATTCTGGAAGTCTGTGGCCAGGATGCATGATATCTGGTTGATTCTGGAAACTTGTGTCCTGGGAACATGACTGAGGTTTGTTTCTGGAAGCCTGTGCCCTGGGAACATGACTGAGGTTTGATTCTGGACACCTGTGTCCTGGGAACATGACTGAGGTTTGATGGTTGAAACCTGTGGCCCGCGCACATGACTCAGGTTTGATTCTGGAACCATGTGTCCTGGGAACATGACTGAGGTTTGATTTTGGAAACCTTTGGCCTGGGAAAATGACTGAGGTTTCATTGTGGAAACATGTGGCCTGGGATCATGACTGAGGTTTGATGGTGGAACACCCTGGCCTGGCAAAATGACTGAGGCTTGATTCTGGAACCCTGTGGCCCGGGAACGTGACTGAGGTTTGATGGCAGAAGCCTGTGGCCTGGCAACATGACTGACGTTTGATTCTGGATCCCTGTGGCCTGGGAACATGACTGAGGCGTGATTCTGGAAAACTGTGGCCTGGGAACATGACATCTGTTTAGATTGTGGAATACTGTGCCCCGGGAACCTGACTGAGCCTTGGTTCTGAAACCCTGTGGACTGGGAACATGACTGAGGTTTTATTCTGGAACCCTGTAGCCTGGGAATATAACTGAGGATTGATTCTGGAACCCTGTGGCCTGGGAACATGATACCGGTGGATTCTGGAACCCTGGGGACTGGGCATGTGACATCTGTTTAGATTGTGGAATACTGTGGCCCGGGAACCTGGCTGAGCCTTCGTTCTGGAACCCTGTGGATTGGGAACATGACTGAGGTTTTATTCTAGAACCCTGTAGCCTGGAAACATAACTGAGGATTGATTCTCGAACCCTGTGTCCTGGGAACATGACATCGGTGGATTCTAGAACCCTGTGGCCTGGGAACATGTCTGAGGTTTGATGGTGGAAACCTGTGGCTTGGCAACATGACTAAGGTTTGATTCTGGAAGACTGTGGCCAGGAAGCATGATATCTGGTTGATTCTGGAAACATGTGTCCTGGGAACATGACTGAGGTTTGTTTCTGGAAACCTGTGCCCTGGGAACATGACTGAGGTTTGATTCTGGACACCTGTGTCCTGGGAACATGACTGAGGTTTGATGGTTGAAACCTGTGTCCCGCGCACATGACTCAGGTTTGATTCTGGAACCATGTGTCCTGGGAACATGACTGAGGTTTGATTTTGGAAACCTTTGACCTGGGAAAATGACTGAGGTTTCATTGTGGAAACATGTGGCCTGGGATCATGACTGAGGTTTGATGGTGGAACACTCTGGCCTGGCAAAATGACTGAGGCTTGATTCTGGAACCCTGTGGCCCGGGAACGTGACTGAGGTTTGATGGCAGAAACCTGTGGCCTGGCAACATGACTGACGTTTGATTCTGGATCCCTGTGGCCTGGGAACATGACTGAGGCGTGATTCTGGAAAACTGTGGCCTGGGAACATGACATCTGTTTAGATTGTGGAATACTGTGCCCCGGGAACCTGACTGAGCCTTGGTTCTGAAACCCTGTGGACTGGGAACATGACTGAGGTTTTATTCTGGAACCCTGTAGGCTGGGAACATAACTGAGGATTGATTCTGGAACCCTGTGGCCTGGGAACATGATACCGGTGGATTCTGGAACCCTGGGGACTGGGCATGTGACATCTGTTTAGATTGTGGAATACTGTGCCCCGGGAACCTGACTGAGCCTTGGTTCTGGAACCCTGTGGATTGGGAACATGACTGAGGTTTTATTCTAGAACCCTGTAGCCTGGAAACATAACTGAGGATTGATTCTCGAACCCTGTGGCCTGGGAACATGACATCGGTGGATTCTAGAACCCTGTGGCCTGGGAACATGTCTGTGGTTTGATGGTGGAAACCTGTGGCTTGGCAACATGACTAAGGTTTGATTCTGGAAGACTGTGGCCAGGAAGCATGATATCTGGTTGATTCTGGAAACTTGTGTCCTGGGAACATGACTGAGGTTTGTTTCTGGAAGCCTGTGCCCTGGGAACATGACTGAGGTTTGATTCTGGACACCTGTGTCCTGGGAACATGACTGAGGTTTGATGGTTGAAACCTGTGGCCCGCGCACATGACTCAGGTTTGATTCTGGAACCATGTGTCCTGGGAACAGGACTGAGGTTTGATTTTGGAAACCTTTGGCCTGGGAAAATGACTGAGGTTTCATTGTGGAAACATGTGGCCTGGGATCATGACTGAGGTTTGATGGTGGAACACTCTGGCCTGGCAAAATGACTGAGGCTTGATTCTGGAACCCTGTGGCCCGGGAACATGAGAACGGTTTGATTCTGGAACCCTGTGGCCTTTAACATGACATCGGTGGATTCTGGAACCCTGTGGCCTGGGAACATGAGAACGGTTTGATTCTGGAACCCTGTGGCCTGGGAACATGAGTGAGGATTGATGGTGGAACCCTGTGGCCTGGCAACATGACTGAGGTTTGATACTGGAAGACTGTGGCCAGGAAACATGATATCGGGTTGATTCTGGAAACTTCTGTCCTTGGAACAAGACTGAGGTTTGATTCTGGAACCCTGTGTCCTGGGAATATGACAAAGGTTTGTTGCTGGAAGCCTGTTCCCTGGGTACATGACTGAGGTTTGATTCTGGACACCTGTGTCCTGGGAACATGAGTGATGTTTGATTATTGAAACCTGTGGCCTGCGAACATGACTCAGGTTTGATTCTGGAACCATGTGTCCTGGGAATATGACTGAGGTTTGATTCTGGAAACCTTTGGCCTGAGAAAATGACTGAGGTTTCATTGTGGAAACATGTGGCCTGGGATCATGACTGAGGTTTGATGGTGGAACACTCTGGCCTGGCAAAATGACTGAGGCTTGATTCTGGAACCCTGTGGCCCGGGAACGTGACTGAGGTTTGATGGCAGAAACCTGTGGCCTGGCAACATGACTGACGTTTGATTCTGGATCCCTGTGGCCTGGGAACATGACTGAGGCGTGATTCTGGAAAACTGTGGCCTGGGAACATGACATCTGTTTAGATTGTGGAATACTGTGCCCCGGGAACCTGACTGAGCCTTGGTTCTGAAACCCTGTGGACTGGGAACATGACTGAGGTTTTATTCTGGAACCCTGTAGCCTGGGAACATAACTGAGGATTGATTCTGGAACCCTGTGGCCTGGGAACATGATACCGGTGGATTCTGGAACCCTGGGGACTGGGCATGTGACATCTGTTTAGATTGTGGAATACTGTGCCCCGGGAACCTGACTGAGCCTTGGTTCTGGAACCCTGTGGATTGGGAACATGACTGAGGTTTTATTCTAGAACCCTGTAGCCTGGAAACATAACTGAGGATTGATTCTCGAACCCTGTGGCCTGGGAACATGACATCGGTGGATTCTAGAACCCTGTGGCCTGGGAACATGTCTGAGGTTTGATGGTGGAAACCTGTGGCTTGGCAACATGACTAAGGTTTGATTCTGGAAGTCTGTGGCCAGGATGCATGATATCTGGTTGATTCTGGAAACTTGTGTCCTGGGAACATGACTGAGGTTTGTTTCTGGAAGCCTGTGTCCTGGGAACATGACTGAGGTTTGATGGTTGAAACCTGTGGCCCGCGCACATGACTCAGGTTTGATTCTGGAACCATGTGTCCTGGGAATATGACTGAGGTTTGATTTTGGAAACCTTTGGCCTGGGAAAATGACTGAGGTTTCATTGTGGAAACATGTGGCCTGGGATCATGACTGAGGTTTGATGGTGGAACACCCTGGCCTGGCAAAATGACTGAGGCTTGATTCTGGAACCCTGTGGCCCGGGAACGTGACTGAGGTTTGATGGCAGAAACCTGTGGCCTGGCAACATGACTGACGTTTGATTCTGGATCCCTGTGGCCTGGGAACATGACTGAGGCGTGATTCTGGAAAACTGTGGCCTGGGAACATGACATCTGTTTAGATTGTGGAATACTGTGCCCCGGGAACCTGACTGAGCCTTGGTTCTGAAACCCTGTGGACTGGGAACATGACTGAGGTTTTATTCTGGAACCCTGTAGCCTGGGAACATAACTGAGGATTGATTCTGGAACCCTGTGGCCTGGGAACATGATACCGGTGGATTCTGGAACCCTGGGGACTGGGCATGTGACATCTGTTTAGATTGTGGAATACTGTGCCCCGGGAACCTGACTGAGCCTTGGTTCTGGAACCCTGTGGATTGGGAACATGACTGAGGTTTTATTCTAGAACCCTGTAGCCTGGAAACATAACTGAGGATTGATTCTCGAACCCTGTGGCCTGGGAACATGACATCGGTGGATTCTAGAACCCTGTGGCCTGGGAACATGTCTGAGGTTTGATGGTGGAAACCTGTGGCTTGGCAACATGACTAAGGTTTGATTCTGGAAGTCTGTGGCCAGGATGCATGATATCTGGTTGATTCTGGAAACTTGTGTCCTGGGAACATGACTGAGGTTTGTTTCTGGAAGCCTGTGCCCTGGGAACATGACTGAGGTTTGATTCTGGACACCTGTGTCCTGGGAACATGACTGAGGTTTGATGGTTGAAACCTGTGGCCCGCGCACATGACTCAGGTTTGATTCTGGATCCATGTGTCCTGGGAACATGACTGAGGTTTGATTTTGGAAACCTTTGGCCTGGGAAAATGACTGAGGTTTCATTGTGGAAACATGTGGCCTGGGATCATGACTGAGGTTTGATGGTGGAACACTCTGGCCTGGCAAAATGACTGAGGCTTGATTCTGGAACCCTGTGGCCCGGGAACATGAGAACGGTTTGATTCTGGAACCCTGTGGCCTTTAACATGACATCGGTGGATTCTGGAACCCTGTGGCCTGGGAACATGAGAACGGTTTGATTCTGGAACCCTGTGGCCTGGGAACATGAGTGAGGATTGATGGTGGAACCCTGTGGCCTGGCAACAACACTGAGGTTTGATACTGGAAGACTGTGGCCAGGAAACATGATATCGGGTTGATTCTGGAAACTTCTGTCCTGGGAACAAGACTGAGGTTTGATTCTGGAACCCTGTGTCCTGGGAATATGACAAAGGTTTGTTGCTGGAAGCCTGTTCCCTGGGTACATGACTGAGGTTTGATTCTGGACACCTGTGTCCTGGGAACATGAGTGATGTTTGATTGTTGAAACCTGTGGCCTGCGAACATGACTCAGGTTTGATTCTGGAACCATGTGTCCTGGGAATATGACTGAGGTTTGATTCTGGAAACCTTTGGCCTGAGAAAATGACTGAGGTTTCATTGTGGAAACATGTGGCCTGGGATCATGACTGAGGTTTGATGGTGGAACACTCTGGCCTGGCAAAATGACTGAGGCTTGATTCTGGAACCCTGTGGCCCGGGAACGTGACTGAGGTTTGATGGCAGAAACCTGTGGCCTGGCAACATGACTGACGTTTGATTCTGGATCCCTGTGGCCTGGGAACATGACTGAGGCGTGATTCTGGAAAACTGTGGCCTGGGAACATGACATCTGTTTAGATTGTGGAATACTGTGCCCCGGGAACCTGACTGAGCCTTGGTTCTGAAACCCTGTGGACTGGGAACATGACTGAGGTTTTATTCTGGAACCCTGTAGCCTGGGAACATAACTGAGGATTGATTCTGGAACCCTGTGGCCTGGGAACATGATACCGGTGGATTCTGGAACCCTGGGGACTGGGCATGTGACATCTGTTTAGATTGTGGAATACTGTGCCCCGGGAACCTGACTGAGCCTTGGTTCTGGAACCCTGTGGATTGGGAACATGACTGAGGTTTTATTCTAGAACCCTGTAGCCTGGAAACATAACTGAGGATTGATTCTCGAACCCTGTGGCCTGGGAACATGACATCGGTGGATTCTAGAACCCTGTGGCCTGGGAACATGTCTGAGGTTTGATGGTGGAAACCTGTGGCTTGGCAACATGACTAAGGTTTGATTCTGGAAGTCTGTGGCCAGGATGCATGATATCTGGTTGATTCTGGAAACTTGTGTCCTGGGAACATGACTGAGGTTTGTTTCTGGAAGCCTGTGTCCTGGGAACATGACTGAGGTTTGATGGTTGAAACCTGTGGCCCGCGCACATGACTCAGGTTTGATTCTGGAACCATGTGTCCTGGGAATATGACTGAGGTTTGATTTTGGAAACCTTTGGCCTGGGAAAATGACTGAGGTTTCATTGTGGAAACATGTGGCCTGGGATCATGACTGAGGTTTGATGGTGGAACACCCTGGCCTGGCAAAATGACTGAGGCTTGATTCTGGAACCCTGTGGCCCGGGAACGTGACTGAGGTTTGATGGCAGAAACCTGTGGCCTGGCAACATGACTGACGTTTGATTCTGGATCCCTGTGGCCTGGGAACATGACTGAGGCGTGATTCTGGAAAACTGTGGCCTGGGAACATGACATCTGTTTAGATTGTGGAATACTGTGCCCCGGGAACCTGACTGAGCCTTGGTTCTGAAACCCTGTGGACTGGGAACATGACTGAGGTTTTATTCTGGAACCCTGTAGCCTGGGAACATAACTGAGGATTGATTCTGGAACCCTGTGGCCTGGGAACATGATACCGGTGGATTCTGGAACCCTGGGGACTGGGCATGTGACATCTGTTTAGATTGTGGAATACTGTGCCCCGGGAACCTGACTGAGCCTTGGTTCTGGAACCCTGTGGATTGGGAACATGACTGAGGTTTTATTCTAGAACCCTGTAGCCTGGAAACATAACTGAGGATTGATTCTCGAACCCTGTGGCCTGGGAACATGACATCGGTGGATTCTAGAACCCTGTGGCCTGGGAACATGTCTGAGGTTTGATGGTGGAAACCTGTGGCTTGGCAACATGACTAAGGTTTGATTCTGGAAGTCTGTGGCCAGGATGCATGATATCTGGTTGATTCTGGAAACTTGTGTCCTGGGAACATGACTGAGGTTTGTTTCTGGAAGCCTGTGCCCTGGGAACATGACTGAGGTTTGATTCTGGACACCTGTGTCCTGGGAACATGACTGAGGTTTGATGGTTGAAACCTGTGGCCCGCGCACATGACTCAGGTTTGATTCTGGATCCATGTGTCCTGGGAACATGACTGAGGTTTGATTTTGGAAACCTTTGGCCTGGGAAAATGACTGAGGTTTCATTGTGGAAACATGTGGCCTGGGATCATGACTGAGGTTTGATGGTGGAACACTCTGGCCTGGCAAAATGACTGAGGCTTGATTCTGGAACCCTGTGGCCCGGGAACATGAGAACGGTTTGATTCTGGAACCCTGTGGCCTTTAACATGACATCGGTGGATTCTGGAACCCTGTGGCCTGGGAACATGAGAACGGTTTGATTCTGGAACCCTGTGGCCTGGGAACATGAGTGAGGATTGATGGTGGAACCCTGTGGCCTGGCAACATGACTGAGGTTTGATACTGGAAGACTGTGGCCAGGAAACATGATATCGGGTTGATTCTGGAAACTTCTGTCCTGGGAACAAGACTGAGGTTTGATTCTGGAACCCTGTGTCCTGGGAATATGACAAAGGTTTGTTGCTGGAAGCCTGTTCCCTGGGTACATGACTGAGGTTTGATTCTGGACACCTGTGTCCTGGGAACATGAGTGATGTTTGATTGTTGAAACCTGTGGCCTGCGAACATGACTCAGGTTTGATTCTGGAACCATGTGTCCTGGGAATATGACTGAGGTTTGATTCTGGAAACCTTTGGCCTGAGAAAATGACTGAGGTTTCATTGTGGAAACATGTGGCCTGGGATCATGACTGAGGTTTGATGGTGGAACACTCTGGCCTGGCAAAATGACTGAGGCTTGATTCTGGAACCCTGTGGCCCGGGAACGTGACTGAGGTTTGATGGCAGAAACCTGTGGCCTGGCAACATGACTGACGTTTGATTCTGGATCCCTGTGGCCTGGGAACATGACTGAGGCGTGATTCTGGAAAACTGTGGCCTGGGAACATGACATCTGTTTAGATTGTGGAATACTGTGCCCCGGGAACCTGACTGAGCCTTGGTTCTGAAACCCTGTGGACTGGGAACATGACTGAGGTTTTATTCTGGAACCCTGTAGCCTGGGAACATAACTGAGGATTGATTCTGGAACCCTGTGGCCTGGGAACATGATACCGGTGGATTCTGGAACCCTGGGGACTGGGCATGTGACATCTGTTTAGATTGTGGAATACTGTGCCCCGGGAACCTGACTGAGCCTTGGTTCTGGAACCCTGTGGATTGGGAACATGACTGAGGTTTTATTCTAGAACCCTGTAGCCTGGAAACATAACTGAGGATTGATTCTCGAACCCTGTGGCCTGGGAACATGACATCGGTGGATTCTAGAACCCTGTGGCCTGGGAACATGTCTGAGGTTTGATGGTGGAAACCTGTGGCTTGGCAACATGACTAAGGTTTGATTCTGGAAGTCTGTGGCCAGGATGCATGATATCTGGTTGATTCTGGAAACTTGTGTCCTGGGAACATGACTGAGGTTTGTTTCTGGAAGCCTGTGCCCTGGGAACATGACTGAGGTTTGATTCTGGACACCTGTGTCCTGGGAACATGACTGAGGTTTGATGGTTGAAACCTGTGGCCCGCGCACATGACTCAGGTTTGATTCTGGAACCATGTGTCCTGGGAATATGACTGAGGTTTGATTTTGGAAACCTTTGGCCTGGGAAAATGACTGAGGTTTCATTGTGGAAACATGTGGCCTGGGATCATGACTGAGGTTTGATGGTGGAACACCCTGGCCTGGCAAAATGACTGAGGCTTGATTCTGGAACCCTGTGGCCCGGGAACGTGACTGAGGTTTGATGGCAGAAACCTGTGGCCTGGCAACATGACTGACGTTTGATTCTGGATCCCTGTGGCCTGGGAACATGACTGAGGCGTGATTCTGGAAAACTGTGGCCTGGGAACATGACATCTGTTTAGATTGTGGAATACTGTGCCCCGGGAACCTGACTGAGCCTTGGTTCTGAAACCCTGTGGACTGGGAACATGACTGAGGTTTTATTCTGGAACCCTGTAGCCTGGGAACATAACTGAGGATTGATTCTGGAACCCTGTGGCCTGGGAACATGATACCGGTGGATTCTGGAACCCTGGGGACTGGGCATGTGACATCTGTTTAGATTGTGGAATACTGTGCCCCGGGAACCTGACTGAGCCTTGGTTCTGGAACCCTGTGGATTGGGAACATGACTGAGGTTTTATTCTAGAACCCTGTAGCCTGGAAACATAACTGAGGATTGATTCTCGAACCCTGTGGCCTGGGAACATGACATCGGTGGATTCTAGAACCCTGTGGCCTGGGAACATGTCTGAGGTTTGATGGTGGAAACCTGTGGCTTGGCAACATGACTAAGGTTTGATTCTGGAAGTCTGTGGCCAGGATGCATGATATCTGGTTGATTCTGGAAACTTGTGTCCTGGGAACATGACTGAGGTTTGTTTCTGGAAGCCTGTGCCCTGGGAACATGACTGAGGTTTGATTCTGGACACCTGTGTCCTGGGAACATGACTGAGGTTTGATGGTTGAAACCTGTGGCCCGCGCACATGACTCAGGTTTGATTCTGGAACCATGTGTCCTGGGAATATGACTGAGGTTTGATTTTGGAAACCTTTGGCCTGGGAAAATGACTGAGGTTTCATTGTGGAAACATGTGGCCTGGGATCATGACTGAGGTTTGATGGTGGAACACCCTGGCCTGGCAAAATGACTGAGGCTTGATTCTGGAACCCTGTGGCCCGGGAACGTGACTGAGGTTTGATGGCAGAAACCTGTGGCCTGGCAACATGACTGACGTTTGATTCTGGATCCCTGTGGCCTGGGAACATGACTGAGGCGTGATTCTGGAAAACTGTGGCCTGGGAACATGACATCTGTTTAGATTGTGGAATACTGTGCCCCGGGAACCTGACTGAGCCTTGGTTCTGAAACCCTGTGGACTGGGAACATGACTGAGGTTTTATTCTGGAACCCTGTAGCCTGGGAACATAACTGAGGATTGATTCTGGAACCCTGTGGCCTGGGAACATGATACCGGTGGATTCTGGAACCCTGGGGACTGGGCATGTGACATCTGTTTAGATTGTGGAATACTGTGCCCCGGGAACCTGACTGAGCCTTGGTTCTGGAACCCTGTGGATTGGGAACATGACTGAGGTTTTATTCTAGAACCCTGTAGCCTGGAAACATAACTGAGGATTGATTCTCGAACCCTGTGGCCTGGGAACATGACATCGGTGGATTCTAGAACCCTGTGGCCTGGGAACATGTCTGAGGTTTGATGGTGGAAACCTGTGGCTTGGCAACATGACTAAGGTTTGATTCTGGAAGTCTGTGGCCAGGATGCATGATATCTGGTTGATTCTGGAAACTTGTGTCCTGGGAACATGACTGAGGTTTGTTTCTGGAAGCCTGTGCCCTGGGAACATGACTGAGGTTTGATTCTGGACACCTGTGTCCTGGGAACATGACTGAGATTTGATGGTTGAAACCTGTGGCCCGCGCACATGACTCAGGTTTGATTCTGGAACCATGTGTCCTGGGAATATGACTGAGGTTTGATTTTGGAAACCTTTGGCCTGGGAAAATGACTGAGGTTTCATTGTGGAAACATGTGGCCTGGGATCATGACTGAGGTTTGATGGTGGAACACCCTGGCCTGGCAAAATGACTGAGGCTTGATTCTGGAACCCTGTGGCCCGGGAACGTGACTGAGGTTTGATGGCAGAAACCTGTGGCCTGGCAACATGACTGACGTTTGATTCTGGATCCCTGTGGCCTGGGAACATGACTGAGGCGTGATTCTGGAAAACTGTGGCCTGGGAACATGACATCTGTTTAGATTGTGGAATACTGTGCCCCGGGAACCTGACTGAGCCTTGGTTCTGAAACCCTGTGGACTGGGAACATGACTGAGGTTTTATTCTGGAACCCTGTAGCCTGGGAACATAACTGAGGATTGATTCTGGAACCCTGTGGCCTGGGAACATGATACCGGTGGATTCTGGAACCCTGGGGACTGGGCATGTGACATCTGTTTAGATTGTGGAATACTGTGCCCCGGGAACCTGACTGAGCCTTGGTTCTGGAACCCTGTGGATTGGGAACATGACTGAGGTTTTATTCTAGAACCCTGTAGCCTGGAAACATAACTGAGGATTGATTCTCGAACCCTGTGTCCTGGGAACATGACATCGGTGGATTCTAGAACCCTGTGCCCTGGGAACATGACTGAGGTTTGATTCTGGACACCTGTGTCCTGGGAACATGACTGAGGTTTGATGGTTGAAACCTGTGGCCCGCGAACATGACTCAGGTTTGATTCTGGAACCATGTGTCCTGGGAACATGACTGAGGTTTGATTTTGGAAACCTTTGGCCTGGGAAAATGACTGAGGTTTCATTGTGGAAACATGTGGCCTGGGATCATGACTGAGGTTTGATGGTGGAACACTCTGGCCTGGCAAAATGACTGAGGCTTGATTCTGGAACCCTGTGGCCCGGGAACATGAGAACGGTTTGATTCTGGAACCCTGTGGCCTTTAACATGACATCGGTGGATTCTGGAACCCTGTGGCCTGGGAACATGAGAACGGTTTGATTCTGGAACCCTGTGGCCTGGGAACATGAGTGAGGATTGATGGTGGAACCCTGTGGCCTGGCAACATGACTGAGGTTTGATACTGGAAGACTGTGGCCAGGAAACATGATATCGGGTTGATTCTGGAAACTTCTGTCCTGGGAACAAGACTGAGGTTTGATTCTGGAACCCTGTGTCCTGGGAACATGAGTGATGTTTGATTGTTGAAACCTGTGGCCTGCGAACATGACTCAGGTTTGATTCTGGAACCATGTGTCCTGGGAATATGACTGAGGTTTGATTCTGGAAACCTTTGGCCTGAGAAAATGACTGAGGTTTCATTGTGGAAACATGTGGCCTGGGATCATGACTGAGGTTTGATGGTGGAACACTCTGGCCTGGCAAAATGACTGAGGCTTGATTCTGGAACCCTGTGGCCCGGGAACGTGACTGAGGTTTGATGGCAGAAACCTGTGGCCTGGCAACATGACTGACGTTTGATTCTGGATCCCTGTGGCCTGGGAACATGACTGAGGCGTGATTCTGGAAAACTGTGGCCTGGGAACATGACATCTGTTTAGATTGTGGAATACTGTGCCCCGGGAACCTGACTGAGCCTTGGTTCTGAAACCCTGTGGACTGGGAACATGACTGAGGTTTTATTCTGGAACCCTGTAGCCTGGGAACATAACTGAGGATTGATTCTGGAAACCTCTGGCCTGGGAACATGATACCGGTGCATTCTGGAACCCTGGGGACTGGGCATGTGACATCTGTTTAGATTGTGGAATACTGTGCCCCGGGAACCTGACTGAGCCTTGGTTCTGGAACCCTGTGGATTGGGAACATGACTGAGGTTTTATTCTAGAACCCTGTAGCCTGGAAACATAACTGAGGATTGATTCTCGAACCCTGTGTCCTGGGAACATGACATCGGTGGATTCTAGAACCCTGTGGCCTGGGAACATGTCTGAGGTTTGATGGTGGAAACCTGTGGCTTGGCAACATGACTAAGGTTTGATTCTGGAAGACTGTGGCCAGGAAGCATGATATCTGGTTGATTCTGGAAACTTGTGTCCTGGGAACATGACTGAGGTTTGTTTCTGGAAGCCTGTGCCCTGGGAACATGACTGAGGTTTGATTCTGGACACCTGTGTCCTGGGAACATGACTGAGGTTTGATGGTTGAAACCTGTGGCCCGCGCACATGACTCAGGTTTGATTCTGGAACCATGTGTCCTGGGAACATGACTGAGGTTAGATTTTGGAAACCTTTGGCCTGGGAAAATGACTGAGGTTTCATTGTGGAAACATGTGGCCTGGGATCATGACTGAGGTTTGATGGTGGAACACTCTGGCCTGGCAAAATGACTGAGGCTTGATTCTGGAACCCTGTGGCCCGGGAACATGAGAACGGTTTGATTCTGGAACCCTGTGGCCTTTAACATGACATCGGTGGATTCTGGAACCCTGTGGCCTGGGAACATGAGAACGGTTTGATTCTGGAACCCTGTGGCCTGGGTACATGAGTGAGGATTGATGGTGGAACCCTGTGGCCTGGCAACATGACTGAGGTTTGATACTGGAAGACTGTGGCAAGGAAACATGATATCGGGTTGATTCTGGAAACTTCTGTCCTGGGAACAAGACTGAGGTTTGATTCTGGAACCCTGTGTCCTGGGAATATGACAAAGGTTTGATGCTGGAAGCCTGTTCCCTGGGTACATGACTGAGGTTTGATTCTGGACACCTGTGTCCTGGGAACATGAGTGATGTTTGATTGTTGAAACCTGTGGCCTGCGAACATGACTCAGGTTTGATTCTGGAACCATGTGTCCTGGGAATATGACTGAGGTTTGATTCTGGAAACCTTTGGCCTGAGAAAATGACTGAGGTTTCATTGTGGAAACATGTGGCCTGGGATCATGACTGAGGTTTGATGGTGGAACACTGTGGCCTGGCAAAATGACTGAGGCTTGATTCTGGAACCCTGTGGCCCGGGAACGTGACTGAGGTTTGATGGCAGAAACCTGTGGCCTGGCAACATGACTGACGTTTGATTCTGGATCCCTGTGGCCTGGGAACATGACTGAGGCGTGATTCTGGAAAACTGTGGCCTGGGAACATGACATCTGTTTAGATTGTGGAATACTGTGCCCCGGGAACCTGACTGAGCCTTGGTTCTGAAACCCTGTGGACTGGGAACATGACTGAGGTTTTATTCTGGAACCCTGTAGCCTGGGAACATAACTGAGGATTGATTCTGGAACCCTGTGGCCTGAGAACATGATACCGGTGGATTCTGGAACCCTGGGGACTGGGCATGTGACATCTGTTTAGATTGTGGAATACTGTGCCCCGGGAACCTGACTGAGCCTTGGTTCTGGAACCCTGTGGATTGGGAACATGACTGAGGTTTTATTCTAGAACCCTGTAGCCTGGAAACATAACTGAGGATTGATTCTCGAACCCTGTGGCCTGGGAACATGACATCGGTGGATTCTAGAACCCTGTGGCCTGGGAACATGTCTGAGGTTTGATGGTGGAAACCTGTGGCTTGGCAACATGACTAAGGTTTGATTCTGGAAGACTGTGGCCAGGAAGCATGATATCTGGTTGATTCTGGAAACGTGTGTCCTGGGAATATGACTGAGGTTTGTTTCTGGAAGCCTGTGCCCTGGGAACATGACTGAGGTTTGATTCTGGACACCTGTGTCCTGGGAACATGACTGAGGTTTGATGGTTGAAACCTGTGGCCCGCGAACATGACTCAGGTTTGATTCTGGAACCATGTGTCCTGGGAACATGACTGAGGTTTGATTTTGGAAACCTTTGGCCTGGGAAAATGACTGAGGTTTCATTGTGGAAACATGTGGCATGGGATCATGACTGAGGTTTGATGGTGGAACACTCTGGCCTGGCAAAATGACTGAGGATTGATTCTGGAACCCTGTGGCCCGGGAACGTGACTGAGGTTTGATGGCAGAAACCTGTGGCCTGGCAACATGACTGACGTTTGATTCTGGATCCCTGTGGCCTGGGAACATGACATCTGTTTAGATTGTGGAATACTGTGCCCCGGGAACCTGACTGAGCCTTGGTTCTGAAACCCTGTGGACTGGGAACATGACTGAGGTTTTATTCTGGAACCCTGTAGCCTGGGAACATAACTGAGGATTGATTCTGGAACCCTGTGGCCTGGGAACATGATACCGGTGGATTCTGGAACCCTGGGGACTGGGCATGTGACATCTGTTTAGATTGTGCAATACTGTGCCCGGGAACCTGACTGAGCCTTGGTTCTGGAACCCTGTGGATTGGGAACATGACTGAGGTTTTATTCTAGAACCCTGTAGCCTGGAAACATAACTGAGGATTGATTCTCGAACCCTGTGGCCTGGGAACATGACATCGGTGGATTCTAGAACCCTGTGGCCTGGGAACATGTCTGAGGTTTGATGGTGGAAACCTGTGGCTTGGCAACATGACTAAGGTTTGTTTCTGGAAGTCTGTGGCCAGGATGCATGATATCTGGTTGATTCTGGAAACTTGTGTCCTGGGAACATGACTGAGGTTTGTTTCTGGAAGCCTGTGCCCTGGGAACATGACTGAGGTTTGATTCTGGACACCTGTGTCCTGGGAACATGACTGAGATTTGATGGTTGAAACCTGTGGCCCGCGCACATGACTCAGGTTTGATTCTGGAACCATGTGTCCTGGGAATATGACTGAGGTTTGATTTTGGAAACCTTTGGCCTGGGAAAATGACTGAGGTTTCATTGTGGAAACATGTGGCCTGGGATCATGACTGAGGTTTGATGGTGGAACACCCTGGCCTGGCAAAATGACTGAGGCTTGATTCTGGAACCCTGTGGCCCGGGAACGTGACTGAGGTTTGATGGCAGAAACCTGTGGCCTGGCAACATGACTGACGTTTGATTCTGGATCCCTGTGGCCTGGGAACATGACTGAGGCGTGATTCTGGAAAACTGTGGCCTGGGAACATGACATCTGTTTAGATTGTGGAATACTGTGCCCCGGGAACCTGACTGAGCCTTGGTTCTGAAACCCTGTGGACTGGGAACATGACTGAGGTTTTATTCTGGAACCCTGTAGCCTGGGAACATAACTGAGGATTGATTCTGGAACCCTGTGGCCTGGGAACATGATACCGGTGGATTCTGGAACCCTGGGGACTGGGCATGTGACATCTGTTTAGATTGTGGAATACTGTGCCCCGGGAACCTGACTGAGCCTTGGTTCTGGAACCCTGTGGATTGGGAACATGACTGAGGTTTTATTCTAGAACCCTGTAGCCTGGAAACATAACTGAGGATTGATTCTCGAACCCTGTGTCCTGGGAACATGACATCGGTGGATTCTAGAACCCTGTGCCCTGGGAACATGACTGAGGTTTGATTCTGGACACCTGTGTCCTGGGAACATGACTGAGGTTTGATGGTTGAAACCTGTGGCCCGCGCACATGACTCAGGTTTGATTCTGGAACCATGTGTCCTGGGAACATGACTGAGGTTTGATTTTGGAAACCTTTGGCCTGGGAAAATGACTGAGGTTTCATTGTGGAAACATGTGGCCTGGGATCATGACTGAGGTTTGATGGTGGAACACTCTGGCCTGGCAAAATGACTGAGGCTTGATTCTGGAACCCTGTGGCCCGGGAACATGAGAACGGTTTGATTCTGGAACCCTGTGGCCTTTAACATGACATCGGTGGATTCTGGAACCCTGTGGCCTGGGAACATGAGAACGGTTTGATTCTGGAACCCTGTGGCCTGGGAACATGAGTGAGGATTGATGGTGGAACCCTGTGGCCTGGCAACATGACTGAGGTTTGATACTGGAAGACTGTGGCCAGGAAACATGATATCGGGTTGATTCTGGAAACTTCTGTCCTGGGAACAAGACTGAGGTTTGATTCTGGAACCCTGTGTCCTGGGAACATGAGTGATGTTTGATTGTTGAAACCTGTGGCCTGCGAACATGACTCAGGTTTGATTCTGGAACCATGTGTCCTGGGAATATGACTGAGGTTTGATTCTGGAAACCTTTGGCCTGAGAAAATGACTGAGGTTTCATTGTGGAAACATGTGGCCTGGGATCATGACTGAGGTTTGATGGTGGAACACTCTGGCCTGGCAAAAGGACTGAGGCTTGATTCTGGAACCCTGTGGCCCGGGAACGTGACTGAGGTTTGATGGCAGAAACCTGTGGCCTGGCAACATGACTGACGTTTGATTCTGGATCCCTGTGGCCTGGGAACATGACTGAGGCGTGATTCTGGAAAACTGTGGCCTGGGAACATGACATCTGTTTAGATTGTGGAATACTGTGCCCCGGGAACCTGACTGAGCCTTGGTTCTGAAACCCTGTGGACTGGGAACATGACTGAGGTTTTATTCTGGAACCCTGTAGCCTGGGAACATAACTGAGGATTGATTCTGGAAACCTGTGGCCTGGGAACATGATACCGGTGCATTCTGGAACCCTGGGGACTGGGCATGTGACATCTGTTTAGATTGTGGAATACTGTGCCCCGGGAACCTGACTGAGCCTTGGTTCTGGAACCCTGTGGATTGGGAACATGACTGAGGTTTTATTCTAGAACCCTGTAGCCTGGAAACATAACTGAGGATTGATTCTCGAACCCTGTGTCCTGGGAACATGACATCGGTGGATTCTAGAACCCTGTGGCCTGGGAACATGTCTGAGGTTTGATGGTGGAAACCTGTGGCTTGGCAACATGACTAAGGTTTGATTCTGGAAGACTGTGGCCAGGAAGCATGATATCTGGTTGATTCTGGAAACTTGTGTCCTGGGAACATGACTGAGGTTTGTTTCTGGAAGCCTGTGCCCTGGGAACATGACTGAGGTTTGATTCTGGACACCTGTGTCCTGGGAACATGACTGAGGTTTGATGGTTGAAACCTGTGGCCCGCGCACATGACTCAGGTTTGATTCTGGAACCATGTGTCCTGGGAACATGACTGAGGTTAGATTTTGGAAACCTTTGGCCTGGGAAAATGACTGAGGTTTCATTGTGGAAACATGTGGCCTGGGATCATGACTGAGGTTTGATGGTGGAACACTCTGGCCTGGCAAAATGACTGAGGCTTGATTCTGGAACCCTGTGGCCCGGGAACATGAGAACGGTTTGATTCTGGAACCCTGTGGCCTTTAACATGACATCGGTGGATTCTGGAACCCTGTGGCCTGGGAACATGAGAACGGTTTGATTCTGGAACCCTGTGGCCTGGGTACATGAGTGAGGATTGATGGTGGAACCCTGTGGCCTGGCAACATGACTGAGGTTTGATACTGGAAGACTGTGGCAAGGAAACATGATATCGGGTTGATTCTGGAAACTTCTGTCCTGGGAACAAGACTGAGGTTTGATTCTGGAACCCTGTGTCCTGGGAATATGACAAAGGTTTGATGCTGGAAGCCTGTTCCCTGGGTACATGACTGAGGTTTGATTCTGGACACCTGTGTCCTGGGAACATGAGTGATGTTTGATTGTTGAAACCTGTGGCCTGCGAACATGACTCAGGTTTGATTCTGGAACCATGTGTCCTGGGAATATGACTGAGGTTTGATTCTGGAAACCTTTGGCCTGAGAAAATGACTGAGGTTTCATTGTGGAAACATGTGGCCTGGGATCATGACTGAGGTTTGATGGTGGAACACTGTGGCCTGGCAAAATGACTGAGGCTTGATTCTGGAACCCTGTGGCCCGGGAACGTGACTGAGGTTTGATGGCAGAAACCTGTGGCCTGGCAACAAGACTGACGTTTGATTCTGGATCCCTGTGGCCTGGGAACATGACTGAGGCGTGATTCTGGAAAACTGTGGCCTGGGAACATGACATCTGTTTAGATTGTGGAATACTGTGCCCCGGGAACCTGACTGAGCCTTGGTTCTGAAACCCTGTGGACTGGGAACATGACTGAGGTTTTATTCTGGAACCCTGTAGCCTGGGAACATAACTGAGGATTGATTCTGGAACCCTGTGGCCTGAGAACATGATACCGGTGGATTCTGGAACCCTGGGGACTGGGCATGTGACATCTGTTTAGATTGTGGAATACTGTGCCCCGGGAACCTGACTGAGCCTTGGTTCTGGAACCCTGTGGATTGGGAACATGACTGAGGTTTTATTCTAGAACCCTGTAGCCTGGAAACATAACTGAGGATTGATTCTCGAACCCTGTGGCCTGGGAACATGACATCGGTGGATTCTAGAACCCTGTGGCCTGGGAACATGTCTGAGGTTTGATGGTGGAAACCTGTGGCTTGGCAACATGACTAAGGTTTGATTCTGGAAGACTGTGGCCAGGAAGCATGATATCTGGTTGATTCTGGAAACGTGTGTCCTGGGAACATGACTGAGGTTTGTTTCTGGAAGCCTGTGCCCTGGGAACATGACTGAGGTTTGATTCTGGACACCTGTGTCCTGGGAACATGACTGAGGTTTGATGGTTGAAACCTGTGGCCCGCGAACATGACTCAGGTTTGATTCTGGAACCATGTGTCCTGGGAACATGACTGAGGTTTGATTTTGGAAACCTTTGGCCTGGGAAAATGACTGAGGTTTCATTGTGGAAACATGTGGCATGGGATCATGACTGAGGTTTGATGGTGGAACACTCTGGCCTGGCAAAATGACTGAGGATTGATTCTGGAACCCTGTGGCCCGGGAACGTGACTGAGGTTTGATGGCAGAAACCTGTGGCCTGGCAACATGACTGACGTTTGATTCTGGATCCCTGTGGCCTGGGAACATGACTGAGGCGTGATTCTGGAAAACTGTGGCCTGGGAACATGACATCTGTTTAGATTGTGGAATACTGTGCCCCGGGAACCTGACTGAGCCTTGGTTCTGAAACCCTGTGGACTGGGAACATGACTGAGGTTTTATTCTGGAACCCTGTAGCCTGGGAACATAACTGAGGATTGATTCTGGAACCCTGTGGCCTGGGAACATGATACCGGTGGATTCTGGAACCCTGGGGACTGGGCATGTGACATCTGTTTAGATTGTGCAATACTGTGCCCGGGAACCTGACTGAGCCTTGGTTCTGGAACCCTGTGGATTGGGAACATGACTGAGGTTTTATTCTAGAACCCTGTAGCCTGGAAACATAACTGAGGATTGATTCTCGAACCCTGTGGCCTGGGAACATGACATCGGTGGATTCTAGAACCCTGTGGCCTGGGAACATGTCTGAGGTTTGATGGTGGAAACCTGTGGCTTGGCAACATGACTAAGGTTTGATTCTGGAAGACTGTGGCCAGGAAGCATGATATCTGGTTGATTCTGGAAACTTGTGTCCTGGGAACATGACTGAGGTTTGTTTCTGGAAGCCTGTGCCCTGGGAACATGACTGAGGTTTGATTCTGGACACCTGTGTCCTGGGAACATGACTGAGGTTTGATGGTTGAAACCTGTGGCCCGCGCACATGACTCAGGTTTGATTCTGGAACCATGTGTCCTGGGAACATGACTGAGGTTTGATTTTGGAAACCTTTGGCCTGGGAAAATGACTGAGGTTTCATTGTGGAAACATGTGGCCTGGGATCATGACTGAGGTTTGATGGTGGAACACTCTGGCCTGGCAAAATGACTGAGGCTTGATTCTGGAACCCTGTGGCCCGGGAACATGAGAACGGTTTGATTCTGGAACCCTGTGGCCTTTAACATGACATCGGTGGATTCTGGAACCCTGTGGCCTGGGAACATGAGAACGGTTTGATTCTGGAACCCTGTGGCCTGGGAACATGAGTGAGGATTGATGGTGGAACCTTGTGGCCTGGCAACATGACTGAGGTTTGATACTGGAAGACTGTGGCCAGGAAACATGATATCGGGTTGATTCTGGAAACTTCTGTCCTGGGAACAAGACTGAGGTTTGATTCTGGAACCCTGTGTCCTGGGAATATGACAAAGGTTTGTTGCTGGAAGCCTGTTCCCTGGGTACATGACTGAGGTTTGATTCTGGACACCTGTGTCCTGGGAACATGAGTGATGTTTGATTGTTGAAACCTGTGGCCTGCGAACATGACTCAGGTTTGATTCTGGAACCATGTGTCCTGGGAATATGACTGAGGTTTGATTCTGGAAACCTTTGACCTGAGAAAATGACTGAGGTTTCATTGTGGAAACATGTGGCCTGGGATCATGACTGAGGTTTGATGGTGGAACACTCTGGCCTGGCAAAATGACTGAGGCTTGATTCTGGAACCCTGTGGCCCGGGAACGTGACTGAGGTTTGATGGCAGAAACCTGTGGCCTGGCAACATGACTGACGTTTGATTCTGGATCCCTGTGGCCTGGGAACATGACTGAGGCGTGATTCTGGAAAACTGTGGCCTGGGAACATGACATCTGTTTAGATTGTGGAATACTGTGCCCCGGGAACCTGACTGAGCCTTGGTTCTGAAACCCTGTGGACTGGGAACATGACTGAGGTTTTATTCTGGAACCCTGTAGCCTGGGAACATAACTGAGGATTGATTCTGGAACCCTGTGGCCTGGGAACATGATACCGGTGGATTCTGGAACCCTGGGGACTGGGCATGTGACATCTGTTTAGATTGTGGAATACTGTGCCCCGGGAACCTGACTGAGCCTTGGTTCTGGAACCCTGTGGATTGGGAACATGACTGAGGTTTTATTCTAGAACCCTGTAGCCTGGAAACATAACTGAGGATTGATTCTCGAACCCTGTGGCCTGGGAACATGACATCGGTGGATTCTAGAACCCTGTGGCCTGGGAACATGTCTGAGGTTTGATGGTGGAAACCTGTGGCTTGGCAACATGACTAAGGTTTGATTCTGGAAGACTGTGGCCAGGAAGCATGATACCTGGTTGATTCTGGAAACTTGTGTCCTGGGAACATGACTGAGGTTTGTTTCTGGAAGCCTGTGCCCTGGGAAAATGACTGAGGTTTGATTCTGGACACCTGTGTCCTGGGAACATGACTGAGGTTTGATGGTTGAAACCTGTGGCCCGCGCACATGACTCAGGTTTGATTCTGGAACCATGTGTCCTGGGAACATGACTGAGGTTTGATTTTGGAAACCTTTGGCCTGGGAAAATGACTGAGGTTTCATTGTGGAAACATGTGGCCTGGGATCATGACTGAGGTTTGATGGTGGAACACTCTGGCCTGGCAAAATGACTGAGGCTTGATTCTGGAACCCTGTGTCCCGGGAACGTGACTGAGGTTTGATGGCAGAAACCTGTGGCCTGGCAACATGACTGACGTTTGATTCTGGATCCCTGTGGCCTGGGAACATGACTGAGGCGTGATTCTGGAAAACTGTGGCCTGGGAACATGACATCTGTTTAGATTGTGGAATACTGTGCCCCGGGAACCTGACTGAGCCTTGGTTCTGATACCCTGTGGACTGGGAACATGACTGAGGTTTTATTCTGGAACCCTGTAGCCTGGGAACATAACTGAGGATTGATTCTGGAACCCTGTGGCCTGGGAACATGATACCGATGGATTCTGGAACCCTGGGGACTGGGCATGTGACATCTGTTTAGATTGTGGAATACTGTGCCCCGGGAACCTGACTGAGCCTTGGTTCTGGAACCCTGTGGATTGGGAACATGACTGAGGTTTTATTCTAGAACCCTGTAGCCTGGAAACATAACTGAGGATTGATTCTCGAACCCTGTGTCCTGGGAACATGACATCGGTGGATTCTAGAACCCTGTGGCCTGGGAACATGTCTGAGGTTTGATGGTGGAAACCTGTGGCTTGGCAACATGACTAAGGTTTGATTCTGGAAGACTGTGGCCAGGAAGCATGATATCTGGTTGATTCTGGAAACTTGTGTCCTGGGAACATGACTGAGGTTTGTTTCTGGAAGCCTGTGCCCTGGGAACATGACTGAGGTTTGATTCTGGACACCTGTGTCCTGGGAACATGACTGAGGTTTGATGGTTGAAACCTGTGGCCCGCGCACATGACTCAGGTTTGATTCTGGAACCATGTGTCCTGGGAACATGACTGAGGTTTGATTTTGGAAACCTTTGGCCTGGGAAAATGACTGAGGTTTCATTGTGGAAACATGTGGCCTGGGATCATGACTGAGGTTTGATGGTGGAACACTCTGGCCTGGCAAAATGACTGAGGCTTGATTCTGGAACCCTGTGGCCCGGGAACATGAGAACGGTTTGATTCTGGAACCCTGTGGCCTTTAACATGACATCGGTGGATTCTGGAACCCTGTGGCCTGGGAACATGAGAACGGTTTGATTCTGGAACCCTGTGGCCTGGGAACATGAGTGAGGATTGATGGTGGAACCCTGTGGCCTGGCAACATGACTGAGGTTTGATACTGGAAGACTGTGGCCAGGAAACATGATATCGGGTTGATTCTGGAAACTTCTGTCCTGGGAACAAGACTGAGGTTTGATTATGGAACCCTGTGTCCTGGGAATATGACAAAGGTTTGTTGCTGGAAGCCTGTTCCCTGGGTACATGACTGAGGTTTGATTCTGGACACCTGTGTCCTGGGAACATGAGTGATGTTTGATTGTTGAAACCTGTGGCCTGCGAACATGACTCAGGTTTGATTCTGGAACCATGTGTCCTGGGAATATGACTGAGGTTTGATTCTGGAAACCTTTGGCCTGAGAAAATGACTGAGGTTTCATTGTGGAAACATGTGGCCTGGGATCATGACTGAGGTTTGATGGTGGAACACTCTGGCCTGGCAAAATGACTGAGGCTTGATTCTGGAACCCTGTGGCCCGGGAACGTGACTGAGGTTTGATGGCAGAAACCTGTGGCCTGGCAACATGACTGACGTTTGATTCTGGATCCCTGTGGCCTGGGAACATGACTGAGGCGTGATTCTGGAAAACTGTGGCCTGGGAACATGACATCTGTTTAGATTGTGGAATACTGTGCCCCGGGAACCTGACTGAGCCTTGGTTCTGAAACCCTGTGGACTGGGAACATGACTGAGGTTTTATTCTGGAACCCTGTAGCCTGGGAACATAACTGAGGATTGATTCTGGAACCCTGTGGCCTGGGAACATGATACCGGTGGATTCTGGAACCCTGGGGACTGGGCATGTGACATCTGTTTAGATTGTGGAATACTGTGCCCCGGGAACCTGACTGAGCCTTGGTTCTGGAACCCTGTGGATTGGGAACATGACTGAGGTTTTATTCTAGAACCCTGTAGCCTGGAAACATAACTGAGGATTGATTCTCGAACCCTGTGGCCTGGGAACATGACATCGGTGGATTCTAGAACCCTGTGGCCTGGGAACATGTCTGAGGTTTGATGGTGGAAACCTGTGGCTTGGCAACATGACTAAGGTTTGATTCTGGAAGACTGTGGCCAGGAAGCATGATATCTGGTTGATTCTGGAAACGTGTGTCCTGGGAACATGACTGAGGTTTGTTTCTGGAAGCCTGTGCCCTGGGAACATGACTGAGGTTTGATTCTGGACACCTGTGTCCTGGGAACATGACTGAGGTTTGATGGTTGAAACCTGTGGCCCGCGAACATGACTCAGGTTTGATTCTGGAACCATGTGTCCTGGGAACATGACTGAGGTTTGATTTTGGAAACCTTTGGCCTGGGAAAATGACTGAGGTTTCATTGTGGAAACATGTGGCCTGGGATCATGACTGAGGTTTGCTGGTGGAACACTCTGGCCTGGCAAAATGACTGAGGCTTGATTCTGGAACCCTGTGTCCCGGGAACGTGACTGAGGTTTGATGGCAGAAACCTGTGGCCTGGCAACATGACTGACGTTTGATTCTGGATCCCTGTGGCCTGGGAACATGACTGAGGCGTGATTCTGGAAAACTGTGGCCTGGGAACATGACATCTGTTTAGATTGTGGAATACTGTGCCCCGGGAACCTGACTGAGCCTTGGTTCTGATACCCTGTGGACTGGGAACATGACTGAGGTTTTATTCTGGAACCCTGTAGCCTGGAAACATAACTGAGGATTGATTCTGGAACCCTGTGGCCTGGGAACATGATACCGGTGGATTCTGGAACCCTGGGGACTGGGCATGTGACATCTGTTTAGATTGTGGAATACTGTGCCCCGGGAACCTGACTGAGCCTTGGTTCTGGAACCCTGTGGATTGGGAACATGACTGAGGTTTTATTCTAGAACCCTGTAGCCTGGAAACATAACTGAGGATTGATTCTCGAACCCTGTGGCCTGGGAACATGACATCAGTGGATTCTAGAACCCTGTGGCCTGGGAACATGTCTGAGGTTTGATGGTGGAAACCTGTGGCTTGGCAACATGACTAAGGTTTGATTCTGGAAGACTGTGGCCAGGAAGCATGATATCTGGTTGATTCTGGAAACTTGTGTCCTGGGAACATGACTGAGGTTTGTTTCTGGAAGCCTGTGCCCTGGGAACATGACTGAGGTTTGATTCTGGACACCTGTGTCCTGGGAACATGACTGAGGTTTGATGGTTGAAACCTGTGGCCCGCGCACATGACTCAGGTTTGATTCTGGAACCATGTGTCCTGGGAACATGACTGAGGTTTGATTTTGGAAACCTTTGGCCTGGGAAAATGACTGAGGTTTCATTGTGGAAACATGTGGCCTGGGATCATGACTGAGGTTTGATGGTGGAACACTCTGGCCTGGCAAAATGACTGAGGCTTGATTCTGGAACCCTGTGGCCCGGGAACATGAGAACGGTTTGATTCTGGAACCCTGTGGCCTTTAACATGACATCGGTGGATTCTGGAACCCTGTGGCCTGGGAACATGAGAACGGTTTGATTCTGGAACCCTGTGGCCTGGGAACATGAGTGAGGATTGATGGTGGAACCTTGTGGCCTGGCAACATGACTGAGGTTTGATACTGGAAGACTGTGGCCAGGAAACATGATATCGGGTTGATTCTGGAAACTTCTGTCCTGGGAACAAGACTGAGGTTTGATTCTGGAACCCTGTGTCCTGGGAATATGACAAAGGTTTGTTGCTGGAAGCCTGTTCCCTGGGTACATGACTGAGGTTTGATTCTGGACACCTGTGTCCTGGGAACATGAGTGATGTTTGATTGTTGAAACCTGTGGCCTGCGAACATGACTCAGGTTTGATTCTGGAACCATGTGTCCTGGGAATATGACTGAGGTTTGATTCTGGAAACCTTTGACCTGAGAAAATGACTGAGGTTTCATTGTGGAAACATGTGGCCTGGGATCATGACTGAGGTTTGATGGTGGAACACTCTGGCCTGGCAAAATGACTGAGGCTTGATTCTGGAACCCTGTGGCCCGGGAACGTGACTGAGGTTTGATGGCAGAAACCTGTGGCCTGGCAACATGACTGACGTTTGATTCTGGATCCCTGTGGCCTGGGAACATGACTGAGGCGTGATTCTGGAAAACTGTGGCCTGGGAACATGACATCTGTTTAGATTGTGGAATACTGTGCCCCGGGAACCTGACTGAGCCTTGGTTCTGAAACCCTGTGGACTGGGAACATGACTGAGGTTTTATTCTGGAACCCTGTAGCCTGGGAACATAACTGAGGATTGATTCTGGAACCCTGTGGCCTGGGAACATGATACCGGTGGATTCTGGAACCCTGGGGACTGGGCATGTGACATCTGTTTAGATTGTGGAATACTGTGCCCCGGGAACCTGACTGAGCCTTGGTTCTGGAACCCTGTGGATTGGGAACATGACTGAGGTTTTATTCTAGAACCCTGTAGCCTGGAAACATAACTGAGGATTGATTCTCGAACCCTGTGGCCTGGGAACATGACATCGGTGGATTCTAGAACCCTGTGGCCTGGGAACATGTCTGAGGTTTGATGGTGGAAACCTGTGGCTTGGCAACATGACTAAGGTTTGATTCTGGAAGACTGTGGCCAGGAAGCATGATATCTGGTTGATTCTGGAAACTTGTGTCCTGGGAACATGACTGAGGTTTGTTTCTGGAAGCCTGTGCCCTGGGAACATGACTGAGGTTTGATTCTGGACACCTGTGTCCTGGGAACATGACTGAGGTTTGATGGTTGAAACCTGTGGCCCGCGCACATGACTCAGGTTTGATTCTGGAACCATGTGTCCTGGGAACATGACTGAGGTTTGATTTTGGAAACCTTTGGCCTGGGAAAATGACTGAGGTTTCATTGTGGAAACATGTGGCCTGGGATCATGACTGAGGTTTGATGGTGGAACACTCTGGCCTGGCAAAATGACTGAGGCTTGATTCTGGAACCCTGTGTCCCGGGAACGTGACTGAGGTTTGATGGCAGAAACCTGTGGCCTGGCAACATGACTGACGTTTGATTCTGGATCCCTGTGGCCTGGGAACATGACTGAGGCGTGATTCTGGAAAACTGTGGCCTGGGAACATGACATCTGTTTAGATTGTGGAATACTGTGCCCCGGGAACCTGACTGAGCCTTGGTTCTGATACCCTGTGGACTGGGAACATGACTGAGGTTTTATTCTGGAACCCTGTAGCCTGGGAACATAACTGAGGATTGATTCTGGAACCCTGTGGCCTGGGAACATGATACCGGTGGATTCTGGAACCCTGGGGACTGGGCATGTGACATCTGTTTAGATTGTGGAATACTGTGCCCCGGGAACCTGACTGAGCCTTGGTTCTGGAACCCTGTGGATTGGGAACATGACTGAGGTTTTATTCTAGAACCCTGTAGCCTGGAAACATAACTGAGGATTGATTCTCGAACCCTGTGTCCTGGGAACATGACATCGGTGGATTCTAGAACCCTGTGGCCTGGGAACATGTCTGAGGTTTGATGGTGGAAACCTGTGGCTTGGCAACATGACTAAGGTTTGATTCTGGAAGACTGTGGCCAGGAAGCATGATATCTGGTTGATTCTGGAAACTTGTGTCCTGGGAACATGACTGAGGTTTGTTTCTGGAAGCCTGTGCCCTGGGAACATGACTGAGGTTTGATTCTGGACACCTGTGTCCTGGGAACATGACTGAGGTTTGATGGTTGAAACCTGTGGCCCGCGCACATGACTCAGGTTTGATTCTGGAACCATGTGTCCTGGGAACATGACTGAGGTTTGATTTTGGAAACCTTTGGCCTGGGAAAATGACTGAGGTTTCATTGTGGAAACATGTGGCCTGGGATCATGACTGAGGTTTGATGGTGGAACACTCTGGCCTGGCAAAATGACTGAGGCTTGATTCTGGAACCCTGTGGCCCGGGAACATGAGAACGGTTTGATTCTGGAACCCTGTGGCCTTTAACATGACATCGGTGGATTCTGGAACCCTGTGGCCTGGGAACATGAGAACGGTTTGATTCTGGAACCCTGTGGCCTGGGAACATGAGTGAGGATTGATGGTGGAACCCTGTGGCCTGGCAACATGACTGAGGTTTGATACTGGAAGACTGTGGCCAGGAAACATGATATCGGGTTGATTCTGGAAACTTCTGTCCTGGGAACAAGACTGAGGTTTGATTCTGGAACCCTGTGTCCTGGGAATATGACAAAGGTTTGTTGCTGGAAGCCTGTTCCCTGGGTACATGACTGAGGTTTGATTCTGGACACCTGTGTCCTGGGAACATGAGTGATGTTTGATTGTTGAAACCTGTGGCCTGCGAACATGACTCAGGTTTGATTCTGGAACCATGTGTCCTGGGAATATGACTGAGGTTTGATTCTGGAAACCTTTGGCCTGAGAAAATGACTGAGGTTTCATTGTGGAAACATGTGGCCTGGGATCATGACTGAGGTTTGATGGTGGAACACTCTGGCCTGGCAAAATGACTGAGGCTTGATTCTGGAACCCTGTGGCCCGGGAACGTGACTGAGGTTTGATGGCAGAAACCTGTGGCCTGGCAACATGACTGACGTTTGATTCTGGATCCCTGTGGCCTGGGAACATGACTGAGGCGTGATTCTGGAAAACTGTGGCCTGGGAACATGACATCTGTTTAGATTGTGGAATACTGTGCCCCGGGAACCTGACTGAGCCTTGGTTCTGAAACCCTGTGGACTGGGAACATGACTGAGGTTTTATTCTGGAACCCTGTAGCCTGGGAACATAACTGAGGATTGATTCTGGAACCCTGTGGCCTGGGAACATGATACCGGTGGATTCTGGAACCCTGGGGACTGGGCATGTGACATCTGTTTAGATTGTGGAATACTGTGCCCCGGGAACCTGACTGAGCCTTGGTTCTGGAACCCTGTGGATTGGGAACATGACTGAGGTTTTATTCTAGAACCCTGTAGCCTGGAAACATAACTGAGGATTGATTCTCGAACCCTGTGGCCTGGGAACATGACATCGGTGGATTCTAGAACCCTGTGGCCTGGGAACATGTCTGAGGTTTGATCGTGGAAACCTGTGGCTTGGCAACATGACTAAGGTTTGATTCTGGAAGACTGTGGCCAGGAAGCATGATATCTGGTTGATTCTGGAAACGTGTGTCCTGGGAACATGACTGAGGTTTGTTTCTGGAAGCCTGTGCCCTGGGAACATGACTGAGGTTTGATTCTGGACACCTGTGTCCTGGGAACATGACTGAGGTTTGATGGTTGAAACCTGTGGCCCGCGAACATGACTCAGGTTTGATTCTGGAACCATGTGTCCTGGGAACATGACTGAGGTTTGATTTTGGAAACCTTTGGCCTGGGAAAATGACTGAGGTTTCATTGTGGAAACATGTGGCCTGGGATCATGACTGAGGTTTGCTGGTGGAACACTCTGGCCTGGCAAAATGACTGAGGCTTGATTCTGGAACCCTGTGTCCCGGGAACGTGACTGAGGTTTGATGGCAGAAACCTGTGGCCTGGCAACATGACTGACGTTTGATTCTGGATCCCTGTGGCCTGGGAACATGACTGAGGCGTGATTCTGGAAAACTGTGGCCTGGGAACATGACATCTGTTTAGATTGTGGAATACTGTGCCCCGGGAACCTGACTGAGCCTTGGTTCTGATACCCTGTGGACTGGGAACATGACTGAGGTTTTATTCTGGAACCCTGTAGCCTGGAAACATAACTGAGGATTGATTCTGGAACCCTGTGGCCTGGGAACATGATACCGGTGGATTCTGGAACCCTGGGGACTGGGCATGTGACATCTGTTTAGATTGTGGAATACTGTGCCCCGGGAACCTGACTGAGCCTTGGTTCTGGAACCCTGTGGATTGGGAACATGACTGAGGTTTTATTCTAGAACCCTGTAGCCTGGAAACATAACTGAGGATTGATTCTCGAACCCTGTGGCCTGGGAACATGACATCGGTGGATTCTAGAACCCTGTGGCCTGGGAACATGTCTGAGGTTTGATGGTGGAAACCTGTGGCTTGGCAACATGACTAAGGTTTGATTCTGGAAGACTGTGGCCAGGAAGCATGATATCTGGTTGATTCTGGAAACTTGTGTCCTGGGAACATGACTGAGGTTTGTTTCTGGAAGCCTGTGCCCTGGGAACATGACTGAGGTTTGATTCTGGACACCTGTGTCCTGGGAACATGACTGAGGTTTGATGGTTGAAACCTGTGGCCCGCGCACATGACTCAGGTTTGATTCTGGAACCATGTGTCCTGGGAACATGACTGAGGTTTGATTTTGGAAACCTTTGGCCTGGGAAAATGACTGAGGTTTCATTGTGGAAACATGTGGCCTGGGATCATGACTGAGGTTTGATGGTGGAACACTCTGGCCTGGCAAAATGACTGAGGCTTGATTCTGGAACCCTGTGGCCCGGGAACATGAGAACGGTTTGATTCTGGAACCCTGTGTCCTTTAACATGACATCGGTGGATTCTGGAACCCTGTGGCCTGGGAACATGAGAACGGTTTGATTCTGGAACCCTGTGGCCTGGGAACATGAGTGAGGATTGATGGTGGAACCTTGTGGCCTGGCAACATGACTGAGGTTTGATACTGGAAGACTGTGGCCAGGAAACATGATATCGGGTTGATTCTGGAAACTTCTGTCCTGGGAACAAGACTGAGGTTTGATTCTGGAACCCTGTGTCCTGGGAATATGACAAAGGTTTGTTGCTGGAAGCCTGTTCCCTGGGTACATGACTGAGGTTTGATTCTGGACACCTGTGTCCTGGGAACATGAGTGATGTTTGATTGTTGAAACCTGTGGCCTGCGAACATGACTCAGGTTTGATTCTGGAACCATGTGTCCTGGGAATATGACTGAGGTTTGATTCTGGAAACCTTTGACCTGAGAAAATGACTGAGGTTTCATTGTGGAAACATGTGGCCTGGGATCATGACTGAGGTTTGATGGTGGAACACTCTGGCCTGGCAAAATGACTGAGGCTTGATTCTGGAACCCTGTGGCCCGGGAACGTGACTGAGGTTTGATGGCAGAAACCTGTGGCCTGGCAACATGACTGACGTTTGATTCTGGATCCCTGTGGCCTGGGAAAATGACTGAGGCGTGATTCTGGAAAACTGTGGCCTGGGAACATGACATCTGTTTAGATTGTGGAATACTGTGCCCCGGGAACCTGACTGAGCCTTGGTTCTGAAACCCTGTGGACTGGGAACATGACTGAGGTTTTATTCTGGAACCCTGTAGCCTGGGAACATAACTGAGGATTGATTCTGGAACCCTGTGGCCTGGGAACATGATACCGGTGGATTCTGGAACCCTGGGGACTGGGCATGTGACATCTGTTTAGATTGTGGAATACTGTGCCCCGGGAACCTGACTGAGCCTTGGTTCTGGAACCCTGTGGATTGGGAACATGACTGAGGTTTTATTCTAGAACCCTGTAGCCTGGAAACATAACTGAGGATTGATTCTCGAACCCTGTGGCCTGGGAACATGACATCGGTGGATTCTAGAACCCTGTGGCCTGGGAACATGTCTGAGGTTTGATGGTGGAAACCTGTGGCTTGGCAACATGACTAAGGTTTGATTCTGGAAGACTGTGGCCAGGAAGCATGATACCTGGTTGATTCTGGAAACTTGTGTCCTGGGAACATGACTGAGGTTTGTTTCTGGAAGCCTGTGCCCTGGGAACATGACTGAGGTTTGATTCTGGACACCTGTGTCCTGGGAACATGACTGAGGTTTGATGGTTGAAACCTGTGGCCCGCGCACATGACTCAGGTTTGATTCTGGAACCATGTGTCCTGGGAACATGACTGAGGTTTGATTTTGGAAACCTTTGGCCTGGGAAAATGACTGAGGTTTCATTGTGGAAACATGTGGCCTGGGATCATGACTGAGGTTTGATGGTGGAACACTCTGGCCTGGCAAAATGACTGAGGCTTGATTCTGGAACCCTGTGTCCCGGGAACGTGACTGAGGTTTGATGGCAGAAACCTGTGGCCTGGCAACATGACTGACGTTTGATTCTGGATCCCTGTGGCCTGGGAACATGACTGAGGCGTGATTCTGGAAAACTGTGGCCTGGGAACATGACATCTGTTTAGATTGTGGAATACTGTGCCCCGGGAACCTGACTGAGCCTTGGTTCTGATACCCTGTGGACTGGGAACATGACTGAGGTTTTATTCTGGAACCCTGTAGCCTGGGAACATAACTGAGGATTGATTCTGGAACCCTGTGGCCTGGGAACATGATACCGGTGGATTCTGGAACCCTGGGGACTGGGCATGTGACATCTGTTTAGATTGTGGAATACTGTGCCCCGGGAACCTGACTGAGCCTTGGTTCTGGAACCCTGTGGATTGGGAACATGACTGAGGTTTTATTCTAGAACCCTGTAGCCTGGAAACATAACTGAGGATTGATTCTCGAACCCTGTGGCCTGGGAACATGACATCGGTGGATTCTAGAACCCTGTGGCCTGGGAACATGTCTGAGGTTTGATGGTGGAAACCTGTGGCTTGGCAACATGACTAAGGTTTGATTCTGGAAGACTGTGGCCAGGAAGCATGATATCTGGTTGATTCTGGAAACTTGTGTCCTGGGAACATGACTGAGGTTTGTTTCTGGAAGCCTGTGCCCTGGGAACATGACTGAGGTTTGATTCTGGACACCTGTGTCCTGGGAACATGACTGAGGTTTGATGGTTGAAACCTGTGGCCCGCGCACATGACTCAGGTTTGATTCTGGAACCATGTGTCCTGGGAACATGACTGAGGTTTGATTTTGGAAACCTTTGGCCTGGGAAAATGACTGAGGTTTCATTGTGGAAACATGTGGCCTGGGATCATGACTGAGGTTTGATGGTGGAACACTCTGGCCTGGCAAAATGACTGAGGCTTGATTCTGGAACCCTGTGGCCCGGGAACATGAGAACGGTTTGATTCTGGAACCCTGTGGCCTTTAACATGACATCGGTGGATTCTGGAACCCTGTGGCCTGGGAACATGAGAACGGTTTGATTCTGGAACCCTGTGGCCTGGGAACATGAGTGAGGATTGATGGTGGAACCCTGTGGCCTGGCAACATGACTGAGGTTTGATACTGGAAGACTGTGGCCAGGAAACATGATATCGGGTTGATTCTGGAAACTTCTGTCCTGGGAACAAGACTGAGGTTTGATTCTGGAACCCTGTGTCCTGGGAATATGACAAAGGTTTGTTGCTGGAAGCCTGTTCCCTGGGTACATGACTGAGGTTTGATTCTGGACACCTGTGTCCTGGGAACATGAGTGATGTTTGATTGTTGAAACCTGTGGCCTGCGAACATGACTCAGGTTTGATTCTGGAACCATGTGTCCTGGGAATATGACTGAGGTTTGATTCTGGAAACATTTGGCCTGAGAAAATGACTGAGGTTTCATTGTGGAAACATGTGGCCTGGGATCATGACTGAGGTTTGATGGTGGAACACTCTGGCCTGGCAAAATGACTGAGGCTTGATTCTGGAACCCTGTGGCCCGGGAACGTGACTGAGGTTTGATGGCAGAAACCTGTGGCCTGGCAACATGACTGACGTTTGATTCTGGATCCCTGTGGCCTGGGAACATGACTGAGGCGTGATTCTGGAAAACTGTGGCCTGGGAACATGACATCTGTTTAGATTGTGGAATACTGTGCCCCGGGAACCTGACTGAGCCTTGGTTCTGAAACCCTGTGGACTGGGAACATGACTGAGGTTTTATTCTGGAACCCTGTAGCCTGGGAACATAACTGAGGATTGATTCTGGAACCCTGTGGCCTGGGAACATGATACCGGTGGATTCTGGAACCCTGGGGACTGGGCATGTGACATCTGTTTAGATTGTGGAATACTGTGCCCCGGGAACCTGACTGAGCCTTGGTTCTGGAACCCTGTGGATTGGGAACATGACTGAGGTTTTATTCTAGAACCCTGTAGCCTGGAAACATAACTGAGGATTGATTCTCGAACCCTGTGGCCTGGGAACATGACATCGGTGGATTCTAGAACCCTGTGGCCTGGGAACATGTCTGAGGTTTGATGGTGGAAACCTGTGGCTTGGCAACATGACTAAGGTTTGATTCTGGAAGACTGTGGCCAGGAAGCATGATATCTGGTTGATTCTGGAAACGTGTGTCCTGGGAACATGACTGAGGTTTGTTTCTGGAAGCCTGTGCCCTGGGAACATGACTGAGGTTTGATTCTGGACACCTGTGTCCTGGGAACATGACTGAGGTTTGATGGTTGAAACCTGTGGCCCGCGCACATGACTCAGGTTTGATTCTGGAACCATGTGTCCTGGGAACATGACTGAGGTTTGATTTTGGAAACCTTTGGCCTGGGAAAATGACTGAGGTTTCATTGTGGAAACATGTGGCCTGGGATCATGACTGAGGTTTGATGGTGGAACACTCTGGCATGGCAAAATGACTGAGGCTTGATTCTGGAACCCTGTGGCCCGGGAACATGAGAACGGTTTGATTCTGGAACCCTGTGGCCTTTAACATGACATCGGTGGATTCTGGAACCCTGTGGCCTGGGAACATGAGAACGGTTTGATTCTGGAACCCTGTGGCCTGGGAACATGAGTGAGGATTGATGGTGGAACCCTGTGGCCTGGCAACATGACTGAGGTTTGATACTGGAAGACTGTGGCCAGGAAACATGATATCGGGTTGATTCTGGAAACTTCTGTCCTGGGAACAAGACTGAGGTTTGATTCTGGAACCCTGTGTCCTGGGAATATGACAAAGGTTTGTTGCTGGAAGCCTGTTCCCTGGGTACATGACTGAGGTTTGATTCTGGACACCTGTGTCCTGGGAACATGAGTGATGTTTGATTGTTGAAAGCTGTGGCCTGCGAACATGACTCAGGTTTGATTCTGGAACCATGTGTCCTGGGAATATGACTGAGGTTTGATTCTGGAAACCTTTGGCCTGAGAAAATGACTGAGGTTTCATTGTGGAAACATGTGGCCTGGGATCATGACTGAGGTTTGATGGTGGAACACTCTGGCCTGGCAAAATGACTGAGGCTTGATTCTGGAACCCTGTGGCCCGGGAACGTGACTGAGGTTTGATGGCAGAAACCTGTGGCCTGGCAACATGACTGACGTTTGATTCTGGATCCCTGTGGCCTGGGAACATGACTGAGGCGTGATTCTGGAAAACTGTGGCCTGGGAACATGACATCTGTTTAGATTGTGGAATACTGTGCCCCGGGAACCTGACTGAGCCTTGGTTCTGAAACCCTGTGGACTGGGAACATGACTGAGGTTTTATTCTGGAACCCTGTAGCCTGGGAACATAACTGAGGATTGATTCTGGAACCCTGTGGCCTGGGAACATGATACCGGTGGATTCTGGAACCCTGGGGACTGGGCATGTGACATCTGTTTAGATTGTGGAATACTGTGGCCCGGGAACCTGACTGAGCCTTGGTTCTGGAACCCTGTGGATTGGGAACATGACTGAGGTTTTTTTCTAGAACCCTGTAGCCTGGAAACATAACTGAGGATTGATTCTCGAACCCTGTGGCCTGGGAACATGACATCGGTGGATTCTAGAACCCTGTGGCCTGGGAACATGTCTGAGGTTTGATGGTGGAAACCTGTGGCTTGGCAACATGACTAAGGTTTGATTCTGGAAGACTGTGGCCAGGAAGCATGATATCTGGTTGATTCTGGAAACTTGTGTCCTGGGAACATGACTGAGGTTTGTTTCTGGAAGCCTGTGCCCTGGGAACATGACTGAGGTTTGATTCTGGACACCTGTGTCCTGGGAACATGACTGAGGTTTGATGGTTGAAACCTGTGGCCCGCGCACATGACTCAGGTTTGATTCTGGAACCATGTGTCCTGGGAACATGACTGAGGTTTGATTTTGGAAACCTTTGGCCTGGGAAAATGACTGAGGTTTCATTGTGGAAACATGTGGCCTGGGATCATGACTGAGGTTTGATGGTGGAACACTCTGGCCTGGCAAAATGACTGAGGCTTGATTCTGGAACCCTGTGGCCCGGGAACATGAGAACGGTTTGATTCTGGAACCCTGTGGCCTTTAACATGACATCGGTGGATTCTGGAACCCTGTGGCCTGGGAACATGAGAACGGTTTGATTCTGGAACCCTGTGGCCTGGGAACATGAGTGAGGATTGATGGTGGAACCCTGTGGCCTGGCAACATGACTGAGGTTTGATACTGGAAGACTGTGGCCAGGAAACATGATATCGGGTTGATTCTGGAAACTTCTGTCCTGTGAACAAGACTGAGGTTTGATTCTGGAACCCTGTGTCCTGGGAATATGACAAAGGTTTGTTGCTGGAAGCCTGTTCCCTGGGTACATGACTGAGGTTTGATTCTGGACACCTGTGTCCTGGGAACATGAGTGATGTTTGATTGTTGAAACCTGTGGCCTGCGAACATGACTCAGGTTTGATTCTGGAACCCTGTGTCCTGGGAATATGACTGAGGTTTGATTCTGGAAACCTTTGGCCTGAGAAAATGACTGAGGTTTCATTGTGGAAACATGTGGCCTGGGATCATGACTGAGGTTTGATGGTGGAACACTCTGGCCTGGCAAAATGACTGAGGTTTGATTCTGGAACCCTGTGGCCCGGGAACGTGACTGAGGTTTGATGGCAGAAACCTGTGGCCTGGCAACATGACTGACGTTTGATTCTGGATCCCTGTGGCCTGGGAACATGACTGAGGCGTGATTCTGGAAAACTGTGGCCTGGGAACATGACATCTGTTTAGATTGTGGAATACTGTGCCCCGGGAACCTGACTGAGCCTTGGTTCTGAAACCCTGTGGACTGGGAACATGACTGAGGTTTTATTCTGGAACCCTGTAGCCTGGGAACATAACTGAGGATTGATTCTGGAACCCTGTGGCCTGGGAACATGATACCGGTGGATTCTGGAACCCTGGGGACTGGACATGTGACATCTGTTTAGATTGTGGAATACTGTGCCCCGGGAACCTGACTGAGCCTTGGTTCTGGAACCCTGTGGATTGGGAACATGACTGAGGTTTTATTCTAGAACCCTGTAGCCTGGAAACATAACTGAGGATTGATTCTCGAACCCTGTGGCCTGGGAACATGACATCGGTGGATTCTAGAACCCTGTGGCCTGGGAACATGTCTGAGGTTTGATGGTGGAAACCTGTGGCTTGGCAACATGACTAAGGTTTGATTCTGGAAGACTGTGGCCAGGAAGCATGATATCTGGTTGATTCTGGAAACTTGTGTCCTGGGAACATGACTGAGGTTTGTTTCTGGAAGCCTGTGCCCTGGGAACATGACTGAAGTTTGATTCTGGACACGTGTGTCCTGGGAACATGACTGAGGTTTGATGGTTGAAACCTGTGGCCCGCGCACATGACTCAGGTTTGATTCTGGAACCATGTGTCCTGGGAATATGACTGAGGTTTGATTTTGGAAACCTTTGGCCTGGGAAAATGACTGAGGTTTCATTGTGGAAACATGTGGCCTGGGATCATGACTGAGGTTTGATGGTGGAACACCCTGGCCTGGCAAAATGACTGAGGCTTGATTCTGGAACCCTGTGGCCCGGGAACGTGACTGAGGTTTGATGGCAGAAACCTGTGGCCTGGCAACATGACTGACGTTTGATTCTGGATCCCTGTGGCCTGGGAACATGACTGAGGCGTGATTCTGGAAAACTGTGGCCTGGGAACATGACATCTGTTTAGATTGTGGAATACTGTGCCCCGGGAACCTGACTGAGCCTTGGTTCTGAAACCCTGTGGACTGGGAACATGACTGAGGTTTTATTCTGGAACCCTGTAGCCTGGGAACATAACTGAGGATTGATTCTGGAACCCTGTGGCCTGGGAACATGATACCGGTGGATTCTGGAAACCTGGGGACTGGGCATGTGACATCTGTTTAGATTGTGGAATACTGTGCCCCGGGAAACTGACTGAGCCTTGGTTCTGGAACCCTGTGGATTGGGAACATGACTGAGGTTTTATTCTAGAACCCTGTAGCCTGGAAACATAACTGAGGATTGATTCTCGAACCCTGTGTCCTGGGAACATGACATCGGTGGATTCTAGAACCCTGTGGCCTGGGAACATGTCTGAGGTTTGATGGTGGAAACCTGTGGCTTGGCAACATGACTAAGGTTTGATTCTGGAAGACTGTGGCCAGGAAGCATGATATCTGGTTGATTCTGGAAACTTGTGTCCTGGGAACATGACTGAGGTTTGTTTCTGGAAGCCTGTGCCCTGGGAACATGACTGAGGTTTGATTCTGGACACCTGTGTCCTGGGAACATGACTGAGGTTTGATGGTTGAAACCTGTGGCCCGCGCACATGACTCAGGTTTGATTCTGGAACCATGTGTCCTGGGAACATGACTGAGGTTTGATTTTGGAAACCTTTGGCCTGGGAAAATGACTGAGGTTTCATTGTGGAAACATGTGGCCTGGGATCATGACTGAGGTTTGATGGTGGAACACTCTGGCCTGGCAAAATGACTGAGGCTTGATTCTGGAACCCTGTGGCCCGGGAACATGAGAACGGTTTGATTCTGGAACCCTGTGGCCTTTAACATGACATCGGTGGATTCTGGAACCCTGTGGCCTGGGAACATGAGAACGGTTTGATTCTGGAACCCTGTGGCCTGGGAACATGAGTGAGGATTGATGGTGGAACCCTGTGGCCTGGCAACATGACTGAGGTTTGATACTGGAAGACTGTGGCCAGGAAACATGATATCGGGTTGATTCTGGAAACTTCTGTCCTGGGAACAAGACTGAGGTTTGATTCTGGAACCCTGTGTCCTGGGAACATGAGTGATGTTTGATTGTTGAAACCTGTGGCCTGCGAACATGACTCAGGTTTGATTCTGGAACCATGTGTCCTGGGAATATGACTGAGGTTTGATTCTGGAAACCTTTGGCCTGAGAAAATGACTGAGGTTTCATTGTGGAAACATGTGGCCTGGGATCATGACTGAGGTTTGATGGTGGAACACTGTGGCCTGGCAAAATGACTGAGGCTTGATTCTGGAACCCTGTGGCCCGGGAACGTGACTGAGGTTTGATGGCAGAAACCTGTGGCCTGGCAACATGACTGACGTTTGATTCTGGATCCCTGTGGCCTGGGAACATGACTGAGGCGTGATTCTGGAAAACTGTGGCCTGGGAACATGACATCTGTTTAGATTGTGGAATACTGTGCCCCGGGAACCTGACTGAGCCTTGGTTCTGAAACCCTGTGGACTGGGAACATGACTGAGGTTTTATTCTGGAACCCTGTAGCCTGGGAACATAACTGAGGATTGATTCTGGAACCCTGTGGCCTGGGAACATGATACCGGTGGATTCTGGAACCCTGGGGACTGGGCATGTGACATCTGTTTAGATTGTGGAATACTGTGCCCCGGGAACCTGACTGAGCCTTGGTTCTGGAACCCTGTGGATTGGGAACATGACTGAGGTTTTATTCTAGAACCCTGTAGCCTGGAAACATAACTGAGGATTGATTCTCGAACCCTGTGGCCTGGGAACATGACATCGGTGGATTCTAGAACCCTGTGGCCTGGGAACATGTCTGAGGTTTGATGGTGGAAACCTGTGGCTTGGCAACATGACTAAGGTTTGATTCTGGAAGACTGTGGCCAGGAAGCATGATATCTGGTTGATTCTGGAAACGTGTGTCCTGGGAACATGACTGAGGTTTGTTTCTGGAAGCCTGTGCCCTGGGAACATGACTGAGGTTTGATTCTGGACACCTGTGTCCTGGGAACATGACTGAGGTTTGATGGTTGAAACCTGTGGCCCGCGAACATGACTCAGGTTTGATTCTGGAACCATGTGTCCTGGGAACATGACTGAGGTTTGATTTTGGAAACCTTTGGCCTGGGAAAATGACTGAGGTTTCATTGTGGAAACATGTGGCCTGGGATCATGACTGAGGTTTGATGGTGGAACACTCTGGCCTGGCAAAATGACTGAGGTTTGATTCTGGAACCCTGTGGCCCGGGAACGTGACTGAGGTTTGATGGCAGAAACCTGTGGCCTGGCAACATGACTGACGTTTGATTCTGGATCCCTGTGGCCTGGGAACATGACTGAGGCGTGATTCTGGAAAACTGTGGCCTGGGAACATGACATCTGTTTAGATTGTGGAATACTGTGCCCCGGGAACCTGACTGAGCCTTGGTTCTGAAACCCTGTGGACTGGGAACATGACTGAGGTTTTATTCTGGAACCCTGTAGCCTGGGAACATAACTGAGGATTGATTCTGGAACCCTGTGGCCTGGGAACATGATACCGGTGGATTCTGGAACCCTGGGGACTGGACATGTGACATCTGTTTAGATTGTGGAATACTGTGCCCCGGGAACCTGACTGAGCCTTGGTTCTGGAACCCTGTGGATTGGGAACATGACTGAGGTTTTATTCTAGAACCCTGTAGCCTGGAAACATAACTGAGGATTGATTCTCGAACCCTGTGGCCTGGGAACATGACATCGGTGGATTCTAGAACCCTGTGGCCTGGGAACATGTCTGAGGTTTGATGGTGGAAACCTGTGGCTTGGCAACATGACTAAGGTTTGATTCTGGAAGACTGTGGCCAGGAAGCATGATATCTGGTTGATTCTGGAAACTTGTGTCCTGGGAACATGACTGAGGTTTGTTTCTGGAAGCCTGTGCCCTGGGAACATGACTGAAGTTTGATTCTGGACACGTGTGTCCTGGGAACATGACTGAGGTTTAATGGTTGAAACCTGTGGCCCGCGCACATGACTCAGGTTTGATTCTGGAACCATGTGTCCTGGGAATATGACTGAGGTTTGATTTTGGAAACCTTTGGCCTGGGAAAATGACTGAGGTTTCATTCTGGAAACATGTGGCCTGGGATCATGACTGAGGTTTGATGGTGGAACACCCTGGCCTGGCAAAATGACTGAGGCTTGATTCTGGAACCCTGTGGCCCGGGAACGTGACTGAGGTTTGATGGCAGAAACCTGTGGCCTGGCAACATGACTGACGTTTGATTCTGGATCCCTGTGGCCTGGGAACATGACTGAGGCGTGATTCTGGAAAACTGTGGCCTGGGAACATGACATCTGTTTAGATTGTGGAATACTGTGCCCCGGGAACCTGACTGAGCCTTGGTTCTGAAACCCTGTGGACTGGGAACATGACTGAGGTTTTATTCTGGAACCCTGTAGCCTGGGAACATAACTGAGGATTGATTCTGGAACCCTGTGGCCTGGGAACATGATACCGGTGGATTCTGGAAACCTGGGGACTGGGCATGTGACATCTGTTTAGATTGTGGAATACTGTGCCCCGGGAAACTGACTGAGCCTTGGTTCTGGAACCCTGTGGATTGGGAACATGACTGAGGTTTTATTCTAGAACCCTGTAGCCTGGAAACATAACTGAGGATTGATTCTCGAACCCTGTGTCCTGGGAACATGACATCGGTGGATTCTAGAACCCTGTGGCCTGGGAACATGTCTGAGGTTTGATGGTGGAAACCTGTGGCTTGGCAACATGACTAAGGTTTGATTCTGGAAGACTGTGGCCAGGAAGCATGATATCTGGTTGATTCTGGAAACTTGTGTCCTGGGAACATGACTGAGGTTTGTTTCTGGAAGCCTGTGCCCTGGGAACATGACTGAGGTTTGATTCTGGACACCTGTGTCCTGGGAACATGACTGAGGTTTGATGGTTGAAACCTGTGGCCCGCGCACATGACTCAGGTTTGATTCTGGAACCATGTGTCCTGGGAACATGACTGAGGTTTGATTTTGGAAACCTTTGGCCTGGGAAAATGACTGAGGTTTCATTGTGGAAACATGTGGCCTGGGATCATGACTGAGGTTTGATGGTGGAACACTCTGGCCTGGCAAAATGACTGAGGCTTGATTCTGGAACCCTGTGGCCCGGGAACATGAGAACGGTTTGATTCTGGAACCCTGTGGCCTTTAACATGACATCGGTGGATTCTGGAACCCTGTGGCCTGGGAACATGAGAACGGTTTGATTCTGGAACCCTGTGGCCTGGGAACATGAGTGAGGATTGATCGTGGAACCCTGTGGCCTGGCAACATGACTGAGGTTTGATACTGGAAGACTGTGGCCAGGAAACATGATATCGGGTTGATTCTGGAAACTTCTGTCCTGGGAACAAGACTGAGGTTTGATTCTGGAACCCTGTGTCCTGGGAACATGAGTGATGTTTGATTGTTGAAACCTGTGGCCTGCGAACATGACTCAGGTTTGATTCTGGAACCATGTGTCCTGGGAATATGACTGAGGTTTGATTCTGGAAACCTTTGGCCTGAGAAAATGACTGAGGTTTCATTGTGGAAACATGTGGCCTGGGATCATGACTGAGGTTTGATGGTGGAACACTGTGGCCTGGCAAAATGACTGAGGCTTGATTCTGGAACCCTGTGGCCCGGGAACGTGACTGAGGTTTGATGGCAGAAACCTGTGGCCTGGCAACATGACTGACGTTTGATTCTGGATCCCTGTGGCCTGGGAACATGACTGAGGCGTGATTCTGGAAAACTGTGGCCTGGGAACATGACATCTGTTTAGATTGTGGAATACTGTGCCCCGGGAACCTGACTGAGCCTTGGTTCTGAAACCCTGTGGACTGGGAACATGACTGAGGTTTTATTCTGGAACCCTGTAGCCTGGGAACATAACTGAGGATTGATTCTGGAACCCTGTGGCCTGGGAACATGATACCGGTGGATTCTGGAACCCTGGGGACTGGGCATGTGACATCTGTTTAGATTGTGGAATACTGTGCCCCGGGAACCTGACTGAGCCTTGGTTCTGGAACCCTGTGGATTGGGAACATGACTGAGGTTTTATTCTAGAACCCTGTAGCCTGGAAACATAACTGAGGATTGATTCTCGAACCCTGTGGCCTGGGAACATGACATCGGTGGATTCTAGAACCCTGTGGCCTGGGAACATGTCTGAGGTTTGATGGTGGAAACCTGTGGCTTGGCAACATGACTAAGGTTTGATTCTGGAAGACTGTGGCCAGGAAGCATGATATCTGGTTGATTCTGGAAACGTGTGTCCTGGGAACATGACTGAGGTTTGTTTCTGGAAGCCTGTGCCCTGGGAACATGACTGAGGTTTGATTCTGGACACCTGTGTCCTGGGAACATGACTGAGGTTTGATGGTTGAAACCTGTGGCCCGCGAACATGACTCAGGTTTGATTCTGGAACCATGTGTCCTGGGAACATGACTGAGGTTTGATTTTGGAAACCTTTGGCCTGGGAAAATGACTGAGGTTTCATTGTGGAAACATGTGGCATGGGATCATGACTGAGGTTTGATGGTGGAACACTCTGGCCTGGCAAAATGACTGAGGCTTGATTCTGGAACCCTGTGGCCCGGGAACGTGACTGAGGTTTGATGGCAGAAACCTGTGGCCTGGCAACATGACTGACGTTTGATTCTGGATCCCTGTGGCCTGGGAACATGACTGAGGCGTGATTCTGGAAAACTGTGGCCTGGGAACATGACATCTGTTTAGATTGTGGAATACTGTGCCCCGGGAACCTGACTGAGCCTTGGTTCTGAAACCCTGTGGACTGGGAACATGACTGAGGTTTTATTCTGGAACCCTGTAGCCTGGGAACATAACTGAGGATTGATTCTGGAACCCTGTGGCCTGGGAACATGATACCGGTGGATTCTGGAACCCTGGGGACTGGGCATGTGACATCTGTTTAGATTGTGCAATACTGTGCCCGGGAACCTGACTGAGCCTTGGTTCTGGAACCCTGTGGATTGGGAACATGACTGAGGTTTTATTCTAGAACCCTGTAGCCTGGAAACATAACTGAGGATTGATTCTCGAACCCTGTGGCCTGGGAACATGACATCGGTGGATTCTAGAACCCTGTGGCCTGGGAACATGTCTGAGGTTTGATGGTGGAAACCTGTGGCTTGGCAACATGACTAAGGTTTGATTCTGGAAGACTGTGGCCAGGAAGCATGATATCTGGTTGATTCTGGAAACTTGTGTCCTGGGAACATGACTGAGGTTTGTTTCTGGAAGCCTGTGCCCTGGGAACATGACTGAGGTTTGATTCTGGACACCTGTGTCCTGGGAACATGACTGAGGTTTGATGGTTGAAACCTGTGGCCCGCGCACATGACTCAGGTTTGATTCTGGAACCATGTGTCCTGGGAACATGACTGAGGTTTGATTTTGGAAACCTTTGGCCTGGGAAAATGACTGAGGTTTCATTGTGGAAACATGTGGCCTGGGATCATGACTGAGGTTTGATGGTGGAACACTCTGGCCTGGCAAAATGACTGAGGCTTGATTCTGGAACCCTGTGGCCCGGGAACATGAGAACGGTTTGATTCTGGAACCCTGTGGCCTTTAACATGACATCGGTGGATTCTGGAACCCTGTGGCCTGGGAACATGAGAACGGTTTGATTCTGGAACCCTGTGGCCTGGGAACATGAGTGAGGATTGATGGTGGAACCTTGTGGCCTGGCAACATGACTGAGGTTTGATACTGGAAGACTGTGGCCAGGAAAAATGATATCGGGTTGATTCTGGAAACTTCTGTCCTGGGAACAAGACTGAGGTTTGATTCTGGAACCCTGTGTCCTGGGAATATGACAAAGGTTTGTTGCTGGAAGCCTGTTCCCTGGGTACATGACTGAGGTTTGATTCTGGACACCTGTGTCCTGGGAACATGAGTGATGTTTGATTGTTGAAACCTGTGGCCTGCGAACATGACTCAGGTTTGATTCTGGAACCATGTGTCCTGGGAATATGACTGAGGTTTGATTCTGGAAACCTTTGACCTGAGAAAATGACTGAGGTTTCATTGTGGAAACATGTGGCCTGGGATCATGACTGAGGTTTGATGGTGGAACACTCTGGCCTGGCAAAATGACTGAGGCTTGATTCTGGAACCCTGTGGCCCGGGAACGTGACTGAGGTTTGATGGCAGAAACCTGTGGCCTGGCAACATGACTGACGTTTGATTCTGGATCCCTGTGGCCTGGGAAAATGACTGAGGCGTGATTCTGGAAAACTGTGGCCTGGGAACATGACATCTGTTTAGATTGTGGAATACTGTGCCCCGGGAACCTGACTGAGCCTTGGTTCTGAAACCCTGTGGACTGGGAACATGACTGAGGTTTTATTCTGGAACCCTGTAGCCTGGGAACATAACTGAGGATTGATTCTGGAACCCTGTGGCCTGGGAACATGATACCGGTGGATTCTGGAACCCTGGGGACTGGGCATGTGACATCTGTTTAGATTGTGGAATACTGTGCCCCGGGAACCTGACTGAGCCTTGGTTCTGGAACACTGTGGATTGGGAACATGACTGAGGTTTTATTCTAGAACCCTGTAGCCTGGAAACATAACTGAGGATTGATTCTCGAACCCTGTGGCCTGGGAACATGACATCGGTGGATTCTAGAACACTGTGGCCTGGGAACATGTCTGAGGTTTGATGGTGGAAACCTGTGGCTTGGCAACATGACTAAGGTTTGATTCTGGAAGACTGTGGCCAGGAAGCATGATACCTGGTTGATTCTGGAAACTTGTGTCCTGGGAACATGACTGAGGTTTGTTTCTGGAAGCCTGTGCCCTGGGAACATGACTGAGGTTTGATTCTGGACACCTGTGTCCTGGGAACATGACTGAGGTTTGATGGTTGAAACCTGTGGCCCGCGCACATGACTCAGGTTTGATTCTGGAACCATGTGTCCTGGGAACATGACTGAGGTTTGATTTTGGAAACCTTTGGCCTGGGAAAATGACTGAGGTTTCATTGTGGAAACATGTGGCCTGGGATCATGACTGAGGTTTGATGGTGGAACACTCTGGCCTGGCAAAATGACTGAGGCTTGATTCTGGAACCCTGTGTCCCGGGAACGTGACTGAGGTTTGATGGCAGAAACCTGTGGCCTGGCAACATGACTGACGTTTGATTCTGGATCCCTGTGGCCTGGGAACATGACTGAGGCGTGATTCTGGAAAACTGTGGCCTGGGAACATGACATCTGTTTAGATTGTGGAATACTGTGCCCCGGGAACCTGACTGAGCCTTGGTTCTGATACCCTGTGGACTGGAAACATGACTGAGGTTTTATTCTGGAACCCTGTAGCCTGGGAACATAACTGAGGATTGATTCTGGAACCCTGTGGCCTGGGAACATGATACCGATGGATTCTGGAACCCTGGGGACTGGGCATGTGACATCTGTTTAGATTGTGGAATACTGTGCCCCGGGAACCTGACTGAGCCTTGGTTCTGGAACCCTGTGGATTGGGAACATGACTGAGGTTTTATTCTAGAACCCTGTAGCCTGGAAACATAACTGAGGATTGATTCTCGAACCCTGTGGCCTGGGAACATGACATCGGTGGATTCTAGAACCCTGTGGCCTGGGAACATGTCTGAGGTTTGATGGTGGAAACCTGTGGCTTGGCAACATGACTAAGGTTTGATTCTGGAAGACTGTGGCCAGGAAGCATGATATCTGGTTGATTCTGGAAACTTGTGTCCTGGGAACATGACTGAGGTTTGTTTCTGGAAGCCTGTGCCCTGGGAACATGACTGAGGTTTGATTCTGGACACCTGTGTCCTGGGAACATGACTGAGGTTTGATGGTTGAAACCTGTGGCCCGCGCACATGACTCAGGTTTGATTCTGGAACCATGTGTCCTGGGAACATGACTGAGGTTTGATTTTGGAAACCTTTGGCCTGGGAAAATGACTGAGGTTTCATTGTGGAAACATGTGGCCTGGGATCATGACTGAGGTTTGATGGTGGAACACTCTGGCCTGGCAAAATGACTGAGGCTTGATTCTGGAACCCTGTGGCCCGGGAACATGAGAACGGTTTGATTCTGGAACCCTGTGGCCTTTAACATGACATCGGTGGATTCTGGAACCCTGTGGCCTGGGAACATGAGAACGGTTTGATTCTGGAACCCTGTGGCCTGGGAACATGAGTGAGGATTGATGGTGGAACCCTGTGGCCTGGCAACATGACTGAGGTTTGATACTGGAAGACTGTGGCCAGGAAACATGATATCGGGTTGATTCTGGAAACTTCTGTCCTGGGAACAAGACTGAGGTTTGATTATGGAACCCTGTGTCCTGGGAATATGACAAAGGTTTGTTGCTGGAAGCCTGTTCCCTGGGTACATGACTGAGGTTTGATTCTGGACACCTGTGTCCTGGGAACATGAGTGATGTTTGATTGTTGAAACCTGTGGCCTGCGAACATGACTCAGGTTTGATTCTGGAACCATGTGTCCTGGGAATATGACTGAGGTTTGATTCTGGAAACCTTTGGCCTGAGAAAATGACTGAGGTTTCATTGTGGAAACATGTGGCCTGGGATCATGACTGAGGTTTGATGGTGGAACACTCTGGCCTGGCAAAATGACTGAGGCTTGATTCTGGAACCCTGTGGCCCGGGAACGTGACTGAGGTTTGATGGCAGAAACCTGTGGCCTGGCAACATGACTGACGTTTGATTCTGGATCCCTGTGGCCTGGGAACATGACTGAGGCGTGATTCTGGAAAACTGTGGCCTGGGAACATGACATCTGTTTAGATTGTGGAATACTGTGCCCCGGGAACCTGACTGAGCCTTGGTTCTGAAACCCTGTGGACTGGGAACATGACTGAGGTTTTATTCTGGAACCCTGTAGCCTGGGAACATAACTGAGGATTGATTCTGGAACCCTGTGGCCTGGGAACATGATACCGGTGGATTCTGGAACCCTGGGGACTGGGCATGTGACATCTGTTTAGATTGTGGAATACTGTGCCCCGGGAACCTGACTGAGCCTTGGTTCTGGAACCCTGTGGATTGGGAACATGACTGAGGTTTTATTCTAGAACCCTGTAGCCTGGAAACATAACTGAGGATTGATTCTCGAACCCTGTGGCCTGGGAACATGACATCGGTGGATTCTAGAACCCTGTGGCCTGGGAACATGTCTGAGGTTTGATGGTGGAAACCTGTGGCTTGGCAACATGACTAAGGTTTGATTCTGGAAGACTGTGGCCAGGAAGCATGATATCTGGTTGATTCTGGAAACGTGTGTCCTGGGAACATGACTGAGGTTTGTTTCTGGAAGCCTGTGCCCTGGGAACATGACTGAGGTTTGATTCTGGACACCTGTGTCCTGGGAACATGACTGAGGTTTGATGGTTGAAACCTGTGGCCCGCGAACATGACTCAGGTTTGATTCTGGAACCATGTGTCCTGGGAACATGACTGAGGTTTGATTTTGGAAACCTTTGGCCTGGGAAAATGACTGAGGTTTCATTGTGGAAACATGTGGCCTGGGATCATGACTGAGGTTTGATGGTGGAACACTCTGGCCTGGCAAAATGACTGAGGCTTGATTCTGGAACCCTGTGTCCCGGGAACGTGACTGAGGTTTGATGGCAGAAACCTGTGGCCTGGCAACATGACTGACGTTTGATTCTGGATCCCTGTGGCCTGGGAACATGACTGAGGCGTGATTCTGGAAAACTGTGGCCTGGGAACATGACATCTGTTTAGATTGTGGAATACTGTGCCCCGGGAACCTGACTGAGCCTTGGTTCTGATACCCTGTGGACTGGGAACATGACTGAGTTTTTATTCTGGAACCCTGTAGCCTGGAAACATAACTGAGGATTGATTCTGGAACCCTGTGGCCTGGGAACATGATACCGGTGGATTCTGGAACCCTGGGGACTGGGCATGTGACATCTGTTTAGATTGTGGAATACTGTGCCCCGGGAACCTGACTGAGCCTTGGTTCTGGAACCCTGTGGATTGGGAACATGACTGAGGTTTTATTCTAGAACCCTGTAGCCTGGAAACATAACTGAGGATTGATTCTCGAACCCTGTGGCCTGGGAACATGACATCGGTGGATTCTAGAACCCTGTGGCCTGGGAACATGTCTGAGGTTTGATGGTGGAAACCTGTGGCTTGGCAACATGACTAAGGTTTGATTCTGGAAGACTGTGGCCAGGAAGCATGATATCTGGTTGATTCTGGAAACTTGTGTCCTGGGAACATGACTGAGGTTTGTTTCTGGAAGCCTGTGCCCTGGGAACATGACTGAGGTTTGATTCTGGACACCTGTGTCCTGGGAACATGACTGAGGTTTGATGGTTGAAACCTGTGGCCCGCGCACATGACTCAGGTTTGATTCTGGAACCCTGTGTCCTGGGAACATGACTGAGGTTTGATTTTGGAAACCTTTGGCCTGGGAAAATGACTGAGGTTTCATTGTGGAAACATGTGGCCTGGGATCATGACTGAGGTTTGATGGTGGAACACTCTGGCCTGGCAAAATGACTGAGGCTTGATTCTGGAACCCTGTGGCCCGGGAACATGAGAACGGTTTGATTCTGGAACCCTGTGGCCTTTAACATGACATCGGTGGATTCTGGAACCCTGTGGCCTGGGAACATGAGAACGGTTTGATTCTGGAACCCTGTGGCCTGGGAACATGAGTGAGGATTGATGGTGGAACCTTGTGGCCTGGCAACATGACTGAGGTTTGATACTGGAAGACTGTGGCCAGGAAACATGATATCGGGTTGATTCTGGAAACTTCTGTCCTGGGAACAAGACTGAGGTTTGATTCTGGAACCCTGTGTCCTGGGAATATGACAAAGGTTTGTTGCTGGAAGCCTGTTCCCTGGGTACATGACTGAGGTTTGATTCTGGACACCTGTGTCCTGGGAACATGAGTGATGTTTGATTGTTGAAACCTGTGGCCTGCGAACATGACTCAGGTTTGATTCTGGAACCATGTGTCCTGGGAATATGACTGAGGTTTGATTCTGGAAACCTTTGACCTGAGAAAATGACTGAGGTTTCATTGTGGAAACATGTGGCCTGGGATCATGACTGAGGTTTGATGGTGGAACACTCTGGCCTGGCAAAATGACTGAGGCTTGATTCTGGAACCCTGTGGCCCGGGAACGTGACTGAGGTTTGATGGCAGAAACCTGTGGCCTGGCAACATGACTGACGTTTGATTCTGGATCCCTGTGGCCTGGGAAAATGACTGAGGCGTGATTCTGGAAAACTGTGGCCTGGGAACATGACATCTGTTTAGATTGTGGAACACTGTGCCCCGGGAACCTGACTGAGCCTTGGTTCTGAAACCCTGTGGACTGGGAACATGACTGAGGTTTTATTCTGGAACCCTGTAGCCTGGGAACATAACTGAGGATTGATTCTGGAACCCTGTGGCCTGGGAACATGATACCGGTGGATTCTGGAACCCTGGGGACTGGGCATGTGACATCTGTTTAGATTGTGGAATACTGTGCCCCGGGAACCTGACTGAGCCTTGGTTCTGGAACCCTGTGGATTGGGAACATGACTGAGGTTTTATTCTAGAACCCTGTAGCCTGGAAACATAACTGAGGATTGATTCTCGAACCCTGTGGCCTGGGAACATGACATCGGTGGATTCTAGAACCCTGTGGCCTGGGAACATGTCTGAGGTTTGATGGTGGAAACCTGTGGCTTGGCAACATGACTAAGGTTTGATTCTGGAAGACTGTGGCCAGGAAGCATGATACCTGGTTGATTCTGGAAACTTGTGTCCTGGGAACATGACTGAGGTTTGTTTCTGGAAGCCTGTGCCCTGGGAACATGACTGAGGTTTGATTCTGGACACCTGTGTCCTGGGAACATGACTGAGGTTTGATGGTTGAAACCTGTGGCCCGCGCACATGACTCAGGTTTGATTCTGGAACCATGTGTCCTGGGAACATGACTGAGGTTTGATTTTGGAAACCTTTGGCCTGGGAAAATGACTGAGGTTTCATTGTGGAAACATGTGGCCTGGGATCATGACTGAGGTTTGATGGTGGAACACTCTGGCCTGGCAAAATGACTGAGGCTTGATTCTGGAACCCTGTGTCCCGGGAACGTGACTGAGGTTTGATGGCAGAAACCTGTGGCCTGGCAACATGACTGACGTTTGATTCTGGATCCCTGTGGCCTGGGAACATGACTGAGGCGTGATTCTGGAAAACTGTGGCCTGGGAACATGACATCTGTTTAGATTGTGGAATACTGTGCCCCGGGAACCTGACTGAGCCTTGGTTCTGATACCCTGTGGACTGGGAACATGACTGAGGTTTTATTCTGGAACCCTGTAGCCTGGGAACATAACTGAGGATTGATTCTGGAACCCTGTGGCCTGGGAACATGATACCGATGGATTCTGGAACCCTGGGGACTGGGCATGTGACATCTGTTTAGATTGTGGAATACTGTGCCCCGGGAACCTGACTGAGCCTTGGTTCTGGAACCCTGTGGATTGGGAACATGACTGAGGTTTTATTCTAGAACCCTGTAGCCTGGAAACATAACTGAGGATTGATTCTCGAACCCTGTGGCCTGGGAACATGACATCGGTGGATTCTAGAACCCTGTGGCCTGGGAACATGTCTGAGGTTTGATGGTGGAAACCTGTGGCTTGGCAACATGACTAAGGTTTGATTCTGGAAGACTGTGGCCAGGAAGCATGATATCTGGTTGATTCTGGAAACTTGTGTCCTGGGAACATGACTGAGGTTTGTTTCTGGAAGCCTGTGCCCTGGGAACATGACTGAGGTTTGATTCTGGACACCTGTGTCCTGGGAACATGACTGAGGTTTGATGGTTGAAACCTGTGGCCCGCGCACATGACTCAGGTTTGATTCTGGAACCATGTGTCCTGGGAACATGACTGAGGTTTGATTTTGGAAACCTTTGGCCTGGGAAAATGACTGAGGTTTCATTGTGGAAACATGTGGCCTGGGATCATGACTGAGGTTTGATGGTGGAACACTCTGGCCTGGCAAAATGACTGAGGCTTGATTCTGGAACCCTGTGGCCCGGGAACATGAGAACGGTTTGATTCTGGAACCCTGTGGCCTTTAACATGACATCGGTGGATTCTGGAACCCTGTGGCCTGGGAACATGAGAACGGTTTGATTCTGGAACCCTGTGGCCTGGGAACATGAGTGAGGATTGATGGTGGAACCCTGTGGCCTGGCAACATGACTGAGGTTTGATACTGGAAGACTGTGGCCAGGAAACATGATATCGGGTTGATTCTGGAAACTTCTGTCCTGGGAACAAGACTGAGGTTTGATTCTGGAACCCTGTGTCCTGGGAATATGACAAAGGTTTGTTGCTGGAAGCCTGTTCCCTGGGTACATGACTGAGGTTTGATTCTGGACACCTGTGTCCTGGGAACATGAGTGATGTTTGATTGTTGAAACCTGTGGCCTGCGAACATGACTCAGGTTTGATTCTGGAACCATGTGTCCTGGGAATATGACTGAGGTTTGATTCTGGAAACCTTTGGCCTGAGAAAATGACTGAGGTTTCATTGTGGAAACATGTGGCCTGGGATCATGACTGAGGTTTGATGGTGGAACACTCTGGCCTGGCAAAATGACTGAGGCTTGATTCTGGAACCCTGTGGCCCGGGAACGTGACTGAGGTTTGATGGCAGAAACCTGTGGCCTGGCAACATGACTGACGTTTGATTCTGGATCCCTGTGGCCTGGGAACATGACTGAGGCGTGATTCTGGAAAACTGTGGCCTGGGAACATGACATCTGTTTAGATTGTGGAATACTGTGCCCCGGGAACCTGACTGAGCCTTGGTTCTGATACCCTGTGGACTGGGAACATGACTGAGGTTTTATTCTGGAACCCTGTAGCCTGGAAACATAACTGAGGATTGATTCTGGAACCCTGTGGCCTGGGAACATGATACCAGTGGATTCTGGAACCCTGGGGACTGGGCATGTGACATCTGTTTAGATTGTGGAATACTGTGCCCCGGGAACCTGACTGAGCCTTGGTTCTGGAACCCTGTGGATTGGGAACATGACTGAGGTTTTATTCTAGAACCCTGTAGCCTGGAAACATAACTGAGGATTGATTCTCGAACCCTGTGGCCTGGGAACATGACATCGGTGGATTCTAGAACCCTGTGGCCTGGGAACATGTCTGAGGTTTGATGGTGGAAACCTGTGGCTTGGCAACATGACTAAGGTTTGATTCTGGAAGACTGTGGCCAGGAAGCATGATATCTGGTTGATTCTGGAAACTTGTGTCCTGGGAACATGACTGAGGTTTGTTTCTGGAAGCCTGTGCCCTGGGAACATGACTGAGGTTTGATTCTGGACACCTGTGTCCTGGGAACATGACTGAGGTTTGATGGTTGAAACCTGTGGCCCGCGCACATGACTCAGGTTTGATTCTGGAACCATGTGTCCTGGGAACATGACTGAGGTTTGATTTTGGAAACCTTTGGCCTGGGAAAATGACTGAGGTTTCATTGTGGAAACATGTGGCCTGGGATCATGACTGAGGTTTGATGGTGGAACACTCTGGCCTGGCAAAATGACTGAGGCTTGATTCTGGAACCCTGTGTCCCGGGAACGTGACTGAGGTTTGATGGCAGAAACCTGTGGCCTGGCAACATGACTGACGTTTGATTCTGGATCCCTGTGGCCTGGGAACATGACTGAGGCGTGATTCTGGAAAACTGTGGCCTGGGAACATGACATCTGTTTAGATTGTGGAATACTGTGCCCCGGGAACCTGACTGAGCCTTGGTTCTGGTACCCTGTGGACTGGGAACATGACTGAGGTTTTATTCTGGAACCCTGTAGCCTGGGAACATAACTGAGGATTGATTCTGGAACCCTGTGGCCTGGGAACATGATACCGGTGGATTCTGGAACCCTGGGGACTGGGCATGTGACATCTGTTTAGATTGTGGAATACTGTGCCCCGGGAACCTGACTGAGCCTTGGTTCTGGAACCCTGTGGATTGGGAACATGACTGAGGTTTTATTCTAGAACCCTGTAGCCTGGAAACATAACTGAGGATTGATTCTCGAACCCTGTGGCCTGGGAACATGACATCGGTGGATTCTAGAACCCTGTGGCCTGGGAACATGTCTGAGGTTTGATGGTGGAAACCTGTGGCTTGGCAACATGACTAAGGTTTGATTCTGGAAGACTGTGGCCAGGAAGCATGATACCTGGTTGATTCTGGAAACTTGTGTCCTGGGAACATGACTGAGGTTTGTTTCTGGAAGCCTGTGCCCTGGGAACATGACTGAGGTTTGATTCTGGACACCTGTGTCCTGGGAACATGACTGAGGTTTGATGGTTGAAACCTGTGGCCCGCGAACATGACTCAGGTTTGATTCTGGAACCATGTGTCCTGGGAACATGACTGAGGTTTGATTTTGGAAACCTTTGGCCTGGGAAAATGACTGAGGTTTCATTGTGGAAACATGTGGCCTGGGATCATGACTGAGGTTTGATGGTGGAACACTCTGGCCTGGCAAAATGACTGAGGCTTGATTCTGGAACCCTGTGGCCCGGGAACGTGACTGAGGTTTGATGGCAGAAACCTGTGGCCTGGCGACATGACTGACGTTTGATTCTGGATCCCTGTGGCCTGGGAACATGACTGAGGCGTGATTCTGGAAAACTGTGGCCTGGGAACATGACATCTGTTTAGATTGTGGAATACTGTGCCCCGGGAACCTGACTGAGCCTTGGTTCTGATACCCTGTGGACTGGGAACATGACTGAGGTTTTATTCTGGAACCCTGTAGCCTGGAAACATAACTGAGGATTGATTCTGGAACCCTGTGGCCTGGGAACATGATACCGGTGGATTCTGGAACCCTGGGGACTGGGCATGTGACATCTGTTTAGATTGTGGAATACTGTGCCCCGGGAACCTGACTGAGCCTTGGTTCTGGAACCCTGTGGATTGGGAACATGACTGAGGTTTTATTCTAGAACCCTGTAGCCTGGAAACATAACTGAGGATTGATTCTCGAACCCTGTGGCCTGGGAACATGACATCGGTGGATTCTAGAACCCTGTGGCCTGGGAACATGTCTGAGGTTTGATGGTGGAAACCTGTGGCTTGGCAACATGACTAAGGTTTGATTCTGGAAGACTGTGGCCAGGAAGCATGATATCTGGTTGATTCTGGAAACTTGTGTCCTGGGAACATGACTGAGGTTTGTTTCTGGAAGCCTGTGCCCTGGGAACATGACTGAGGTTTGATTCTGGACACCTGTGTCCTGGGAACATGACTGAGGTTTGATGGTTGAAACCTGTGGCCCGCGCACATGACTCAGGTTTGATTCTGGAACCATGTGTCCTGGGAACATGACTGAGGTTTGATTTTGGAAACCTTTGGCCTGGGAAAATGACTGAGGTTTCATTGTGGAAACATGTGGCCTGGGATCATGACTGAGGTTTGATGGTGGAACACTCTGGCCTGGCAAAATGACTGAGGCTTGATTCTGGAACCCTGTGGCCCGGGAACATGAGAACGGTTTGATTCTGGAACCCTGTGGCCTTTAACATGACATCGGTGGATTCTGGAACCCTGTGGCCTGGGAACATGAGAACGGTTTGATTCTGGAACCCTGTGGCCTGGGAACATGAGTGAGGATTGATGGTGGAACCCTGTGGCCTGGCAACATGACTGAGGTTTGATACTGGAAGACTGTGGCCAGGAAACATGATATCGGGTTGATTCTGGAAACTTCTGTCCTGGGAACAAGACTGAGGTTTGATTCTGGAACCCTGTGTCCTGGGAATATGACAAAGGTTTGTTGCTGGAAGCCTGTTCCCTGGGTACATGACTGAGGTTTGATTCTGGACACCTGTGTCCTGGGAACATGAGTGATGTTTGATTGTTGAAACCTGTGGCCTGCGAACGTGACTCAGGTTTGATTCTGGAACCATGTGTCCTGGGAATATGACTGAGGTTTGATTCTGGAAACCTTTGGCCTGAGAAAATGACTGAGGTTTCATTGTGGAAACATGTGGCCTGGGATCATGACTGAGGTTTGATGGTGGAACACTCTGGCCTGGCAAAATGACTGAGGCTTGATTCTGGAACCCTGTGGCCCGGGAACGTGACTGAGGTTTGATGGCAGAAACCTGTGGCCTGGCAACATGACTGACGTTTGATTCTGGATCCCTGTGGCCTGGGAACATGACTGAGGCGTGATTCTGGAAAACTGTGGCCTGGGAACATGACATCTGTTTAGATTGTGGAATACTGTGCCCCGGGAACCTGACTGAGCCTTGGTTCTGATACCCTGTGGACTGGGAACATGACTGAGGTTTTATTCTGGAACCCTGTAGCCTGGAAACATAACTGAGGATTGATTCTGGAACCCTGTGGCCTGGGAACATGATACCAGTGGATTCTGGAACCCTGGGGACTGGGCATGTGACATCTGTTTAGATTGTGGAATACTGTGCCCCGGGAACCTGACTGAGCCTTGGTTCTGGAACCCTGTGGATTGGGAACATGACTGAGGTTTTATTCTAGAACCCTGTAGCCTGGAAACATAACTGAGGATTGATTCTCGAACCCTGTGGCCTGGGAACATGACATCGGTGGATTCTAGAACCCTGTGGCCTGGGAACATGTCTGAGGTTTGATGGTGGAAACCTGTGGCTTGGCAACATGACTAAGGTTTGATTCTGGAAGACTGTGGCCAGGAAGCATGATATCTGGTTGATTCTGGAAACTTGTGTCCTGGGAACATGACTGAGGTTTGTTTCTGGAAGCCTGTGCCCTGGGAACATGACTGAGGTTTGATTCTGGACACCTGTGTCCTGGGAACATGACTGAGGTTTGATGGTTGAAACCTGTGGCCCGCGCACATGACTCAGGTTTGATTCTGGAACCATGTGTCCTGGGAACATGACTGAGGTTTGATTTTGGAAACCTTTGGCCTGGGAAAATGACTGAGGTTTCATTGTGGAAACATGTGGCCTGGGATCATGACTGAGGTTTGATGGTGGAACACTCTGGCCTGGCAAAATGACTGAGGCTTGATTCTGGAACCCTGTGTCCCGGGAACGTGACTGAGGTTTGATGGCAGAAACCTGTGGCCTGGCAACATGACTGACGTTTGATTCTGGATCCCTGTGGCCTGGGAACATGACTGAGGCGTGATTCTGGAAAACTGTGGCCTGGGAACATGACATCTGTTTAGATTGTGGAATACTGTGCCCCGGGAACCTGACTGAGCCTTGGTTCTGATACCCTGTGGACTGGGAACATGACTGAGGTTTTATTCTGGAACCCTGTAGCCTGGGAACATAACTGAGGATTGATTCTGGAACCCTGTGGCCTGGGAACATGATACCGGTGGATTCTGGAACCCTGGGGACTGGGCATGTGACATCTGTTTAGATTGTGGAATACTGTGCCCCGGGAACCTGACTGAGCCTTGGTTCTGGAACCCTGTGGATTGGGAACATGACTGAGGTTTTATTCTAGAACCCTGTAGCCTGGAAACATAACTGAGGATTGATTCTCGAACCCTGTGGCCTGGGAACATGACATCGGTGGATTCTAGAACCCTGTGGCCTGGGAACATGTCTGAGGTTTGATGGTGGAAACCTGTGGCTTGGCAACATGACTAAGGTTTGATTCTGGAAGACTGTGGCCAGGAAGCATGATACCTGGTTGATTCTGGAAACTTGTGTCCTGGGAACATGACTGAGGTTTGTTTCTGGAAGCCTGTGCCCTGGGAACATGACTGAGGTTTGATTCTGGACACCTGTGTCCTGGGAACATGACTGAGGTTTGATGGTTGAAACCTGTGGCCCGCGAACATGACTCAGGTTTGATTCTGGAACCATGTGTCCTGGGAACATGACTGAGGTTTGATTTTGGAAACCTTTGGCCTGGGAAAATGACTGAGGTTTCATTGTGGAAACATGTGGCCTGGGATCATGACTGAGGTTTGATGGTGGAACACTCTGGCCTGGCAAAATGACTGAGGCTTGATTCTGGAACCCTGTGGCCCGGGAACGTGACTGAGGTTTGATGGCAGAAACCTGTGGCCTGGCGACATGACTGACGTTTGATTCTGGATCCCTGTGGCCTGGGAACATGACTGAGGCGTGATTCTGGAAAACTGTGGCCTGGGAACATGACATCTGTTTAGATTGTGGAATACTGTGCCCCGGGAACCTGACTGAGCCTTGGTTCTGATACCCTGTGGACTGGGAACATGACTGAGGTTTTATTCTGGAACCCTGTAGCCTGGAAACATAACTGAGGATTGATTCTGGAACCCTGTGGCCTGGGAACATGATACCGGTGGATTCTGGAACCCTGGGGACTGGGCATGTGACATCTGTTTAGATTGTGGAATACTGTGCCCCGGGAACCTGACTGAGCCTTGGTTCTGGAACCCTGTGGATTGGGAACATGACTGAGGTTTTATTCTAGAACCCTGTAGCCTGGAAACATAACTGAGGATTGATTCTCGAACCCTGTGGCCTGGGAACATGACATCGGTGGATTCTAGAACCCTGTGGCCTGGGAACATGTCTGAGGTTTGATGGTGGAAACCTGTGGCTTGGCAACATGACTAAGGTTTGATTCTGGAAGACTGTGGCCAGGAAGCATGATATCTGGTTGATTCTGGAAACTTGTGTCCTGGGAACATGACTGAGGTTTGTTTCTGGAAGCCTGTGCCCTGGGAACATGACTGAGGTTTGATTCTGGACACCTGTGTCCTGGGAACATGACTGAGGTTTGATGGTTGAAACCTGTGGCCCGCGCACATGACTCAGGTTTGATTCTGGAACCATGTGTCCTGGGAACATGACTGAGGTTTGATTTTGGAAACCTTTGGCCTGGGAAAATGACTGAGGTTTCATTGTGGAAACATGTGGCCTGGGATCATGACTGAGGTTTGATGGTGGAACACTCTGGCCTGGCAAAATGACTGAGGCTTGATTCTGGAACCCTGTGGCCCGGGAACGTGACTGAGGTTTGATGGCAGAAACCTGTGGCCTGGCAACATGACTGACGTTTGATTCTGGATCCCTGTGGCCTGGGAACATGACTGAGGCGTGATTCTGGAAAACTGTGGCCTGGGAACATGACATCTGTTTAGATTGTGGAATACTGTGCCCCGGGAACCTGACTGAGCCTTGGTTCTGATACCCTGTGGACTGGGAACATGACTGAGGTTTTATTCTGGAACCCTGTAGCCTGGGAACATAACTGAGGATTGATTCTGGAACCCTGTGGCCTGGGAACATGATACCGGTGGATTCTGGAACCCTGGGGACTGGGCATGTGACATCTGTTTAGATTGTGGAATACTGTGCCCCGGGAACCTGACTGAGCCTTGGTTCTGGAACCCTGTGGATTGGGAACATGACTGAGGTTTTATTCTAGAACCCTGTAGCCTGGAAACATAACTGAGGATTGATTCTCGAACCCTGTGGCCTGGGAACATGACATCGGTGGATTCTAGAACCCTGTGGCCTGGGAACATGTCTGAGGTTTGATGGTGGAAACCTGTGGCTTGGCAACATGACTAAGGTTTGATTCTGGAAGACTGTGGCCAGGAAGCATGATACCTGGTTGATTCTGGAAACTTGTGTCCTGGGAACATGACTGAGGTTTGTTTCTGGAAGCCTGTGCCCTGGGAACATGACTGAGGTTTGATTCTGGACACCTGTGTCCTGGGAACATGACTGAGGTTTGATGGTTGAAACCTGTGGCCCGCGAACATGACTCAGGTTTGATTCTGGAACCATGTGTCCTGGGAACATGACTGAGGTTTGATTTTGGAAACCTTTGGCCTGGGAAAATGACTGAGGTTTCATTGTGGAAACATGTGGCCTGGGATCATGACTGAGGTTTGATGGTGGAACACTCTGGCCTGGCAAAATGACTGAGGCTTGATTCTGGAACCCTGTGTCCCGGGAACGTGACTGAGGTTTGATGGCAGAAACCTGTGGCCTGGCAACATGACTGACGTTTGATTCTGGATCCCTGTGGCCTGGGAACATGACTGAGGCGTGATTCTGGAAAACTGTGGCCTGGGAACATGACATCTGTTTAGATTGTGGAATACTGTGCCCCGGGAACCTGACTGAGCCTTGGTTCTGATACCCTGTGGACTGGGAACATGACTGAGGTTTTATTCTGGAACCCTGTAGCCTGGGAACATAACTGAGGATTGATTCTGGAACCCTGTGGCCTGGGAACATGATACCGGTGGATTCTGGAACCCTGGGGACTGGGCATGTGACATCTGTTTAGATTGTGGAATACTGTGCCCCGGGAACCTGACTGAGCCTTGGTTCTGGAACCCTGTGGATTGGGAACATGACTGAGGTTTTATTCTAGAACCCTGTAGCCTGGAAACATAACTGAGGATTGATTCTCGAACCCTGTGGCCTGGGAACATGACATCGGTGGATTCTAGAACCCTGTGGCCTGGGAACATGTCTGAGGTTTGATGGTGGAAACCTGTGGCTTGGCAACATGACTAAGGTTTGATTCTGGAAGACTGTGGCCAGGAAGCATGATATCTGGTTGATTCTGGAAACTTGTGTCCTGGGAACATGACTGAGGTTTGTTTCTGGAAGCCTGTGCCCTGGGAACATGACTGAGGTTTGATTCTGGACACCTGTGTCCTGGGAACATGACTGAGGTTTGATGGTTGAAACCTGTGGCCCGCGCACATGACTCAGGTTTGATTCTGGAACCATGTGTCCTGGGAACATGACTGAGGTTTGATTTTGGAAACCTTTGGCCTGGGAAAATGACTGAGGTTTCATTGTGGAAACATGTGGCCTGGGATCATGACTGAGGTTTGATGGTGGAACACTCTGGCCTGGCAAAATGACTGAGGCTTGATTCTGGAACCCTGTGGCCCGGGAACGTGACTGAGGTTTGATGGCAGAAACCTGTGGCCTGGCAACATGACTGACGTTTGATTCTGGATCCCTGTGGCCTGGGAACATGACTGAGGCGTGATTCTGGAAAACTGTGGCCTGGGAACATGACATCTGTTTAGATTGTGGAATACTGTGCCCCGGGAACCTGACTGAGCCTTGGTTCTGATACCCTGTGGACTGGGAACATGACTGAGGTTTTATTCTGGAACCCTGTAGCCTGGGAACATAACTGAGGATTGATTCTGGAACCCTGTGGCCTGGGAACATGATACCGGTGGATTCTGGAACCCTGGGGACTGGGCATGTGACATCTGTTTAGATTGTGGAATACTGTGCCCCGGGAACCTGACTGAGCCTTGGTTCTGGAACCCTGTGGATTGGGAACATGACTGAGGTTTTATTCTAGAACCCTGTAGCCTGGAAACATAACTGAGGATTGATTCTCGAACCCTGTGGCCTGGGAACATGACATCGGTGGATTCTAGAACCCTGTGGCCTGGGAACATGTCTGAGGTTTGATGGTGGAAACCTGTGGCTTGGCAACATGACTAAGGTTTGATTCTGGAAGACTGTGGCCAGGAAGCATGATACCTGGTTGATTCTGGAAACTTGTGTCCTGGGAACATGACTGAGGTTTGTTTCTGGAAGCCTGTGCCCTGGGAACATGACTGAGGTTTGATTCTGGACACCTGTGTCCTGGGAACATGACTGAGGTTTGATGGTTGAAACCTGTGGCCCGCGAACATGACTCAGGTTTGATTCTGGAACCATGTGTCCTGGGAACATGACTGAGGTTTGATTTTGGAAACCTTTGGCCTGGGAAAATGACTGAGGTTTCATTGTGGAAACATGTGGCCTGGGATCATGACTGAGGTTTGATGGTGGAACACTCTGGCCTGGCAAAATGACTGAGGCTTGATTCTGGAACCCTGTGTCCCGGGAACGTGACTGAGGTTTGATGGCAGAAACCTGTGGCCTGGCAACATGACTGACGTTTGATTCTGGATCCCTGTGGCCTGGGAACATGACTGAGGCGTGATTCTGGAAAACTGTGGCCTGGGAACATGACATCTGTTTAGATTGTGGAATACTGTGCCCCGGGAACCTGACTGAGCCTTGGTTCTGATACCCTGTGGACTGGGAACATGACTGAGGTTTTATTCTGGAACCCTGTAGCCTGGGAACATAACTGAGGATTGATTCTGGAACCCTGTGGCCTGGGAACATGATACCGGTGGATTCTGGAACCCTGGGGACTGGGCATGTGACATCTGTTTAGATTGTGGAATACTGTGCCCCGGGAACCTGACTGAGCCTTGGTTCTGGAACCCTGTGGATTGGGAACATGACTGAGGTTTTATTCTAGAACCCTGTAGCCTGGAAACATAACTGAGGATTGATTCTCGAACCCTGTGGCCTGGGAACATGACATCGGTGGATTCTAGAACCCTGTGGCCTGGGAACATGTCTGAGGTTTGATGGTGGAAACCTGTGGCTTGGCAACATGACTAAGGTTTGATTCTGGAAGACTGTGGCCAGGAAGCATGATATCTGGTTGATTCTGGAAACTTGTGTCCTGGGAACATGACTGAGGTTTGTTTCTGGAAGCCTGTGCCCTGGGAACATGACTGAGGTTTGATTCTGGACACCTGTGTCCTGGGAACATGACTGAGGTTTGATGGTTGAAACCTGTGGCCCGCGCACATGACTCAGGTTTGATTCTGGAACCATGTGTCCTGGGAACATGACTGAGGTTTGATTTTGGAAACCTTTGGCCTGGGAAAATGACTGAGGTTTCATTGTGGAAACATGTGGCCTGGGATCATGACTGAGGTTTGATGGTGGAACACTCTGGCCTGGCAAAATGACTGAGGCTTGATTCTGGAACCCTGTGGCCCGGGAACGTGACTGAGGTTTGATGGCAGAAACCTGTGGCCTGGCAACATGACTGACGTTTGATTCTGGATCCCTGTGGCCTGGGAACATGACTGAGGCGTGATTCTGGAAAACTGTGGCCTGGGAACATGACATCTGTTTAGATTGTGGAATACTGTGCCCCGGGAACCTGACTGAGCCTTGGTTCTGATACCCTGTGGACTGGGAACATGACTGAGGTTTTATTCTGGAACCCTGTAGCCTGGGAACATAACTGAGGATTGATTCTGGAACCCTGTGGCCTGGGAACATGATACCGGTGGATTCTGGAACCCTGGGGACTGGGCATGTGACATCTGTTTAGATTGTGGAATACTGTGCCCCGGGAACCTGACTGAGCCTTGGTTCTGGAACCCTGTGGATTGGGAACATGACTGAGGTTTTATTCTAGAACCCTGTAGCCTGGAAACATAACTGAGGATTGATTCTCGAACCCTGTGGCCTGGGAACATGACATCGGTGGATTCTAGAACCCTGTGGCCTGGGAACATGTCTGAGGTTTGATGGTGGAAACCTGTGGCTTGGCAACATGACTAAGGTTTGATTCTGGAAGACTGTGGCCAGGAAGCATGATACCTGGTTGATTCTGGAAACTTGTGTCCTGGGAACATGACTGAGGTTTGTTTCTGGAAGCCTGTGCCCTGGGAACATGACTGAGGTTTGATTCTGGACACCTGTGTCCTGGGAACATGACTGAGGTTTGATGGTTGAAACCTGTGGCCCGCGAACATGACTCAGGTTTGATTCTGGAACCATGTGTCCTGGGAACATGACTGAGGTTTGATTTTGGAAACCTTTGGCCTGGGAAAATGACTGAGGTTTCATTGTGGAAACATGTGGCCTGGGATCATGACTGAGGTTTGATGGTGGAACACTCTGGCCTGGCAAAATGACTGAGGCTTGATTCTGGAACCCTGTGTCCCGGGAACGTGACTGAGGTTTGATGGCAGAAACCTGTGGCCTGGCAACATGACTGACGTTTGATTCTGGATCCCTGTGGCCTGGGAACATGACTGAGGCGTGATTCTGGAAAACTGTGGCCTGGGAACATGACATCTGTTTAGATTGTGGAATACTGTGCCCCGGGAACCTGACTGAGCCTTGGTTCTGATACCCTGTGGACTGGGAACATGACTGAGGTTTTATTCTGGAACCCTGTAGCCTGGGAACATAACTGAGGATTGATTCTGGAACCCTGTGGCCTGGGAACATGATACCGGTGGATTCTGGAACCCTGGGGACTGGGCATGTGACATCTGTTTAGATTGTGGAATACTGTGCCCCGGGAACCTGACTGAGCCTTGGTTCTGGAACCCTGTGGATTGGGAACATGACTGAGGTTTTATTCTAGAACCCTGTAGCCTGGAAACATAACTGAGGATTGATTCTCGAACCCTGTGGCCTGGGAACATGACATCGGTGGATTCTAGAACCCTGTGGCCTGGGAACATGTCTGAGGTTTGATGGTGGAAACCTGTGGCTTGGCAACATGACTAAGGTTTGATTCTGGAAGACTGTGGCCAGGAAGCATGATATCTGGTTGATTCTGGAAACTTGTGTCCTGGGAACATGACTGAGGTTTGTTTCTGGAAGCCTGTGCCCTGGGAACATGACTGAGGTTTGATTCTGGACACCTGTGTCCTGGGAACATGACTGAGGTTTGATGGTTGAAACCTGTGGCCCGCGCACATGACTCAGGTTTGATTCTGGAACCATGTGTCCTGGGAACATGACTGAGGTTTGATTTTGGAAACCTTTGGCCTGGGAAAATGACTGAGGTTTCATTGTGGAAACATGTGGCCTGGGATCATGACTGAGGTTTGATGGTGGAACACTCTGGCCTGGCAAAATGACTGAGGCTTGATTCTGGAACCCTGTGGCCCGGGAACGTGACTGAGGTTTGATGGCAGAAACCTGTGGCCTGGCAACATGACTGACGTTTGATTCTGGATCCCTGTGGCCTGGGAACATGACTGAGGCGTGATTCTGGAAAACTGTGGCCTGGGAACATGACATCTGTTTAGATTGTGGAATACTGTGCCCCGGGAACCTGACTGAGCCTTGGTTCTGATACCCTGTGGACTGGGAACATGACTGAGGTTTTATTCTGGAACCCTGTAGCCTGGGAACATAACTGAGGATTGATTCTGGAACCCTGTGGCCTGGGAACATGATACCGGTGGATTCTGGAACCCTGGGGACTGGGCATGTGACATCTGTTTAGATTGTGGAATACTGTGCCCCGGGAACCTGACTGAGCCTTGGTTCTGGAACCCTGTGGATTGGGAACATGACTGAGGTTTTATTCTAGAACCCTGTAGCCTGGAAACATAACTGAGGATTGATTCTCGAACCCTGTGGCCTGGGAACATGACATCGGTGGATTCTAGAACCCTGTGGCCTGGGAACATGTCTGAGGTTTGATGGTGGAAACCTGTGGCTTGGCAACATGACTAAGGTTTGATTCTGGAAGACTGTGGCCAGGAAGCATGATACCTGGTTGATTCTGGAAACTTGTGTCCTGGGAACATGACTGAGGTTTGTTTCTGGAAGCCTGTGCCCTGGGAACATGACTGAGGTTTGATTCTGGACACCTGTGTCCTGGGAACATGACTGAGGTTTGATGGTTGAAACCTGTGGCCCGCGAACATGACTCAGGTTTGATTCTGGAACCATGTGTCCTGGGAACATGACTGAGGTTTGATTTTGGAAACCTTTGGCCTGGGAAAATGACTGAGGTTTCATTGTGGAAACATGTGGCCTGGGATCATGACTGAGGTTTGATGGTGGAACACTCTGGCCTGGCAAAATGACTGAGGCTTGATTCTGGAACCCTGTGTCCCGGGAACGTGACTGAGGTTTGATGGCAGAAACCTGTGGCCTGGCAACATGACTGACGTTTGATTCTGGATCCCTGTGGCCTGGGAACATGACTGAGGCGTGATTCTGGAAAACTGTGGCCTGGGAACATGACATCTGTTTAGATTGTGGAATACTGTGCCCCGGGAACCTGACTGAGCCTTGGTTCTGATACCCTGTGGACTGGGAACATGACTGAGGTTTTATTCTGGAACCCTGTAGCCTGGAAACATAACTGAGGATTGATTCTGGAACCCTGTGGCCTGGGAACATGATACCGGTGGATTCTGGAAACCTGGGGACTGGGCATGTGACATCTGTTTAGATTGTGGAATACTGTGCCCCGGGAACCTGACTGAGCCTTGGTTCTGGAACCCTGTGGATTGGGAACATGACTGAGGTTTTATTCTAGAACCCTGTAGCCTGGAAACATAACTGAGGATTGATTCTCGAACCCTGTGGCCTGGGAACATGACATCGGTGGATTCTAGAACCCTGTGGCCTGGGAACATGTCTGAGGTTTGATGGTGGAAACCTGTGGCTTGGCAACATGACTAAGGTTTGATTCTGGAAGACTGTGGCCAGGAAGCATGATATCTGGTTGATTCTGGAAACTTGTGTCCTGGGAACATGACTGAGGTTTGTTTCTGGAAGCCTGTGCCCTGGGAACATGACTGAGGTTTGATTCTGGACACCTGTGTCCTGGGAACATGACTGAGGTTTGATGGTTGAAACCTGTGGCCCGCGCACATGACTCAGGTTTGATTCTGGAACCCTGTGTCCTGGGAACATGACTGAGGTTTGATTTTGGAAACCTTTGGCCTGGGAAAATGACTGAGGTTTCATTGTGGAAACATGTGGCCTGGGATCATGACTGAGGTTTGATGGTGGAACACTCTGGCCTGGCAAAATGACTGAGGCTTGATTCTGGAACCCTGTGGCCCGGGAACATGAGAACGGTTTGATTCTGGAACCCTGTGGCCTTTAACATGACATCGGTGGATTCTGGAACCCTGTGGCCTGGGAACATGAGAACGGTTTGATTCTGGAACCCTGTGGCCTGGGAACATGAGTGAGGATTGATGGTGGAACCTTGTGGCCTGGCAACATGACTGAGGTTTGATACTGGAAGACTGTGGCCAGGAAACATGATATCGGGTTGATTCTGGAAACTTCTGTCCTGGGAACAAGACTGAGGTTTGATTCTGGAACCCTGTGTCCTGGGAATATGACAAAGGTTTGTTGCTGGAAGCCTGTTCCCTGGGTACATGACTGAGGTTTGATTCTGGACACCTGTGTCCTGGGAACATGAGTGATGTTTGATTGTTGAAACCTGTGGCCTGCGAACATGACTCAGGTTTGATTCTGGAACCATGTGTCCTGGGAATATGACTGAGGTTTGATTCTGGAAACCTTTGACCTGAGAAAATGACTGAGGTTTCATTGTGGAAACATGTGGCCTGGGATCATGACTGAGGTTTGATGGTGGAACACTCTGGCCTGGCAAAATGACTGAGGCTTGATTCTGGAACCCTGTGGCCCGGGAACGTGACTGAGGTTTGATGGCAGAAACCTGTGGCCTGGCAACATGACTGACGTTTGATTCTGGATCCCTGTGGCCTGGGAAAATGACTGAGGCGTGATTCTGGAAAACTGTGGCCTGGGAACATGACATCTGTTTAGATTGTGGAACACTGTGCCCCGGGAACCTGACTGAGCCTTGGTTCTGAAACCCTGTGGACTGGGAACATGACTGAGGTTTTATTCTGGAACCCTGTAGCCTGGGAACATAACTGAGGATTGATTCTGGAACCCTGTGGCCTGGGAACATGATACCGGTGGATTCTGGAACCCTGGGGACTGGGCATGTGACATCTGTTTAGATTGTGGAATACTGTGCCCCGGGAACCTGACTGAGCCTTGGTTCTGGAACCCTGTGGATTGGGAACATGACTGAGGTTTTATTCTAGAACCCTGTAGCCTGGAAACATAACTGAGGATTGATTCTCGAACCCTGTGGCCTGGGAACATGACATCGGTGGATTCTAGAACCCTGTGGCCTGGGAACATGTCTGAGGTTTGATGGTGGAAACCTGTGGCTTGGCAACATGACTAAGGTTTGATTCTGGAAGACTGTGGCCAGGAAGCATGATACCTGGTTGATTCTGGAAACTTGTGTCCTGGGAACATGACTGAGGTTTGTTTCTGGAAGCCTGTGCCCTGGGAACATGACTGAGGTTTGATTCTGGACACCTGTGTCCTGGGAACATGACTGAGGTTTGATGGTTGAAACCTGTGGCCCGCGCACATGACTCAGGTTTGATTCTGGAACCATGTGTCCTGGGAACATGACTGAGGTTTGATTTTGGAAACCTTTGGCCTGGGAAAATGACTGAGGTTTCATTGTGGAAACATGTGGCCTGGGATCATGACTGAGGTTTGATGGTGGAACACTCTGGCCTGGCAAAATGACTGAGGCTTGATTCTGGAACCCTGTGTCCCGGGAACGTGACTGAGGTTTGATGGCAGAAACCTGTGGCCTGGCAACATGACTGACGTTTGATTCTGGATCCCTGTGGCCTGGGAACATGACTGAGGCGTGATTCTGGAAAACTGTGGCCTGGGAACATGACATCTGTTTAGATTGTGGAATACTGTGCCCCGGGAACCTGACTGAGCCTTGGTTCTGATACCCTGTGGACTGGGAACATGACTGAGGTTTTATTCTGGAACCCTGTAGCCTGGGAACATAACTGAGGATTGATTCTGGAACCCTGTGGCCTGGGAACATGATACCGATGGATTCTGGAACCCTGGGGACTGGGCATGTGACATCTGTTTAGATTGTGGAATACTGTGCCCCGGGAACCTGACTGAGCCTTGGTTCTGGAACCCTGTGGATTGGGAACATGACTGAGGTTTTATTCTAGAACCCTGTAGCCTGGAAACATAACTGAGGATTGATTCTCGAACCCTGTGGCCTGGGAACATGACATCGGTGGATTCTAGAACCCTGTGGCCTGGGAACATGTCTGAGGTTTGATGGTGGAAACCTGTGGCTTGGCAACATGACTAAGGTTTGATTCTGGAAGACTGTGGCCAGGAAGCATGATATCTGGTTGATTCTGGAAACTTGTGTCCTGGGAACATGACTGAGGTTTGTTTCTGGAAGCCTGTGCCCTGGGAACATGACTGAGGTTTGATTCTGGACACCTGTGTCCTGGGAACATGACTGAGGTTTGATGGTTGAAACCTGTGGCCCGCGCACATGACTCAGGTTTGATTCTGGAACCATGTGTCCTGGGAACATGACTGAGGTTTGATTTTGGAAACCTTTGGCCTGGGAAAATGACTGAGGTTTCATTGTGGAAACATGTGGCCTGGGATCATGACTGAGGTTTGATGGTGGAACACTCTGGCCTGGCAAAATGACTGAGGCTTGATTCTGGAACCCTGTGGCCCGGGAACATGAGAACGGTTTGATTCTGGAACCCTGTGGCCTTTAACATGACATCGGTGGATTCTGGAACCCTGTGGCCTGGGAACATGAGAACGGTTTGATTCTGGAACCCTGTGGCCTGGGAACATGAGTGAGGATTGATGGTGGAACCCTGTGGCCTGGCAACATGACTGAGGTTTGATACTGGAAGACTGTGGCCAGGAAACATGATATCGGGTTGATTCTGGAAACTTCTGTCCTGGGAACAAGACTGAGGTTTGATTCTGGAACCCTGTGTCCTGGGAATATGACAAAGGTTTGTTGCTGGAAGCCTGTTCCCTGGGTACATGACTGAGGTTTGATTCTGGACACCTGTGTCCTGGGAACATGAGTGATGTTTGATTGTTGAAACCTGTGGCCTGCGAACATGACTCAGGTTTGATTCTGGAACCATGTGTCCTGGGAATATGACTGAGGTTTGATTCTGGAAACCTTTGGCCTGAGAAAATGACTGAGGTTTCATTGTGGAAACATGTGGCCTGGGATCATGACTGAGGTTTGATGGTGGAACACTCTGGCCTGGCAAAATGACTGAGGCTTGATTCTGGAACCCTGTGGCCCGGGAACGTGACTGAGGTTTGATGGCAGAAACCTGTGGCCTGGCAACATGACTGACGTTTGATTCTGGATCCCTGTGGCCTGGGAACATGACTGAGGCGTGATTCTGGAAAACTGTGGCCTGGGAACATGACATCTGTTTAGATTGTGGAATACTGTGCCCCGGGAACCTGACTGAGCCTTGGTTCTGATACCCTGTGGACTGGGAACATGACTGAGGTTTTATTCTGGAACCCTGTAGCCTGGAAACATAACTGAGGATTGATTCTGGAACCCTGTGGCCTGGGAACATGATACCAGTGGATTCTGGAACCCTGGGGACTGGGCATGTGACATCTGTTTAGATTGTGGAATACTGTGCCCCGGGAACCTGACTGAGCCTTGGTTCTGGAACCCTGTGGATTGGGAACATGACTGAGGTTTTATTCTAGAACCCTGTAGCCTGGAAACATAACTGAGGATTGATTCTCGAACCCTGTGGCCTGGGAACATGACATCGGTGGATTCTAGAACCCTGTGGCCTGGGAACATGTCTGAGGTTTGATGGTGGAAACCTGTGGCTTGGCAACATGACTAAGGTTTGATTCTGGAAGACTGTGGCCAGGAAGCATGATATCTGGTTGATTCTGGAAACTTGTGTCCTGGGAACATGACTGAGGTTTGTTTCTGGAAGCCTGTGCCCTGGGAACATGACTGAGGTTTGATTCTGGACACCTGTGTCCTGGGAACATGACTGAGGTTTGATGGTTGAAACCTGTGGCCCGCGCACATGACTCAGGTTTGATTCTGGAACCATGTGTCCTGGGAACATGACTGAGGTTTGATTTTGGAAACCTTTGGCCTGGGAAAATGACTGAGGTTTCATTGTGGAAACATGTGGCCTGGGATCATGACTGAGGTTTGATGGTGGAACACTCTGGCCTGGCAAAATGACTGAGGCTTGATTCTGGAACCCTGTGTCCCGGGAACGTGACTGAGGTTTGATGGCAGAAACCTGTGGCCTGGCAACATGACTGACGTTTGATTCTGGATCCCTGTGGCCTGGGAACATGACTGAGGCGTGATTCTGGAAAACTGTGGCCTGGGAACATGACATCTGTTTAGATTGTGGAATACTGTGCCCCGGGAACCTGACTGAGCCTTGGTTCTGGTACCCTGTGGACTGGGAACATGACTGAGGTTTTATTCTGGAACCCTGTAGCCTGGGAACATAACTGAGGATTGATTCTGGAACCCTGTGGCCTGGGAACATGATACCGGTGGATTCTGGAACCCTGGGGACTGGGCATGTGACATCTGTTTAGATTGTGGAATACTGTGCCCCGGGAACCTGACTGAGCCTTGGTTCTGGAACCCTGTGGATTGGGAACATGACTGAGGTTTTATTCTAGAACCCTGTAGCCTGGAAACATAACTGAGGATTGATTCTCGAACCCTGTGGCCTGGGAACATGACATCGGTGGATTCTAGAACCCTGTGGCCTGGGAACATGTCTGAGGTTTGATGGTGGAAACCTGTGGCTTGGCAACATGACTAAGGTTTGATTCTGGAAGACTGTGGCCAGGAAGCATGATACCTGGTTGATTCTGGAAACTTGTGTCCTGGGAACATGACTGAGGTTTGTTTCTGGAAGCCTGTGCCCTGGGAACATGACTGAGGTTTGATTCTGGACACCTGTGTCCTGGGAACATGACTGAGGTTTGATGGTTGAAACCTGTGGCCCGCGAACATGACTCAGGTTTGATTCTGGAACCATGTGTCCTGGGAACATGACTGAGGTTTGATTTTGGAAACCTTTGGCCTGGGAAAATGACTGAGGTTTCATTGTGGAAACATGTGGCCTGGGATCATGACTGAGGTTTGATGGTGGAACACTCTGGCCTGGCAAAATGACTGAGGCTTGATTCTGGAACCCTGTGGCCCGGGAACGTGACTGAGGTTTGATGGCAGAAACCTGTGGCCTGGCGACATGACTGACGTTTGATTCTGGATCCCTGTGGCCTGGGAACATGACTGAGGCGTGATTCTGGAAAACTGTGGCCTGGGAACATGACATCTGTTTAGATTGTGGAATACTGTGCCCCGGGAACCTGACTGAGCCTTGGTTCTGATACCCTGTGGACTGGGAACATGACTGAGGTTTTATTCTGGAACCCTGTAGCCTGGAAACATAACTGAGGATTGATTCTGGAACCCTGTGGCCTGGGAACATGATACCGGTGGATTCTGGAACCCTGGGGACTGGGCATGTGACATCTGTTTAGATTGTGGAATACTGTGCCCCGGGAACCTGACTGAGCCTTGGTTCTGGAACCCTGTGGATTGGGAACATGACTGAGGTTTTATTCTAGAACCCTGTAGCCTGGAAACATAACTGAGGATTGATTCTCGAACCCTGTGGCCTGGGAACATGACATCGGTGGATTCTAGAACCCTGTGGCCTGGGAACATGTCTGAGGTTTGATGGTGGAAACCTGTGGCTTGGCAACATGACTAAGGTTTGATTCTGGAAGACTGTGGCCAGGAAGCATGATATCTGGTTGATTCTGGAAACTTGTGTCCTGGGAACATGACTGAGGTTTGTTTCTGGAAGCCTGTGCCCTGGGAACATGACTGAGGTTTGATTCTGGACACCTGTGTCCTGGGAACATGACTGAGGTTTGATGGTTGAAACCTGTGGCCCGCGCACATGACTCAGGTTTGATTCTGGAACCATGTGTCCTGGGAACATGACTGAGGTTTGATTTTGGAAACCTTTGGCCTGGGAAAATGACTGAGGTTTCATTGTGGAAACATGTGGCCTGGGATCATGACTGAGGTTTGATGGTGGAACACTCTGGCCTGGCAAAATGACTGAGGCTTGATTCTGGAACCCTGTGGCCCGGGAACATGAGAACGGTTTGATTCTGGAACCCTGTGGCCTTTAACATGACATCGGTGGATTCTGGAACCCTGTGGCCTGGGAACATGAGAACGGTTTGATTCTGGAACCCTGTGGCCTGGGAACATGAGTGAGGATTGATGGTGGAACCCTGTGGCCTGGCAACATGACTGAGGTTTGATACTGGAAGACTGTGGCCAGGAAACATGATATCGGGTTGATTCTGGAAACTTCTGTCCTGGGAACAAGACTGAGGTTTGATTCTGGAACCCTGTGTCCTGGGAATATGACAAAGGTTTGTTGCTGGAAGCCTGTTCCCTGGGTACATGACTGAGGTTTGATTCTGGACACCTGTGTCCTGGGAACATGAGTGATGTTTGATTGTTGAAACCTGTGGCCTGCGAACGTGACTCAGGTTTGATTCTGGAACCATGTGTCCTGGGAATATGACTGAGGTTTGATTCTGGAAACCTTTGGCCTGAGAAAATGACTGAGGTTTCATTGTGGAAACATGTGGCCTGGGATCATGACTGAGGTTTGATGGTGGAACACTCTGGCCTGGCAAAATGACTGAGGCTTGATTCTGGAACCCTGTGGCCCGGGAACGTGACTGAGGTTTGATGGCAGAAACCTGTGGCCTGGCAACATGACTGACGTTTGATTCTGGATCCCTGTGGCCTGGGAACATGACTGAGGCGTGATTCTGGAAAACTGTGGCCTGGGAACATGACATCTGTTTAGATTGTGGAATACTGTGCCCCGGGAACCTGACTGAGCCTTGGTTCTGATACCCTGTGGACTGGGAACATGACTGAGGTTTTATTCTGGAACCCTGTAGCCTGGAAACATAACTGAGGATTGATTCTGGAACCCTGTGGCCTGGGAACATGATACCAGTGGATTCTGGAACCCTGGGGACTGGGCATGTGACATCTGTTTAGATTGTGGAATACTGTGCCCCGGGAAACTGACTGAGCCTTGGTTCTGGAACCCTGTGGATTGGGAACATGACTGAGGTTTTATTCTAGAACCCTGTAGCCTGGAAACATAACTGAGGATTGATTCTCGAACCCTGTGGCCTGGGAACATGACATCGGTGGATTCTAGAACCCTGTGGCCTGGGAACATGTCTGAGGTTTGATGGTGGAAACCTGTGGCTTGGCAACATGACTAAGGTTTGATTCTGGAAGACTGTGGCCAGGAAGCATGATATCTGGTTGATTCTGGAAACTTGTGTCCTGGGAACATGACTGAGGTTTGTTTCTGGAAGCCTGTGCCCTGGGAACATGACTGAGGTTTGATTCTGGACACCTGTGTCCTGGGAACATGACTGAGGTTTGATGGTTGAAACCTGTGGCCCGCGCACATGACTCAGGTTTGATTCTGGAACCATGTGTCCTGGGAACATGACTGAGGTTTGATTTTGGAAACCTTTGGCCTGGGAAAATGACTGAGGTTTCATTGTGGAAACATGTGGCCTGGGATCATGACTGAGGTTTGATGGTGGAACACTCTGGCCTGGCAAAATGACTGAGGCTTGATTCTGGAACCCTGTGTCCCGGGAACGTGACTGAGGTTTGATGGCAGAAACCTGTGGCCTGGCAACATGACTGACGTTTGATTCTGGATCCCTGTGGCCTGGGAACATGACTGAGGCGTGATTCTGGAAAACTGTGGCCTGGGAACATGACATCTGTTTAGATTGTGGAATACTGTGCCCCGGGAACCTGACTGAGCCTTGGTTCTGATACCCTGTGGACTGGGAACATGACTGAGGTTTTATTCTGGAACCCTGTAGCCTGGGAACATAACTGAGGATTGATTCTGGAACCCTGTGGCCTGGGAACATGATACCGGTGGATTCTGGAACCCTGGGGACTGGGCATGTGACATCTGTTTAGATTGTGGAATACTGTGCCCCGGGAACCTGACTGAGCCTTGGTTCTGGAACCCTGTGGATTGGGAACATGACTGAGGTTTTATTCTAGAACCCTGTAGCCTGGAAACATAACTGAGGATTGATTCTCGAACCCTGTGGCCTGGGAACATGACATCGGTGGATTCTAGAACCCTGTGGCCTGGGAACATGTCTGAGGTTTGATGGTGGAAACCTGTGGCTTGGCAACATGACTAAGGTTTGATTCTGGAAGACTGTGGCCAGGAAGCATGATACCTGGTTGATTCTGGAAACTTGTGTCCTGGGAACATGACTGAGGTTTGTTTCTGGAAGCCTGTGCCCTGGGAACATGACTGAGGTTTGATTCTGGACACCTGTGTCCTGGGAACATGACTGAGGTTTGATGGTTGAAACCTGTGGCCCGCGAACATGACTCAGGTTTGATTCTGGAACCATGTGTCCTGGGAACATGACTGAGGTTTGATTTTGGAAACCTTTGGCCTGGGAAAATGACTGAGGTTTCATTGTGGAAACATGTGGCCTGGGATCATGACTGAGGTTTGATGGTGGAACACTCTGGCCTGGCAAAATGACTGAGGCTTGATTCTGGAACCCTGTGGCCCGGGAACGTGACTGAGGTTTGATGGCAGAAACCTGTGGCCTGGCGACATGACTGACGTTTGATTCTGGATCCCTGTGGCCTGGGAACATGACTGAGGCGTGATTCTGGAAAACTGTGGCCTGGGAACATGACATCTGTTTAGATTGTGGAATACTGTGCCCCGGGAACCTGACTGAGCCTTGGTTCTGATACCCTGTGGACTGGGAACATGACTGAGGTTTTATTCTGGAACCCTGTAGCCTGGAAACATAACTGAGGATTGATTCTGGAACCCTGTGGCCTGGGAACATGATACCGGTGGATTCTGGAACCCTGGGGACTGGGCATGTGACATCTGTTTAGATTGTGGAATACTGTGCCCCGGGAACCTGACTGAGCCTTGGTTCTGGAACCCTGTGGATTGGGAACATGACTGAGGTTTTATTCTAGAACCCTGTAGCCTGGAAACATAACTGAGGATTGATTCTCGAACCCTGTGGCCTGGGAACATGACATCGGTGGATTCTAGAACCCTGTGGCCTGGGAACATGTCTGAGGTTTGATGGTGGAAACCTGTGGCTTGGCAACATGACTAAGGTTTGATTCTGGAAGACTGTGGCCAGGAAGCATGATATCTGGTTGATTCTGGAAACTTGTGTCCTGGGAACATGACTGAGGTTTGTTTCTGGAAGCCTGTGCCCTGGGAACATGACTGAGGTTTGATTCTGGACACCTGTGTCCTGGGAACATGACTGAGGTTTGATGGTTGAAACCTGTGGCCCGCGCACATGACTCAGGTTTGATTCTGGAACCATGTGTCCTGGGAACATGACTGAGGTTTGATTTTGGAAACCTTTGGCCTGGGAAAATGACTGAGGTTTCATTGTGGAAACATGTGGCCTGGGATCATGACTGAGGTTTGATGGTGGAACACTCTGGCCTGGCAAAATGACTGAGGCTTGATTCTGGAACCCTGTGTCCCGGGAACGTGACTGAGGTTTGATGGCAGAAACCTGTGGCCTGGCAACATGACTGACGTTTGATTCTGGATCCCTGTGGCCTGGGAACATGACTGAGGCGTGATTCTGGAAAACTGTGGCCTGGGAACATGACATCTGTTTAGATTGTGGAATACTGTGCCCCGGGAACCTGACTGAGCCTTGGTTCTGATACCCTGTGGACTGGGAACATGACTGAGGTTTTATTCTGGAACCCTGTAGCCTGGGAACATAACTGAGGATTGATTCTGGAACCCTGTGGCCTGGGAACATGATACCGGTGGATTCTGGAACCCTGGGGACTGGGCATGTGACATCTGTTTAGATTGTGGAATACTGTGCCCCGGGAACCTGACTGAGCCTTGGTTCTGGAACCCTGTGGATTGGGAACATGACTGAGGTTTTATTCTAGAACCCTGTAGCCTGGAAACATAACTGAGGATTGATTCTCGAACCCTGTGGCCTGGGAACATGACATCGGTGGATTCTAGAACCCTGTGGCCTGGGAACATGTCTGAGGTTTGATGGTGGAAACCTGTGGCTTGGCAACATGACTAAGGTTTGATTCTGGAAGACTGTGGCCAGGAAGCATGATACCTGGTTGATTCTGGAAACTTGTGTCCTGGGAACATGACTGAGGTTTGTTTCTGGAAGCCTGTGCCCTGGGAACATGACTGAGGTTTGATTCTGGACACCTGTGTCCTGGGAACATGACTGAGGTTTGATGGTTGAAACCTGTGGCCCGCGAACATGACTCAGGTTTGATTCTGGAACCATGTGTCCTGGGAACATGACTGAGGTTTGATTTTGGAAACCTTTGGCCTGGGAAAATGACTGAGGTTTCATTGTGGAAACATGTGGCCTGGGATCATGACTGAGGTTTGATGGTGGAACACTCTGGCCTGGCAAAATGACTGAGGCTTGATTCTGGAACCCTGTGGCCCGGGAACGTGACTGAGGTTTGATGGCAGAAACCTGTGGCCTGGCAACATGACTGACGTTTGATTCTGGATCCCTGTGGCCTGGGAACATGACTGAGGCGTGATTCTGGAAAACTGTGGCCTGGGAACATGACATCTGTTTAGATTGTGGAATACTGTGCCCCGGGAACCTGACTGAGCCTTGGTTCTGATACCCTGTGGACTGGGAACATGACTGAGGTTTTATTCTGGAACCCTGTAGCCTGGAAACATAACTGAGGATTGATTCTGGAACCCTGTGGCCTGGGAACATGATACCGGTGGATTCTGGAACCCTGGGGACTGGGCATGTGACATCTGTTTAGATTGTGGAATACTGTGCCCCGGGAACCTGACTGAGCCTTGGTTCTGGAACCCTGTGGATTGGGAACATGACTGAGGTTTTATTCTAGAACCCTGTAGCCTGGAAACATAACTGAGGATTGATTCTCGAACCCTGTGGCCTGGGAACATGACATCGGTGGATTCTAGAACCCTGTGGCCTGGGAACATGTCTGAGGTTTGATGGTGGAAACCTGTGGCTTGGCAACATGACTAAGGTTTGATTCTGGAAGACTGTGGCCAGGAAGCATGATATCTGGTTGATTCTGGAAACTTGTGTCCTGGGAACATGACTGAGGTTTGTTTCTGGAAGCCTGTGCCCTGGGAACATGACTGAGGTTTGATTCTGGACACCTGTGTCCTGGGAACATGACTGAGGTTTGATGGTTGAAACCTGTGGCCCGCGCACATGACTCAGGTTTGATTCTGGAACCATGTGTCCTGGGAACATGACTGAGGTTTGATTTTGGAAACCTTTGGCCTGGGAAAATGACTGAGGTTTCATTGTGGAAACATGTGGCCTGGGATCATGACTGAGGTTTGATGGTGGAACACTCTGGCCTGGCAAAATGACTGAGGCTTGATTCTGGAACCCTGTGTCCCGGGAACGTGACTGAGGTTTGATGGCAGAAACCTGTGGCCTGGCAACATGACTGACGTTTGATTCTGGATCCCTGTGGCCTGGGAACATGACTGAGGCGTGATTCTGGAAAACTGTGGCCTGGGAACATGACATCTGTTTAGATTGTGGAATACTGTGCCCCGGGAACCTGACTGAGCCTTGGTTCTGATACCCTGTGGACTGGGAACATGACTGAGGTTTTATTCTGGAACCCTGTAGCCTGGGAACATAACTGAGGATTGATTCTGGAACCCTGTGGCCTGGGAACATGATACCGGTGGATTCTGGAACCCTGGGGACTGGGCATGTGACATCTGTTTAGATTGTGGAATACTGTGCCCCGGGAACCTGACTGAGCCTTGGTTCTGGAACCCTGTGGATTGGGAACATGACTGAGGTTTTATTCTAGAACCCTGTAGCCTGGAAACATAACTGAGGATTGATTCTCGAACCCTGTGGCCTGGGAACATGACATCGGTGGATTCTAGAACCCTGTGGCCTGGGAACATGTCTGAGGTTTGATGGTGGAAACCTGTGGCTTGGCAACATGACTAAGGTTTGATTCTGGAAGACTGTGGCCAGGAAGCATGATACCTGGTTGATTCTGGAAACTTGTGTCCTGGGAACATGACTGAGGTTTGTTTCTGGAAGCCTGTGCCCTGGGAACATGACTGAGGTTTGATTCTGGACACCTGTGTCCTGGGAACATGACTGAGGTTTGATGGTTGAAACCTGTGGCCCGCGAACATGACTCAGGTTTGATTCTGGAACCATGTGTCCTGGGAACATGACTGAGGTTTGATTTTGGAAACCTTTGGCCTGGGAAAATGACTGAGGTTTCATTGTGGAAACATGTGGCCTGGGATCATGACTGAGGTTTGATGGTGGAACACTCTGGCCTGGCAAAATGACTGAGGCTTGATTCTGGAACCCTGTGTCCCGGGAACGTGACTGAGGTTTGATGGCAGAAACCTGTGGCCTGGCAACATGACTGACGTTTGATTCTGGATCCCTGTGGCCTGGGAACATGACTGAGGCGTGATTCTGGAAAACTGTGGCCTGGGAACATGACATCTGTTTAGATTGTGGAATACTGTGCCCCGGGAACCTGACTGAGCCTTGGTTCTGATACCCTGTGGACTGGGAACATGACTGAGGTTTTATTCTGGAACCCTGTAGCCTGGAAACATAACTGAGGATTGATTCTGGAACCCTGTGGCCTGGGAACATGATACCGGTGGATTCTGGAACCCTGGGGACTGGGCATGTGACATCTGTTTAGATTGTGGAATACTGTGCCCCGGGAACCTGACTGAGCCTTGGTTCTGGAACCCTGTGGATTGGGAACATGACTGAGGTTTTATTCTAGAACCCTGTAGCCTGGAAACATAACTGAGGATTGATTCTCGAACCCTGTGGCCTGGGAACATGACATCGGTGGATTCTAGAACCCTGTGGCCTGGGAACATGTCTGAGGTTTGATGGTGGAAACCTGTGGCTTGGCAACATGACTAAGGTTTGATTCTGGAAGACTGTGGCCAGGAAGCATGATATCTGGTTGATTCTGGAAACTTGTGTCCTGGGAACATGACTGAGGTTTGTTTCTGGAAGCCTGTGCCCTGGGAACATGACTGAGGTTTGATTCTGGACACCTGTGTCCTGGGAACATGACTGAGGTTTGATGGTTGAAACCTGTGGCCCGCGCACATGACTCAGGTTTGATTCTGGAACCATGTGTCCTGGGAACATGACTGAGGTTTGATTTTGGAAACCTTTGGCCTGGGAAAATGACTGAGGTTTCATTGTGGAAACATGTGGCCTGGGATCATGACTGAGGTTTGATGGTGGAACACTCTGGCCTGGCAAAATGACTGAGGCTTGATTCTGGAACCCTGTGTCCCGGGAACGTGACTGAGGTTTGATGGCAGAAACCTGTGGCCTGGCAACATGACTGACGTTTGATTCTGGATCCCTGTGGCCTGGGAACATGACTGAGGCGTGATTCTGGAAAACTGTGGCCTGGGAACATGACATCTGTTTAGATTGTGGAATACTGTGCCCCGGGAACCTGACTGAGCCTTGGTTCTGATACCCTGTGGACTGGGAACATGACTGAGGTTTTATTCTGGAACCCTGTAGCCTGGGAACATAACTGAGGATTGATTCTGGAACCCTGTGGCCTGGGAACATGATACCGGTGGATTCTGGAACCCTGGGGACTGGGCATGTGACATCTGTTTAGATTGTGGAATACTGTGCCCCGGGAACCTGACTGAGCCTTGGTTCTGGAACCCTGTGGATTGGGAACATGACTGAGGTTTTATTCTAGAACCCTGTAGCCTGGAAACATAACTGAGGATTGATTCTCGAACCCTGTGGCCTGGGAACATGACATCGGTGGATTCTAGAACCCTGTGGCCTGGGAACATGTCTGAGGTTTGATGGTGGAAACCTGTGGCTTGGCAACATGACTAAGGTTTGATTCTGGAAGACTGTGGCCAGGAAGCATGATACCTGGTTGATTCTGGAAACTTGTGTCCTGGGAACATGACTGAGGTTTGTTTCTGGAAGCCTGTGCCCTGGGAACATGACTGAGGTTTGATTCTGGACACCTGTGTCCTGGGAACATGACTGAGGTTTGATGGTTGAAACCTGTGGCCCGCGAACATGACTCAGGTTTGATTCTGGAACCATGTGTCCTGGGAACATGACTGAGGTTTGATTTTGGAAACCTTTGGCCTGGGAAAATGACTGAGGTTTCATTGTGGAAACATGTGGCCTGGGATCATGACTGAGGTTTGATGGTGGAACACTCTGGCCTGGCAAAATGACTGAGGCTTGATTCTGGAACCCTGTGTCCCGGGAACGTGACTGAGGTTTGATGGCAGAAACCTGTGGCCTGGCAACATGACTGACGTTTGATTCTGGATCCCTGTGGCCTGGGAACATGACTGAGGCGTGATTCTGGAAAACTGTGGCCTGGGAACATGACATCTGTTTAGATTGTGGAATACTGTGCCCCGGGAACCTGACTGAGCCTTGGTTCTGATACCCTGTGGACTGGGAACATGACTGAGGTTTTATTCTGGAACCCTGTAGCCTGGGAACATAACTGAGGATTGATTCTGGAACCCTGTGGCCTGGGAACATGATACCGGTGGATTCTGGAACCCTGGGGACTGGGCATGTGACATCTGTTTAGATTGTGGAATACTGTGCCCCGGGAACCTGACTGAGCCTTGGTTCTGGAACCCTGTGGATTGGGAACATGACTGAGGTTTTATTCTAGAACCCTGTAGCCTGGAAACATAACTGAGGATTGATTCTCGAACCCTGTGGCCTGGGAACATGACATCGGTGGATTCTAGAACCCTGTGGCCTGGGAACATGTCTGAGGTTTGATGGTGGAAACCTGTGGCTTGGCAACATGACTAAGGTTTGATTCTGGAAGACTGTGGCCAGGAAGCATGATATCTGGTTGATTCTGGAAACTTGTGTCCTGGGAACATGACTGAGGTTTGTTTCTGGAAGCCTGTGCCCTGGGAACATGACTGAGGTTTGATTCTGGACACCTGTGTCCTGGGAACATGACTGAGGTTTGATGGTTGAAACCTGTGGCCCGCGCACATGACTCAGGTTTGATTCTGGAACCATGTGTCCTGGGAACATGACTGAGGTTTGATTTTGGAAACCTTTGGCCTGGGAAAATGACTGAGGTTTCATTGTGGAAACATGTGGCCTGGGATCATGACTGAGGTTTGATGGTGGAACACTCTGGCCTGGCAAAATGACTGAGGCTTGATTCTGGAACCCTGTGGCCCGGGAACGTGACTGAGGTTTGATGGCAGAAACCTGTGGCCTGGCAACATGACTGACGTTTGATTCTGGATCCCTGTGGCCTGGGAACATGACTGAGGCGTGATTCTGGAAAACTGTGGCCTGGGAACATGACATCTGTTTAGATTGTGGAATACTGTGCCCCGGGAACCTGACTGAGCCTTGGTTCTGATACCCTGTGGACTGGGAACATGACTGAGGTTTTATTCTGGAACCCTGTAGCCTGGGAACATAACTGAGGATTGATTCTGGAACCCTGTGGCCTGGGAACATGATACCGGTGGATTCTGGAACCCTGGGGACTGGGCATGTGACATCTGTTTAGATTGTGGAATACTGTGCCCCGGGAACCTGACTGAGCCTTGGTTCTGGAACCCTGTGGATTGGGAACATGACTGAGGTTTTATTCTAGAACCCTGTAGCCTGGAAACATAACTGAGGATTGATTCTCGAACCCTGTGGCCTGGGAACATGACATCGGTGGATTCTAGAACCCTGTGGCCTGGGAACATGTCTGAGGTTTGATGGTGGAAACCTGTGGCTTGGCAACATGACTAAGGTTTGATTCTGGAAGACTGTGGCCAGGAAGCATGATACCTGGTTGATTCTGGAAACTTGTGTCCTGGGAACATGACTGAGGTTTGTTTCTGGAAGCCTGTGCCCTGGGAACATGACTGAGGTTTGATTCTGGACACCTGTGTCCTGGGAACATGACTGAGGTTTGATGGTTGAAACCTGTGGCCCGCGAACATGACTCAGGTTTGATTCTGGAACCATGTGTCCTGGGAACATGACTGAGGTTTGATTTTGGAAACCTTTGGCCTGGGAAAATGACTGAGGTTTCATTGTGGAAACATGTGGCCTGGGATCATGACTGAGGTTTGATGGTGGAACACTCTGGCCTGGCAAAATGACTGAGGCTTGATTCTGGAACCCTGTGTCCCGGGAACGTGACTGAGGTTTGATGGCAGAAACCTGTGGCCTGGCAACATGACTGACGTTTGATTCTGGATCCCTGTGGCCTGGGAACATGACTGAGGCGTGATTCTGGAAAACTGTGGCCTGGGAACATGACATCTGTTTAGATTGTGGAATACTGTGCCCCGGGAACCTGACTGAGCCTTGGTTCTGATACCCTGTGGACTGGGAACATGACTGAGGTTTTATTCTGGAACCCTGTAGCCTGGAAACATAACTGAGGATTGATTCTGGAACCCTGTGGCCTGGGAACATGATACCGGTGGATTCTGGAACCCTGGGGACTGGGCATGTGACATCTGTTTAGATTGTGGAATACTGTGCCCCGGGAACCTGACTGAGCCTTGGTTCTGGAACCCTGTGGATTGGGAACATGACTGAGGTTTTATTCTAGAACCCTGTAGCCTGGAAACATAACTGAGGATTGATTCTCGAACCCTGTGGCCTGGGAACATGACATCGGTGGATTCTAGAACCCTGTGGCCTGGGAACATGTCTGAGGTTTGATGGTGGAAACCTGTGGCTTGGCAACATGACTAAGGTTTGATTCTGGAAGACTGTGCCCTGGGAACATGACTGAGGTTTGATTCTGGACACCTGTGTCCTGGGAACATGACTGAGGTTTGATGGTTGAAACCTGTGGCCCGCGCACATGACTCAGGTTTGATTCTGGAACCATGTGTCCTGGGAACATGACTGAGGTTTGATTTTGGAAACCTTTGGCCTGGGAAAATGACTGAGGTTTCATTGTGGAAACATGTGGCCTGGGATCATGACTGAGGTTTGATGGTGGAACACTCTGGCCTGGCAAAATGACTGAGGCTTGATTCTGGAACCCTGTGTCCCGGGAACGTGACTGAGGTTTGATGGCAGAAACCTGTGGCCTGGCAACATGACTGACGTTTGATTCTGGATCCCTGTGGCCTGGGAACATGACTGAGGCGTGATTCTGGAAAACTGTGGCCTGGGAACATGACATCTGTTTAGATTGTGGAATACTGTGCCCCGGGAACCTGACTGAGCCTTGGTTCTGATACCCTGTGGACTGGGAACATGACTGAGGTTTTATTCTGGAACCCTGTAGCCTGGGAACATAACTGAGGATTGATTCTGGAACCCTGTGGCCTGGGAACATGATACCGGTGGATTCTGGAACCCTGGGGACTGGGCATGTGACATCTGTTTAGATTGTGGAATACTGTGCCCCGGGAACCTGACTGAGCCTTGGTTCTGGAACCCTGTGGATTGGGAACATGACTGAGGTTTTATTCTAGAACCCTGTAGCCTGGAAACATAACTGAGGATTGATTCTCGAACCCTGTGGCCTGGGAACATGACATCGGTGGATTCTAGAACCCTGTGGCCTGGGAACATGTCTGAGGTTTGATGGTGGAAACCTGTGGCTTGGCAACATGACTAAGGTTTGATTCTGGAAGACTGTGGCCAGGAAGCATGATATCTGGTTGATTCTGGAAACTTGTCTCCTGGGAACATGACTGAGGTTTGTTTCTGGAAGCCTGTGCCCTGGGAACATGACTGAGGTTTGATTCTGGACACCTGTGTCCTGGGAACATGACTGAGGTTTGATGGTTGAAACCTGTGGCCCGCGCACATGACTCAGGTTTGATTCTGGAACCATGTGTCCTGGGAACATGACTGAGGTTTGATTTTGGAAACCTTTGGCCTGGGAAAATGACTGAGGTTTCATTGTGGAAACATGTGGCCTGGGATCATGACTGAGGTTTGATGGTGGAACACTCTGGCCTGGCAAAATGACTGAGGCTTGATTCTGGAACCCTGTGGCCCGGGAACATGAGAACGGTTTGATTCTGGAACCCTGTGGCCTTTAACATGACATCGGTGGATTCTGGAACCCTGTGGCCTGGGAACATGAGAACGGTTTGATTCTGGAACCCTGTGGCCTGGGAACATGAGTGAGGATTGATGGTGGAAACCTGTGGCCTGGCAACATGACTGACGTTTGATTCTGGATCCCTGTGGCCTGGGAACATGACTGAGGCGTGATTCTGGAAAACTGTGGCCTGGGAACATGACATCTGTTTAGATTGTGGAATACTGTGCCCCGGGAACCTGACTGAGCCTTGGTTCTGAAACCCTGTGGACTGGGAACATGACTGAGGTTTTATTCTGGAACCCTGTAGCCTGGGAACATAACTGAGGATTGATTCTGGAACCCTGTGGCCTGGGAACATGATACCGGTGGATTCTGGAACCCTGGGGACTGGGCATGTGACATCTGTTTAGATTGTGGAATACTGTGCCCCGGGAACCTGACTGAGCCTTGGTTCTGGAACCCTGTGGATTGGGAACATGACTGAGGTTTTATTCTAGAACCCTGTAGCCTGGAAACATAACTGAGGATTGATTCTCGAACCCTGTGGCCTGGGAACATGACATCGGTGGATTCTAGAACCCTGTGGCCTGGGAACATGTCTGAGGTTTGATGGTGGAAACCTGTGGCTTGGCAACATGACTAAGGTTTGATTCTGGAAGACTGTGGCCAGGAAGCATGATACCTGGTTGATTCTGGAAACTTGTGTCCTGGGAACATGACTGAGGTTTGTTTCTGGAAGCCTGTGCCCTGGGAACATGACTGAGGTTTGATTCTGGACACCTGTGTCCTGGGAACATGACTGAGGTTTGATGGTTGAAACCTGTGGCCCGCGAACATGACTCAGGTTTGATTCTGGAACCATGTGTCCTGGGAACATGACTGAGGTTTGATTTTGGAAACCTTTGGCCTGGGAAAATGACTGAGGTTTCATTGTGGAAACATGTGGCCTGGGATCATGACTGAGGTTTGATGGTGGAACACTCTGGCCTGGCAAAATGACTGAGGCTTGATTCTGGAACCCTGTGTCCCGGGAACGTGACTGAGGTTTGATGGCAGAAACCTGTGGCCTGGCAACATGACTGACGTTTGATTCTGGATCCCTGTGGCCTGGGAACATGACTGAGGCGTGATTCTGGAAAACTGTGGCCTGGGAACATGACATCTGTTTAGATTGTGGAATACTGTGCCCCGGGAACCTGACTGAGCCTTGGTTCTGATACCCTGTGGACTGGGAACATGACTGAGGTTTTATTCTGGAACCCTGTAGCCTGGGAACATAACTGAGGATTGATTCTGGAACCCTGTGGCCTGGGAACATGATACCGGTGGATTCTGGAACCCTGGGGACTGGGCATGTGACATCTGTTTAGATTGTGGAATACTGTGCCCCGGGAACCTGACTGAGCCTTGGTTCTGGAACCCTGTGGATTGGGAACATGACTGAGGTTTTATTCTAGAACCCTGTAGCCTGGAAACATAACTGAGGATTGATTCTCGAACCCTGTGGCCTGGGAACATGACATCGGTGGATTCTAGAACCCTGTGGCCTGGGAACATGTCTGAGGTTTGATGGTGGAAACCTGTGGCTTGGCAACATGACTAAGGTTTGATTCTGGAAGACTGTGGCCAGGAAGCATGATATCTGGTTGATTCTGGAAACTTGTGTCCTGGGAACATGACTGAGGTTTGTTTCTGGAAGCCTGTGCCCTGGGAACATGACTGAGGTTTGATTCTGGACACCTGTGTCCTGGGAACATGACTGAGGTTTGATGGTTGAAACCTGTGGCCCGCGCACATGACTCAGGTTTGATTCTGGAACCATGTGTCCTGGGAACATGACTGAGGTTTGATTTTGGAAACCTTTGGCCTGGGAAAATGACTGAGGTTTCATTGTGGAAACATGTGGCCTGGGATCATGACTGAGGTTTGATGGTGGAACACTCTGGCCTGGCAAAATGACTGAGGCTTGATTCTGGAACCCTGTGGCCCGGGAACATGAGAACGGTTTGATTCTGGAACCCTGTGGCCTTTAACATGACATCGGTGGATTCTGGAACCCTGTGGCCTGGGAACATGAGAACGGTTTGATTCTGGAACCCTGTGGCCTGGGAACATGAGTGAGGATTGATGGTGGAAACCTGTGGCCTGGCGACATGACTGACGTTTGATTCTGGATCCCTGTGGCCTGGGAACATGACTGAGGCGTGATTCTGGAAAACTGTGGCCTGGGAACATGACATCTGTTTAGATTGTGGAATACTGTGCCCCGGGAACCTGACTGAGCCTTGGTTCTGAAACCCTGTGGACTGGGAACATGACTGAGGTTTTATTCTGGAACCCTGTAGCCTGGGAACATAACTGAGGATTGATTCTGGAACCCTGTGGCCTGGGAACATGATACCGGTGGATTCTGGAACCCTGGGGACTGGGCATGTGACATCTGTTTAGATTGTGGAATACTGTGCCCCGGGAACCTGACTGAGCCTTGGTTCTGGAACCCTGTGGATTGGGAACATGACTGAGGTTTTATTCTAGAACCCTGTAGCCTGGAAACATAACTGAGGATTGATTCTCGAACCCTGTGGCCTGGGAACATGACATCGGTGGATTCTAGAACCCTGTGGCCTGGGAACATGTCTGAGGTTTGATGGTGGAAACCTGTGGCTTGGCAACATGACTAAGGTTTGATTCTGGAAGACTGTGGCCAGGAAGCATGATACCTGGTTGATTCTGGAAACTTGTGTCCTGGGAACATGACTGAGGTTTGTTTCTGGAAGCCTGTGCCCTGGGAACATGACTGAGGTTTGATTCTGGACACCTGTGTCCTGGGAACATGACTGAGGTTTGATGGTTGAAACCTGTGGCCCGCGAACATGACTCAGGTTTGATTCTGGAACCATGTGTCCTGGGAACATGACTGAGGTTTGATTTTGGAAACCTTTGGCCTGGGAAAATGACTGAGGTTTCATTGTGGAAACATGTGGCCTGGGATCATGACTGAGGTTTGATGGTGGAACACTCTGGCCTGGCAAAATGACTGAGGCTTGATTCTGGAACCCTGTGTCCCGGGAACGTGACTGAGGTTTGATGGCAGAAACCTGTGGCCTGGCAACATGACTGACGTTTGATTCTGGATCCCTGTGGCCTGGGAACATGACTGAGGCGTGATTCTGGAAAACTGTGGCCTGGGAACATGACATCTGTTTAGATTGTGGAATACTGTGCCCCGGGAACCTGACTGAGCCTTGGTTCTGATACCCTGTGGACTGGGAACATGACTGAGGTTTTATTCTGGAACCCTGTAGCCTGGAAACATAACTGAGGATTGATTCTGGAACCCTGTGGCCTGGGAACATGATACCGGTGGATTCTGGAACCCTGGGGACTGGGCATGTGACATCTGTTTAGATTGTGGAATACTGTGCCCCAGGAACCTGACTGAGCCTTGGTTCTGGAACCCTGTGGATTGGGAACATGACTGAGGTTTTATTCTAGAACCCTGTAGCCTGGAAACATAACTGAGGATTGATTCTCGAACCCTGTGGCCTGGGAACATGACATCGGTGGATTCTAGAACCCTGTGGCCTGGGAACATGTCTGAGGTTTGATGGTGGAAACCTGTGGCTTGGCAACATGACTAAGGTTTGATTCTGGAAGACTGTGGCCAGGAAGCATGATATCTGGTTGATTCTGGAAACTTGTGTCCTGGGAACATGACTGAGGTTTGTTTCTGGAAGCCTGTGCCCTGGGAACATGACTGAGGTTTGATTCTGGACACCTGTGTCCTGGGAACATGACTGAGGTTTGATGGTTGAAACCTGTGGCCCGCGCACATGACTCAGGTTTGATTCTGGAACCATGTGTCCTGGGAACATGACTGAGGTTTGATTTTGGAAACCTTTGGCCTGGGAAAATGACTGAGGTTTCATTGTGGAAACATGTGGCCTGGGATCATGACTGAGGTTTGATGGTGGAACACTCTGGCCTGGCAAAATGACTGAGGCTTGATTCTGGAACCCTGTGTCCCGGGAACGTGACTGAGGTTTGATGGCAGAAACCTGTGGCCTGGCAACATGACTGACGTTTGATTCTGGATCCCTGTGGCCTGGGAACATGACTGAGGCGTGATTCTGGAAAACTGTGGCCTGGGAACATGACATCTGTTTAGATTGTGGAATACTGTGCCCCGGGAACCTGACTGAGCCTTGGTTCTGATACCCTGTGGACTGGGAACATGACTGAGGTTTTATTCTGGAACCCTGTAGCCTGGGAACATAACTGAGGATTGATTCTGGAACCCTGTGGCCTGGGAACATGATACCGGTGGATTCTGGAACCCTGGGGACTGGGCATGTGACATCTGTTTAGATTGTGGAATACTGTGCCCCGGGAACCTGACTGAGCCTTGGTTCTGGAACCCTGTGGATTGGGAACATGACTGAGGTTTTATTCTAGAACCCTGTAGCCTGGAAACATAACTGAGGATTGATTCTCGAACCCTGTGGCCTGGGAACATGACATCGGTGGATTCTAGAACCCTGTGGCCTGGGAACATGTCTGAGGTTTGATGGTGGAAACCTGTGGCTTGGCAACATGACTAAGGTTTGATTCTGGAAGACTGTGGCCAGGAAGCATGATATCTGGTTGATTCTGGAAACTTGTCTCCTGGGAACATGACTGAGGTTTGTTTCTGGAAGCCTGTGCCCTGGGAACATGACTGAGGTTTGATTCTGGACACCTGTGTCCTGGGAACATGACTGAGGTTTGATGGTTGAAACCTGTGGCCCGCGCACATGACTCAGGTTTGATTCTGGAACCATGTGTCCTGGGAACATGACTGAGGTTTGATTTTGGAAACCTTTGGCCTGGGAAAATGACTGAGGTTTCATTGTGGAAACATGTGGCCTGGGATCATGACTGAGGTTTGATGGTGGAACACTCTGGCCTGGCAAAATGACTGAGGCTTGATTCTGGAACCCTGTGGCCCGGGAACATGAGAACGGTTTGATTCTGGAACCCTGTGGCCTTTAACATGACATCGGTGGATTCTGGAACCCTGTGGCCTGGGAACATGAGAACGGTTTGATTCTGGAACCCTGTGGCCTGGGAACATGAGTGAGGATTGATGGTGGAACCCTGTGGCCTGGCAACATGACTGAGGTTTGATACTGGAAGACTGTGGCCAGGAAACATGATATCGGGTTGATTCTGGAAACTTCTGTCCTGGGAACAAGACTGAGGTTTGATTCTGGAACCCTGTGTCCTGGGAATATGACAAAGGTTTGTTGCTGGAAGCCTGTTCCCTGGGTACATGACTGAGGTTTGATTCTGGACACCTGTGTCCTGGGAACATGAGTGATGTTTGATTGTTGAAACCTGTGGCCTGCGAACATGACTCAGGTTTGATTCTGGAACCATGTGTCCTGGGAATATGACTGAGGTTTGATTCTGGAAACCTTTGGCCTGAGAAAATGACTGAGGTTTCATTGTGGAAACATGTGGCCTGGGATCATGACTGAGGTTTGATGGTGGAACACTCTGGCCTGGCAAAATGACTGAGGCTTGATTCTGGAACCCTGTGGCCCGGGAACGTGACTGAGGTTTGATGGCAGAAACCTGTGGCCTGGCAACATGACTGACGTTTGATTCTGGATCCCTGTGGCCTGGGAACATGACTGAGGCGTGATTCTGGAAAACTGTGGCCTGGGAACATGACATCTGTTTAGATTGTGGAATACTGTGCCCCGGGAACCTGACTGAGCCTTGGTTCTGAAACCCTGTGGACTGGGAACATGACTGAGGTTTTATTCTGGAACCCTGTAGCCTGGGAACATAACTGAGGATTGATTCTGGAACCCTGTGGCCTGGGAACATGATACCGGTGGATTCTGGAACCCTGGGGACTGGGCATGTGACATCTGTTTAGATTGTGGAATACTGTGCCCCGGGAACCTGACTGAGCCTTGCTTCTGGAACCCTGTGGATTGGGAACATGACTGAGGTTTTATTCTAGAACCCTGTAGCCTGGAAACATAACTGAGGATTGATTCTCGAACCCTGTGGCCTGGGAACATGACATCGGTGGATTCTAGAACCCTGTGGCCTGGGAACATGTCTGAGGTTTGATGGTGGAAACCTGTGGCTTGGCAACATGACTAAGGTTTGATTCTGGAAGACTGTGGCCAGGAAGCATGATATCTGGTTGATTCTGGAAACGTGTGTCCTGGGAACATGACTGAGGTTTGTTTCTGGAAGCCTGTGCCCTGGGAACATGACTGAGGTTTGATTCTGGACACCTGTGTCCTGGGAACATGACTGAGGTTTGATGGTTGAAACCTGTGGCCCGCGCACATGACTCAGGTTTGATTCTGGAACCATGTGTCCTGGGAACATGACTGAGGTTTGATTTTGGAAACCTTTGGCCTGGGAAAATGACTGAGGTTTCATTGTGGAAACATGTGGCCTGGGATCATGACTGAGGTTTGATGGTGGAACACTCTGGCCTGGCAAAATGACTGAGGCTTGATTCTGGAACCCTGTGTCCCGGGAACGTGACTGAGGTTTGATGGCAGAAACCTGTGGCCTGGCAACATGACTGACGTTTGATTCTGGATCCCTGTGGCCTGGGAACATGACTGAGGCGTGATTCTGGAAAACTGTGGCCTGGGAACATGACATCTGTTTAGATTGTGGAATACTGTGCCCCGGGAACCTGACTGAGCCTTGGTTCTGATACCCTGTGGACTGGGAACATGACTGAGGTTTTATTCTGGAACCCTGTAGCCTGGGAACATAACTGAGGATTGATTCTGGAACCCTGTGGCCTGGGAACATGATACCGGTGGATTCTGGAACCCTGGGGACTGGGCATGTGACATCTGTTTAGATTGTGGAATACTGTGCCCCGGGAACCTGACTGAGCCTTGGTTCTGGAACCCTGTGGATTGGGAACATGACTGAGGTTTTATTCTAGAACCCTGTAGCCTGGAAACATAACTGAGGATTGATTCTCGAACCCTGTGGCCTGGGAACATTACATCGGTGGATTCTAGAACCCTGTGGCCTGGGAACATGTCTGAGGTTTGATGGTGGAAACCTGTGGCTTGGCAACATGACTAAGGTTTGATTCTGGAAGACTGTGGCCAGGAAGCATGATATCTGGTTGATTCTGGAAACTTGTGTCCTGGGAACATGACTGAGGTTTGTTTCTGGAAGCCTGTGCCCTGGGAACATGACTGAGGTTTGATTCTGGACACCTGTGTCCTGGGAACATGACTGAGGTTTGATGGTTGAAACCTGTGGCCCGCGCACATGACTCAGGTTTGATTCTGGAACCATGTGTCCTGGGAACATGACTGAGGTTTGATTTTGGAAACCTTTGGCCTGGGAAAATGACTGAGGTTTCATTGTGGAAACATGTGGCCTGGGATCATGACTGAGGTTTGATGGTGGAACACTCTGGCCTGGCAAAATGACTGAGGCTTGATTCTGGAACCCTGTGTCCCGGGAACATGAGAACGGTTTGATTCTGGAACCCTGTGGCCTTTAACATGACATCGGTGGATTCTGGAACCCTGTGGCCTGGGAACATGAGAACGGTTTGATTCTGGAACCCTGTGGCCTGGGAACATGAGTGAGGATTGATGGTGGAACCCTGTGGCCTGGCAACATGACTGAGGTTTGATACTGGAAGACTGTGGCCAGGAAACATGATATCTGGTTGATTCTGGAAACTTCTGTCCTGGGAACAAGACTGAGGTTTGATTCTGGAACCCTGTGTCCTGGGAATATGACAAAGGTTTGTTGCTGGAAGCCTGTTCCCTGGGTACATGACTGAGGTTTGATTCTGGACACCTGTGTCCTGGGAACATGAGTGATGTTTGATTGTTGAAACCTGTGGCCTGCGAACATGACTCAGGTTTGATTCTGGAACCATGTGTCCTGGGAATATGACTGAGGTTTGATTCTGGAAACCTTTGGCCTGAGAAAATGACTGAGGTTTCATTGTGGAAACATGTGGCCTGGGATCATGACTGAGGTTTGATGGTGGAACACTCTGGCCTGGCAAAATGACTGAGGCTTGATTCTGGAACCCTGTGGCCCGGGAACGTGACTGAGGTTTGATGGCAGAAACCTGTGGCCTGGCAACATGACTGACGTTTGATTCTGGATCCCTGTGGCCTGGGAACATGACTGAGGCGTGATTCTGGAAAACTGTGGCCTGGGAACATGACATCTGTTTAGATTGTGGAATACTGTGCCCCGGGAACCTGACTGAGCCTTGGTTCTGAAACCCTGTGGACTGGGAACATGACTGAGGTTTTATTCTGGAACCCTGTAGCCTGGGAACATAACTGAGGATTGATTCTGGAACCCTGTGGCCTGGGAACATGATACCGGTGGATTCTGGAACCCTGGGGACTGGGCATGTGACATCTGTTTAGATTGTGGAATACTGTGCCCCGGGAACCTGACTGAGCCTTGGTTCTGGAACCCTGTGGATTGGGAACATGACTGAGGTTTTATTCTAGAACCCTGTAGCCTGGAAACATAACTGAGGATTGATTCTCGAACCCTGTGGCCTGGGAACATGACATCGGTGGATTCTAGAACCCTGTGGCCTGGGAACATGTCTGAGGTTTGATGGTGGAAACCTGTGGCTTGGCAACATGACTAAGGTTTGATTCTGGAAGACTGTGGCCAGGAAGCATGATATCTGGTTGATTCTGGAAACGTGTGTCCTGGGAACATGACTGAGGTTTGTTTCTGGAAGCCTGTGCCCTGGGAACATGACTGAGGTTTGATTCTGGACACCTGTGTCCTGGGAACATGACTGAGGTTTGATGGTTGAAACCTGTGGCCCGCGAACATGACTCAGGTTTGATTCTGGAACCATGTGTCCTGGGAACATGACTGAGGTTTGATTTTGGAAACCTTTGGCCTGGGAAAATGACTGAGGTTTCATTGTGGAAACATGTGGCCTGGGATCATGACTGAGGTTTGATGGTGGAACACCCTGGCCTGGCAAAATGACTGAGGCTTGATTCTGGAACCCTGTGGCCCGGGAACGTGACTGAGGTTTGATGGCAGAAACCTGAGGCCTGGCAACATGACTGACGTTTGATTCTGGATCCCTGTGGCCTGGGAACATGACTGAGGCGTGATTCTGCAAAACTGTGGCCTGGGAACATGACATCTGTTTAGATTGTGGAATACTGTGCCCCGGGAACCTGACTGAGCCTTGGTTCTGAAACCCTGTGGACTGGGAACATGACTGAGGTTTTATTCTGGAACCCTGTAGCCTGGGAACATAACTGAGGATTGATTCTGGAACCCTGTGGCCTGGGAACATGATACCGGTGGATTCTGGAACCCTGGGGACTGGGCATGTGACATCTGTTTAGATTGTGGAATACTGTGCCCCGGGAACCTGACTGAGCCTTGGTTCTGGAACCCTGTGGATTGGGAACATGACTGAGGTTTTATTCTAGAACCCTGTAGCCTGGAAACATAACTGAGGATTGATTCTCGAACCCTGTGGCCTGGGAACATGACATCGGTGGATTCTAGAACCCTGTGGCCTGGGAACATGTCTGAGGTTTGATGGTGGAAACCTGTGGCTTGGCAACATGACTAAGGTTTGATTCTGGAAGACTGTGGCCAGGAAGCATGATATCTGGTTGATTCTGGAAACGTGTGTCCTGGGAACATGACTGAGGTTTGTTTCTGGAAGCCTGTGCCCTGGGAACATGACTGAGGTTTGATTCTGGACACCTGTGTCCTGGGAACATGACTGAGGTTTGATGGTTGAAACCTGTGGCCCGCGAACATGACTCAGGTTTGATTCTGGAACCATGTGTCCTGGGAACATGACTGAGGTTTGATTTTGGAAACCTTTGGCCTGGGCAAATGACTGAGGTTTCATTGTGGAAACATGTGGCCTGGGATCATGACTGAGGTTTGATGGTGGAACACCCTGGCCTGGCAAAATGACTGAGGCTTGATTCTGGAACCCTGTGGCCCGGGAACGTGACTGAGGTTTGATGGCAGAAACCTGTGGCCTGGCAACATGACTGACGTTTGATTCTGGATCCCTGTGGCCTGGGAACATGACTGAGGCGTGATTCTGCAAAACTGTGGCCTGGGAACATGACATCTGTTTAGATTGTGGAATACTGTGCCCCGGGAACCTGACTGAGCCTTGGTTCTGAAACCCTGTGGACTGGGAACATGACTGAGGTTTTATTCTGGAACCCTGTAGCCTGGGAACATAACTGAGGATTGATTCTGGAACCCTGTGGCCTGGGAACATGATACCGGTGGATTCTGGAACCCTGGGGACTGGGCATGTGACATCTGTTTAGATTGTGGAATACTGTGCCCCGGGAACCTGACTGAGCCTTGGTTCTGGAACCCTGTGGATTGGGAACATGACTGAGGTTTTATTCTAGAACCCTGTAGCCTGGAAACATAACTGAGGATTGATTCTCGAACCCTGTGGCCTGGGAACATGACATCGGTGGATTCTAGAACCCTGTGGCCTGGGAACATGTCTGAGGTTTGATGGTGGAAACCTGTGGCTTGGCAACATGACTAAGGTTTGATTCTGGAAGACTGTGGCCAGGAAGCATGATATCTGGTTGATTCTGGAAACTTGTGTCCTGGGAACATGACTGAGGTTTGTTTCTGGAAGCCTGTGCCCTGGGAACATGACTGAGGTTTGATTCTGGACACCTGTGTCCTGGGAACATGACTGAGGTTTGATGGTTGAAACCTGTGGCCCGCGCACATGACTCAGGTTTGATTCTGGAACCATGTGTCCTGGGAACATGACTGAGGTTTGATTTTGGAAACCTTTGGCCTGGGAAAATGACTGAGGTTTCATTGTGGAAACATGTGGCCTGGGATCATGACTGAGGTTTGATGGTAAAACACTCTGGCCTGGCAAAATCACTGAGGCTTGATTCTGGAACCCTGTGGCCCGGGAACCTGAGAACGGTTTGATTCTGGAACCCTGTGGCCTTTAACATGACATCGGTGGATTCTGGAACCCTGTGGCCTGGGAACATGAGAACGGTTTGATTCTGGAACCCTGTGGCCTGGGAACATGAGTGAGGATTGATGGTGGAACCCTGTGGCCTGGGAACATGACTGAGGTTTGATACTGGAAGACTGTGGCCAGGAAACATGATATCGGGTTGATTCTGGAAACTTCTGTCCTGGGAACAAGACTGAGGTTTGATTCTGGAACCCTGTTTCCTGGGAATATGACAAAGGTTTGTTGCTGGAAGCCTGTTCCCTGGGTACATGACTGAGGTTTGATTCTGGACACCTGTGTCCTGGGAACATGAGTGATGTTTGATTGTTGAAACCTGTGGCCTGCGAACATGACTCAGGTTTGATTCTGGAACCATGTGTCCTGGGAATATGACTGAGGTTTGATTCTGGAAACCTTTGGCCTGAGAAAATGACTGAGGTTTCATTGTGGAAACATGTGGCCTGGGATCATGACTGAGGTTTGATGGTGGAACACTCTGGCCTGGCAAAATGACTGAGGCTTGATTCTGGAACCCTGTGGCCCGGGAACGTGACTGAGGTTTGATGGCAGAAACCTGTGGCCTGGCAACATGACTGACGTTTGATTCTGGATCCCTGTGGCCTGGGAACATGACTGAGGCGTGATTCTGGAAAACTGTGGCCTGGGAACATGACATCTGTTTAGATTGTGGAATACTGTGCCCCGGGAACCTGACTGAGCCTTGGTTCTGAAACCCTGTGGACTGGGAACATGACTGAGGTTTTATTCTGGAACCCTGTAGCCTGGGAACATAACTGAGGATTGATTCTGGAACCCTGTGGCCTGGGAACATGATACTGGTGGATTCTGGAACCCTGGGGACTGGGCATGTGACATCTGTTTAGATTGTGGAATACTGTGCCCCGGGAACCTGACTGAGCCTTGGTTCTGGAACCCTGTGGATTGGGAACATAACTGAGGTTTTATTCTAGAACCCTGTAGCCTGGAAACATAACTGAGGATTGATTCTCGAACCCTGTGGCCTGGGAACATGACATCGGTGGATTCTAGAACCCTGTGGCCTGGGAACATATCTGAGGTTTGATGGTGGAAACCTGTGGCTTGTCAACATGACTAAGGTTTGATTATGGAAGACTGTGGCCAGGAAGCATGATATCTGGTTGATTCTGGAAACTTGTGTCCTGGGAACATGACTGAGGTTTGTTTCTGGAAGCCTGTGCCCTGGGAACATGACTGAGGTTTGATTCTGGACACCTGTGTCCTGGGAACATGACTCAGGTTTGATTCTGGAACCATGTGTCCTGGGAATATGACTGAGGTTTGATTCTGGAAACCTTTGGCCTGAGAAAATGACTGAGGTTTCATTGTGGAAACATGTGGCCTGGGATCATGACTGAGGTTTGATGGTGGAACACTCTGGCCTGGCAAAATGACTGAGGCTTGATTCCGGAACCCTGTGGCCCGGGAACGTGACTGAGGTTTGATGGCAGAAACCTGTGGCCTGGCGACATGACTGACGTTTGATTCTGGATCCCTGTGGCCTGGGAACATGACTGAGGCGTGATTCTGGAAAACTGTGGCCTGGGAACATGACATCTGTTTAGATTGTGGAATACTGTGCCCCGGGAACCTGACTGAGCCTTGGTTCTGAAACCCTGTGGACTGGGAACATGACTGAGGTTTTATTCTGGAACCCTGTAGCCTGGGAACATAACTGAGGATTGATTCTGGAACCCTGTGGCCTGGGAACATGATACCGGTGGATTCTGGAACCCTGGGGACTGGGCATGTGACATCTGTTTAGATTGTGGAATACTGTGCCCCGGGAACCTGACTGAGCCTTGGTTCTGGAACCCTGTGGATTGGGAACATGACTGAGGTTTTATTCTAGAACCCTGTAGCCTGGAAACATAACTGAGGATTGATTCTCGAACCCTGTGGCCTGGGAACATGACATCGGTGGATTCTAGAACCCTGTGGCCTGGGAACATGTCTGAGGTTTGATGGTGGAAACCTGTGGCTTGGCAACATGACTAAGGTTTGATTCTGGAAGACTGTGGCCAGGAAGCATGATATCTGGTTGATTCTGGAAACTTGTGTCCTGGGAACATGACTGAGGTTTGATTCTGGACACCTGTGTCCTGGGAACATGACTGAGGTTTGATGGTTGAAACCTGTGGCCCGCGAACATGACTCAGGTTTGATTCTGGAACCATGTGTCCTGGGAACATGACTGAGGTTTGATTTTGGAAACCTTTGGCCTGGGAAAATGACTGAGGTTTCAATGTGGAAACATGTGGCCTGCGATCATGACTGAGGTTTGAAGGTGGAACACTCTGGCCTGGCAAAATGACTGAGGCTTGATTCTGGAACCCTGTGGCCCGGGAACATGAGAACGGTTTGATTCTGGAACCCTGTGGCCTTTAACATGACATCGGTGGATTCTGGAACCCTGTGGCCTGGGAACATGAGAACGGTTTGATTCTGGAACCCTGTGGCCTGGGAACATGAGTGAGGATTGATGGTGGAACCCTGTGGCCTGGCAACATGACTGAGGTTTGATACTGGAAGACTGTGGCCAGGAAACATGATATCGGGTTGATTCTGGAAACTTCTGTCCTGGGAACAAGACTGAGGTTTGATTCTGGAACCCTGTGTCCTGGGAATATGACAAAGGTTTGTTGCTGGAAGCCTGTTCCCTGGGTACATGACTGAGGTTTGATTCTGGACACCTGTGTCCTGGGAACATGAGTGATGTTTGATTGTTGAAACCTGTGGCCTGCGAACATGACTCAGGTTTGATTCTGGAACCATGTGTCCTGGGAATATGACTGAGGTTTGATTCTGGAAACCTTTGGCCTGAGAAAATGACTGAGGTTTCATTGTGGAAACATGTGGCCTGGGATCATGACTGAGGTTTGATGGTGGAACACTCTGGCCTGGCAAAATGACTGAGGCTTGATTCTGGAACCCTGTGGCCCGGGAACGTGACTGAGGTTTGATGGCAGAAACCTGTGGCCTGGCAACATGACTGACGTTTGATTCTGGATCCCTGTGGCCTGGGAACATGACTGAGGCGTGATTCTGGAAAACTGTGGCCTGGGAACATGACATCTGTTTAGATTGTGGAATACTGTGCCCCGGGAACCTGACTGAGCCTTGGTTCTGAAACCCTGTGGACTGGGAACATGACTGAGGTTTTATTCTGGAACCCTGTAGCCTGGGAACATAACTGAGGATTGATTCTGGAACCCTGTGGCCTGGGAACATGATACCGGTGGATTCTGGAACCCTGGGGACTGGGCATGTGACATCTGTTTAGATTGTGGAATACTGTGCCCCGGGAACCTGACTGAGCCTTGGTTCTGGAACCCTGTGGATTGGGAACATGACTGAGGTTTTATTCTAGAACCCTGTAGCCTGGAAACATAACTGAGGATTGATTCTCGAACCCTGTGGCCTGGGAACATGACATCGGTGGATTCTAGAACCCTGTGGCCTGGGAACATGTCTGAGGTTTGATGGTGGAAACCTGTGGCTTGGCAACATGACTAAGGTTTGATTCTGGAAGACTGTGGCCAGGAAGCATGATATCTGGTTGATTCTGGAAACTTGTGTCCTGGGAACATGACTGAGGTGTGTTTCTGGAAGCCTGTGTCCTGGGAACATGACTGAGGTTTGATTCTGGACACCTGTGTCCTGGGAACATGACTGAGGTTTGATGGTTGAAACCTGTGGCCCGCGAACATGACTCAGGTTTGATTCTGGAACCATGTGTCCTGGGAACATGACTGAGGTTTGATTTTGGAAACCTTTGGCCTGGGAAAATGACTGAGGTTTCATTGTGGAAACATGTGGCCTGGGATCATGACTGAGGTTTGATGGTGGAACACTCTGGCCTGGCAAAATGACTGAGGCTTGATTCTGGAACCCTGTGGCCCGGGAACATGAGAACGGTTTGATTCTGGAACCCTGTGGCCTTTAACATGACATCGGTGGATTCTGGAACCCTGTGGCCTGGGAACATGAGAACGGTTTGATTCTGGAACCCTGTGGCCTGGGAACATGAGTGAGGATTGATGGTGGAACCCTGTGGCCTGGCAACATGACTGAGGTTTGATACTGGAAGACTGTGGCCAGGAAACATGATATCGGGTTGATTCTGGAAACTTCTGTCCTGGGAACAAGACTGAGGTTTGATTCTGGAACCCTGTGTCTTGGGAATATGACAAAGGTTTGTTGCTGGAAGCCTGTTCCCTGGGTACATGACTGAGGTTTGATTCTGGACACCTGTGTCCTGGGAACATGAGTGATGTTTGATTGTTGAAACCTGTGGCCTGCGAACATGACTCAGGTTTGATTCTGGAACCATGTGTCCTGGGAATATGACTGAGGTTTGATTCTGGAAACCTTTGGCCTGAGAAAATGACTGAGGTTTCATTGTGGAAACATGTGGCCTGGGATCATGACTGAGGTTTGATGGTGGAACACTCTGGCCTGGCAAAATGACTGAGGCTTGATTCTGGAACCCTGTGGCCCGGGAACGTTACTGAGGTTTGATGGCAGAAACCTGTGGCCTGGCGACATGACTGACGTTTGATTATGGATCCCTGTGGCCTGGGAACATGACTGAGGCGTGATTCTGGAAAACTGTGGCCTGGGAACATGACATCTGTTTAGATTGTGGAATACTGTGCCCCGGGAACCTGACTGAGCCTTGGTTCTGAAACCCTGTGGACTGGGAACATGACTGAGGTTTTATTCTGGAACCCTGTAGCCTGGGAACATAACTGAGGATTGATTCTGGAACCCTGTGGCCTGGGAACATGATACTGGTGGATTCTGGAACCCTGGGGACTGGGCATGTGACATCTGTTTAGATTGTGGAATACTGTGCCCCGGGAACCTGACTGAGCCTTGGTTCTTGAACCCTGTGAATTTGGAACATGACTGAGGTTTTATTCTAGAACCCTGTAGCCTGGAAACATAACTGAGGATTGATTCTCGAACCCTGTGGCCTGGGAACATGACATCGGTGGATTCTAGAACCCTGTGGCCTGGGAACATATCTGAGGTTTGATGGTGGAAACCTGTGGCTTGGCAACATGACTAAGGTTTGATTCTGGAAGACTGTGGCCAGGAAGCATGATATCTGGTTGATTCTGGAAACTTGTGTCCTGGGAACATGACTGAGGTGTGTTTTTGGAAGCCTGTGCCCTGGGAACATGACTGAGGTTTGATTCTGGACACCTGTGTCCTGGGAACATGACTGAGGTTTGATGGTTGAAACCTGTGGCCCGCGAACATGACTCAGGTTTGATTCTGGAACCATGTGTCCTGGGAACATGACTGAGGTTTGATTTTGGAAACCTTTGGCCTGGGAAAATGACTGAGGTTTCATTGTGGAAACATGTGGCCTGGGATCATGACTGAGGTTTGATGGTGGAACACTCTGGCCTGGCAAAATGACTGAGGCTTGATTCTGGAACCCTGTGGCCCGGGAACATGAGAACGGTTTGATTCTGGAACCCTGTGGCCTTTAACATGACATCGGTGGATTCTGGAACCCTGTGGCCTGGGAACATGAGAACGGTTTGATTCTGGAACCCTGTGGCCTGGGAACATGAGTGAGGATTGATGGTGGAACCCTGTGGCCTGCAACATGACTGAAGTTTGATACTGGAAGACTGTGGCCAGGAAACATGATATCGGGTTGATTCTGGAAACTTCTGTCCTGGGAACAAGACTGAGGTTTGATTCTGGAACCCTGTGTCCTGGGAATATGGCAAAGGTTTGTTGCTGGAAGCCTGTTCCCTGGGTACATGACTGAGGTTTGATTCTGGACACCTGTGTCCTGGGAACATGAGTGATGTTTGATTGTTGAAACCTGTGGCCTGCGAACATGACTCAGGTTTGATTCTGGAACCATGTGTCCTGGGAATATGACTGAGGTTTGATTCTGGAAACCTTTGGCCTGAGAAAATGACTGAGGTTTCATTGTGGAAACATGTGGCCTGGGATCATGACTGAGGTTTGATGGTGGAACACTCTGGCCTGGCAAAATGACTGAGGCTTGATTCTGGAACCCTGTGGCCCGGGAACGTGACTGAGGTTTGATGGCAGAAACCTGTGGCCTGGCGACATGACTGACGTTTGATTCTGGATCCCTGTGGCCTGGGAACATGACTGAGGCGTGATTCTGGAAAACTGTGGCCTGGGAACATGACATCTGTTTAGATTGTGGAATACTGTGCCCCGGGAACCTGACTGAGCCTTGGTTCTGAAACCCTGTGGACTGGGAACATGACTGAGGTTTTATTCTGGAACCCTGTAGCCTGGGAACATAATTGAGGATTGATTCTGGAACCCTGTGGCCTGGGAACATGATACCGGTGGATTCTGGAACCCTGGGGACTGGGCATGTGACATCTGTTTAGATTGTGGAATACTGTGCCCCGGGAACCTGACTGAGCCTTGGTTCTGGAACCCTGTGGATTGGGAACATGACTGAGGTTTTATTCTAGAACCCTGTAGCCTGCAAACATAACTGAGGATTGATTCTCGAACCCTGTGGCCTGGGAACATGACATCGGTGGATTCTAGAACCCTGTGGCCTGGGAACATGTCTGAGGTTTGATGGTGGAAACCTGTGGCTTGGCAACATGACTAAGGTTTGATTCTGGAAGACTGTGGCCAGGAAGCATGATATCTGGTTGATTCTGGAAACTTGTGTCCTGGGAACATGACTGAGGTTTGATGGTTGAAACCTTGGCCCGCGAACATGACTCAGGTTTGATTCTGGAACCATGTGTCCTGGGAACATGACTGAGGTTTGATTTTGGAAACCTTTGGCCTGGGAAAATGACTGAGGTTTCAATGTGGAAACATGTGGCCTGCGATCATGACTGAGGTTTGAAGGTGGAACACTCTGGCCTGGCAAAATGACTGAGGCTTGATTCTGGAACCCTGTGGCCCGGGAACATGAGAACGGTTTGATTCTGGAACCCTGTGGCCTTTAACATGACATCGGTGGATTCTGGAACCCTGTGGCCTGGGAACATGAGAACGGTTTGATTCTGGAACCCTGTGGCCTGGGAACATGAGTGAGGATTGATGGTGGAACCCTGTGGCCTGGCAACATGACTGAGGTTTGATACTGGAAGACTGTGGCCAGGAAACATGATATCGGGTTGATTCTGGAAACTTCTGTCCTGGGAACAAGACTGAGGTTTGATTCTGGAACCCTGTGTCCTGGGAATATGACAAAGGTTTGTTGCTGGAAGCCTGTTCCCTGGGTACATGACTGAGGTTTGATTCTGGACACCTGTGTCCTGGGAACATGAGTGATGTTTGATTGTTGAAACCTGTGGCCTGCGAACATGACTCAGGTTTGATTCTGGAACCATGTGTCCTGGGAATATGACTGAGGTTTGATTCTGGAAACCTTTGGCCTGAGAAAATGACTGAGGTTTCATTGTGGAAACATGTGGCCTGGGATCATGACTGAGGTTTGATGGTGGAACACTCTGGCCTGGCAAAATGACTGAGGCTTGATTCTGGAACCCTGTGGCCCGGGAACGTGACTGAGGTTTGATGGCAGAAACCTGTGGCCTGGCAACATGACTGACGTTTGATTCTGGATCCCTGTGGCCTGGGAACATGACTGAGGCGTGATTCTGGAAAACTGTGGCCTGGGAACATGACATCTGTTTAGATTGTGGAATACTGTGCCCCGGGAACCTGACTGAGCCTTGGTTCTGAAACCCTGTGGACTGGGAACATGACTGAGGTTTTATTCTGGAACCCTGTAGCCTGGGAACATAACTGAGGATTGATTCTGGAACCCTGTGGCCTGGGAACATGATACCGGTGGATTCTGGAACCCTGGGGACTGGGCATGTGACATCTGTTTAGATTGTGGAATACTGTGCCCCGGGAACCTGACTGAGCCTTGGTTCTGGAACCCTGTGGATTGGGAACATGACTGAGGTTTTATTCTAGAACCCTGTAGCCTGGAAACATAACTGAGGATTGATTCTCGAACCCTGTGGCCTGGGAACATGACATCGGTGGATTCTAGAACCCTGTGGCCTGGGAACATGTCTGAGGTTTGATGGTGGAAACCTGTGGCTTGGCAACATGACTAAGGTTTGATTCTGGAAGACTGTGGCCAGGAAGCATGATATCTGGTTGATTCTGGAAACTTGTGTCCTGGGAACATGACTGAGGTGTGTTTCTGGAAGCCTGTGCCCTGGGAACATGACTGAGGTTTGATTCTGGACCCCTGTGTCCTGGGAACATGACTGAGGTTTGATGGTTGAAACCTGTGGCCCGCGAACATGACTCAGGTTTGATTCTGGAACCATGTGTCCTGGGAACATGACTGAGGTTTGATTTTGGAAACCTTTGGCCTGGGAAAATGACTGAGGTTTCATTGTGGAAACATGTGGCCTGGGATCATGACTGAGGTTTGATGGTGGAACATTCTGGCCTGGCAAAATGACTGAGGCTTGATTCTGGAACCCTGTGGCCCGGGAACATGAGAACGGTTTGATTCTGGAACCCTGTGGCCTTTAACATGACATCGGTGGATTCTGGAACCCTGTGGCCTGGGAACATGAGAACGGTTTGATTCTGGAACCCTGTGGCCTGGGAACATGAGTGAGGATTGATGGTGGAACCCTGTGGCCTGGCAACATGACTGAGGTTTGATACTGGAAGACTGTGGCCAGGAAACATGATATCGGGTTGATTCTGGAAACTTCTGTCCTGGGAACAAGACTGAGGTTTGATTCTGGAACCCTGTGTCCTGGGAATATGACAAAGGTTTGTTGCTGGAAGCCTGTTCCCTGGGTACATGACTGAGGTTTGATTCTGGACACCTGTGTCCTGGGAACATGAGTGATGTTTGATTTTTGAAACCTGTGGCCTGCGAACATGACTCAGGTTTGATTCTGGAACCATGTGTCCTGGGAATATGACTGAGGTTTGATTCTGGAAACCTTTGGCCTGAGAAAATGACTGAGGTTTCATTGTGGAAACATGTGGCCTGGGATCATGACTGAGGTTTGATGGTGGAACACTCTGGCCTGGCAAAATGACTGAGGCTTGATTCTGGAACCCTGTGGCCCGGGAACGTGACTGAGGTTTGATGGCAGAAACCTGTGGCCTGGCAACATGACTGACGTTTGATTCTGGATCCCTGTGGCCTGGGAACATGACTGAGGCGTGATTCTGGAAAACTGTGGCCTGGGAACATGACATCTGTTTAGATTGTGGAATACTGTGCCCCGGGAACCTGACTGAGCCTTGGTTCTGAAACCCTGTGGACTGGGAACATGACTGAGGTTTTATTCTGGAACCCTGTAGCCTGGGAACATAACTGAGGATTGATTCTGGAACCCTGTGGCCTGGGAACATGATACCGGTGGATTCTGGAACCCTGGGGACTGGGCATGTGACATCTGTTTAGATTGTGGAATACTGTGCCCCGGGAACCTGACTGAGCCTTGGTTCTGGAACCCTGTGGATTGGGAACATGACTGAGGTTTTATTCTAGAACCCTGTAGCCTGGAAACATAACTGAGGATTGATTCTCGAACCCTGTGGCCTGGGAACATGACATCGGTGGATTCTAGAACCCTGTGGCCTGGGAACATGTCTGAGGTTTGATGGTGGAAACCTGTGGCTTGGCAACATGACTAAGGTTTGATTCTGGAAGACTGTGGCCAGGAAGCATGATATCTGGTTGATTCTGGAAACTTGTGTCCTGGGAACATGACTGAGGTGTGTTTCTGGAAGCCTGTGTCCTGGGAACATGACTGAGGTTTGATTCTGGACACCTGTGTCCTGGGAACATGACTGAGGTTTGATGGTTGAAACCTGTGGCCCGCGAACATGACTCAGGTTTGATTCTGGAACCATGTGTCCTGGGAACATGACTGAGGTTTGATTTTGGAAACCTTTGGCCTGGGAAAATGACTGAGGTTTCATTGTGGAAACATGTGGCCTGGGATCATGACTGAGGTTTGATGGTGGAACACTCTGGCCTGGCAAAATGACTGAGGCTTGATTCTGGAACCCTGTGGCCCGGGAACATGAGAACGGTTTGATTCTGGAACCCTGTGGCCTTTAACATGACATCGGTGGATTCTGGAACCCTGTGGCCTGGGAACATGAGAACGGTTTGATTCTGGAACCCTGTGGCCTGGGAACATGAGTGAGGATTGATGGTGGAACCCTGTGGCCTGGCAACATGACTGAGGTTTGATACTGGAAGACTGTGGCCAGGAAACATGATATCGGGTTGATTCTGGAAACTTCTGTCCTGGGAACAAGACTGAGGTTTGATTCTGGAACCCTGTGTCTTGGGAATATGACAAAGGTTTGTTGCTGGAAGCCTGTTCCCTGGGTACATGACTGAGGTTTGATTCTGGACACCTGTGTCCTGGGAACATGAGTGATGTTTGATTGTTGAAACCTGTGGCCTGCGAACATGACTCAGGTTTGATTCTGGAACCATGTGTCCTGGGAATATGACTGAGGTTTGATTCTGGAAACCTTTGGCCTGAGAAAATGACTGAGGTTTCATTGTGGAAACATGTGGCCTGGGATCATGACTGAGGTTTGATGGTGGAACACTCTGGCCTGGCAAAATGACTGAGGCTTGATTCTGGGACCCTGTGGCCCGGGAACGTTACTGAGGTTTGATGGCAGAAACCTGTGGCTTGGCGACATGACTGACGTTTGATTATGGATCCCTGTGGCCTGGGAACATGACTGAGGCGTGATTCTGGAAAACTGTGGCCTGGGAACATGACATCTGTTTAGATTGTGGAATACTGTGCCCCGGGAACCTGACTGAGCCTTGGTTCTGAAACCCTGTGGACTGGGAACATGACTGAGGTTTTATTCTGGAACCCTGTAGCCTGGGAACATAACTGAGGATTGATTCTGGAACCCTGTGGCCTGGGAACATGATACTGGTGGATTCTGGAACCCTGGGGACTGGGCATGTGACATCTGTTTAGATTGTGGAATACTGTGCCCCGGGAACCTGACTGAGCCTTGGTTCTTGAACCCTGTGAATTTTTAACATGACTGAGGTTTTATTCTAGAACCCTGTAGCCTGGAAACATAACTGAGGATTGATTCTCGAACCCTGTGGCCTGGGAACATGACATCGGTGGATTCTAGAACCCTGTGGCCTGGGAACATATCTGAGGTTTGATGGTGGAAACCTGTGGCTTGGCAACATGACTAAGGTTTGATTCTGGAAGACTGTGGCCAGGAAGCATGATATCTGGTTGATTCTGGAAACTTGTGTCCTGGGAACATGACTGAGGTGTGTTTTTGGAAGCCTGTGCCCTGGGAACATGACTGAGGTTTGATTCTGGACACCTGTGTCCTGGGAACATGACTGAGGTTTGATGGTTGAAACCTGTGGCCCGCGAACATGACTCAGGTTTGATTCTGGAACCATGTGTCCTGGGAACATGACTGAGGTTTGATTTTGGAAACCTTTGGCCTGGGAAAATGACTGAGGTTTCATTGTGGAAACATGTGGCCTGGGATCATGACTGAGGTTTGATGGTGGAACACTCTGGCCTGGCAAAATGACTGAGGCTTGATTCTGGAACCCTGTGGCCCGGGAACATGAGAACGGTTTGATTCTGGAACCCTGTGGCCTTTAACATGACATCGGTGGATTCTGGAACCCTGTGGCCTGGGAACATGAGAACGGTTTGATTCTGGAACCCTGTGGCCTGGGAACATGAGTGAGGATTGATGGTGGAACCCTGTGGCCTGCAACATGACTGAAGTTTGATACTGGAAGACTGTGGCCAGGAAACATGATATCGGGTTGATTCTGGAAACTTCTGTCCTGGGAACAAGACTGAGGTTTGATTCTGGAACCCTGTGTCCTGGGAATATGGCAAAGGTTTGTTGCTGGAAGCCTGTTCCCTGGGTACATGACTGAGGTTTGATTCTGGACACCTGTGTCCTGGGAACATGAGTGATGTTTGATTGTTGAAACCTGTGGCCTGCGAACATGACTCAGGTTTGATTCTGGAACCATATGTCCTGGGAATATGACTGAGGTTTGATTCTGGAAACCTTTGGCCTGAGAAAATGACTGAGGTTTCATTGTGGAAACATGTGGCCTGGGATCATGACTGAGGTTTGATGGTGGAACACTCTGGCCTGGCAAAATGACTGAGGCTTGATTCTGGAACCCTGTGGCCCGGGAACGTGACTGAGGTTTGATGGCAGAAACCTGTGGCCTGGCAACATGACTGACGTTTGATTCTGGATCCCTGTGGCCTGGGAACATGACTGAGGCGTGATTCTGGAAAACTGTGGCCTGGGAACATGACATCTGTTTAGATTGTGGAATACTGTGCCCCGGGAACCTGACTGAGCCTTGGTTCTGAAACCCTGTGGACTGGGAACATGACTGAGGTTTTATTCTGGAACCCTGTAGCCTGGGAACATAACTGAGGATTGATTCTGGAACCCTGTGGCCTGGGAACATGATACCGGTGGATTCTGGAACCCTGGGGACTGGGCATGTGAAATCTGTTTAGATTGTGGAATACTGTGCCCCGGGAACCTGACTGAGCCTTGGTTCTGGAACCCTGTGGATTGGGAACATGACTGAGGTTTTATTCTAGAACCCTGTAGCCTGGAAACATAACTGAGGATTGATTCTCGAACCCTGTGGCCTGGGAACATGACATCGGTGGATTCTAGAACCCTGTGGCCTGGGAACATGTCTGAGGTTTGATGGTGGAAACCTGTGGCTTGGCAACATGACTAAGGTTTGATTCTGGAAGACTGTGGCCAGGAAGCATGATATCTGGTTGATTCTGGAAACTTGTGTCCTGGGAACATGACTGAGGTTTGTTTCTGGAAGCCTGTGCCCTGGGAACATGACTGAGGTTTGATTCTGGACACCTGTGTCCTGGGAACATGACTGAGGTTTGATGGTTGAAACCTGTGGCCCGCGAACATGACTCAGGTTTGATTCTGGAACCATGTGTCCTGGGAACATGACTGAGGTTTGATTTTGGAAACCTTTGGCCTGGGAAAATGACTGAGGTTTCATTGTGGAAACATGTGGCCTGGGATCATGACTGAGGTTTGATGGTGGAACACTCTGGCCTGGCAAAATGACTGAGGCTTGATTCTGGAACCCTGTGGCCCGGGAACATGAGAACAGTTTGATTCTGGAACCCTGTGGCCTTTAACATGACATCGGTGGATTCTGGAACCCTGTGGCCTGGGAACATGAGAACGGTTTGATTCTGGAACCCTGTGGCCTGGGAACATGAGTGAGGATTGATGGTGGAACCCTGTGGCCTGGCAACATGACTGAGGTTTGATACTGGAAGACTGTGGCCAGGAAACATGATATCGGGTTGATTCTGGAAACTTCTGTCCTGGGAACAAGACTGAGGTTTGATTCTGGAAACCTGTGTCCTGGGAATATGACAAAGGTTTGTTGCTGGAAGCCTGTTCCCTGGGTACATGACTGAGGTTTGATTCTGGACACCTGTGTCCTGGGAACATGAGTGATGTTTGATTGTTGAAACCTGTGGCCTGCGAACATGACTCAGGTTTGATTCTGGAACCATGTGTCCTGGGAATATGACTGAGGTTTGATTCTGGAAACCTTTGGCCTGAGAAAATGACTGAGGTTTCATTGTGGAAACATGTGGCCTGGGATCATGACTGAGGTTTGATGGTGGAACACTCTGGCCTGGCAAAATGACTGAGGCTTGATTCTGGAACCCTGTGGCCCGGGAACGTGACTGAGGTTTGATGGCAGAAACCTGTGGCCTGGCGACATGACTGACGTTTGATTCTGGATCCCTGTGGCCTGGGAACATGACTGAGGCGTGATTCTGGAAAACTGTGCCCTGGGAACATGACATCTGTTTAGATTGTGGAATACTGTGCCCCGGGAACCTGACTGAGCCTTGGTTCTGAAACCCTGTGGACTGGGAACATGACTGAGGTTTTATTCTGGAACCCTGTAGCCTGGGAACATAACTGCGGATTGATTCTGGAACCCTGTGGCCTGGGAACATGATACTGGTGGATTCTGGAACCCTGGGGACTGGGCATGTGACATCTGTTTAGATTGTGGAATACTGTGCCCCGGGAACCTGACTGAGCCTTGGTTCTGGAACCCTGTGGATTGGGAACATGACTGAGGTTTTATTCTAGAACCCTGTAGCCTGGAAACATAACTTAGGATTGATTCTCGAACCCTGTGGCCTGGGAACATGACATCGGTGGATTCTAGAACCCTGTGGCCTGGGAACATATCTGAGGTTTGATGGTGGAAACCTGTGGCTTGGCAACATGACTAAGGTTTGATTCTGGAAGACTGTGGCCAGGAAGCATGATATCTGGTTGATTCTGGAAACTTGTGTCCTGGGAACATGACTGAGGTTTGTTTCTGGAAGCCTGTGCCCTGGGAACATGACTGAGGTTTGATTCTGGACACCTGTGTCCTGGGAACATGACTCAGGTTTGATTCTGGAACCATGTGTCCTGGGAATATGACTGAGGTTTGATTCTGGAAACCTTTGGCCTGAGAAAATGACTGAGGTTTCATTGTGGAAACATGTGGCCTGGGATCATGACTGAGGTTTGATGGTGGAACACTCTGGCCTGGCAAAATGACTGAGGCTTGATTCTGGAACCCTGTGGCCCGGGAACGTGACTGAGGTTTGATGGCAGAAACCTGTGGCCTGGCGACATGACTGACGTTTGATTCTGGATCCCTGTGGCCTGGGAACATGACTGAGGCGTGATTCTGGAAAACTGTGGCCTGGGAACATGACATCTGTTTAGATTGTGGAATACTGTGCCCCGGGAACCTGACTGAGCCTTGGTTCTGAAACCCTGTGGACTGGGAACATGACTGAGGTTTTATTCTGGAACCCTGTAGCCTGGGAACATAACTGAGGATTGATTCTGGAACCCTGTGGCCTGGGAACATGATACTGGTGGATTCTGGAACCCTGGGGACTGGGCATGTGACATCTGTTTAGATTGTGGAATACTGTGCCCCGGGAACCTGACTGAGCCTTGGTTCTGGAACCCTGTGGACTGGGAACATGACTGAGGTTTTATTCTAGAACCCTGTAGCCTGGAAACATAACTGAGGATTGATTCTCGATCCCTGTGGCCTGGGAACATGACATCGGTGCATTCTAGAACCCTGTGGCCTGGGAACATATCTGAGGTTTGATGGTGGAAACCTGTGGCTTGGCAACATGACTAAGGTTTGATTCTGGAAGACTGTGGCCAGGAAGCATGATATCTGGTTGATTCTGGAAACTTGTGTCCTGGGAACATGACTGAGGTTTGTTTCTGGAAGCCTGTGCCCTGGGAACATGACTGAGGTTTGATTCTGGACACCTGTGTCCTGGGAACATGACTGAGGTTTGATGGTTGAAACCTGTGGCCCGCGAACATGACTCAGGTTTGATTCTGGAACCATGTGTCCTGGGAACATGACTCAGGTTTGATTTTGGAAACCTTTGGCCTGGGAAAATGACTGAGGTTTCATTGTGGAAACATGTGGCCTGGGATCATGACTGAGGTTTGATGGTGGAACACTCTGGCCTGGCAAAATGACTGAGGCTTGATTCTGGAACCCTGTGGCCTGGGAACATGAGAACGGTTTGATTCTGGAACCCTGTGGCCTGGGAACATGAGTGAGGATTGATGGTGGAACCCTGTGGCCTGGCAACATGACTGAGGTTTGATACTGGAAGACTGTGGCCAGGAAACATGATATCGGGTTGATTCTGGAAACTTCTGTCCTGGGAACAAGACTGAGGTTTGATTCTGGAACCCTGTGTCCTGGGAATATGACAAAGGTTTGTTGCTGGAAGCCTGTTCCCTGGGTACATGACTGAGGTTTGATTCTGGACACCTGTGTCCTGGGAACATGAGTGATGTTTGATTGTTGAAACCTGTGGCCTGCGAACATGACTCAGGTTTGATTCTGGAACCATGTGTCCTGGGAATATGACTGAGGTTTGATTCTGGAAACCTTTGGCCTGAGAAAATGACTGAGGTTTCATTGTGGAAACATGTGGCCTGGGATCATGACTGAGGTTTGATGGTGGAACACTCTGGCCTGGCAAAATGACTGAGGCTTGATTCTGGAACCCTGTGGCCCGGGAACGTGACTGAGGTTTGATGGCAGAAACCTGTGGCCTGGCGACATGACTGACGTTTGATTCTGGATCCCTGTGGCCTGGGAACATGACTGAGGCGTGATTCTGGAAAACTGTGGCCTGGGAACATGACATCTGTTTAGATTGTGGAATACTGTGCCCCGGGAACCTGACTGAGCCTTGGTTCTGAAACCCTGTGGACTGGGAACATGACTGAGGTTTTATTCTGGAACCCTGTAGCCTGGGAACATAACTGAGGATTGATTCTGGAACCCTGTGGCCTGGGAACATGATACTGGTGGATTCTGGAACCCTGGGGACTGGGCATGTGACATCTGTTTAGATTGTGGAATACTGTGCCCCGGGAACCTGACTGAGCCTTGGTTCTGGAACCCTGTGGATTGGGAACATGACTGAGGTTTTATTCTAGAACCCTGTAGCCTGGAAACATAACTGAGGATTGATTCTCGAACCCTGTGGCCTGGGAACATGACATCGGTGGATTCTAGAACCCTGTGGCCTGGGAACATATCTGAGGTTTGATGGTGGAAACCTGTGGCTTGGCAACATGACTAAGGTTTGATTCTGGAAGACTGTGGCCAGGAAGCATGATATCTGGTTGATTCTGGAAACTTGTGTCCTGGGAACATGACTGAGGTTTGATTCTGGACACCTGTGTCCTGGGAACATGACTGAGGTTTGATGGTTGAAACCTGTGGCCCGCGAACATGACTCAGGTTTGATTCTGGAACCATGTGTCCTGGGAATATGACTGAGGTTAGATTTTGGAAACCTTTGGCCTGGGAAAATGACTGAGGTTTCATTGTGGAAACATGTGGCCTGGGATCATGACTGAGGTTTGATGGTGGAACACTCTGGCCTGGCAAAATGACTGAGGCTTGATTCTGGAACCCTGTGGCCCGGGAACATGAGAACGGTTTGATTCTGGAACCCTGTGGCCTTTAACATGACATCGGTGGATTCTGGAACCCTGTGGCCTGGGAACATGAGAACGGTTTGATTCTGGAACCCTGTGGCCTGGGAACATGAGTGAGGATTAATGGTGGAACCCTGTGGCCTGGCAACATGACTGAGGTTTGATACTGGAAGACTGTGGCCAGGAAACATGATATCGGGTTGATTCTGGAAACTTCTGTCCTGGGAACAAGACTGAGGTTTGATTCTGGAACCCTGTGTCCTGGGAATATGACAAAGGTTTGTTGCTGGAAGCCTGTTCCCTGGGTACATGACTGAGGTTTGATTCTGGACACCTGTGTCCTGGGAACATGAGTGATGTTTGATTGTTGAAACCTGTGGCCTGCGAACATGACTCAGGTTTGATTCTGGAACCATGTGTCCTGGGAATATGACTGAGGTTTGATTCTGGAAACCTTTGGCCTGAGAAAATGACTGAGGTTTCATTGTGGAAACATGTGGCCTGGGATCATGACTGAGGTTTGATGGTGGAACACTCTGGCCTGGCAAAATGACTGAGGCTTGATTCTGGAACCCTGTGGCCCGGGAACGTGACTGAGGTTTGATGGCAGAAACCTGTGGCCTGGCGACATGACTGACGTTTGATTCTGGATCCCTGTGGCCTGGGAACATGACTGAGGCGTGATTCTGGAAAACTGTGGCCTGGGAACATGACATCTGTTTAGATTGTGGAATACTGTGCCCCGGGAACCTGACTGAGCCTTGGTTCTGAAACCCTGTGGACTGGGAACATGACTGAGGTTTTATTCTGGAACCCTGTAGCCTGGGAACATAACTGAGGATTGATTCTGGAAACCTGTGGCCTGGGAACATGATACTGGTGGATTCTGGAACCCTGGGGACTGGGCATGTGACATCTGTTTAGATTGTGGAATACTGTGCCCCGGGAACCTGACTGAGCCTTGGTTCTGAAACCCTGTGGACTGGGAACATGACTGAGGTTTTATTCTAGAACCCTGTAGCCTGGAAACATAACTGAGGATTGATTCTCGAACCCTGTGGCCTGGGAACAAGACATCGGTGGATTCTAGAACCCTGTGGCCTGGGAACATATCTGAGGTTTGATGGTGGAAACCTGTGGCTTGGCAACATGACTAAGGTTTGATTCTGGAAGACTGTGGCCAGGAAGCATGATATCTGGTTGATTCTGGAAACTTGTGTCCTGGGAACATGACTGAGGTTTGTTTCTGGAAGCCTGTGCCCTGGGAACATGACTGAGGTTTGATTCTGGACACCTGTGTCCTGGGAACATGACTGAGGTTTGATGGTTGAAACCTGTGGCCCGCGAACATGACTCAGGTTTGATTCTGGAACCATGTGTCCTGGGAACATGACTCAGGTTTGATTTTGGAAACCTTTGGCCTGGGAAAATGACTGAGGTTTCATTGTGGAAACATGTGGCCTGGGATCATGACTGAGGTTTGATGGTGGAACACTCTGGCCTGGCAAAATGACTGAGGCTTGATTCTGGAACCCTGTGGCCTGGGAACATGAGAACGGTTTGATTCTGGAACCCTGTGGCCTGGGAACATGAGTGAGGATTGATGGTGGAACCCTGTGGCCTGGCAACATGACTGAGGTTTGATACTGGAAGACTGTGGCCAGGAAGCATGATATCTGGTTGATTCTGGAAACTTGTGTCCTGGGAACATGACTGAGGTTTGTTTCTGGAAGCCTGTGCCCTGGGAACATGACTGAGGTTTGATTCTGGACACCTGTGTCCTGGGAACATGACTGAGGTTTGATGGTTGAAACCTGTGGCCCGCGAACATGACTCAGGTTTGATTCTGGAACCATGTGTCCTGGGAACATGAGTGAGGTTTGATTTTGGAAACCTTTGGCCTGGGAAAATGACTGAGGTTTCATTGTGGAAACATGTGGCCTGGGATCATGACTGAGGTTTGATGGTGGAACACTCTGGCCTGGCAAAATGACTGAGGCTTGATTCTGGAACCCTGTGGCCCGGGAACATGAGAACGGTTTGATTCTGGAACCCTGTGGCCTTTAACATGACATCGGTGGATTCTGGAACCCTGTGGCCTGGGAACATGAGAACGGTTTGATTCTGGAACCCTGTGGCCTGGGAACATGAGTGAGGATTGATGGTGGAACCCTGTGGCCTGGCAACATGACTGAGGTTTGATACTGGAAGACTGTGGCCAGGAAACATGATATCGGGTTGATTCTGGAAACTTCTGTCCTGGGAACAAGACTGAGGTTTGATTCTGGAACCCTGTGTCCTGGGAATATGACAAAGGTTTGTTGCTGGAAGCCTGTTCCCTGGGTACATGACTGAGGTTTGATTCTGGACACCTGTGTCCTGGGAACATGAGTGATGTTTGATTGTTGAAACCTGTGGCCTGCGAACATGACTCAGGTTTGATTCTGGAACCATGTGTCCTGGGAATATGACTGAGGTTTGATTCTGGAAACCTTTGGCCTGAGAAAATGACTGAGGTTTCATTGTGGAAACATGTGGCCTGGGATCATGACTGAGGTTTGATGGTGGAACACTCTGGCCTGGCAAAATGACTGAGGCTTGATTCTGGAACCCTGTGGCCCGGGAACGTGACTGAGGTTTGATGGCAGAAACCTGTGGCCTGGCGACATGACTGACGTTTGATTCTGGATCCCTGTGGCCTGGGAACATGACTGAGGCGTGATTCTGGAAAACTGTGGCCTGGGAACATGACATCTGTTTAGATTGTGGAATACTGTGCCCCGGGAACCTGACTGAGCCTTGGTTCTGAAACCCTGTGGACTGGGAACATGACTGAGGTTTTATTCTGGAACCCTGTAGCCTGGGAACATAACTGAGGATTGATTCTGGAACCCTGTGGCCTGGGAACATGATACTGGTGGATTCTGGAACCCTGGGGACTGGGCATGTGACATCTGTTTAGATTGTGGAATACTGTGCCCCGGGAACCTGACTGAGCCTTGGTTCTGGAACCCTGTGGATTGGGAACATGACTGAGGTTTTATTCTAGAACCCTGTAGCCTGGAAACATAACTGAGGATTGATTCTCGAACCCTGTGGCCTGGGAACATGACATCGGTGGATTCTAGAACCCTGTGGCCTGGGAACATATCTGAGGTTTGATGGTGGAAACCTGTGGCTTGGCAACATGACTAAGGTTTGATTCTGGAAGACTGTGGCCAGGAAGCATGATATCTGGTTGATTCTGGAAACTTGTGTCCTGGGAACATGACTGAGGTTTGATTCTGGACACCTGTGTCCTGGGAACATGACTGAGGTTTGATGGTTGAAACCTGTGGCCCGCGAACATGACTCAGGTTTGATTCTGGAACCATGTGTCCTGGGAATATGACTGAGGTTAGATTTTGGAAACCTTTGGCCTGGGAAAATGACTGAGGTTTCATTGTGGAAACATGTGGCCTGGGATCATGACTGAGGTTTGATGGTGGAACACTCTGGCCTGGCAAAATGACTGAGGCTTGATTCTGGAACCCTGTGGCCCGGGAACATGAGAACGGTTTGATTCTGGAACCCTGTGGCCTTTAACATGACATCGGTGGATTCTGGAACCCTGTGGCCTGGGAACATGAGAACGGTTTGATTCTGGAACCCTGTGGCCTGGGAACATGAGTGAGGATTAATGGTGGAACCCTGTGGCCTGGCAACATGACTGAGGTTTGATACTGGAAGACTGTGGCCAGGAAACATGATATCGGGTTGATTCTGGAAACTTCTGTCCTGGGAACAAGACTGAGGTTTGATTCTGGAACCCTGTGTCCTGGGAATATGACAAAGGTTTGTTGCTGGAAGCCTGTTCCCTGGGTACATGACTGAGGTTTGATTCTGGACACCTGTGTCCTAGGAACATGAGTGATGTTTGATTGTTGAAACCTGTGGCCTGCGAACATGACTCAGGTTTGATTCTGGAACCATGTGTCCTGGGAATATGACTGAGGTTTGATTCTGGAAACCTTTGGCCTGAGAAAATGACTGAGGTTTCATTGTGGAAACATGTGGCCTGGGATCATGACTGAGGTTTGATGGTGGAACACTCTGGCCTGGCAAAATGACTGAGGCTTGATTCTGGAACCCTGTGGCCCGGGAACGTGACTGAGGTTTGATGGCAGAAACCTGTGGCCTGGCGACATGACTGACGTTTGATTCTGGATCCCTGTGGCCTGGGAACATGACTGAGGCGTGATTCTGGAAAACTGTGGCCTGGGAACATGACATCTGTTTAGATTGTGGAATACTGTGCCCCGGGAACCTGACTGAGCCTTGGTTCTGAAACCCTGTGGACTGGGAACATGACTGAGGTTTTATTCTGGAACCCTGTAGCCTGGGAACATAACTGAGGATTGATTCTGGAAACCTGTGGCCTGGGAACATGATACTGGTGGATTCTGGAACCCTGGGGACTGGGCATGTGACATCTGTTTAGATTGTGGAATACTGTGCCCCGGGAACCTGACTGAGCCTTGGTTCTGAAAACCTGTGGACTGGGAACATGACTGAGGTTTTATTCTAGAACCCTGTAGCCTGGAAACATAACTGAGGATTGATTCTCGAACCCTGTGGCCTGGGAACAAGACATCGGTGGATTCTAGAACCCTGTGGCCTGGGAACATATCTGAGGTTTGATGGTGGAAACCTGTGGCTTGGCAACATGACTAAGGTTTGATTCTGGAAGACTGTGGCCAGGAAGCATGATATCTGGTTGATTCTGGAAACTTGTGTCCTGGGAACATGACTGAGGTTTGTTTCTGGAAGCCTGTGCCCTGGGAACATGACTGAGGTTTGATTCTGGACACCTGTGTCCTGGGAACATGACTGAGGTTTGATGGTTGAAACCTGTGGCCCGCGAACATGACTCAGGTTTGATTCTGGAACCATGTGTCCTGGGAACATGACTCAGGTTTGATTTTGGAAACCTTTGGCCTGGGAAAATGACTGAGGTTTCATTGTGGAAACATGTGGCCTGGGATCATGACTGAGGTTTGATGGTGGAACACTCTGGCCTGGCAAAATGACTGAGGCTTGATTCTGGAACCCTGTGGCCTGGGAACATGAGAACGGTTTGATTCTGGAACCCTGTGGCCTGGGAACATGAGTGAGGATTGATGGTGGAACCCTGTGGCCTGGCAACATGACTGAGGTTTGATACTGGAAGACTGTGGCCAGGAAACATGATATCGGGTTGATTCTGGAAACTTCTGTCCTGGGAACAAGACTGAGGTTTGATTCTGGAACCCTGTGTCCTGGGAATATGACAAAGGTTTGTTGCTGGAAGCCTGTTCCCTGGGTACATGACTGAGGTTTGATTCTGGACACCTGTGTCCTGGGAACATGAGTGATGTTTGATTGTTGAAACCTGTGGCCTGCGAACATGACTCAGGTTTGATTCTGGAACCATGTGTCCTGGGAATATGACTGAGGTTTGATTCTGGAAACCTTTGGCCTGAGAAAATCACTGAGGTTTCATTGTGGAAACATGTGGCCTGGGATCATGACTGAGGTTTGATGGTGGAACACTCTGGCCTGGCAAAATGACTGAGGCTTGATTCTGGAACCCTGTGGCCCGGGATCGTGACTGAGGTTTGATGGCAGAAACCTGTGGCCTGGCAACATGACTGACGTTTGATTCTGGATCCCTGTGGCCTGGGAACATGACTGAGGCGTGATTCTGGAAAACTGTGGCCTGGGAACATGACATCTGTTTAGATTGTGGAATACTGTGCCCCGGGAACCTGACTGAGCCTTGGTTCTGAAACCCTGTGGACTGGGAACATGACTGAGGTTTTATTCTGGAACCCTGTAGCCTGGGAACATAACTGAGGATTGATTCTGGAACCCTGTGGCCTGGGAACATGATACCGGTGGATTCTGGAACCCTGGGGACCGGGCATGTGACATCTGTTTAGATTGTGGAATACTGTGCCCCGGGAACCTGACTGAGCCTTGGTTCTGGAACCCTGTGGATTGGGAACATGACTGAGGTTTTATTCTAGAACCCTGTAGCCTGGAAACATAACTGAGGATTGATTCTCGAACCCTGTGGCCTGGGAACATGACATCGGTGGATTCTAGAACCCTGTGGCCTGGGAACATGTCTGAGGTTTGATGGTGGAAACCTGTGGCTTGGCAACATGACTAAGGTTTGATTCTGGAAGACTGTGGCCAGGAAGCATGATATCTGGTTGATTCTGGAAACTTGTGTCCTGGGAACATGACTGAGGTTTGTTTCTGGAAGCCTGTGCCCTGGGAACATGACTGAGGTTTGATTCTGGACACCTGTGTCCTGGGAACATGACTGAGGTTTGATGGTTGAAACCTGTGGCCCGCGAACATGACTCAGGTTTGATTCTGGAACCATGTGTCCTGGGAACATGAGTGAGGTTTGATTTTGGAAACCTTTGGCCTGGGAAAATGACTGAGGTTTCATTGTGGAAACATGTGGCCTGGGATCATGACTGAGGTTTGATGGTGGAACACTCTGGCCTGGCAAAATGACTGAGGCTTGATTCTGGAACCCTGTGGCCCGGGAACATGAGAACGGTTTGATTCTGGAACCCTGTGGCCTTTAACATGACATCGGTGGATTCTGGAACCCTGTGGCCTGGGAACATGAGAACGGTTTGATTCTGGAACCCTGTGGCCTGGGAACATGAGTGAGGATTGATGGTGGAACCCTGTGGCCTGGCAACATGACTGAGGTTTGATACTGGAAGACTGTGGCCAGGAAACATGATATCGGGTTGATTCTGGAAACTTCTGTCCTGGGAACAAGACTGAGGTTTGATTCTGGAACCCTGTGTCCTGGGAATATGACAAAGGTTTGTTGCTGGAAGCCTGTTCCCTGGGTACATGACTGAGGTTTGATTCTGGACACCTGTGTCCTGGGAACATGAGTGATGTTTGATTGTTGAAACCTGTGGCCTGCGAACATGACTCAGGTTTGATTCTGGAACCATGTGTCCTGGGAATATGACTGAGGTTTGATTCTGGAAACCTTTGGCCTGAGAAAATGACTGAGGTTTCATTGTGGAAACATGTGGCCTGGGATCATGACTGAGGTTTGATGGTGGAACACTCTGGCCTGGCAAAATGACTGAGGCTTGATTCTGGAACCCTGTGGCCCGGGAACGTGACTGAGGTTTGATGGCAGAAACCTGTGGCCTGGCGACATGACTGACGTTTGATTCTGGATCCCTGTGGCCTGGGAACATGACTGAGGCGTGATTCTGGAAAACTGTGGCCTGGGAACATGACATCTGTTTAGATTGTGGAATACTGTGCCCCGGGAACCTGACTGAGCCTTGGTTCTGAAACCCTGTGGACTGGGAACATGACTGAGGTTTTATTCTGGAACCCTGTAGCCTGGGAACATAACTGAGGATTGATTCTGGAACCCTGTGGCCTGGGAACATGATACTGGTGGATTCTGGAACCCTGGGGACTGGGCATGTGACATCTGTTTAGATTGTGGAATACTGTGCCCCGGGAACCTGACTGAGCCTTGGTTCTGGAACCCTGTGGATTGGGAACATGACTGAGGTTTTATTCTAGAACCCTGTAGCCTGGAAACATAACTGAGGATTGATTCTCGAACCCTGTGGCCTGGGAACATGACATCGGTGGATTCTAGAACCCTGTGGCCTGGGAACATATCTGAGGTTTGATGGTGGAAACCTGTGGCTTGGCAACATGACTAAGGTTTGATTCTGGAAGACTGTGGCCAGGAAGCATGATATCTGGTTGATTCTGGAAACTTGTGTCCTGGGAACATGACTGAGGTTTGATTCTGGACACCTGTGTCCTGGGAACATGACTGAGGTTTGATGGTTGAAACCTGTGGCCCGCGAACATGACTCAGGTTTGATTCTGGAACCATGTGTCCTGGGAACATGACTGAGGTTTGATTTTGGAAACCTTTGGCCTGGGAAAATGACTGAGGTTTCATTGTGGAAACATGTGGCCTGGGATCATGACTGAGGTTTGATGGTGGAACACTCTGGCCTGGCAAAATGACTGAGGCTTGATTCTGGAACCCTGTGGCCCGGGAACATGAGAACGGTGTGATTCTGGAACCCTGTGGCCTTTAACATGACATCGGTGGATTCTGGAAACCTGTGGCCTGGGAATATGAGAACGGTTTGATTCTGGAACCCTGTGGCCTGGGAACATGAGTGAGGATTGATGGTGGAACCCTGTGGCCTGGCAACATGACTGAGGTTTGATACTGGAAGACTGTGGCCAGGAAACATGATATCGGGTTGATTCTGGAAACTTCTGTCCTGGGAACAAGACTGAGGTTTGATTCTGGAACCCTGTGTCCTGGGAATATGACAAAGGTTTGTTGCTGGAAGCCTGTTCCCTGGGTACATGACTGAGGTTTGATTCTGGACACCTGTGTCTTGGGAACATGAGTGATGTTTGATTGTTGAAACCTGTGGCCTGCGAACATGACTCAGGTTTGATTCTGGAACCATGTGTCCTGGGACTATGACTGAGGTTTGATTCTGGAAACCTTTGGCCTGAGAAAATGACTGAGGTTTCATTGTGGAAACATGTGGCCTGGGATCATGACTGAGGTTTGATGGTGGAACACTCTGGCCTGGGAAAATGACTGAGGCTTGATTCTGGAACCCTGTGGCCCGGGAACGTGACTGAGGTTTGATGGCAGAAACCTGTGGCCTGGAAACATGACTGACGTTTGATTCTGGATCCCTGTGGCCTGGGAACATGACTGAGGCGTGATTCTGGAAAACTGTGGCCTGGGAACATGACATCTGTTTAGATTGTGGAATACTGTGCCCCTGGAACCTGACTGAGCCTTGATTCTGGAACCCTGTGGATTGGGAACATGACTGAGGTTTTATTCTAGAACCCTCTAGCCGGGAAACATAACTGAGGATTGATTCTCGAACCCTGTGGCCTGGGAACATGACATCGGTGGATTCTAGAACCCTGTGGCCTGGGAACATGTCTGAGGTTTGATGGTGGAAACCTGTGGCTTGGCAACATGACTAAGGTTTGATTCTGGAAGACTGTGGCCAGGAAGCATGATATCTGGTTGATTCTGGAAACTTGTGTCCTGGGAACATGACTGAGGTTTGTTTCTGGAAGCCTGTGCCCTGGGAACATGACTGAGGTTTGATTCTGGACACCTGTGTCCTGGGAACATGACTGAGGTTTGATGGTTGAAACCTGTGGCCCGCGAACATGACTCAGGTTTGATTCTGGAACCATGTGTCCTGGGAACATGACTGAGGTTTGATTTTGGAAACCTTTGGCCTGGGAAAATGACTGAGGTTTCATTGTGGAAACATGTGGCCTGGGATCATGACTGAGGTTTGATGGTGGAACACTCTGGCCTGGCAAAATGACTGAGGCTTGATTCTGGAACCCTGTGGCCCGGGAACATGAGAACGGTTTGATTCTGGAACCCTGTGGCCTTTAACATGACATCGGTGGATTCTGGAACCCTGTGGCCTGGGAACATGAGAACGGTTTGATTCTGGAACCCTGTGGCCTGGGAACATGAGTGAGGATTGATGGTGGAACCCTGTGGCCTGGCAACATGACTGAGGTTTGATACTGGAAGACTGTGGCCAGGAAACATGATATCGGGTTGATTCTGGAAACTTCTGTCCTGGGAACAAGACTGAGGTTTTAATTCTGGAACCATGTGTCCTGGGAATATGACTGAGGTTTGATTCTGGAAACCTTTGGCCTGAGAAAATGACTGAGGTTTCATTGTGGAAACATGTGGCCTGGGATCATGACTGAGGTTTGATGGTGGAACACTCTGGCCTGGCAAAATGACTGAGGCTTGATTCTGGAACCCTGTGGCCCGGGAACGTGACTGAGGTTTGATGGCAGAAACCTGTGGCCTGGCAACATGACTGACGTTTGATTCTGGATCCCTGTGGCCTGGGAACATGACTGAGGCGTGATTCTGGAAAACTGTGGCCTGGGAACATGACATCTGTTTAGATTGTGGAATACTGTGCCCCGGGAACCTGACTGAGCCTTGGTTCTGAAACCCTGTGGACTGGGAACATGACTGAGGTTTTATTCTGGAACCCTGTAGCCTGGGAACATAACTGAGGATTGATTCTGGAACCCTGTGGCCTGGGAACATGATACCGGTGGATTCTGGAACCCTGTGGACTGGGCATGTGACATCTGTTTAGATTGTGGAATACTGTGCCCCGGGAACCTGACTGAGCCTTGGTTCTGGAACCCTGTGGATTGGGAACATGACTGAGGTTTTATTCTAGAACCCTGTAGCCTGGAAACATAACTGAGGATTGATTCTCGAACCCTGTGGCCTGGGAACATGACATCGGTGGATTCTAGAACCCTGTGGCCTGGGAACATGTCTGAGGTTTGATGGTGGAAACCTGTGGCTTGGCAACATGACTAAGGTTTGATTCTGGAAGACTGTGGCCAGGAAGCATGATATCTGGTTGATTCTGGAAACTTGTGTCCTGGGAACATGACTGAGGTTTGTTTCTGGAAGCCTGTGCCCTGGGAACATGACTGAGGTTTGATTCTGGACACCTGTGTCCTGGGAACATGACTGAGGTTTGATGGTTGAAACCTGTGGCCCGCGAACATGACTCAGGTTTGATTCTGGAACCATGTGTCCTGGGAACATGAGTGAGGTTTGATTTTGGAAACCTTTGGCCTGGGAAAATGACTGAGGTTTCATTGTGGAAACATGTGGCCTGGGATCATGACTGAGGTTTGATGGTGGAACACTCTGGCCTGGCAAAATGACTGAAGCTTGATTCTGGAACCCTGTGGCCCGGGAACATGAGAACGGTTTGATTCTGGAATCCTGTGGCCTTTAACATGACATCGGTGGATTCTGGAACCCTGTGGCCTGGGAACATGAGAACGGTTTGATTCTGGAACCCTGTGGCCTGGGAACATGAGTGAGGATTGATGGTGGAACCCTGTGGCCTGGCAACATGACTGAGGTTTGATACTGGAAGACTGTGGCCAGGAAACATGATATCGGGTTGATTCTGGAAACTTCTGTCCTGGGAACAAGACTGAGGTTTGATTCTGGAACCCTGTGTCCTGGGAATATGACAAAGGTTTGTTGCTGGAAGCCTGTTCCCTGGGTACATGACTGAGGTTTGATTCTGGACACCTGTGTCCTGGGAACATGAGTGATGTTTGATTGTTGAAACCTGTGGCCTGCGAACATGACTCAGGTTTGATTCTGGAACCATGTGTCCTGGGAATATGACTGAGGTTTGATTCTGGAAACCTTTGGCCTGAGAAAATGACTGAGGTTTCATTGTGGAAACATGTGGCCTGGGATCATGACTGAGGTTTGATGGTGGAACACTCTGGCCTGGCAAAATGACTGAGGCTTGATTCTGGAACCCTGTGGCCCGGGAACGTGACTGAGGTTTGATGGCAGAAACCTGTGGCCTGGCGACATGACTGACGTTTGATTCTGGATCCCTGTGGCCTGGGAACATGACTGAGGCGTGATTCTGGAAAACTGTGGCCTGGGAACATGACATCTGTTTAGATTGTGGAATACTGTGCCCCGGGAACCTGACTGAGCCTTGGTTCTGAAACCCTGTGGACTGGGAACATGACTGAGGTTTTATTCTGGAACCCTGTAGCCTGGGAACATAACTGAGGATTGATTCTGGAACCCTGTGGCCTGGGAACATGATACTGGTGGATTCTGGAACCCTGGGGACTGGGCATGTGACATCTGTTTAGATTGTGGAATACTGTGCCCCGGGAACCTGACTGAGCCTTGGTTCTGGAACCCTGTGGATTGGGAACATGACTGAGGTTTTATTCTAGAACCCTGTAGCCTGGAAACATAACTGAGGATTGATTCTCGAACCCTGTGGCCTGGGAACATGACATCGGTGGATTCTAGAACCCTGTGGCCTGGGAACATATCTGAGGTTTGATGGTGGAAACCTGTGGCTTGGCAACATGACTAAGGTTTGATTCTGGAAGACTGTGGCCAGGAAGCATGATATCTGGTTGATTCTGGAAACTTGTGTCCTGGGAACATGACTGAGGTTTGATTCTGGACACCTGTGTCCTGGGAACATGACTGAGGTTTGATGGTTGAAACCTGTGGCCCGCGAACATGACTCAGGTTTGATTCTGGAACCATGTGTCCTGGGAACATGACTGAGGTTTGATTTTGGAAACCTTTGGCCTGGGAAAATGACTGAGGTTTCATTGTGGAAACATGTGGCCTGGGATCATGACTGAGGTTTGATGGTGGAACACTCTGGCCTGGCAAAATGACTGAGGCTTGATTCTGGAACCCTGTGGCCCGGGAACATGAGAACGGTGTGATTCTGGAACCCTGTGGCCTTTAACATGACATCGGTGGATTCTGGAAACCTGTGGCCTGGGAATATGAGAACGGTTTGATTCTGGAACCCTGTGGCCTGGGAACATGAGTGAGGATTGATGGTGGAACCCTGTGGCCTGGCAACATGACTGAGGTTTGATACTGGAAGACTGTGGCCAGGAAACATGATATCGGGTTGATTCTGGAAACTTCTGTCCTGGGAACAAGACTGAGGTTTGATTCTGGAACCCTGTGTCCTGGGAATATGACAAAGGTTTGTTGCTGGAAGCCTGTTCCCTGGGTACATGACTGAGGTTTGATCCTGGACACCTGTGTCTTGGGAACATGAGTGATGTTTGATTGTTGAAACCTGTGGCCTGCGAACATGACTCAGGTTTGATTCTGGAACCATGTGTCCTGGGACTATGACTGAGGTTTGATTCTGGAAACCTTTGGCCTGAGAAAATGACTGAGGTTTCATTGTGGAAACATGTGGCCTGGGATCATGACTGAGGTTTGATGGTGGAACACTCTGGCCTGGGAAAATGACTGAGGCTTGATTCTGGAACCCTGTGGCCCGGGAACGTGACTGAGGTTTGATGGCAGAAACCTGTGGCCTGGAAACATGACTGACGTTTGATTCTGGATCCCTGTGGCCTGGGAACATGACTGAGGCGTGATTCTGGAAAACTGTGGCCTGGGAACATGACATCTGTTTAGATTGTGGAATACTGTGCCCCGGGAACCTGACTGAGCCTTGGTTCTGGAACCCTGTGGATTGGGAACATGACTGAGGTTTTATTCTAGAACCCTCTAGCCGGGAAACATAACTGAGGATTGATTCTCGAACCCTGTGGCCTGGGAACATGACATCGGTGGATTCTAGAACCCTGTGGCCTGGGAACATGTCTGAGGTTTGATGGTGGAAACCTGTGGCTTGGCAACATGACTAAGGTTTGATTCTGGAAGACTGTGGCCAGGAAGCATGATATCTGGTTGATTCTGGAAACTTGTGTCCTGGGAACATGACTGAGGTTTGTTTCTGGAAGCCTGTGGCCTGGGAACATGACTGAGGTTTGATTCTGGACACCTGTGTCCTGGGAACATGACTGAGGTTTGATGGTTGAAACCTGTGGCCCGCGAACATGACTCAGGTTTGATTCTGGAACCATGTGTCCTGGGAACATGACTGAGGTTTGATTTTGGAAACCTTTGGCCTGGGAAAATGACTGAGGTTTCATTGTGGAAACATGTGGCCTGGGATCATGACTGAGGTTTGATGGTGGAACACTCTGGCCTGGCAAAATGACTGAGGCTTGATTCTGGAACCCTGTGGCCCGGGAACATGAGAACGGTTTGATTCTGGAACCCTGTGGCCTTTAACATGACATCGGTGGATTCTGGAACCCTGTGGCCTGGGAACATGAGAACGGTTTGATTCTGGAACCCTGTGGCCTGGGAACATGAGTGAGGATTGATGGTGGAACCCTGTGGCCTGGCAACATGACTGAGGTTTGATACTGGAAGACTGTGGCCAGGAAACATGATATCGGGTTGATTCTGGAAACTTCTGTCCTGGGAACAAGACTGAGGTTTTAATTCTGGAACCATGTGTCCTGGGAATATGACTGAGGTTTGATTCTGGAAACCTTTGGCCTGAGAAAATGACTGAGGTTTCATTGTGGAAACATGTGGCCTGGGATCATGACTGAGGTTTGATGGTGGAACACTCTGGCCTGGCAAAATGACTGAGGCTTGATTCTGGAACCCTGTGGCCCGGGAACGTGACTGAGGTTTGATGGCAGAAACCTGTGGCCTGGCAACATGACTGACGTTTGATTCTGGATCCCTGTGGCCTGGGAACATGACTGAGGCGTGATTCTGGAAAACTGTGGCCTGGGAACATGACATCTGTTTAGATTGTGGAATACTGTGCCCCGGGAACCTGACTGAGCCTTGGTTCTGAAACCCTGTGGACTGGGAACATGACTGAGGTTTTATTCTGGAACCCTGTAGCCTGGAAACATAACTGAGGATTGATTCTCGAACCCTGTGGCCTGGGAACATGACATCGGTGGATTCTAGAACCCTGTGGCCTGGGAACATGTCTGAGGTTTGATGGTGGAAACCTGTGGCTTGGCAACATGACTAAGGTTTGATTCTGGAAGACTGTGGCCAGGAAGCATGATATCTGGTTGATTCTGGAAACTTGTGTCCTGGGAACATGACTGAGGTTTGTTTCTGGAAGCCTGTGCCCTGGGAACATGACTGAGGTTTGATTCTGGACACCTGTGTCCTGGGAACATGACTGAGGTTTGATGGTTGAAACCTGTGGCCCGCGCACATGACTCAGGTTTGATTCTGGAACCATATGTCCTGGGAACATGACTGAGGTTTGATTTTGGAAAACTTTGGCCTGGGAAAATGACTGAGGTTTCATTGTGGAAACATGTGGCCTGGGATCATGACTGAGGTTTGATGGTGGAACACTCTGGCCTGGCAAAATGACTGAGGCTTGATTCTGGAACCCTGTGGCCCGGGAACATGAGAACGGTGTGATTCTGGAACCCTGTGGCCTTTAACATGACATCGGTGGATTCTGGAACCCTGTGGCCTGGGAACATGAGAACGGTTTGATTCTGGAACCCTGTGGCCTGGGAACATGAGTGAGGATTGATGGTGGAACCCTGTGGCCTGGCAACATGACTGAGGTTTGATACTGGAAGACTGTGGCCAGGAAACATGATATCGGGTTGATTCTGGAAACTTCTGTCCTGGGAACAAGACTGAGGTTTGATTCTGGAACCCTGTGTCCTGGGAATATGACAAAGGTTTGTTGCTGGAAGCCTGTTCCCTGGGTACATGACTGAGGTTTGATTCTGGACACCTGTGTCTTGGGAACATGAGTGATGTTTGATTGTTGAAACCTGTGGCCTGCGAACATGACTCAGGTTTGATTCTGGAACCATGTGTCCTGGGACTATGACTGAGGTTTGATTCTGGAAACCTTTGGCCTGAGAAAATGACTGAGGTTTCATTGTGGAAACATGTGGCCTGGGATCATGACTGAGGTTTGATGGTGGAACACTCTGGCCTGGGAAAATGACTGAGGCTTGATTCTGGAACCCTGTGGCCCGGGAACGTGACTGAGGTTTGATGGCAGAAACCTGTGGCCTGGAAACATGACTGACGTTTGATTCTGGATCCCTGTGGCCTGGGAACATGACTGAGGCGTGATTCTGGAAAACTGTGGCCTGGGAACATGACATCTGTTTAGATTGTGGAATACTGTGCCCCTGGAACCTGACTGAGCCTTGATTCTGGAACCCTGTGGATTGGGAACATGACTGAGGTTTTATTCTAGAACCCTCTAGCCGGGAAACATAACTGAGGATTGATTCTCGAACCCTGTGGCCTGGGAACATGACATCGGTGGATTCTAGAACCCTGTGGCCTGGGAACATGTCTGAGGTTTGATGGTGGAAACCTGTGGCTTGGCAACATGACTAAGGTTTGATTCTGGAAGACTGTGGCCAGGAAGCATGATATCTGGTTGATTCTGGAAACTTGTGTCCTGGGAACATGACTGAGGTTTGTTTCTGGAAGCCTGTGCCCTGGGAACATGACTGAGGTTTGATTCTGGACACCTGTGTCCTGGGAACATGACTGAGGTTTGATGGTTGAAACCTGTGGCCCGCGAACATGACTCAGGTTTGATTCTGGAACCATGTGTCCTGGGAACATGACTGAGGTTTGATTTTGGAAACCTTTGGCCTGGGAAAATGACTGAGGTTTCATTGTGGAAACATGTGGCCTGGGATCATGACTGAGGTTTGATGGTGGAACACTCTGGCCTGGCAAAATGACTGAGGCTTGATTCTGGAACCCTGTGGCCCGGGAACATGAGAACGGTTTGATTCTGGAACCCTGTGGCCTTTAACATGACATCGGTGGATTCTGGAACCCTGTGGCCTGGGAACATGAGAACGGTTTGATTCTGGAACCCTGTGGCCTGGGAACATGAGTGAGGATTGATGGTGGAACCCTGTGGCCTGGCAACATGACTGAGGTTTGATACTGGAAGACTGTGGCCAGGAAACATGATATCGGGTTGATTCTGGAAACTTCTGTCCTGGGAACAAGACTGAGGTTTTAATTCTGGAACCATGTGTCCTGGGAATATGACTGAGGTTTGATTCTGGAAACCTTTGGCCTGAGAAAATGACTGAGGTTTCATTGTGGAAACATGTGGCCTGGGATCATGACTGAGGTTTGATGGTGGAACACTCTGGCCTGGCAAAATGACTGAGGCTTGATTCTGGAACCCTGTGGCCCGGGAACGTGACTGAGGTTTGATGGCAGAAACCTGTGGCCTGGCAACATGACTGACGTTTGATTCTGGATCCCTGTGGCCTGGGAACATGACTGAGGCGTGATTCTGGAAAACTGTGGCCTGGGAACATGACATCTGTTTAGATTGTGGAATACTGTGCCCCGGGAACCTGACTGAGCCTTGGTTCTGAAACCCTGTGGACTGGGAACATGACTGAGGTTTTATTCTGGAACCCTGTAGCCTGGGAACATAACTGAGGATTGATTCTGGAACCCTGTGGCCTGGGAACATGATACCGGTGGATTCTGGAACCCTGGGGACTGGGCATGTGACATCTGTTTAGATTGTGGAATACTGTGCCCCGGGAACCTGACTGAGCCTTGGTTCTGGAACCCTGTGGATTGGGAACATGACTGAGGTTTTATTCTAGAACCCTGTAGCCTGGAAACATAACTGAGGATTGATTCTCGAACCCTGTGGCCTGGGAACATGACATCGGTGGATTCTAGAACCCTGTGGCCTGGGAACATGTCTGAGGTTTGATGGTGGAAACCTGTGGCTTGGCAACATGACTAAGGTTTGATTCTGGAAGACTGTGGCCAGGAAGCATGATATCTGGTTGATTCTGGAAACTTGTGTCCTGGGAACATGACTGAGGTTTGTTTCTGGAAGCCTGTGCCCTGGGAACATGACTGAGGTTTGATTCTGGACACCTGTGTCCTGGGAACATGACTGAGGTTTGATGGTTGAAACCTGTGGCCCGCGAACATGACTCAGGTTTGATTCTGGAACCATGTGTCCTGGGAACATGAGTGAGGTTTGATTTTGGAAACCTTTGGCCTGGGAAAATGACTGAGGTTTCATTGTGGAAACATGTGGCCTGGGATCATGACTGAGGTTTGATGGTGGAACACTCTGGCCTGGCAAAATGACTGAAGCTTGATTCTGGAACCCTGTGGCCCGGGAACATGAGAACGGTTTGATTCTGGAATCCTGTGGCCTTTAACATGACATCGGTGGATTCTGGAACCCTGTGGCCTGGGAACATGAGAACGGTTTGATTCTGGAACCCTGTGGCCTGGGAACATGAGTGAGGATTGATGGTGGAACCCTGTGGCCTGGCAACATGACTGAGGTTTGATACTGGAAGACTGTGGCCAGGAAACATGATATCGGGTTGATTCTGGAAACTTCTGTCCTGGGAACAAGACTGAGGTTTGATTCTGGAACCCTGTGTCCTGGGAATATGACAAAGGTTTGTTGCTGGAAGCCTGTTCCCTGGGTACATGACTGAGGTTTGATTCTGGACACCTGTGTCCTGGGAACATGAGTGATGTTTGATTGTTGAAACCTGTGGCCTGCGAACATGACTCAGGTTTGATTCTGGAACCATGTGTCCTGGGAATATGACTGAGGTTTGATTCTGGAAACCTTTGGCCTGAGAAAATGACTGAGGTTTCATTGTGGAAACATGTGGCCTGGGATCATGACTGAGGTTTGATGGTGGAACACTCTGGCCTGGCAAAATGACTGAGGCTTGATTCTGGAACCCTGTGGCCCGGGAACGTGACTGAGGTTTGATGGCAGAAACCTGTGGCCTGGCGACATGACTGACGTTTGATTCTGGATCCCTGTGGCCTGGGAACATGACTGAGGCGTGATTCTGGAAAACTGTGGCCTGGGAACATGACATCTGTTTAGATTGTGGAATACTGTGCCCCGGGAACCTGACTGAGCCTTGGTTCTGAAACCCTGTGGACTGGGAACATGACTGAGGTTTTATTCTGGAACCCTGTAGCCTGGGAACATAACTGAGGATTGATTCTGGAACCCTGTGGCCTGGGAACATGATACTGGTGGATTCTGGAACCCTGGGGACTGGGCATGTGACATCTGTTTAGATTGTGGAATACTGTGCCCCGGGAACCTGACTGAGCCTTGGTTCTGGAACCCTGTGGATTGGGAACATGACTGAGGTTTTATTCTAGAACCCTGTAGCCTGGAAACATAACTGAGGATTGATTCTCGAACCCTGTGGCCTGGGAACATGACATCGGTGGATTCTAGAACCCTGTGGCCTGGGAACATATCTGAGGTTTGATGGTGGAAACCTGTGGCTTGGCAACATGACTAAGGTTTGATTCTGGAAGACTGTGGCCAGGAAGCATGATATCTGGTTGATTCTGGAAACTTGTGTCCTGGGAACATGACTGAGGTTTGATTCTGGACACCTGTGTCCTGGGAACATGACTGAGGTTTGATGGTTGAAACCTGTGGCCCGCGAACATGACTCAGGTTTGATTCTGGAACCATGTGTCCTGGGAACATGACTGAGGTTTGATTTTGGAAACCTTTGGCCTGGGAAAATGACTGAGGTTTCATTGTGGAAACATGTGGCCTGGGATCATGACTGAGGTTTGATGGTGGAACACTCTGGCCTGGCAAAATGACTGAGGCTTGATTCTGGAACCCTGTGGCCCGGGAACATGAGAACGGTGTGATTCTGGAACCCTGTGGCCTTTAACATGACATCGGTGGATTCTGGAAACCTGTGGCCTGGGAATATGAGAACGGTTTGATTCTGGAACCCTGTGGCCTGGGAACATGAGTGAGGATTGATGGTGGAACCCTGTGGCCTGGCAACATGACTGAGGTTTGATACTGGAAGACTGTGGCCAGGAAACATGATATCGGGTTGATTCTGGAAACTTCTGTCCTGGGAACAAGACTGAGGTTTGATTCTGGAACCCTGTGTCCTGGGAATATGACAAAGGTTTGTTGCTGGAAGCCTGTTCCCTGGGTACATGACTGAGGTTTGATTCTGGACACCTGTGTCTTGGGAATATGAGTGATGTTTGATTGTTGAAACCTGTGGCCTGCGAACATGACTCAGGTTTGATTCTGGAACCATGTGTCCTGGGACTATGACTGAGGTTTGATTCTGGAAACCTTTGGCCTGAGAAAATGACTGAGGTTTCATTGTGGAAACATGTGGCCTGGGATCATGACTGAGGTTTGATGGTGGAACACTCTGGCCTGGGAAAATGACTGAGGCTTGATTCTGGAACCCTGTGGCCCGGGAACGTGACTGAGGTTTGATGGCAGAAACCTGTGGCCTGGAAACATGACTGACGTTTGATTCTGGATCCCTGTGGCCTGGGAACATGACTGAGGCGTGATTCTGGAAAACTGTGGCCTGGGAACATGACATCTGTTTAGATTGTGGAATACTGTGCCCCGGGAACCTGACTGAGCCTTGGTTCTGGAACCCTGTGGATTGGGAACATGACTGAGGTTTTATTCTAGAACCCTCTAGCCGGGAAACATAACTGAGGATTGATTCTCGAACCCTGTGGCCTGGGAACATGACATCGGTGGATTCTAGAACCCTGTGGCCTGGGAACATGTCTGAGGTTTGATGGTGGAAACCTGTGGCTTGGCAACATGACTAAGGTTTGATTCTGGAAGACTGTGGCCAGGAAGCATGATATCTGGTTGATTCTGGAAACTTGTGTCCTGGGAACATGACTGAGGTTTGTTTCTGGAAGCCTGTGGCCTGGGAACATGACTGAGGTTTGATTCTGGACACCTGTGTCCTGGGAACATGACTGAGGTTTGATGGTTGAAACCTGTGGCCCGCGAACATGACTCAGGTTTGATTCTGGAACCATGTGTCCTGGGAACATGACTGAGGTTTGATTTTGGAAACCTTTGGCCTGGGAAAATGACTGAGGTTTCATTGTGGAAACATGTGGCCTGGGATCATGACTGAGGTTTGATGGTGGAACACTCTGGCCTGGCAAAATGACTGAGGCTTGATTCTGGAACCCTGTGGCCCGGGAACATGAGAACGGTTTGATTCTGGAACCCTGTGGCCTTTAACATGACATCGGTGGATTCTGGAACCCTGTGGCCTGGGAACATGAGAACGGTTTGATTCTGGAACCCTGTGGCCTGGGAACATGAGTGAGGATTGATGGTGGAACCCTGTGGCCTGGCAACATGACTGAGGTTTGATACTGGAAGACTGTGGCCAGGAAACATGATATCGGGTTGATTCTGGAAACTTCTGTCCTGGGAACAAGACTGAGGTTTTAATTCTGGAACCATGTGTCCTGGGAATATGACTGAGGTTTGATTCTGGAAACCTTTGGCCTGAGAAAATGACTGAGGTTTCATTGTGGAAACATGTGGCCTGGGATCATGACTGAGGTTTGATGGTGGAACACTCTGGCCTGGCAAAATGACTGAGGCTTGATTCTGGAACCCTGTGGCCCGGGAACGTGACTGAGGTTTGATGGCAGAAACCTGTGGCCTGGCAACATGACTGACGTTTGATTCTGGATCCCTGTGGCCTGGGAACATGACTGAGGCGTGATTCTGGAAAACTGTGGCCTGGGAACATGACATCTGTTTAGATTGTGGAATACTGTGCCCCGGGAACCTGACTGAGCCTTGGTTCTGAAACCCTGTGGACTGGGAACATGACTGAGGTTTTATTCTGGAACCCTGTAGCCTGGAAACATAACTGAGGATTGATTCTCGAACCCTGTGGCCTGGGAACATGACATCGGTGGATTCTAGAACCCTGTGGCCTGGGAACATGTCTGAGGTTTGATGGTGGAAACCTGTGGCTTGGCAACATGACTAAGGTTTGATTCTGGAAGTCTGTGGCCAGGAAGCATGATATCTGGTTGATTCTGGAAACTTGTGTCCTGGGAACATGACTGAGGTTTGTTTCTGGAAGCCTGTGCCCTGGGAACATGACTGAGGTTTGATTCTGGACACCTGTGTCCTGGGAACATGACTGAGGTTTGATGGTTGAAACCTGTGGCCCGCGCACATGACTCAGGTTTGATTCTGGAACCATATGTCCTGGGAACATGACTGAGGTTTGATTTTGGAAAACTTTGGCCTGGGAAAATGACTGAGGTTTCATTGTGGAAACATGTGGCCTGGGATCATGACTGAGGTTTGATGGTGGAACACTCTGGCCTGGCAAAATGACTGAGGCTTGATTCTGGAACCCTGTGGCCCGGGAACATGAGAACGGTGTGATTCTGGAACCCTGTGGCCTTTAACATGACATCGGTGGATTCTGGAACCCTGTGGCCTGGGAACATGAGAACGGTTTGATTCTGGAACCCTGTGGCCTGGGAACATGAGTGAGGATTGATGGTGGAACCCTGTGGCCTGGCAACATGACTGAGGTTTGATACTGGAAGACTGTGGCCAGGAAACATGATATCGGGTTGATTCTGGAAACTTCTGTCCTGGGAACAAGACTGAGGTTTGATTCTGGAACCCTGTGTCCTGGGAATATGACAAAGGTTTGTTGCTGGAAGCCTGTTCCCTGGGTACATGACTGAGGTTTGATTCTGGACACCTGTGTCCTGGGAACATGAGTGATGTTTGACTGTTGAAACCTGTGGCCTGCGAACATGACTCAGGTTTGATTCTGGAACCATGTGTCCTGGGAATATGACTGAGGTTTGCTTCTGGAAACCTTTGGCCTGAGAAAATGACTGAGGTTTCATTGTGGAAACATGTGGCCTGGGATCATGACTGAGGTTTGATGGTGGAACACTCTGGCCTGGCAAAATGACTGAGGCTTGATTCTGGAACCCTGTGGCCCGGGAACGTGACTGAGGTTTGATGGCAGAAACCTGTGGCCTGGCAACATGACTGACGTTTGATTCTGGATCCCTGTGGCCTGGGAACATGACTGAGGCGTGATTCTGGAAAACTGTGGCCTGGGAACATGACATCTGTTTAGATTGTGGAATACTGTGCCCCGGGAACCTGACTGAGCCTTGGTTCTGAAACCCTGTGGACTGGGAACATGACTGAGGTTTTATTCTGGAACCCTGTAGCCTGGGAACATAACTGAGGATTGATTCTGGAACCCTGTGGCCTGGGAACATGATACCGGTGGATTCTGGAACCCTGGGGACTGGGCATGTGACATCTGTTTAGATTGTGGAATACTGTGCCCCGGGAACCTGACTGAGCCTTGGTTCTGGAACCCTGTGGATTGGGAACATGACTGAGGTTTTATTCTAGAACCCTGTAGCCGGGAAACATAACTGAGGATTGATTCTCGAACCCTGTGGCCTGGGAACATGTCTGAGGTTTGATGGTGGAAACCTGTGGCTTGGCAACATGACTAAGGTTTGATTCTGGAAGACTGTGGCCAGGAAGCATGATATCTGCTTGATTCTGGAAACTTGTGTCCTGGGAACATGACTGAGGTTTGTTTCTGGAAGCCTGTGCCCTGGGAACATGACTGAGGTTTGATTCTGGACACCTGTGTCCTGGGAACATGACTGAGGTTTGATGGTTGAAACCTGTGGTCCGCGAACATGACTCAGGTTTGATTCTGGAACCATGTGTCCTGGGAACATGACTGAGGTTTGATTTTGGAAACCTTTGGCCTGGGAAAATGACTGAGGTTTCATTGTGGAAACATGTGGCCTGGGATCATGACTGAGGTTTGATGGTGGAACACTCTGGCCTGGCAAAATGACTGAGGCTTGATTCTGGAACCCTGTGGCCCGGGAACATGAGAACGGTGTGATTCTGGAACCCTGTGGCCTTTAACATGACATCGGTGGATTCTGGAACCCTGTGGCCTGGGAACATGAGAACGGTTTGATTCTGGAACTCTGTGGCCTGGGAACATGAGTGAGGATTGATGGTGGAACCCTGTGGCCTGGCAACATGACTGAGGTTTGATACTGGAAGACTGTGGCCAAGAAACATGATATCGGGTTGATTCTGGAAACTTCTGTCCTGGGAACAAGACTGAGGTTTGATTCTGGAACCCTGTGTCCTGGGAATATGACAAAGGTTTGTTGCTGGAAGCCTGTTCCCTGGGAACATGACTGAGGTTTGATTCTGGACACCTGTGTCCTGGGAACATGAATGATGTTTGATTGTTGAAACCTGTGGCCTGCGAACATGACTCAGGTTTGATTCTGGAACCATGTGTCCTGGGAATATGACTGAGGTTTGATTCTGGAAACCTTTGGCCTGAGAAAATGACTGAGGTTTCATTGTGGAAACATGTGGCCTGGGATCATGACTGAGGTTTGATGGTGGAACACTCTGGCCTGGCAAAATGACTGAGGCTTGATTCTGGAACCCTGTGGCCCGGGAACGTGACTGAGGTTTGATGGCAGAAACCTGTGGCCTGGCAACATGACTGACGTTTGATTCTGGATCCCTGTGGCCTGGGAACATGACTGAGGCGTGATTCTGGAAAACTGTGGCCTGGGAACATGACATCTGTTTAGATTGTGGAATACTGTGCCCCGGGAACCTGACTGAGCCTTGGTTCTGAAACCCTGTGGACTGGGAACATGACTGAGGTTTTATTCTGGAACCCTGTAGCCTGGGAACATAACTGCGGATTGATTCTGGAACCCTGTGGCCTGGGAACATGATACCGGTGGATTCTGTAACCCTGGGGACTGGGCATGTGACATCTGTTTAGATTGTGGAATACTGTGCCCCGGGAACCTGACTGAGCCTTGGTTCTGGAACCCTGTGGATTGGGAACATGACTGAGGTTTTATTCTAGAACCCTCTAGCCGGGAAACATAACTGAGGATTGATTCTTGAACCCTGTGGCCTGGGAACATGACATCGGTGGATTCTAGAACCCTGTGGCCTGGGAACATGACATCGGTGGATTCTAGAACCCTGTGGCCTGGGAACATGTCTGAGGTTTGATGGTGGAAACCTGTGGCTTGGCAACATGACTAAGGTTTGATTCTGGAAGACTGTGGCCAGGAAGCATGATATCTGGTTGATTCTGGAAACTTGTGTCCTGGGAACATGACTGAGGTTTGATTCTGGACACCTGTGTCCTGGGAACATGACTGAGGTTTGATGGTTGAAACCTGTGGCCCGCGAACATGACTCAGGTTTGATTCTGGAACCATGTGTCCTGGGAACATGACTGAGGTTTGATTTTGGAAACCTTTGGCCTGGGAAAATGACTGAGGTTTCATTGTGGAAACATGTGGCCAGGGATCATGACTGAGGTTTGATGGTGGAACACTCTGGCCTGGCAAAATGACTGAGGCTTGATTCTGGAACCCTGTGGCCCGGGAACGTTACTGAGGTTTGATGGCAGAAACCTGTGGCCTGGCAACATGACTGACGTTTGATTCTGGATCCCTGTGGCCTGGGAACATGACTGAGGCGTGATTCTGTAAAACTGTGGCCTGGGAACATGACATCTGTTTAGATTGTGGAATACTGTGCCCCGGGAACCTGACTGAGCCTTGGTTCTGAAACCCTGTGGACTGGGAACATGACTGAGGTTTTATTCTGGAACCCTGTAGCCTGGAAACATAACTGAGGATTGATTCTCGAACCCTGTGGCCTGGGAACATGACATCGGTGGATTCTAGAACCCTGTGGCCTGGGAACATGTCTGAGGTTTGATGGTGGAAACCTGTGGCTTGGCAACATGACTAAGGTTTGATTCTGGAAGACTGTGGCCAGGAAGCATGATATCTGGTTGATTCTGGAATCTTGTGTCCTGGGAACATGACTGAGGTTTGTTTCTGGAAGCCTGTGCCCTGGGAACATGACTGAGGTTTGATTCTGGACACCTGTGTCCTGGGAACATGACTGAGGTTTGATGGTTGAAACCTGTGGCCCGCGAACATGACTCAGGTTTGATTCTGGAACCATGTGTCCTGGGAACATGACTGAGGTTTGATTTTGGAAACCTTTGGCCTGGGAAAATGACTGAGGTTTCATTGTGGAAACATGTGGCCTGGGATCATGACTGAGGTTTGATGGTGGAACACTCTGGCCTGGCAAAATGACTGAGGCTTGATTCTGGAACCCTGTGGCCCGGGAACATGAGAACGGTGTGATTCTGGAACCCTGTGGCCTTTAACATGACATCGGTGGATTCTGGAACCCTGTGGCCTGGGAACATGAGAACGGTTTGATTCTGGAACCCTGTGGCCTGGGAACATGAGTGAGGATTGATGGTGGAACCCTGTGGCCTGGCAACATGACTGAGGTTTGATACTGGAAGACTGTGGCCAGGAAACATGATATCGGGTTGATTCTGGAAACTTCTGTCCTGGGAACAAGACTGAGGTTTGATTCTGGAACCCTGTGTCCTGGGAATATGACAAAGGTTTGTTGCTGGAAGCCTGTTCCCTGGGTACATGACTGAGGTTTGATTCTGGACACCTGTGTCCTGGGAACATGAGTGATGTTTGATTGTTGAAACCTGTGGCCTGCGAACATGACTCAGGTTTGATTCTGGAACCATGTGTCCTGGGAATATGACTGAGGTTTGATTCTGGAAACCTTTGGCCTGAGAAAATGACTGAGGTTTCATTGTGGAAACATGTGGCCTGGGATCATGACTGAGGTTTGATGGTGGAACACTCTGGCCTGGCAAAATGACTGAGGCTTGATTCTGGAACCCTGTGGCCCGGGAACGTGACTGAGGTTTGATGGCAGAAAACTGTGGCCTGGCAACATGACTGACGTTTGATTCTGGATCCCTGTGGCCTGGGAACATGACTGAGGCGTGATTCTGGAAAACTGTGGCCTGGGAACATGTACATCTGTTTAGATTGTGGAATACTGTGCCCCGGGAACCTGACTGAGCCTTGGTTCTGAAACCCTGTGGACTGGGAACATGACTGAGGTTTTATTCTGGAACCCTGTAGCCTGGGAACATAACTGAGGATTGATTCTGGAACCCTGTGGCCTGGGAACATGATACCGGTGGATTCTGGAACCCTGGGGACTGGGCATGTGACATCTGTTTAGATTGTGGAATACTGTGCCCCGGGAACATGACTGAGCCTTGGTTCTGGAACCCTGTGTATTGGGAACATGACTGAGGTTTTATTCTAGAACCCTGTAGCCGGGAAACATAACTGAGGATTGATTCTCGAACCCTGTGGCCTGGGAACATGACATCGGTGGATTCTAGAACCCTGTGGCCTGGGAACATGTCTGAGGTTTGATGGTGGAAACCTGTGGCTTGGCAACATGACTAAGGTTTGATTCTGGAAGACTGTGGCCAGGAAGCATGATATCTGCTTGATTCTGGAAACTTGTGTCCTGGGAACATGACTGAGGTTTGTTTCTGGAAGCCTGTGCCCTGGGAACATGACTGAGGTTTGATTCTGGACACCTGTGTCCTGGGAACATGACTGAGGTTTGATGGTTGAAACCTGTGGTCCGCGAACATGACTCAGGTTTGATTCTGGAACCATGTGTCCTGGGAACATGACTGAGGTTTGATTTTGGAAACCTTTGGCCTGGGAAAATGACTGAGGTTTCATTGTGGAAACATGTGGCCTGGGATCATGACTGAGGTTTGATGGTGGAACACTCTGGCCTGGCAAAATGACTGAGGCTTGATTCTGGAACCCTGTGGCCCGGGAACATGAGAACGGTGTGATTCTGGAACCCTGTGGCCTTTAACATGACATCGGTGGATTCTGGAACCCTGTGGCCTGGGAACATGAGAACGGTTTGATTCTGGAACCCTGTGGCCTGGGAACATGAGTGAGGATTGATGGTGGAACCCTGTGGCCTGGCAACATGACTGAGGTTTGATACTGGAAGACTGTGGCCAAGAAACATGATATCGGGTTGATTCTGGAAACTTCTGTACTGGGAAAAAGACTGAGGTTTGATTCTGGAACCCTGTGTCCTGGGAATATGACAAAGGTTTGTTGCTGGAAGCCTGTTCCCTGGGAACATGACTGAGGTTTGATTCTGGACACCTGTGTCCTGGGAACATGAGTGATGTTTGATTGTTGAAACCTGTGGCCTGCGAACATGACTCAGGTTTGATTCTGGAACCATGTGTCCTGGGAATATGACTGAGGTTTGATTCTGGAAACCTTTGGCCTGGCAAAATGACTGAGGCTTGATTCTGGAACCCTGTGGCCCGGGAACGTGACTGAGGTTTGATGGCAGAAACCTGTGGCCTGGCAACATGACTGACGTTTGATTCTGGATCCCTGTGGCCTGGGAACATGACTGAGGCGTGATTCTGGAAAACTGTGGCCTGGGAACATGACATCTGTTTAGATTGTGGAATACTGTGCCCCGGGAACCTGACTGAGCCTTGGTTCTGAAACCCTGTGGACTGGGAACATGACTGAGGTTTTATTCTGGAACCCTGTAGCCTGGGAACATAACTGCGGATTGATTCTGGAACCCTGTGGCCTGGGAACATGATACCGGTGGATTCTGGAACCCTGGGGACTGGGCATGTGACATCTGTTTAGATTGTGGAATACTGTGCCCCGGGAACCTGACTGAGCCTTGGTTCTGGAACCCTGTGGATTGGGAACATGACTGAGGTTTTATTCTAGAACCCTCTAGCCGGGAAACATAACTGAGGATTGATTCTCGAACCCTGTGGCCTGGGAACATGACATCGGTGGATTCTAGAACCCTGTGGCCTGGGAACATGACATCGGTGGATTCTAGAACCCTGTGGCCTGGGAACATGTCTGAGGTTTGATGGTGGAAACCTGTGGCTTGGCAACATGACTAAGGTTTGATTCTGGAAGACTGTGGCCAGGAAGCATGATATCTGGTTGATTCTGGAAACTTGTGTCCTGGGAACATGACTGAGGTTTGATTCTGGACACCTGTGTCCTGGGAACATGACTGAGGTTTGATGGTTGAAACCTGTGGCCCGCGAACATGACTCAGGTTTGATTCTGGAACCATGTGTCCTGGGAACATGACTGAGGTTTGATTTTGGAAACCTTTGGCCTGGGAAAATGACTGAGGTTTCATTGTGGAAACATGTGGCCTGGGATCATGACTGAGGTTTGATGGTGGAACACTCTGGCCTGGCAAAATGACTGAGGCTTGATTCTGGAACCCTGTGGCCCGGGAACATGAGAACGGTGTGATTCTGGAACCCTGTGGCCTTTAACATGACATCGGTGGATTCTGGAAACCTGTGGCCTGGGAATATGAGAACGGTTTGATTCTGGAACCCTGTGGCCTGGGAACATGAGTGAGGATTGATGGTGGAACCCTGTGGCCTGGCAACATGACTGAGGTTTGATACTGGAAGACTGTGGCCAGGAAACATGATATCGGGTTGATTCTGGAAACTTCTGTCCTGGGAACAAGACTGAGGTTTGATTCTGGAACCCTGTGTCCTGGGAATATGACAAAGGTTTGTTGCTGGAAGCCTGTTCCCTGGGTACATGACTGAGGTTTGATTCTGGACACCTGTGTCTTGGGAATATGAGTGATGTTTGATTGTTGAAACCTGTGGCCTGCGAACATGACTCAGGTTTGATTCTGGAACCATGTGTCCTGGGACTATGACTGAGGTTTGATTCTGGAAACCTTTGGCCTGAGAAAATGACTGAGGTTTCATTGTGGAAACATGTGGCCTGGGATCATGACTGAGGTTTGATGGTGGAACACTCTGGCCTGGGAAAATGACTGAGGCTTGATTCTGGAACCCTGTGGCCCGGGAACGTGACTGAGGTTTGATGGCAGAAACCTGTGGCCTGGAAACATGACTGACGTTTGATTCTGGATCCCTGTGGCCTGGGAACATGACTGAGGCGTGATTCTGGAAAACTGTGGCCTGGGAACATGACATCTGTTTAGATTGTGGAATACTGTGCCCCGGGAACCTGACTGAGCCTTGGTTCTGGAACCCTGTGGATTGGGAACATGACTGAGGTTTTATTCTAGAACCCTCTAGCCGGGAAACATAACTGAGGATTGATTCTCGAACCCTGTGGCCTGGGAACATGACATCGGTGGATTCTAGAACCCTGTGGCCTGGGAACATGTCTGAGGTTTGATGGTGGAAACCTGTGGCTTGGCAACATGACTAAGGTTTGATTCTGGAAGACTGTGGCCAGGAAGCATGATATCTGGTTGATTCTGGAAACTTGTGTCCTGGGAACATGACTGAGGTTTGTTTCTGGAAGCCTGTGGCCTGGGAACATGACTGAGGTTTGATTCTGGACACCTGTGTCCTGGGAACATGACTGAGGTTTGATGGTTGAAACCTGTGGCCCGCGAACATGACTCAGGTTTGATTCTGGAACCATGTGTCCTGGGAACATGACTGAGGTTTGATTTTGGAAACCTTTGGCCTGGGAAAATGACTGAGGTTTCATTGTGGAAACATGTGGCCTGGGATCATGACTGAGGTTTGATGGTGGAACACTCTGGCCTGGCAAAATGACTGAGGCTTGATTCTGGAACCCTGTGGCCCGGGAACATGAGAACGGTTTGATTCTGGAACCCTGTGGCCTTTAACATGACATCGGTGGATTCTGGAACCCTGTGGCCTGGGAACATGAGAACGGTTTGATTCTGGAACCCTGTGGCCTGGGAACATGAGTGAGGATTGATGGTGGAACCCTGTGGCCTGGCAACATGACTGAGGTTTGATACTGGAAGACTGTGGCCAGGAAACATGATATCGGGTTGATTCTGGAAACTTCTGTCCTGGGAACAAGACTGAGGTTTTAATTCTGGAACCATGTGTCCTGGGAATATGACTGAGGTTTGATTCTGGAAACCTTTGGCCTGAGAAAATGACTGAGGTTTCATTGTGGAAACATGTGGCCTGGGATCATGACTGAGGTTTGATGGTGGAACACTCTGGCCTGGCAAAATGACTGAGGCTTGATTCTGGAACCCTGTGGCCCGGGAACGTGACTGAGGTTTGATGGCAGAAACCTGTGGCCTGGCAACATGACTGACGTTTGATTCTGGATCCCTGTGGCCTGGGAACATGACTGAGGCGTGATTCTGGAAAACTGTGGCCTGGGAACATGACATCTGTTTAGATTGTGGAATACTGTGCCCCGGGAACCTGACTGAGCCTTGGTTCTGAAACCCTGTGGACTGGGAACATGACTGAGGTTTTATTCTGGAACCCTGTAGCCTGGAAACATAACTGAGGATTGATTCTCGAACCCTGTGGCCTGGGAACATGACATCGGTGGATTCTAGAACCCTGTGGCCTGGGAACATGTCTGAGGTTTGATGGTGGAAACCTGTGGCTTGGCAACATGACTAAGGTTTGATTCTGGAAGACTGTGGCCAGGAAGCATGATATCTGGTTGATTCTGGAAACTTGTGTCCTGGGAACATGACTGAGGTTTGTTTCTGGAAGCCTGTGCCCTGGGAACATGACTGAGGTTTGATTCTGGACACCTGTGTCCTGGGAACATGACTGAGGTTTGATGGTTGAAACCTGTGGCCCGCGCACATGACTCAGGTTTGATTCTGGAACCATATGTCCTGGGAACATGACTGAGGTTTGATTTTGGAAAACTTTGGCCTGGGAAAATGACTGAGGTTTCATTGTGGAAACATGTGGCCTGGGATCATGACTGAGGTTTGATGGTGGAACACTCTGGCCTGGCAAAATGACTGAGGCTTGATTCTGGAACCCTGTGGCCCGGGAACATGAGAACGGTGTGATTCTGGAACCCTGTGGCCTTTAACATGACATCGGTGGATTCTGGAACCCTGTGGCCTGGGAACATGAGAACGGTTTGATTCTGGAACCCTGTGGCCTGGGAACATGAGTGAGGATTGATGGTGGAACCCTGTGGCCTGGCAACATGACTGAGGTTTGATACTGGAAGACTGTGGCCAGGAAACATGATATCGGGTTGATTCTGGAAACTTCTGTCCTGGGAACAAGACTGAGGTTTGATTCTGGAACCCTGTGTCCTGGGAATATGACAAAGGTTTGTTGCTGGAAGCCTGTTCCCTGGGTACATGACTGAGGTTTGATTCTGGACACCTGTGTCCTGGGAACATGAGTGATGTTTGACTGTTGAAACCTGTGGCCTGCGAACATGACTCAGGTTTGATTCTGGAACCATGTGTCCTGGGAATATGACTGAGGTTTGATTCTGGAAACCTTTGGCCTGAGAAAATGACTGAGGTTTCATTGTGGAAACATGTGGCCTGGGATCATGACTGAGGTTTGATGGTGGAACACTCTGGCCTGGCAAAATGACTGAGGCTTGATTCTGGAACCCTGTGGCCCGGGAACGTGACTGAGGTTTGATGGCAGAAACCTGTGGCCTGGCAACATGACTGACGTTTGATTCTGGATCCCTGTGGCCTGGGAACATGACTGAGGCGTGATTCTGGAAAACTGTGGCCTGGGAACATGACATCTGTTTAGATTGTGGAATACTGTGCCCCGGGAACCTGACTGAGCCTTGGTTCTGAAACCCTGTGGACTGGGAACATGACTGAGGTTTTATTCTGGAACCCTGTAGCCTGGGAACATAACTGAGGATTGATTCTGGAACCCTGTGGCCTGGGAACATGATACCGGTGGATTCTGGAACCCTGGGGACTGGGCATGTGACATCTGTTTAGATTGTGGAATACTGTGCCCCGGGAACCTGACTGAGCCTTGGTTCTGGAACCCTGTGGATTGGGAACATGACTGAGGTTTTATTCTAGAACCCTGTAGCCGGGAAACATAACTGAGGATTGATTCTCGAACCCTGTGGCCTGGGAACATGTCTGAGGTTTGATGGTGGAAACCTGTGGCTTGGCAACATGACTAAGGTTTGATTCTGGAAGACTGTGGCCAGGAAGCATGATATCTGCTTGATTCTGGAAACTTGTGTCCTGGGAACATGACTGAGGTTTGTTTCTGGAAGCCTGTGCCCTGGGAACATGACTGAGGTTTGATTCTGGACACCTGTGTCCTGGGAACATGACTGAGGTTTGATGGTTGAAACCTGTGGTCCGCGAACATGACTCAGGTTTGATTCTGGAACCATGTGTCCTGGGAACATGACTGAGGTTTGATTTTGGAAACCTTTGGCCTGGGAAAATGACTGAGGTTTCATTGTGGAAACATGTGGCCTGGGATCATGACTGAGGTTTGATGGTGGAACACTCTGGCCTGGCAAAATGACTGAGGCTTGATTCTGGAACCCTGTGGCCCGGGAACATGAGAACGGTGTGATTCTGGAACCCTGTGGCCTTTAACATGACATCGGTGGATTCTGGAACCCTGTGGCCTGGGAACATGAGAACGGTTTGATTCTGGAACTCTGTGGCCTGGGAACATGAGTGAGGATTGATGGTGGAACCCTGTGGCCTGGCAACATGACTGAGGTTTGATACTGGAAGACTGTGGCCAAGAAACATGATATCGGGTTGATTCTGGAAACTTCTGTCCTGGGAACAAGACTGAGGTTTGATTCTGGAACCCTGTGTCCTGGGAATATGACAAAGGTTTGTTGCTGGAAGCCTGTTCCCTGGGAACATGACTGAGGTTTGATTCTGGACACCTGTGTCCTGGGAACATGAATGATGTTTGATTGTTGAAACCTGTGGCCTGCGAACATGACTCAGGTTTGATTCTGGAACCATGTGTCCTGGGAATATGACTGAGGTTTGATTCTGGAAACCTTTGGCCTGAGAAAATGACTGAGGTTTCATTGTGGAAACATGTGGCCTGGGATCATGACTGAGGTTTGATGGTGGAACACTCTGGCCTGGCAAAATGACTGAGGCTTGATTCTGGAACCCTGTGGCCCGGGAACGTGACTGAGGTTTGATGGCAGAAACCTGTGGCCTGGCAACATGACTGACGTTTGATTCTGGATCCCTGTGGCCTGGGAACATGACTGAGGCGTGATTCTGGAAAACTGTGGCCTGGGAACATGACATCTGTTTAGATTGTGGAATACTGTGCCCCGGGAACCTGACTGAGCCTTGGTTCTGAAACCCTGTGGACTGGGAACATGACTGAGGTTTTATTCTGGAACCCTGTAGCCTGGGAACATAACTGCGGATTGATTCTGGAACCCTGTGGCCTGGGAACATGATACCGGTGGATTCTGTAACCCTGGGGACTGGGCATGTGACATCTGTTTAGATTGTGGAATACTGTGCCCCGGGAACCTGACTGAGCCTTGGTTCTGGAACCCTGTGGATTGGGAACATGACTGAGGTTTTATTCTAGAACCCTCTAGCCGGGAAACATAACTGAGGATTGATTCTTGAACCCTGTGGCCTGGGAACATGACATCGGTGGATTCTAGAACCCTGTGGCCTGGGAACATGACATCGGTGGATTCTAGAACCCTGTGGCCTGGGAACATGTCTGAGGTTTGATGGTGGAAACCTGTGGCTTGGCAACATGACTAAGGTTTGATTCTGGAAGACTGTGGCCAGGAAGCATGATATCTGGTTGATTCTGGAAACTTGTGTCCTGGGAACATGACTGAGGTTTGATTCTGGACACCTGTGTCCTGGGAACATGACTGAGGTTTGATGGTTGAAACCTGTGGCCCGCGAACATGACTCAGGTTTGATTCTGGAACCATGTGTCCTGGGAACATGACTGAGGTTTGATTTTGGAAACCTTTGGCCTGGGAAAATGACTGAGGTTTCATTGTGGAAACATGTGGCCAGGGATCATGACTGAGGTTTGATGGTGGAACACTCTGGCCTGGCAAAATGACTGAGGCTTGATTCTGGAACCCTGTGGCCCGGGAACGTTACTGAGGTTTGATGGCAGAAACCTGTGGCCTGGCAACATGACTGACGTTTGATTCTGGATCCCTGTGGCCTGGGAACATGACTGAGGCGTGATTCTGTAAAACTGTGGCCTGGGAACATGACATCTGTTTAGATTGTGGAATACTGTGCCCCGGGAACCTGACTGAGCCTTGGTTCTGAAACCCTGTGGACTGGGAACATGACTGAGGTTTTATTCTGGAACCCTGTAGCCTGGAAACATAACTGAGGATTGATTCTCGAACCCTGTGGCCTGGGAACATGACATCGGTGGATTCTAGAACCCTGTGGCCTGGGAACATGTCTGAGGTTTGATGGTGGAAACCTGTGGCTTGGCAACATGACTAAGGTTTGATTCTGGAAGACTGTGGCCAGGAAGCATGATATCTGGTTGATTCTGGAATCTTGTGTCCTGGGAACATGACTGAGGTTTGTTTCTGGAAGCCTGTGCCCTGGGAACATGACTGAGGTTTGATTCTGGACACCTGTGTCCTGGGAACATGACTGAGGTTTGATGGTTGAAACCTGTGGCCCGCGAACATGACTCAGGTTTGATTCTGGAACCATGTGTCCTGGGAACATGACTGAGGTTTGATTTTGGAAACCTTTGGCCTGGGAAAATGACTGAGGTTTCATTGTGGAAACATGTGGCCTGGGATCATGACTGAGGTTTGATGGTGGAACACTCTGGCCTGGCAAAATGACTGAGGCTTGATTCTGGAACCCTGTGGCCCGGGAACATGAGAACGGTGTGATTCTGGAACCCTGTGGCCTTTAACATGACATCGGTGGATTCTGGAACCCTGTGGCCTGGGAACATGAGAACGGTTTGATTCTGGAACCCTGTGGCCTGGGAACATGAGTGAGGATTGATGGTGGAACCCTGTGGCCTGGCAACATGACTGAGGTTTGATACTGGAAGACTGTGGCCAGGAAACATGATATCGGGTTGATTCTGGAAACTTCTGTCCTGGGAACAAGACTGAGGTTTGATTCTGGAACCCTGTGTCCTGGGAATATGACAAAGGTTTGTTGCTGGAAGCCTGTTCCCTGGGTACATGACTGAGGTTTGATTCTGGACACCTGTGTCCTGGGAACATGAGTGATGTTTGATTGTTGAAACCTGTGGCCTGCGAACATGACTCAGGTTTGATTCTGGAACCATGTGTCCTGGGAATATGACTGAGGTTTGATTCTGGAAACCTTTGGCCTGAGAAAATGACTGAGGTTTCATTGTGGAAACATGTGGCCTGGGATCATGACTGAGGTTTGATGGTGGAACACTCTGGCCTGGCAAAATGACTGAGGCTTGATTCTGGAACCCTGTGGCCCGGGAACGTGACTGAGGTTTGATGGCAGAAAACTGTGGCCTGGCAACATGACTGACGTTTGATTCTGGATCCCTGTGGCCTGGGAACATGACTGAGGCGTGATTCTGGAAAACTGTGGCCTGGGAACATGTACATCTGTTTAGATTGTGGAATACTGTGCCCCGGGAACCTGACTGAGCCTTGGTTCTGAAACCCTGTGGACTGGGAACATGACTGAGGTTTTATTCTGGAACCCTGTAGCCTGGGAACATAACTGAGGATTGATTCTGGAACCCTGTGGCCTGGGAACATGATACCGGTGGATTCTGGAACCCTGGGGACTGGGCATGTGACATCTGTTTAGATTGTGGAATACTGTGCCCCGGGAACATGACTGAGCCTTGGTTCTGGAACCCTGTGTATTGGGAACATGACTGAGGTTTTATTCTAGAACCCTGTAGCCGGGAAACATAACTGAGGATTGATTCTCGAACCCTGTGGCCTGGGAACATGACATCGGTGGATTCTAGAACCCTGTGGCCTGGGAACATGTCTGAGGTTTGATGGTGGAAACCTGTGGCTTGGCAACATGACTAAGGTTTGATTCTGGAAGACTGTGGCCAGGAAGCATGATATCTGCTTGATTCTGGAAACTTGTGTCCTGGGAACATGACTGAGGTTTGTTTCTGGAAGCCTGTGCCCTGGGAACATGACTGAGGTTTGATTCTGGACACCTGTGTCCTGGGAACATGACTGAGGTTTGATGGTTGAAACCTGTGGTCCGCGAACATGACTCAGGTTTGATTCTGGAACCATGTGTCCTGGGAACATGACTGAGGTTTGATTTTGGAAACCTTTGGCCTGGGAAAATGACTGAGGTTTCATTGTGGAAACATGTGGCCTGGGATCATGACTGAGGTTTGATGGTGGAACACTCTGGCCTGGCAAAATGACTGAGGCTTGATTCTGGAACCCTGTGGCCCGGGAACATGAGAACGGTGTGATTCTGGAACCCTGTGGCCTTTAACATGACATCGGTGGATTCTGGAACCCTGTGGCCTGGGAACATGAGAACGGTTTGATTCTGGAACCCTGTGGCCTGGGAACATGAGTGAGGATTGATGGTGGAACCCTGTGGCCTGGCAACATGACTGAGGTTTGATACTGGAAGACTGTGGCCAAGAAACATGATATCGGGTTGATTCTGGAAACTTCTGTACTGGGAAAAAGACTGAGGTTTGATTCTGGAACCCTGTGTCCTGGGAATATGACAAAGGTTTGTTGCTGGAAGCCTGTTCCCTGGGAACATGACTGAGGTTTGATTCTGGACACCTGTGTCCTGGGAACATGAGTGATGTTTGATTGTTGAAACCTGTGGCCTGCGAACATGACTCAGGTTTGATTCTGGAACCATGTGTCCTGGGAATATGACTGAGGTTTGATTCTGGAAACCTTTGGCCTGGCAAAATGACTGAGGCTTGATTCTGGAACCCTGTGGCCCGGGAACGTGACTGAGGTTTGATGGCAGAAACCTGTGGCCTGGCAACATGACTGACGTTTGATTCTGGATCCCTGTGGCCTGGGAACATGACTGAGGCGTGATTCTGGAAAACTGTGGCCTGGGAACATGACATCTGTTTAGATTGTGGAATACTGTGCCCCGGGAACCTGACTGAGCCTTGGTTCTGAAACCCTGTGGACTGGGAACATGACTGAGGTTTTATTCTGGAACCCTGTAGCCTGGGAACATAACTGCGGATTGATTCTGGAACCCTGTGGCCTGGGAACATGATACCGGTGGATTCTGGAACCCTGGGGACTGGGCATGTGACATCTGTTTAGATTGTGGAATACTGTGCCCCGGGAACCTGACTGAGCCTTGGTTCTGGAACCCTGTGGATTGGGAACATGACTGAGGTTTTATTCTAGAACCCTCTAGCCGGGAAACATAACTGAGGATTGATTCTCGAACCCTGTGGCCTGGGAACATGACATCGGTGGATTCTAGAACCCTGTGGCCTGGGAACATGACATCGGTGGATTCTAGAACCCTGTGGCCTGGGAACATGTCTGAGGTTTGATGGTGGAAACCTGTGGCTTGGCAACATGACTAAGGTTTGATTCTGGAAGACTGTGGCCAGGAAGCATGATATCTGGTTGATTCTGGAAACTTGTGTCCTGGGAACATGACTGAGGTTTGATTCTGGACACCTGTGTCCTGGGAACATGACTGAGGTTTGATGGTTGAAACCTGTGGCCCGCGAACATGACTCAGGTTTGATTCTGGAACCATTTGTCCTGGGAACATGACTGATGTTTGATTTTGGAAACCTTTGGCCTGGGAAAATGACTGAGGTTTCATTGTGGAAACATGTGGTCTGGGATCATGACTGAGGTTTGATGGTGGAACACTCTGGCCTGGCAAAATGACTGAGGCTTGATTCTGGAACCCTGTGGCCCGGGAACATGAGAACGGTTTGATTCTGGAACCCTGTGGCCTTTAACATGACATCGGTGGATTCTGGAACCCTGTGGCCTGGGAACATGAAAACGGTTTGATTCTGGAACCCTGTGGCCTGGGAACATGAGTGAGGATTGATGGTGGAACCCTGTGGCCTGGCAACATGACTGAGGTTTGATACTGGAAGACTGTGGCCAGGAAACATGATATCGGTTTGATTCTGGAAACTTCTGTCCTGGGAACAAGACTGAGGTTTGATTCTGGAACTCTGTGTCCTGGGAATATGACAAAGGTTTGTTGCTGGAAGCCTGTTCCCTGGGTACATGACTGAGGTTTGATTCTGGACACCTGTGTCCTGGGAACATGAGTGATGTTTGATTGTTGAAACCTGTGGCCTGCGAACATGACTCAGGTTTGATTCTGGAACCATGTGTCCTGGGAATATGACTGAGGTTTGATTCTGGAAACCTTTGGCCTGAGAAAATGACTGAGGTTTCATTGTGGAAACATGTGGCCTGGGATCATGACTGAGGTTTGATGGTGGAACACTCTGGCCTGGCAAAATGACTGAGGCTTGATTCTGGAACCCTGTGGCCCGGGAACGTGACTGAGGTTTGATGGCAGAAACCTGTGGCCTGGCAACATGACTGACGTTTGATTCTGGATCCCTGTGGCCTGGGAACATGACTGAGGCGTGATTCTGGAAAACTGTGGCCTGGGAACATGACATCTGTTTAGATTGTGGAATACTGTGCCCCGGGAACCTGACTGAGCCTTGGTTCTGGAACCCTGTGGATTGGGAACATGACTGAGGTTTTATTCTAGAACCCTCTAGCCGGGAAACATAACTGAGGATTGATTCTCGAACCCTGTGGCCTGGGAACATGACATCGGTGGATTCTAGAACCCTGTGGCCTGGGAACATGTCTGAGGTTTGATGGTGGAAACCTGTGGCTTGGCAACATGACTAAGGTTTGATTCTGGAAGACTGTGGCCAGGAAGCATGATATCTGGTTGATTCTGGAAACTTGTGTCCTGGGAACATGACTGAGGTTTGTTTCTGGAAGCCTGTGCCCTGGGAACATGACTGAGGTTTGATTCTGGACACCTGTGTCCTGGGAACATGACTGAGGTTTGATGGTTGAAACCTGTGGCCCGCGAACATGACTCAGGTTTGATTCTGGAACCATGTGTCCTGGGAACATGACTGAGGTTTGATTTTGGAAACCTTTGGCCTGGGAAAATGACTGAGGTTTCATTGTGGAAACATGTGGCCTGGGATCATGACTGAGGTTTGATGGTGGAACACTCTGGCCTGGCAAAATGACTGAGGCTTGATTCTGGAACCCTGTGGCCCGGGAACATGAGAACGGTTTGATTCTGGAACCCTGTGGCCTTTAACATGACATCGGTGGATTCTGGAACCCTGTGGCCTGGGAACATGAGAACGGTTTGATTCTGGAACCCTGTGGCCTGGGAACATGAGTGAGGATTGATGGTGGAACCCTGTGGCCTGGCAACATGACTGAGGTTTGATACTGGAAGACTGTGGCCAGGAAACATGATATCGGGTTGATTCTGGAAACTTCTGTCCTGGGAACAAGACTGAGGTTTTAATTCTGGAACCATGTGTCCTGGGAATATGACTGAGGTTTGATTCTGGAAACCTTTGGCCTGAGAAAATGACTGAGGTTTCATTGTGGAAACATGTGGCCTGGGATCATGACTGAGGTTTGATGGTGGAACACTCTGGCCTGGCAAAATGACTGAGGCTTGATTCTGGAACCCTGTGGCCCGGGAACGTGACTGAGGTTTGATGGCAGAAACCTGTGGCCTGGCAACATGACTGACGTTTGATTCTGGATCCCTGTGGCCTGGGAACATGACTGAGGCGTGATTCTGGAAAACTGTGGCCTGGGAACATGACATCTGTTTAGATTGTGGAATACTGTGCCCCGGGAACCTGACTGAGCCTTGGTTCTGAAACCCTGTGGAATGGGAACATGACTGAGGTTTTATTCTGGAACCCTGTAGCCTGGAAACATAACTGAGGATTGATTCTCGAACCCTGTGGCCTGGGAACATGACATCGGTGGATTCTAGAACCCTGTGGCCTGGGAACATGTCTGAGGTTTGATGGTGGAAACCTGTGGCTTGGCAACATGACTAAGGTTTGATTCTGGAAGACTGTGGCCAGGAAGCATGATATCTGGTTGATTCTGGAAACTTGTGTCCTGGGAACATGACTGAGGTTTGTTTCTGGAAGCCTGTGCCCTGGGAACATGACTGAGGTTTGATTCTGGACACCTGTGTCCTGGGAACATGACTGAGGTTTGATGGTTGAAACCTGTGGCCCGCGCACATGACTCAGGTTTGATTCTGGAACCATATGTCCTGGGAACATGACTGAGGTTTGATTTTGGAAACCTTTGGCCTGGGAAAATGACTGAGGTTTCATTGTGGAAACATGTGGCCTGGGATCATGACTGAGGTTTGATGGTGGAACACTCTGGCCTGGCAAAATGACTGAGGCTTGATTCTGGAACCCTGTGGCCCGGGAACATGAGAACGGTGTGATTCTGGAACCCTGTGGCCTTTAACATGACATCGGTGGATTCTGGAACCCTGTGGCCTGGGAACATGAGAACGGTTTGATTCTGGAACCCTGTGGCCTGGGAACATGAGTGAGGATTGATGGTGGAACCCTGTGGCCTGGCAACATGACTGAGGTTTGATACTGGAAGACTGTGGCCAGGAAACATGATATCGGGTTGATTCTGGAAACTTCTGTCCTGGGAACAAGACTGAGGTTTGATTCTGGAACCCTGTGTCCTGGGAATATGACAAAGGTTTGTTGCTGGAAGCCTGTTCCCTGGGTACATGACTGAGGTTTGATTCTGGACACCTGTGTCCTGGGAACATGAGTGATGTTTGACTGTTGAAACCTGTGGCCTGCGAACATGACTCAGGTTTGATTCTGGAACCATGTGTCCTGGGATTATGACTGAGGTTTGATTCTGGAAACCTTTGGCCTGAGAAAATGACTGAGGTTTCATTGTGGAAACATGTGGCCTGGGATCATGACTGAGGTTTGATGGTGGAACACTCTGGCCTGGCAAAATGACTGAGGCTTGATTCTGGAACCCTGTGGCCCGGGAACGTGACTGAGGTTTGATGGCAGAAACCTGTGGCCTGGCAACATGACTGACGTTTGATTCTGGATCCCTGTGGCCTGGGAACATGACTGAGGCGTGATTCTGGAAAACTGTGGCCTGGGAACATGACATCTGTTTAGATTGTGGAATACTGTGCCCCGGGAACCTGACTGAGCCTTGGTTCTGAAACCCTGTGGACTGGGAACATGACTGAGGTTTTATTCTGGAACCCTGTAGCCTGGGAACATAACTGAGGATTGATTCTGGAACCCTGTGGCCTGGGAACATGATACCGGTGGATTCTGGAACCCTGGGGACTGGGCATGTGACATCTGTTTAGATTGTGGAATACTGTGCCCCGGGAACCTGACTGAGCCTTGGTTCTGGAACCCTGTGGATTGGGAACATGACTGAGGTTTTATTCTAGAACCCTGTAGCCGGGAAACATAACTGAGGATTGATTCTCGAACCCTGTGGCCTGGGAACATGTCTGAGGTTTGATGGTGGAAACCTGTGGCTTGGCAACATGACTAAGGTTTGATTCTGGAAGACTGTGGCCAGGAAGCATGATATCTGCTTGATTCTGGAAACTTGTGTCCTGGGAACATGACTGAGGTTTGTTTCTGGAAGCCTGTGCCCTGGGAACATGACTGAGGTTTGATTCTGGACACCTGTGTCCTGGGAACATGACTGAGGTTTGATGGTTGAAACCTGTGGTCCGCGAACATGACTCAGGTTTGATTCTGGAACCATGTGTCCTGGGAACATGACTGAGGTTTGATTTTGGAAACCTTTGGCCTGGGAAAATGACTGAGGTTTCATTGTGGAAACATGTGGCCTGGGATCATGACTGAGGTTTGATGGTGGAACACTCTGGCCTGGCAAAATGACTGAGGCTTGATTCTGGAACCCTGTGGCCCGGGAACATGAGAACGGTGTGATTCTGGAACCCTGTGGCCTTTAACATGACATCGGTGGATTCTGGAACCCTGTGGCCTGGGAACATGAGAACGGTTTGATTCTGGAACTCTGTGGCCTGGGAACATGAGTGAGGATTGATGGTGGAACCCTGTGGCCTGGCAACATGACTGAGGTTTGATACTGGAAGACTGTGGCCAAGAAACATGATATCGGGTTGATTCTGGAAACTTCTGTCCTGGGAACAAGACTGAGGTTTGATTCTGGAACCCTGTGTCCTGGGAATATGACAAAGGTTTGTTGCTGGAAGCCTGTTCCCTGGGAACATGACTGAGGTTTGATTCTGGACACCTGTGTCCTGGGAACATGAATGATGTTTGATTGTTGAAACCTGTGGCCTGCGAACATGACTCAGGTTTGATTCTGGAACCATGTGTCCTGGGAATATGACTGAGGTTTGATTCTGGAAACCTTTGGCCTGAGAAAATGACTGAGGTTTCATTGTGGAAACATGTGGCCTGGGATCATGACTGAGGTTTGATGGTGGAACACTCTGGCCTGGCAAAATGACTGAGGCTTGATTCTGGAACCCTGTGGCCCGGGAACGTGACTGAGGTTTGATGGCAGAAACCTGTGGCCTGGCAACATGACTGACGTTTGATTCTGGATCCCTGTGGCCTGGGAACATGACTGAGGCGTGATTCTGGAAAACTGTGGCCTGGGAACATGACATCTGTTTAGATTGTGGAATACTGTGCCCCGGGAACCTGACTGAGCCTTGGTTCTGAAACCCTGTGGACTGGGAACATGACTGAGGTTTTATTCTGGAACCCTGTAGCCTGGGAACATAACTGCGGATTGATTCTGGAACCCTGTGGCCTGGGAACATGATACCGGTGGATTCTGTAACCCTGGGGACTGGGCATGTGACATCTGTTTAGATTGTGGAATACTGTGCCCCGGGAACCTGACTGAGCCTTGGTTCTGGAACCCTGTGGATTGGGAACATGACTGAGGTTTTATTCTAGAACCCTCTAGCCGGGAAACATAACTGAGGATTGATTCTTGAACCCTGTGGCCTGGGAACATGACATCGGTGGATTCTAGAACCCTGTGGCCTGGGAACATGACATCGGTGGATTCTAGAACCCTGTGGCCTGGGAACATGTCTGAGGTTTGATGGTGGAAACCTGTGGCTTGGCAACATGACTAAGGTTTGATTCTGGAAGACTGTGGCCAGGAAGCATGATATCTGTTTGTTTCTGGAAGCCTGTGCCCTGGGAACATGACTGAGGTTTGATTCTGGACACCTGTGTCCTGGGAACATGACTGAGGTTTGATGGTTGAAACCTGTGGCCCGCGAACATGACTCAGGTTTGATTCTGGAACCATGTGTCCTGGGAACATGACTGAGGTTTGATTTTGGAAACCTTTGGCCTGGGAAAATGACTGAGGTTTCATTGTGGAAACATGTGGCCTGGGATCATGACTGAGGTTTGATGGTGGAACACTCTGGCCTGGCAAAATGACTGAGGCTTGATTCTGGAACCCTGTGGCCCGGGAACATGAGAACGGTTTGATTCTGGAACCCTGTGGCCTTTAACATGACATCGGTGGATTCTGGAACCCTGTGGCCTGGGAACATGAGAACGGTTTGATTCTGGAACCCTGTGGCCTGGGAACATGAGTGAGGATTGATGGTGGAACCCTGTGGGCTGGCAACATGACTGAGGTTTGATACTGGAAGACTGTGGCCAGGAAACATGATATCGGGTTGATTCTGGAAACTTCTGTCCTGGGAACAAGACTGAGGTTTGATTCTGGAACCCTGTGTCCTGGGAATATGACAAAGGTTTGTTGCTGGAAGCCTGTTCCCTGGGTACATGACTGAGGTTTGATTCTGGACACCTGTGTCCTGGGAACATGAGTGATGTTTGATTGTTGAAACCTGTGGCCTGCGAACATGACTCAGGTTTGATTCTGGAACCATGTGTCCTGGGAATATGACTGAGGTTTGATTCTGGAAACCTTTGGCCTGAGAAAATGACTGAGGTTTCATTGTGGAAACATGTGGCCAGGGATCATGACTGAGGTTTGATGGTGGAACACTCTGGCCTGGCAAAATGACTGAGGCTTGATTCTGGAACCCTGTGGCCCGGGAACGTTACTGAGGTTTGATGGCAGAAACCTGTGGCCTGGCAACATGACTGACGTTTGATTCTGGATCCCTGTGGCCTGGGAACATGACTGAGGCGTGATTCTGTAAAACTGTGGCCTGGGAACATGACATCTGTTTAGATTGTGGAATACTGTGCCCCGGGAACCTGACTGAGCCTTGGTTCTGAAACCCTGTGGACTGGGAACATGACTGAGGTTTTATTCTGGAACCCTGTAGCCTGGAAACATAACTGAGGATTGATTCTCGAACCCTGTGGCCTGGGAACATGACATCGGTGGATTCTAGAACCCTGTGGCCTGGGAACATGTCTGAGGTTTGATGGTGGAAACCTGTGGCTTGGCAACATGACTAAGGTTTGATTCTGGAAGACTGTGGCCAGGAAGCATGATATCTGGTTGATTCTGGAATCTTGTGTCCTGGGAACATGACTGAGGTTTGTTTCTGGAAGCCTGTGCCCTGGGAACATGACTGAGGTTTGATTCTGGACACCTGTGTCCTGGGAACATGACTGAGGTTTGATGGTTGAAACCTGTGGCCCGCGAACATGACTCAGGTTTGATTCTGGAACCATGTGTCCTGGGAACATGACTGAGGTTTGATTTTGGAAACCTTTGGCCTGGGAAAATGACTGAGGTTTCATTGTGGAAACATGTGGCCTGGGATCATGACTGAGGTTTGATGGTGGAACACTCTGGCCTGGCAAAATGACTGAGGCTTGATTCTGGAACCCTGTGGCCCGGGAACATGAGAACGGTGTGATTCTGGAACCCTGTGGCCTTTAACATGACATCGGTGGATTCTGGAACCCTGTGGCCTGGGAACATGAGAACGGTTTGATTCTGGAACCCTGTGGCCTGGGAACATGAGTGAGGATTGATGGTGGAACCCTGTGGCCTGGCAACATGACTGAGGTTTGATACTGGAAGACTGTGGCCAGGAAACATGATATCGGGTTGATTCTGGAAACTTCTGTCCTGGGAACAAGACTGAGGTTTGATTCTGGAACCCTGTGTCCTGGGAATATGACAAAGGTTTGTTGCTGGAAGCCTGTTCCCTGGGTACATGACTGAGGTTTGATTCTGGACACCTGTGTCCTGGGAACATGAGTGATGTTTGATTGTTGAAACCTGTGGCCTGCGAACATGACTCAGGTTTGATTCTGGAACCATGTGTCCTGGGAATATGACTGAGGTTTGATTCTGGAAACCTTTGGCCTGAGAAAATGACTGAGGTTTCATTGTGGAAACATGTGGCCTGGGATCATGACTGAGGTTTGATGGTGGAACACTCTGGCCTGGCAAAATGACTGAGGCTTGATTCTGGAACCCTGTGGCCCGGGAACGTGACTGAGGTTTGATGGCAGAAAACTGTGGCCTGGCAACATGACTGACGTTTGATTCTGGATCCCTGTGGCCTGGGAACATGACTGAGGCGTGATTCTGGAAAACTGTGGCCTGGGAACATGACTTCTGTTTAGATTGTGGAATACTGTGCCCCGGGAACCTGACTGAGCCTTGGTTCTGAAACCCTGTGGACTGGGAACATGACTGAGGTTTTATTCTGGAACCCTGTAGCCTGGGAACATAACTGAGGATTGATTCTGGAACCCTGTGGCCTGGGAACATGATACCGGTGGATTCTGGAACCCTGGGGACTGGGCATGTGACATCTGTTTAGATTGTGGAATACTGTGCCCCGGGAACATGACTGAGCCTTGGTTCTGGAACCCTGTGTATTGGGAACATGACTGAGGTTTTATTCTAGAACCCTGTAGCCGGGAAACATAACTGAGGATTGATTCTCGAACCCTGTGGCCTGGGAACATGACATCGGTGGATTCTAGAACCCTGTGGCCTGGGAACATGTCTGAGGTTTGATGGTGGAAACCTGTGGCTTGGCAACATGACTAAGGTTTGATTCTGGAAGACTGTGGCCAGGAAGCATGATATCTGCTTGATTCTGGAAACTTGTGTCCTGGGAACATGACTGAGGTTTGTTTCTGGAAGCCTGTGCCCTGGGAACATGACTGAGGTTTGATTCTGGACACCTGTGTCCTGGGAACATGACTGAGGTTTGATGGTTGAAACCTGTGGTCCGCGAACATGACTCAGGTTTGATTCTGGAACCATGTGTCCTGGGAACATGACTGAGGTTTGATTTTGGAAACCTTTGGCCTGGGAAAATGACTGAGGTTTCATTGTGGAAACATGTGGCCTGGGATCATGACTGAGGTTTGATGGTGGAACACTCTGGCCTGGCAAAATGACTGAGGCTTGATTCTGGAACCCTGTGGCCCGGGAACATGAGAACGGTGTGATTCTGGAACCCTGTGGCCTTTAACATGACATCGGTGGATTCTGGAACCCTGTGGCCTGGGAACATGAGAACGGTTTGATTCTGGAACCCTGTGGCCTGGGAACATGAGTGAGGATTGATGGTGGAACCCTGTGGCCTGGCAACATGACTGAGGTTTGATACTGGAAGACTGTGGCCAAGAAACATGATATCGGGTTGATTCTGGAAACTTCTGTACTGGGAACAAGACTGAGGTTTGATTCTGGAACCCTGTGTCCTGGGAATATGACAAAGGTTTGTTGCTGGAAGCCTGTTCCCTGGGAACATGACTGAGGTTTGATTCTGGACACCTGTGTCCTGGGAACATGAATGATGTTTGATTGTTGAAACCTGTGGCCTGCGAACATGACTCAGGTTTGATTCTGGAACCATGTGTCCTGGGAATATGACTGAGGTTTGATTCTGGAAACCTTTGGCCTGTCAAAATGACTGAGGCTTGATTCTGGAACCCTGTGGCCCGGGAACGTGACTGAGGTTTGATGGCAGAAACCTGTGGCCTGGCAACATGACTGACGTTTGATTCTGGATCCCTGTGGCCTGGGAACATGACTGAGGCGTGATTCTGGAAAACTGTGGCCTGGGAACATGACATCTGTTTAGATTGTGGAATACTGTGCCCCGGGAACCTGACTGAGCCTTGGTTCTGAAACCCTGTGGACTGGGAACATGACTGAGGTTTTATTCTGGAACCCTGTAGCCTGGGAACATAACTGCGGATTGATTCTGGAACCCTGTGGCCTGGGAACATGATACCGGTGGATTCTGGAACCCTGGGGACTGGGCATGTGACATCTGTTTAGATTGTGGAATACTGTGCCCCGGGAACCTGACTGAGCCTTGGTTCTGGAACCCTGTGGATTGGGAACATGACTGAGGTTTTATTCTAGAACCCTCTAGCCGGGAAACATAACTGAGGATTGATTCTCGAACCCTGTGGCCTGGGAACATGACATCGGTGGATTCTAGAACCCTGTGGCCTGGGAACATGACATCGGTGGATTCTAGAACCCTGTGGCCTGGGAACATGTCTGAGGTTTGATGGTGGAAACCTGTGGCTTGGCAACATGACTAAGGTTTGATTCTGGAAGACTGTGGCCAGGAAGCATGATATCTGGTTGATTCTGGAAACTTGTGTCCTGGGAACATGACTGAGGTTTGATTCTGGACACCTGTGTCCTGGGAACATGACTGAGGTTTGATGGTTGAAACCTGTGGCCCGCGAACATGACTCAGGTTTGATTCTGGAACCATGTGTCCTGGGAACATGACTGATGTTTGATTTTGGAAACCTTTGGCCTGGGAAAATGACTGAGGTTTCATTGTGGAAACATGTGGTCTGGGATCATGACTGAGGTTTGATGGTGGAACACTCTGGCCTGGCAAAATGACTGAGGCTTGATTCTGGAACCCTGTGGCCCGGGAACATGAGAACGGTTTGATTCTGGAACCCTGTGGCCTTTAACATGACATCGGTGGATTCTGGAACCCTGTGGCCTGGGAACATGAAAACGGTTTGATTCTGGAACCCTGTGGCCTGGGAACATGAGTGAGGATTGATGGTGGAACCCTGTGGCCTGGCAACATGACTGAGGTTTGATACTGGAAGACTGTGGCCAGGAAACATGATATCGGGTTGATTCTGGAAACTTCTGTCCTGGGAACAAGACTGAGGTTTGATTCTGGAACCCTGTGTCCTGGGAATATGACAAAGGTTTGTTGCTGGAAGCCTGTTCCCTGGGTACATGACTGAGGTTTGATTCTGGACACCTGTGTCCTGGGAACATGAGTGATGTTTGATTGTTGAAACCTGTGGCCTGCGAACATGACTCAGGTTTGATTCTGGAACCATGTGTCCTGGGAATATGACTGAGGTTTGATTCTGGAAACCTTTGGCCTGAGAAAATGACTGAGGTTTCATTGTGGAAACATGTGGCCTGGGATCATGACTGAGGTTTGATGGTGGAACACTCTGGCCTGGCAAAATGACTGAGGCTTGATTCTGGAACCCTGTGGCCCGGGAACGTGACTGAGGTTTGATGGCAGAAACCTGTGGCCTGGCAACATGACTGACGTTTGATTCTGGATCCCTGTGGCCTGGGAACATGACTGAGGCGTGATTCTGGAAAACTGTGGCCTGGGAACATGACATCTGTTTAGATTGTGGAATACTGTGCCCCGGGAACCTGACTGAGCCTTGGTTCTGGAACCCTGTGGATTGGGAACATGACTGAGGTTTTATTCTAGAACCCTGTAGCCTGGAAACATAACTGAGGATTGATTCTCGAACCCTGTGGCCTGGGAACATGACATCGGTGGATTCTAGAACCCTGTGGCCTGGGAACATGTCTGAGGTTTGATGGTGGAAACCTGTGGCTTGGCAACATGACTAAGGTTTGATTCTGGAAGACTGTGGCCAGGAAGCATGATATCTGGTTGATTCTGGAAACTTGTGTCCTGGGAACATGACTGAGGTTTGTTTCTGGAAGCCTGTGCCCTGGGAACATGACTGAGGTTTGATTCTGGACACCTGTGTCCTGGGAACATGACTGAGGTTTGATGGTTGAAACCTGTGGCCCGCGAACATGACTCAGGTTTGATTCTGGAACCATGTGTCCTGGGAACATGACTCAGGTTTGATTTTGGAAACCTTTGGCCTGGGAAAATGACTGAGGTTTCATTGTGGAAACATGTGGCCTGGGATCATGACTGAGGTTTGATGGTGGAACACTCTGGCCTGGCAAAATGACTGAGGCTTGATTCTGGAACCCTGTGGCCTGGGAACATGAGAACGGTTTGATTCTGGAACCCTGTGGCCTGGGAACATGAGTGAGGATTGATGGTGGAACCCTGTGGCCTGGCAACATGACTGAGGTTTGATACTGGAAGACTGTGGCCAGGAAACATGATATCGGGTTGATTCTGGAAACTTCTGTCCTGGGAACAAGACTGAGGTTTGATTCTGGAACCCTGTGTCCTGGGAATATGACAAAGGTTTGTTGCTGGAAGCCTGTTCCCTGGGTACATGACTGAGGTTTGATTCTGGACACCTGTGTCCTGGGAACATGAGTGATGTTTGATTGTTGAAACCTGTGGCCTGCGAACATGACTCAGGTTTGATTCTGGAACCATGTGTCATGGGAATATGACTGAGGTTTGATTCTGGAAACCTTTGGCCTGAGAAAATGACTGAGGTTTCATTGTGGAAACATGTGGCCTGGGATCATGACTGAGGTTGGATGGTGGGACACTCTGGCCTGGCAAAATGACTGAGGCTTGATTCTGGAACCCTGTGGCCCGGGAACGTGACTGAGGTTTGATGGCAGAAACCTGTGGCCTGGCAACATGACTGACGTTTGATTCTGGATCCCTGTGGCCTGGGAACATGACTGAGGCGTGATTCTGGAAAACTGTGGCCTGGGAACATGACATCTGTTTAGATTGTGGAATACTGTGCCCCGGGAACCTGACTGAGCCTTGGTTCTGAAACCCTGTGGACTGGGAACATGAGTGAGGTTTTATTCTGGAACCCTGTAGCCTGGGAACATAACTGAGGATTGATTCTGGAACCCTGTGGCCTGGGAAAATGATACCGGTGGATTCTGGAACCCTGGGGACTGGGCATGTGACATCTGTTTAGATTGTGGTATACTGTGCCCCGGGAACCTGACTGAGCCTTGGTTCTGGAACCCTGTGGATTGGGAACATGACTGAGGTTTTATTCTAGAACCCTCTAGCCGGGAAACATAACTGAGGATTGATTCTCGAACCCTGTGGCCTGGGAACATGACATCGGTGGATTCTAGAACCCTGTGTCCTGGGAACATGTCTGAGGTTTGATGGTGGAAACCTCTGGCTTGGCAACATGACTAAGGTTTGATTCTGGAAGACTGTGGCCAGGAAGCATGATATCTGGTTGATTCTGGAAACTTGTGTCCTGGGAACATGACTGAGGTGTGTTTCTGGAAGCCTGTGCCCTGGGAACATGACTGAGGTTTGATTCTGGACACCTGTGTCCTGGGAACATGACTGAGGTTTGGTGGTTGAAACCTGTGGCCCGCCAACATGACTCAGGTTTGATTCTGGAACCATGTGTCCTGGGAACATGACTGAGGTTTGATTTTGGAAACCTTTGGCCTGGGAAAATGACTGAGGTTTCATTGTGGAAACATGTGGCCTGGGATCATGACTGAGGTTTGATGGTGGAACACTCTGGCCTGGCAAAATGACTGAGGCTTGATTCTGGAACCCTGTGGCCCGGGAACATGAGAACGGTTTGATTCTGGAACCCTGTGGCCTTTAACATGACATCGGTGGATTCTGGAACCCTGTGGCCTGGGAACATGAGAACGGTTTGATTCTGGAACCCTGTGGCCTGGGAACATGAGTGAGGATTGATGGTGGAACCCTGTGGCCTGGCAACATGACTGAGGTTTGATACTGGAAGACTGTGGCCAGGAAACATGATATCGGGTTGATTCTGGAAACTTCCGTCCTGGGAACAAGACTGAGGTTTGATTCTGGAACCCTGTGTCCTGGGAATATGACAAAGGTTTGTTGCTGGAAGCCTGTTCCCTGGGTACATGACTGAGGCTTGATTCTGGACACCTGTGTCCTGGGAAGATGAGTGATGTTTGATTGTTGAAACCTGTGGCCTGCGAACATGACTCAGGTTTGATTCTGGAACCATGTGTCCTGGGAATATGACTGAGGTTTGATTCTGGAAACCTTTGGCCTGAGAAAATGACTGAGGTTTCATTGTGGAAACATGTGGCCTGGGATCATGACTGAGGTTTGATGGTGGAACACTCTGGCCTGGCAAAATGACTGAGGCTTGATTCTGGAACCCTGTGGCCCGGGAACGTGACTGAGGTTTGATGGCAGAAACCTGTGGCCTGGCAACATGACTGACGTTTGATTCTGGATCCCTGTGGCCTGGGAACATGACTGAGGCGTGATTCTGGAAAACTGTGGCCTGGGAACATGACATCTGTTTAGATTGTGGAATACTGTGCCCCGGGAACCTGACTGAGCCTTGGTTCTGAAACCCTGTGGACTGGGAACATGACTGAGGTTTTATTCTGGAACCCTGTAGCCTGGGAACATAACTGAGGATTGATTCTGGAACCCTGTGGCCTGGGAACATGATACCGGTGGATTCTGGAACCCTGGGGACTGGGCATGTGACATCTGTTTAGATTGTGGAATACTGTGCCCCGGGAACATGACTGAGCCTTGGTTCTGGAACCCTGTGTATTGGGAACATGACTGAGGTTTTATTCTAGAACCCTGTAGCCGGGAAACATAACTGAGGATTGATTCTCGAACCCTGTGGCCTGGGAACATGACATCGGTGGATTCTAGAACCCTGTGGCCTGGGAACATGTCTGAGGTTTGATGGTGGAAACCTGTGGCTTGGCAACATGACTAAGGTTTGATTCTGGAAGACTGTGGCCAGGAAGCATGATATCTGCTTGATTCTGGAAACTTGTGTCCTGGGAACATGACTGAGGTTTGTTTCTGGAAGCCTGTGCCCTGGGAACATGACTGAGGTTTGATTCTGGACACCTGTGTCCTGGGAACATGACTGAGGTTTGATGGTTGAAACCTGTGGTCCGCGAACATGACTCAGGTTTGATTCTGGAACCATGTGTCCTGGGAACATGACTGAGGTTTGATTTTGGAAACCTTTGGCCTGGGAAAATGACTGAGGTTTCATTGTGGAAACATGTGGCCTGGGATCATGACTGAGGTTTGATGGTGGAACACTCTGGCCTGGCAAAATGACTGAGGCTTGATTCTGGAACCCTGTGGCCCGGGAACATGAGAACGGTGTGATTCTGGAACCCTGTGGCCTTTAACATGACATCGGTGGATTCTGGAACCCTGTGGCCTGGGAACATGAGAACGGTTTGATTCTGGAACCCTGTGGCCTGGGAACATGAGTGAGGATTGATGGTGGAACCCTGTGGCCTGGCAACATGACTGAGGTTTGATACTGGAAGACTGTGGCCAAGAAACATGATATCGGGTTGATTCTGGAAACTTCTGTACTGGGAAAAAGACTGAGGTTTGATTCTGGAACCCTGTGTCCTGGGAATATGACAAAGGTTTGTTGCTGGAAGCCTGTTCCCTGGGAACATGACTGAGGTTTGATTCTGGACACCTGTGTCCTGGGAACATGAGTGATGTTTGATTGTTGAAACCTGTGGCCTGCGAACATGACTCAGGTTTGATTCTGGAACCATGTGTCCTGGGAATATGACTGAGGTTTGATTCTGGAAACCTTTGGCCTGGCAAAATGACTGAGGCTTGATTCTGGAACCCTGTGGCCCGGGAACGTGACTGAGGTTTGATGGCAGAAACCTGTGGCCTGGCAACATGACTGACGTTTGATTCTGGATCCCTGTGGCCTGGGAACATGACTGAGGCGTGATTCTGGAAAACTGTGGCCTGGGAACATGACATCTGTTTAGATTGTGGAATACTGTGCCCCGGGAACCTGACTGAGCCTTGGTTCTGAAACCCTGTGGACTGGGAACATGACTGAGGTTTTATTCTGGAACCCTGTAGCCTGGGAACATAACTGCGGATTGATTCTGGAACCCTGTGGCCTGGGAACATGATACCGGTGGATTCTGGAACCCTGGGGACTGGGCATGTGACATCTGTTTAGATTGTGGAATACTGTGCCCCGGGAACCTGACTGAGCCTTGGTTCTGGAACCCTGTGGATTGGGAACATGACTGAGGTTTTATTCTAGAACCCTCTAGCCGGGAAACATAACTGAGGATTGATTCTCGAACCCTGTGGCCTGGGAACATGACATCGGTGGATTCTAGAACCCTGTGGCCTGGGAACATGACATCGGTGGATTCTAGAACCCTGTGGCCTGGGAACATGTCTGAGGTTTGATGGTGGAAACCTGTGGCTTGGCAACATGACTAAGGTTTGATTCTGGAAGACTGTGGCCAGGAAGCATGATATCTGGTTGATTCTGGAAACTTGTGTCCTGGGAACATGACTGAGGTTTGATTCTGGACACCTGTGTCCTGGGAACATGACTGAGGTTTGATGGTTGAAACCTGTGGCCCGCGAACATGACTCAGGTTTGATTCTGGAACCATGTGTCCTGGGAACATGACTGATGTTTGATTTTGGAAACCTTTGGCCTGGGAAAATGACTGAGGTTTCATTGTGGAAACATGTGGTCTGGGATCATGACTGAGGTTTGATGGTGGAACACTCTGGCCTGGCAAAATGACTGAGGCTTGATTCTGGAACCCTGTGGCCCGGGAACATGAGAACGGTTTGATTCTGGAACCCTGTGGCCTTTAACATGACATCGGTGGATTCTGGAACCCTGTGGCCTGGGAACATGAAAACGGTTTGATTCTGGAACCCTGTGGCCTGGGAACATGAGTGAGGATTGATGGTGGAACCCTGTGGCCTGGCAACATGACTGAGGTTTGATACTGGAAGACTGTGGCCAGGAAACATGATATCGGTTTGATTCTGGAAACTTCTGTCCTGGGAACAAGACTGAGGTTTGATTCTGGAACCCTGTGTCCTGGGAATATGACAAAGGTTTGTTGCTGGAAGCCTGTTCCCTGGGTACATGACTGAGGTTTGATTCTGGACACCTGTGTCCTGGGAACATGAGTGATGTTTGATTGTTGAAACCTGTGGCCTGCGAACATGACTCAGGTTTGATTCTGGAACCATGTGTCCTGGGAATATGACTGAGGTTTGATTCTGGAAACCTTTGGCCTGAGAAAATGACTGAGGTTTCATTGTGGAAACATGTGGCCTGGGATCATGACTGAGGTTTGATGGTGGAACACTCTGGCCTGGCAAAATGACTGAGGCTTGATTCTGGAACCCTGTGGCCCGGGAACGTGACTGAGGTTTGATGGCAGAAACCTGTGGCCTGGCAACATGACTGACGTTTGATTCTGGATCCCTGTGGCCTGGGAACATGACTGAGGCGTGATTCTGGAAAACTGTGGCCTGGGAACATGACATCTGTTTAGATTGTGGAATACTGTGCCCCGGGAACCTGACTGAGCCTTGGTTCTGGAACCCTGTGGATTGGGAACATGACTGAGGTTTTATTCTAGAACCCTCTAGCCGGGAAACATAACTGAGGATTGATTCTCGAACCCTGTGGCCTGGGAACATGACATCGGTGGATTCTAGAACCCTGTGGCCTGGGAACATGTCTGAGGTTTGATGGTGGAAACCTGTGGCTTGGCAACATGACTAAGGTTTGATTCTGGAAGACTGTGGCCAGGAAGCATGATATCTGGTTGATTCTGGAAACTTGTGTCCTGGGAACATGACTGAGGTTTGTTTCTGGAAGCCTGTGCCCTGGGAACATGACTGAGGTTTGATTCTGGACACCTGTGTCCTGGGAACATGACTGAGGTTTGATGGTTGAAACCTGTGGCCCGCGAACATGACTCAGGTTTGATTCTGGAACCATGTGTCCTGGGAACATGACTGAGGTTTGATTTTGGAAACCTTTGGCCTGGGAAAATGACTGAGGTTTCATTGTGGAAACATGTGGCCTGGGATCATGACTGAGGTTTGATGGTGGAACACTCTGGCCTGGCAAAATGACTGAGGCTTGATTCTGGAACCCTGTGGCCCGGGAACATGAGAACGGTTTGATTCTGGAACCCTGTGGCCTTTAACATGACATCGGTGGATTCTGGAACCCTGTGGCCTGGGAACATGAGAACGGTTTGATTCTGGAACCCTGTGGCCTGGGAACATGAGTGAGGATTGATGGTGGAACCCTGTGGCCTGGCAACATGACTGAGGTTTGATACTGGAAGACTGTGGCCAGGAAACATGATATCGGGTTGATTCTGGAAACTTCTGTCCTGGGAACAAGACTGAGGTTTTAATTCTGGAACCATGTGTCCTGGGAATATGACTGAGGTTTGATTCTGGAAACCTTTGGCCTGAGAAAATGACTGAGGTTTCATTGTGGAAACATGTGGCCTGGGATCATGACTGAGGTTTGATGGTGGAACACTCTGGCCTGGCAAAATGACTGAGGCTTGATTCTGGAACCCTGTGGCCCGGGAACGTGACTGAGGTTTGATGGCAGAAACCTGTGGCCTGGCAACATGACTGACGTTTGATTCTGGATCCCTGTGGCCTGGGAACATGACTGAGGCGTGATTCTGGAAAACTGTGGCCTGGGAACATGACATCTGTTTAGATTGTGGAATACTGTGCCCCGGGAACCTGACTGAGCCTTGGTTCTGAAACCCTGTGGACTGGGAACATGACTGAGGTTTTATTCTGGAACCCTGTAGCCTGGAAACATAACTGAGGATTGATTCTCGAACCCTGTGGCCTGGGAACATGACATCGGTGGATTCTAGAACCCTGTGGCCTGGGAACATGTCTGAGGTTTGATGGTGGAAACCTGTGGCTTGGCAACATGACTAAGGTTTGATTCTGGAAGACTGTGGCCAGGAAGCATGATATCTGGTTGATTCTGGAAACTTGTGTCCTGGGAACATGACTGAGGTTTGTTTCTGGAAGCCTGTGCCCTGGGAACATGACTGAGGTTTGATTCTGGACACCTGTGTCCTGGGAACATGACTGAGGTTTGATGGTTGAAACCTGTGGCCCGCGCACATGACTCAGGTTTGATTCTGGAACCATATGTCCTGGGAACATGACTGAGGTTTGATTTTGGAAACCTTTGGCCTGGGAAAATGACTGAGGTTTCATTGTGGAAACATGTGGCCTGGGATCATGACTGAGGTTTGATGGTGGAACACTCTGGCCTGGCAAAATGACTGAGGCTTGATTCTGGAACCCTGTGGCCCGGGAACATGAGAACGGTGTGATTCTGGAACCCTGTGGCCTTTAACATGACATCGGTGGATTCTGGAACCCTGTGGCCTGGGAACATGAGAACGGTTTGATTCTGGAACCCTGTGGCCTGGGAACATGAGTGAGGATTGATGGTGGAACCCTGTGGCCTGGCAACATGACTGAGGTTTGATACTGGAAGACTGTGGCCAGGAAACATGATATCGGGTTGATTCTGGAAACTTCTGTCCTGGGAACAAGACTGAGGTTTGATTCTGGAACCCTGTGTCCTGGGAATATGACAAAGGTTTGTTGCTGGAAGCCTGTTCCCTGGGTACATGACTGAGGTTTGATTCTGGACACCTGTGTCCTGGGAACATGAGTGATGTTTGACTGTTGAAACCTGTGGCCTGCGAACATGACTCAGGTTTGATTCTGGAACCATGTGTCCTGGGAATATGACTGAGGTTTGATTCTGGAAACCTTTGGCCTGAGAAAATGACTGAGGTTTCATTGTGGAAACATGTGGCCTGGGATCATGACTGAGGTTTGATGGTGGAACACTCTGGCCTGGCAAAATGACTGAGGCTTGATTCTGGAACCCTGTGGCCCGGGAACGTGACTGAGGTTTGATGGCAGAAACCTGTGGCCTGGCAACATGACTGACGTTTGATTCTGGATCCCTGTGGCCTGGGAACATGACTGAGGCGTGATTCTGGAAAACTGTGGCCTGGGAACATGACATCTGTTTAGATTGTGGAATACTGTGCCCCGGGAACCTGACTGAGCCTTGGTTCTGAAACCCTGTGGACTGGGAACATGACTGAGGTTTTATTCTGGAACCCTGTAGCCTGGGAACATAACTGAGGATTGATTCTGGAACCCTGTGGCCTGGGAACATGATACCGGTGGATTCTGGAACCCTGGGGACTGGGCATGTGACATCTGTTTAGATTGTGGAATACTGTGCCCCGGGAACCTGACTGAGCCTTGGTTCTGGAACCCTGTGGATTGGGAACATGACTGAGGTTTTATTCTAGAACCCTGTAGCCGGGAAACATAACTGAGGATTGATTCTCGAACCCTGTGGCCTGGGAACATGTCTGAGGTTTGATGGTGGAAACCTGTGGCTTGGCAACATGACTAAGGTTTGATTCTGGAAGACTGTGGCCAGGAAGCATGATATCTGCTTGATTCTGGAAACTTGTGTCCTGGGAACATGACTGAGGTTTGTTTCTGGAAGCCTGTGCCCTGGGAACATGACTGAGGTTTGATTCTGGACACCTGTGTCCTGGGAACATGACTGAGGTTTGATGGTTGAAACCTGTGGCCCGCGAACATGACTCAGGTTTGATTCTGGAACCATGTGTCCTGGGAACATGACTGAGGTTTGATTTTGGAAACCTTTGGCCTGGGAAAATGACTGAGGTTTCATTGTGGAAACATGTGGCCTGGGATCATGACTGAGGTTTGATGGTGGAACACTCTGGCCTGGCAAAATGACTGAGGCTTGATTCTGGAACCCTGTGGCCCGGGAACATGAGAACGGTGTGATTCTGGAACCCTGTGGCCTTTAACATGACATCGGTGGATTCTGGAACCCTGTGGCCTGGGAACATGAGAACGGTTTGATTCTGGAACTCTGTGGCCTGGGAACATGAGTGAGGATTGATGGTGGAACCCTGTGGCCTGGCAACATGACTGAGGTTTGATACTGGAAGACTGTGGCCAAGAAACATGATATCGGGTTGATTCTGGAAACTTCTGTCCTGGGAACAAGACTGAGGTTTGATTCTGGAACCCTGTGTCCTGGGAATATGACAAAGGTTTGTTGCTGGAAGCCTGTTCCCTGGGAACATGACTGAGGTTTGATTCTGGACACCTGTGTCCTGGGAACATGAATGATGTTTGATTGTTGAAACCTGTGGCCTGCGAACATGACTCAGGTTTGATTCTGGAACCATGTGTCCTGGGAATATGACTGAGGTTTGATTCTGGAAACCTTTGGCCTGAGAAAATGACTGAGGTTTCATTGTGGAAACATGTGGCCTGGGATCATGACTGAGGTTTGATGGTGGAACACTCTGGCCTGGCAAAATGACTGAGGCTTGATTCTGGAACCCTGTGGCCCGGGAACGTGACTGAGGTTTGATGGCAGAAACCTGTGGCCTGGCAACATGACTGACGTTTGATTCTGGATCCCTGTGGCCTGGGAACATGACTGAGGCGTGATTCTGGAAAACTGTGGCCTGGGAACATGACATCTGTTTAGATTGTGGAATACTGTGCCCCGGGAACCTGACTGAGCCTTGGTTCTGAAACCCTGTGGACTGGGAACATGACTGAGGTTTTATTCTGGAACCCTGTAGCCTGGGAACATAACTGCGGATTGATTCTGGAACCCTGTGGCCTGGGAACATGATACCGGTGGATTCTGTAACCCTGGGGACTGGGCATGTGACATCTGTTTAGATTGTGGAATACTGTGCCCCGGGAACCTGACTGAGCCTTGGTTCTGGAACCCTGTGGATTGGGAACATGACTGAGGTTTTATTCTAGAACCCTCTAGCCGGGAAACATAACTGAGGATTGATTCTTGAACCCTGTGGCCTGGGAACATGACATCGGTGGATTCTAGAACCCTGTGGCCTGGGAACATGACATCGGTGGATTCTAGAACCCTGTGGCCTGGGAACATGTCTGAGGTTTGATGGTGGAAACCTGTGGCTTGGCAACATGACTAAGGTTTGATTCTGGAAGACTGTGGCCAGGAAGCATGATATCTGTTTGTTTCTGGAAGCCTGTGCCCTGGGAACATGACTGAGGTTTGATTCTGGACACCTGTGTCCTGGGAACATGACTGAGGTTTGATGGTTGAAACCTGTGGCCCGCGAACATGACTCAGGTTTGATTCTGGAACCATGTGTCCTGGGAACATGACTGAGGTTTGATTTTGGAAACCTTTGGCCTGGGAAAATGACTGAGGTTTCATTGTGGAAACATGTGGCCTGGGATCATGACTGAGGTTTGATGGTGGAACACTCTGGCCTGGCAAAATGACTGAGGCTTGATTCTGGAACCCTGTGGCCCGGGAACATGAGAACGGTTTGATTCTGGAACCCTGTGGCCTTTAACATGACATCGGTGGATTCTGGAACCCTGTGGCCTGGGAACATGAGAACGGTTTGATTCTGGAACCCTGTGGCCTGGGAACATGAGTGAGGATTGATGGTGGAACCCTGTGGGCTGGCAACATGACTGAGGTTTGATACTGGAAGACTGTGGCCAGGAAACATGATATCGGGTTGATTCTGGAAACTTCTGTCCTGGGAACAAGACTGAGGTTTGATTCTGGAACCCTGTGTCCTGGGAATATGACAAAGGTTTGTTGCTGGAAGCCTGTTCCCTGGGTACATGACTGAGGTTTGATTCTGGACACCTGTGTCCTGGGAACATGAGTGATGTTTGATTGTTGAAACCTGTGGCCTGCGAACATGACTCAGGTTTGATTCTGGAACCATGTGTCCTGGGAATATGACTGAGGTTTGATTCTGGAAACCTTTGGCCTGAGAAAATGACTGAGGTTTCATTGTGGAAACATGTGGCCAGGGATCATGACTGAGGTTTGATGGTGGAACACTCTGGCCTGGCAAAATGACTGAGGCTTGATTCTGGAACCCTGTGGCCCGGGAACGTTACTGAGGTTTGATGGCAGAAACCTGTGGCCTGGCAACATGACTGACGTTTGATTCTGGATCCCTGTGGCCTGGGAACATGACTGAGGTGTGATTCTGTAAAACTGTGGCCTGGGAACATGACATCTGTTTAGATTGTGGAATACTGTGCCCCGGGAACCTGACTGAGCCTTGGTTCTGAAACCCTGTGGACTGGGAACATGACTGAGGTTTTATTCTGGAACCCTGTAGCCTGGAAACATAACTGAGGATTGATTCTCGAACCCTGTGGCCTGGGAACATGACATCGGTGGATTCTAGAACCCTGTGGCCTGGGAACATGTCTGAGGTTTGATGGTGGAAACCTGTGGCTTGGCAACATGACTAAGGTTTGATTCTGGAAGACTGTGGCCAGGAAGCATGATATCTGGTTGATTCTGGAATCTTGTGTCCTGGGAACATGACTGAGGTTTGTTTCTGGAAGCCTGTGCCCTGGGAACATGACTGAGGTTTGATTCTGGACACCTGTGTCCTGGGAACATGACTGAGGTTTGATGGTTGAAACCTGTGGCCCGCGAACATGACTCAGGTTTGATTCTGGAACCATGTGTCCGGGGAACATGACTGAGGTTTGATTTTGGAAACCTTTGGCCTGGGAAAATGACTGAGGTTTCATTGTGGAAACATGTGGCCTGGGATCATGACTGAGGTTTGATGGTGGAACACTCTGGCCTGGCAAAATGACTGAGGCTTGATTCTGGAACCCTGTGGCCCGGGAACATGAGAACGGTGTGATTCTGGAACCCTGTGGCCTTTAACATGACATCGGTGGATTCTGGAACCCTGTGGCCTGGGAACATGAGAACGGTTTGATTCTGGAACCCTGTGGCCTGGGAACATGAGTGAGGATTGATGGTGGAACCCTGTGGCCTGGCAACATGACTGAGGTTTGATACTGGAAGACTGTGGCCAGGAAACATGATATCGGGTTGATTCTGGAAACTTCTGTCCTGGGAACAAGACTGAGGTTTGATTCTGGAACCCTGTGTCCTGGGAATATGACAAAGGTTTGTTGCTGGAAGCCTGTTCCCTGGGTACATGACTGAGGTTTGATTCTGGACACCTGTGTCCTGGGAACATGAGTGATGTTTGATTGTTGAAACCTGTGGCCTGCGAACATGACTCAGGTTTGATTCTGGAACCATGTGTCCTGGGAATATGACTGAGGTTTGATTCTGGAAACCTTTGGCCTGAGAAAATGACTGAGGTTTCATTGTGGAAACATGTGGCCTGGGATCATGACTGAGGTTTGATGGTGGAACACTCTGGCCTGGCAAAATGACTGAGGCTTGATTCTGGAACCCTGTGGCCCGGGAACGTGACTGAGGTTTGATGGCAGAAAACTGTGGCCTGGCAACATGACTGACGTTTGATTCTGGATCCCTGTGGCCTGGGAACATGACTGAGGCGTGATTCTGGAAAACTGTGGCCTGGGAACATGACATCTGTTTAGATTGTGGAATACTGTGCCCCGGGAACCTGACTGAGCCTTGGTTCTGAAACCCTGTGGACTGGGAACATGACTGAGGTTTTATTCTGGAACCCTGTAGCCTGGGAACATAACTGAGGATTGATTCTGGAACCCTGTGGCCTGGGAACATGATACCGGTGGATTCTGGAACCCTGGGGACTGGGCATGTGACATCTGTTTAGATTGTGGAATACTGTGCCCCGGGAACATGACTGAGCCTTGGTTCTGGAACCCTGTGTATTGGGAACATGACTGAGGTTTTATTCTAGAACCCTGTAGCCGGGAAACATAACTGAGGATTGATTCTCGAACCCTGTGGCCTGGGAACATGACATCGGTGGATTCTAGAACCCTGTGGCCTGGGAACATGTCTGAGGTTTGATGGTGGAAACCTGTGGCTTGGCAACATGACTAAGGTTTGATTCTGGAAGACTGTGGCCAGGAAGCATGATATCTGCTTGATTCTGGAAACTTGTGTCCTGGGAACATGACTGAGGTTTGTTTCTGGAAGCCTGTGCCCTGGGAACATGACTGAGGTTTGATTCTGGACACCTGTGTCCTGGGAACATGACTGAGGTTTGATGGTTGAAACCTGTGGTCCGCGAACATGACTCAGGTTTGATTCTGGAACCATGTGTCCTGGGAACATGACTGAGGTTTGATTTTGGAAACCTTTGGCCTGGGAAAATGACTGAGGTTTCATTGTGGAAACATGTGGCCTGGGATCATGACTGAGGTTTGATGGTGGAACACTCTGGCCTGGCAAAATGACTGAGGCTTGATTCTGGAACCCTGTGGCCCGGGAACATGAGAACGGTGTGATTCTGGAACCCTGTGGCCTTTAACATGACATCGGTGGATTCTGGAACCCTGTGGCCTGGGAACATGAGAACGGTTTGATTCTGGAACCCTGTGGCCTGGGAACATGAGTGAGGATTGATGGTGGAACCCTGTGGCCTGGCAACATGACTGAGGTTTGATACTGGAAGACTGTGGCCAAGAAACATGATATCGGGTTGATTCTGGAAACTTCTGTACTGGGAACAAGACTGAGGTTTGATTCTGGAACCCTGTGTCCTGGGAATATGACAAAGGTTTGTTGCTGGAAGCCTGTTCCCTGGGTACATGACTGAGGTTTGATTCTGGACACCTGTGTCCTGGGAACATGAATGATGTTTGATTGTTGAAACCTGTGGCCTGCGAACATGACTCAGGTTTGATTCTGGAACCATGTGTCCTGGGAATATGACTGAGGTTTGATTCTGGAAACCTTTGGCCTGGCAAAATGACTGAGGCTTGATTCTGGAACCCTGTGGCCCGGGAACGTGACTGAGGTTTGATGGCAGAAACCTGTGGCCTGGCAACATGACTGACGTTTGATTCTGGATCCCTGTGGCCTGGGAACATGACTGAGGCGTGATTCTGGAAAACTGTGGCCTGGGAACATGACATCTGTTTAGATTGTGGAATACTGTGCCCCGGGAACCTGACTGAGCCTTGGTTCTGAAACCCTGTGGACTGGGAACATGACTGAGGTTTTATTCTGGAACCCTGTAGCCTGGGAACATAACTGCGGATTGATTCTGGAACCCTGTGGCCTGGGAACATGATACCGGTGGATTCTGGAACCCTGGGGACTGGGCATGTGACATCTGTTTAGATTGTGGAATACTGTGCCCCGGGAACCTGACTGAGCCTTGGTTCTGGAACCCTGTGGATTGGGAACATGACTGAGGTTTTATTCTAGAACCCTCTAGCCGGGAAACATAACTGAGGATTGATTCTCGAACCCTGTGGCCTGGGAACATGACATCGGTGGATTCTAGAACCCTGTGGCCTGGGAACATGACATCGGTGGATTCTAGAACCCTGTGGCCTGGGAACATGTCTGAGGTTTGATGGTGGAAACCTGTGGCTTGGCAACATGACTAAGGTTTGATTCTGGAAGACTGTGGCCAGGAAGCATGATATCTGGTTGATTCTGGAAACTTGTGTCCTGGGAACATGACTGAGGTTTGATTCTGGACACCTGTGTCCTGGGAACATGACTGAGGTTTGATGGTTGAAACCTGTGGCCCGCGAACATGACTCAGGTTTGATTCTGGAACCATGTGTCCTGGGAACATGACTGATGTTTGATTTTGGAAACCTTTGGCCTGGGAAAATGACTGAGGTTTCATTGTGGAAACATGTGGTCTGGGATCATGACTGAGGTTTGATGGTGGAACACTCTGGCCTGGCAAAATGACTGAGGCTTGATTCTGGAACCCTGTGGCCCGGGAACATGAGAACGGTTTGATTCTGGAACCCTGTGGCCTTTAACATGACATCGGTGGATTCTGGAACCCTGTGGCCTGGGAACATGAAAACGGTTTGATTCTGGAACCCTGTGGCCTGGGAACATGAGTGAGGATTGATGGTGGAACCCTGTGGCCTGGCAACATGACTGAGGTTTGATACTGGAAGACTGTGGCCAGGAAACATGATATCGGGTTGATTCTGGAAACTTCTGTCCTGGGAACAAGACTGAGGTTTGATTCTGGAACCCTGTGTCCTGGGAATATGACAAAGGTTTGTTGCTGGAAGCCTGTTCCCTGGGTACATGACTGAGGTTTGATTCTGGACACCTGTGTCCTGGGAACATGAGTGATGTTTGATTGTTGAAACCTGTGGCCTGCGAACATGACTCAGGTTTGATTCTGGAACCATGTGTCCTGGGAATATGACTGAGGTTTGATTCTGGAAACCTTTGGCCTGAGAAAATGACTGAGGTTTCATTGTGGAAACATGTGGCCTGGGATCATGACTGAGGTTTGATGGTGGAACACTCTGGCCTGGCAAAATGACTGAGGCTTGATTCTGGAACCCTGTGGCCCGGGAACGTGACTGAGGTTTGATGGCAGAAACCTGTGGCCTGGCAACATGACTGACGTTTGATTCTGGATCCCTGTGGCCTGGGAACATGACTGAGGCGTGATTCTGGAAAACTGTGGCCTGGGAACATGACATCTGTTTAGATTGTGGAATACTGTGCCCCGGGAACCTGACTGAGCCTTGGTTCTGGAACCCTGTGGATTGGGAACATGACTGAGGTTTTATTCTAGAACCCTGTAGCCTGGAAACATAACTGAGGATTGATTCTCGAACCCTGTGGCCTGGGAACATGACATCGGTGGATTCTAGAACCCTGTGGCCTGGGAACATGTCTGAGGTTTGATGGTGGAAACCTGTGGCTTGGCAACATGACTAAGGTTTGATTCTGGAAGACTGTGGCCAGGAAGCATGATATCTGGTTGATTCTGGAAACTTGTGTCCTGGGAACATGACTGAGGTTTGTTTCTGGAAGCCTGTGCCCTGGGAACATGACTGAGGTTTGATTCTGGACACCTGTGTCCTGGGAACATGACTGAGGTTTGATGGTTGAAACCTGTGGCCCGCGAACATGACTCAGGTTTGATTCTGGAACCATGTGTCCTGGGAACATGACTCAGGTTTGATTTTGGAAACCTTTGGCCTGGGAAAATGACTGAGGTTTCATTGTGGAAACATGTGGCCTGGGATCATGACTGAGGTTTGATGGTGGAACACTCTGGCCTGGCAAAATGACTGAGGCTTGATTCTGGAACCCTGTGGCCTGGGAACATGAGAACGGTTTGATTCTGGAACCCTGTGGCCTGGGAACATGAGTGAGGATTGATGGTGGAACCCTGTGGCCTGGCAACATGACTGAGGTTTGATACTGGAAGACTGTGGCCAGGAAACATGATATCGGGTTGATTCTGGAAACTTCTGTCCTGGGAACAAGACTGAGGTTTGATTCTGGAACCCTGTGTCCTGGGAATATGACAAAGGTTTGTTGCTGGAAGCCTGTTCCCTGGGTACATGACTGAGGTTTGATTCTGGACACCTGTGTCCTGGGAACATGAGTGATGTTTGATTGTTGAAACCTGTGGCCTGCGAACATGACTCAGGTTTGATTCTGGAACCATGTGTCCTGGGAATATGACTGAGGTTTGATTCTGGAAACCTTTGGCCTGAGAAAATGACTGAGGTTTCATTGTGGAAACATGTGGCCTGGGATCATGACTGAGGTTGGATGGTGGGACACTCTGGCCTGGCAAAATGACTGAGGCTTGATTCTGGAACCCTGTGGCCCGGGAACGTGACTGAGGTTTGATGGCAGAAACCTGTGGCCTGGCAACATGACTGACGTTTGATTCTGGATCCCTGTGGCCTGGGAACATGACTGAGGCGTGATTCTGGAAAACTGTGGCCTGGGAACATGACATCTGTTTAGATTGTGGAATACTGTGCCCCGGGAACCTGACTGAGCCTTGGTTCTGAAACCCTGTGGACTGGGAACATGAGTGAGGTTTTATTCTGGAACCCTGTAGCCTGGGAACATAACTGAGGATTGATTCTGGAACCCTGTGGCCTGGGAAAATGATACCGGTGGATTCTGGAACCCTGGGGACTGGGCATGTGACATCTGTTTAGATTGTGGTATACTGTGCCCCGGGAACCTGACTGAGCCTTGGTTCTGGAACCCTGTGGATTGGGAACATGACTGAGGTTTTATTCTAGAACCCTCTAGCCGGGAAACATAACTGAGGATTGATTCTCGAACCCTGTGGCCTGGGAACATGACATCGGTGGATTCTAGAACCCTGTGTCCTGGGAACATGTCTGAGGTTTGATGGTGGAAACCTCTGGCTTGGCAACATGACTAAGGTTTGATTCTGGAAGACTGTGGCCAGGAAGCATGATATCTGGTTGATTCTGGAAACTTGTGTCCTGGGAACATGACTGAGGTGTGTTTCTGGAAGCCTGTGCCCTGGGAACATGACTGAGGTTTGATTCTGGACACCTGTGTCCTGGGAACATGACTGAGGTTTGGTGGTTGAAACCTGTGGCCCGCCAACATGACTCAGGTTTGATTCTGGAACCATGTGTCCTGGGAACATGACTGAGGTTTGATTTTGGAAACCTTTGGCCTGGGAAAATGACTGAGGTTTCATTGTGGAAACATGTGGCCTGGGATCATGACTGAGGTTTGATGGTGGAACACTCTGGCCTGGCAAAATGACTGAGGCTTGATTCTGGAACCCTGTGGCCCGGGAACATGAGAACGGTTTGATTCTGGAACCCTGTGGCCTTTAACATGACATCGGTGGATTCTGGAACCCTGTGGCCTGGGAACATGAGAACGGTTTGATTCTGGAACCCTGTGGCCTGGGAACATGAGTGAGGATTGATGGTGGAACCCTGTGGCCTGGCAACATGACTGAGGTTTGATACTGGAAGACTGTGGCCAGGAAACATGATATCGGGTTGATTCTGGAAACTTCTGTCCTGGGAACAAGACTGAGGTTTGATTCTGGAACCCTGTGTCCTGGGAATATGACAAAGGTTTGTTGCTGGAAGCCTGTTCCCTGGGTACATGACTGAGGTTTGATTCTGGACACCTGTGTCCTGGGAACATGACTGAGGTTTGATTGTTGAAACCTGTGGCCTGCGAACATGACTCAGGTTTGATTCAGGAACCATGTGTCCTGGGAATATGACTGAGGTTTGATTCTGGAAACCTTTGGCCTGAGAAAATGACTGAGGTTTCATTGTGGAAACATGTGGCCTGGGATCATGACTGAGGTTTGATGGTGGAACACTCTGGCCTGGCAAAATGACTGAGGCTTGATTCTGGAACCCTGTGGCCCGGGAACGTGACTGAGGTTTGATGGCAGAAACCTGTGGCCTGGCAACATGACTGACGTTTGATTCTGGATCCCTGTGGCCTGGGAACATGACTGAGGCGTGATTCTGGAAAACTGTGGCCTGGGAACATGACATCTGTTTAGATTGTGGAATACTGTGCCCCGGGAACCTGACTGAGCCTTGGTTCTGGAACCCTGTGGATTGGGAACATGACTGAGGTTTTATTCTAGAACCCTGTAGCCGGGAAACATAACTGAGGATTGATTCTCGAACCCTGTGGCCTGGGAACATGACATCGGTGGATTCTAGAACCCTGTGGCCTGGGAACATGTCTGAGGTTTGATGGTGGAAACCTGTGGCTTGGCAACATGACTAAGGTTTGATTCTGGAAGACTGTGGCCAGGAAGCATGATATCTGCTTGATTCTGGAAACTTGTGTCCTGGGAACATGACTGAGGTTTGTTTCTGGAAGCCTGTGCCCTGGGAACATGACTGAGGTTTGATTCTGGACACCTGTGTCCTGGGAACATGACTGAGGTTTGATGGTTGAAACCTGTGGTCCGCGAACATGACTCAGGTTTGATTCTGGAACCATGTGTCCTGGGAACATGACTGAGGTTTGATTTTGGAAACCTTTGGCCTGGGTAAATGACTGAGGTTTCATTGTGGAAACATGTGGCCTGGGATCATGACTGAGGTTTGATGGTGGAACACTCTGGCCTGGCAAAATGACTGAGGCTTGATTCTGGAACCCTGTGGCCCGGGAACATGAGAACGGTGTGATTCTGGAACCCTGTGGCCTTTAACATGACATCGGTGGATTCTGGAAACCTGTGGCCTGGGAACATGAGAACGGTTTGATTCTGGAACCCTGTGGCCTGGGAACATGAGTGAGGATTGATGGTGGAACCCTGTGGCCTGGCAACATGACTGAGGTTTGATACTGGAAGACTGTGGCCAAGAAACATGATATCGGGTTGATTCTGGAAACTTCTGTCCTGGGAACAAGACTGAGGTTTGATTCTGGAACCCTGTGTCCTGGGAATATGACAAAGGTTTGTTGCTGGAAGCCTGTTCCCTGCGAACATGACTGAGGTTTGATTCTGGACACCTGTGTCCTGGGAACATGAATGATGTTTGATTGTTGAAACCTGTGGCCTGCGAACATGACTCAGGTTTGATTCTGGAACCATGTGTCCTGGGAATATGACTGAGGTTTGATTCTGGAAACCTTTGGCCTGAGAAAATGACTGAGGTTTCATTGTGGAAACATGTGGCCTGGGATCATGACTGAGGTTGGATGGTGGAACACTCTGGCCTGGCAAAATGACTGAGGCTTGATTCTGGAACCCTGTGGCCCGGGAACGTGACTGAGGTTTGATGGCAGAAACCTGTGGCCTGGCAACATGACTGACGTTTGATTCTGGATCCCTGTGGCCTGGGAACATGACTGAGGCGTGATTCTGGAAAACTGTGGCCTGGGAACATGACATCTGTTTAGATTGTGGAATACTGTGCCCCGGGAACCTGACTGAGCCTTGGTTCTGAAACCCTGTGGACTGGGAACATGACTGAGGTTTTATTCTGGAACCCTGTAGCCTGGGAACATAACTGCGGATTGATTCTGGAACCCTGTGGCCTGGGAACATGAAACCGGTGGATTCTGGAACCCTGGGGACTGGGCATGTGACATCTGTTTAGATTGTGGAATACTGTGCCCCGGGAACCTGACTGAGCCTTGGTTCTGGAACCCTGTGGATTGGGAACATGACTGAGGTTTTATTCTAGAACCCTCTAGCCGGGAAACATAACTGAGGATTGATTCTCGAACCCTGTGGCCTGGGAACATGACATCGGTGGATTCTAGAACCCTGTGGCCTGGGAACATGTCTGAGGTTTGATGGTGGAAACCTGTGGCTTGGCAACATGACTAAGGTTTGATTCTGGAAGACTGTGGCCAGGAAGCATGATATCTGGTTGATTCTGGAAACTTGTGTCCTGGGAACATGACTGAGGTTTGTTTCTGGAAGCCTGTGCCCTGGGAACATGACTGAGGTTTGATTCTGGACACCTGTGTCCTGGGAACATGACTGAGGTTTGATGGTTGAAACCTGTGGCCCGCGAACATGACTCAGGTTTGATTCTGGAACCATGTGTCCTGGGAACATGACTGAGGTTTGATTTTGGAAACCTTTGGCCTGGGAAAATGACTGAGGTTTCATTGTGGAAACATGTGGCCTGGGATCATGACTGAGGTTTGATGGTGGAACACTCTGGCCTGGCAAAATGACTGAGGCTTGATTCTGGAACCCTGTGGCCCGGGAACATGAGAACGGTTTGATTCTGGAACCCTGTGGCCTTTAACATGACATCGGTGGATTCTGGAACCCTGTGGCCTGGGAACATGAGTGAGGATTGATGGTGGAACCCTGTGGCCTGGCAACATGACTGAGGTTTGATACTGGAAGACTGTGGCCAGGAAACATGATATCGGGTTGATTCTGGAAACTTCTGTCCTGGGAACAAGACTGAGGTTTGATTCTGGAACCCTGTGTCCTGGGAATATGACAAAGGTTTGTTGCTGGAAGCCTGTTCCCTGGGTACATGACTGAGGTTTGATTCTGGACACCTGTGTCCTGGGAACATGAGTGATGTTTGATTGTTGAAACCTGTGGCCTGCGAACATGACTCAGGTTTGATTCTGGAACCATGTGTCCTGGGAATATGACTGAGGTTTGATTCTGGAAACCTTTGGCCTGAGAAAATGACTGAGGTTTCATTGTGGAAACATGTGGCCTGGGATCATGACTGAGGTTTGATGGTGGAACACTCTGGCCTGGCAAAATGACTGAGGCTTGATTCTGGAACCCTGTGGCCCGGGAACGTGACTGAGGTTTGATGGCAGAAACCTGTGGCCTGGCAACATGACTGACGTTTGATTCTGGATCCCTGTGGCCTGGGAACATGACTGAGGCGTGATTCTGGAAAACTGTGGCCTGGGAACATGACATCTGTTTAGATTGTGGAATACTGTGCCCCGGGAACCTGACTGAGCCTTGGTTCTGGAACCCTGTGGATTGGGAACATGACTGAGGTTTTATTCTAGAACCCTGTAGCCTGGAAACATAACTGAGGATTGATTCTCGAACCCTGTGGCCTGGGAACATGACATCGGTGGATTCTAGAACCCTGTGGCCTGGGAACATGTCTGAGGTTTGATGGTGGAAACCTGTGGCTTGGCAACATGACTAAGGTTTGATTCTGGAAGACTGTGGCCAGGAAGCATGATATCTGGTTGATTCTGGAAACTTGTGTCCTGGGAACATGACTGAGGTTTGTTTCTGGAAGCCTGTGCCCTGGGAACATGACTGAGGTTTGATTCTGGACACCTGTGTCCTGGGAACATGACTGAGGTTTGATGGTTGAAACCTGTGGCCCGCGAACATGACTCAGGTTTGATTCTGGAACCATGTGTCCTGGGAACATGACTCAGGTTTGATTTTGGAAACCTTTGGCCTGGGAAAATGACTGAGGTTTCATTGTGGAAACATGTGGCCTGGGATCATGACTGAGGTTTGATGGTGGAACACTCTGGCCTGGCAAAATGACTGAGGCTTGATTCTGGAACCCTGTGGCCTGGGAACATGAGAACGGTTTGATTCTGGAACCCTGTGGCCTGGGAACATGAGTGAGGATTGATGGTGGAACCCTGTGGCCTGGCAACATGACTGAGGTTTGATACTGGAAGACTGTGGCCAGGAAACATGATATCGGGTTGATTCTGGAAACTTCTGTCCTGGGAACAAGACTGAGGTTTGATTCTGGAACCCTGTGTCCTGGGAATATGACAAAGGTTTGTTGCTGGAAGCCTGTTCCCTGGGTACATGACTGAGGTTTGATTCTGGACACCTGTGTCCTGGGAACATGAGTGATGTTTGATTGTTGAAACCTGTGGCCTGCGAACATGACTCAGGTTTGATTCTGGAACCATGTGTCCTGGGAATATGACTGAGGTTTGATTCTGGAAACCTTTGGCCTGAGAAAATGACTGAGGTTTCATTGTGGAAACATGTGGCCTGGGATCATGACTGAGGTTGGATGGTGGGACACTCTGGCCTGGCAAAATGACTGAGGCTTGATTCTGGAACCCTGTGGCCCGGGAACGTGACTGAGGTTTGATGGCAGAAACCTGTGGCCTGGCAACATGACTGACGTTTGATTCTGGATCCCTGTGGCCTGGGAACATGACTGAGGCGTGATTCTGGAAAACTGTGGCCTGGGAACATGACATCTGTTTAGATTGTGGAATACTGTGCCCCGGGAACCTGACTGAGCCTTGGTTCTGAAACCCTGTGGACTGGGAACATGACTGAGGTTTTATTCTGGAACCCTGTAGCCTGGGAACATAACTGAGGATTGATTCTGGAACCCTGTGGCCTGGGAAAATGATACCGGTGGATTCTGGAACCCTGGGGACTGGGCATGTGACATCTGTTTAGATTGTGGTATACTGTGCCCCGGGAACCTGACTGAGCCTTGGTTCTGGAACCCTGTGGATTGGGAACATGACTGAGGTTTTATTCTAGAACCCTCTAGCCGGGAAACATAACTGAGGATTGATTCTCGAACCCTGTGGCCTGGGAACATGACATCGGTGGATTCTAGAACCCTGTGTCCTGGGAACATGTCTGAGGTTTGATGGTGGAAACCTCTGGCTTGGCAACATGACTAAGGTTTGATTCTGGAAGACTGTGGCCAGGAAGCATGATATCTGGTTGATTCTGGAAACTTGTGTCCTGGGAACATGACTGAGGTGTGTTTCTGGAAGCCTGTGCCCTGGGAACATGACTGAGGTTTGATTCTGGACACCTGTGTCCTGGGAACATGACTGAGGTTTGGTGGTTGAAACCTGTGGCCCGCCAACATGACTCAGGTTTGATTCTGGAACCATGTGTCCTGGGAACATGACTGAGGTTTGATTTTGGAAACCTTTGGCCTGGGAAAATGACTGAGGTTTCATTGTGGAAACATGTGGCCTGGGATCATGACTGAGGTTTGATGGTGGAACACTCTGGCCTGGCAAAATGACTGAGGCTTGATTCTGGAACCCTGTGGCCCGGGAACATGAGAACGGTTTGATTCTGGAACCCTGTGGCCTTTAACATGACATCGGTGGATTCTGGAACCCTGTGGCCTGGGAACATGAGAACGGTTTGATTCTGGAACCCTGTGGCCTGGGAACATGAGTGAGGATTGATGGTGGAACCCTGTGGCCTGGCAACATGACTGAGGTTTGATACTGGAAGACTGTGGCCAGGAAACATGATATCGGGTTGATTCTGGAAACTTCTGTCCTGGGAACAAGACTGAGGTTTGATTCTGGAACCCTGTGTCCTGGGAATATGACAAAGGTTTGTTGCTGGAAGCCTGTTCCCTGGGTACATGACTGAGGTTTGATTCTGGACACCTGTGTCCTGGGAACATGAGTGATGTTTGATTGTTGAAACCTGTGGCCTGCGAACATGACTCAGGTTTGATTCAGGAACCATGTGTCCTGGGAATATGACTGAGGTTTGATTCTGGAAACCTTTGGCCTGAGAAAATGACTGAGGTTTCATTGTGGAAACATGTGGCCTGGGATCATGACTGAGGTTTGATGGTGGAACACTCTGGCCTGGCAAAATGACTGAGGCTTGATTCTGGAACCCTGTGGCCCGGGAACGTGACTGAGGTTTGATGGCAGAAACCTGTGGCCTGGCAACATGACTGACGTTTGATTCTGGATCCCTGTGGCCTGGGAACATGACTGAGGCGTGATTCTGGAAAACTGTGGCCTGGGAACATGACATCTGTTTAGATTGTGGAATACTGTGCCCCGGGAACCTGACTGAGCCTTGGTTCTGAAACCCTGTGGACTGGGAACATGACTGAGGTTTTATTCTGGAACCCTGTAGCCTGGGAACATAACTGCGGATTGATTCTGGAACCCTGTGGCCTGGGAACATGAAACCGGTGGATTCTGGAACCCTGGGGACTGGGCATGTGACATCTGTTTAGATTGTGGAATACTGTGCCCCGGGAACCTGACTGAGCCTTGGTTCTGGAACCCTGTGGATTGGGAACATGACTGAGGTTTTATTCTAGAACCCTCTAGCCGGGAAACATAACTGAGGATTGATTCTCGAACCCTGTGGCCTGGGAACATGTCTGAGGTTTGATGGTGGAAACCTGTGGCTTGGCAACATGACTAAGGTTTGATTCTGGAAGACTGTGGCCAGGAAGCATGATATCTGGTTGATTCTGGAAACTTGTGTCCTGGGAACATGACTGAGGTTTGTTTCTGGAAGCCTGTGCCCTGGGAACATGACTGAGGTTTGATTCTGGACACCTGTGTCCTGGGAACATGACTGAGGTTTGATGGTTGAAACCTGTGGCCCGCGAACATGACTCAGGTTTGATTCTGGAACCATGTGTCCTGGGAACATGACTGAGGTTTGATTTTGGAAACCTTTGGCCTGGGAAAATGACTGAGGTTTCATTGTGGAAACATGTGGCCTGGGATCATGACTGAGGTTTGATGGTGGAACACTCTGGCCTGGCAAAATGACTGAGGCTTGATTCTGGAACCCTGTGGCCCGGGAACATGAGAACGGTTTGATTCTGGAACCCTGTGGCCTTTAACATGACATCGGTGGATTCTGGAACCCTGTGGCCTGGGAACATGAGTGAGGATTGATGGTGGAACCCTGTGGCCTGGCAACATGACTGAGGTTTGATACTGGAAGACTGTGGCCAGGAAACATGATATCGGGTTGATTCTGGAAACTTCTGTCCTGGGAACAAGACTGAGGTTTGATTCTGGAACCCTGTGTCCTGGGAATATGACAAAGGTTTGTTGCTGGAAGCCTGTTCCCTGGGTACATGACTGAGGTTTGATTCTGGACACCTGTGTCCTGGGAACATGAGTGATGTTTGATTGTTGAAACCTGTGGCCTGCGAACATGACTCAGGTTTGATTCTGGAACCATGTGTCCTGGGAATATGACTGAGGTTTGATTCTGGAAACCTTTGGCCTGAGAAAATGACTGAGGTTTCATTGTGGAAACATGTGGCCTGGGATCATGACTGAGGTTTGATGGTGGAACACTCTGGCCTGGCAAAATGACTGAGGCTGGATTCTGGAACCCTGTGGCCCGGGAACGTGACTGAGGTTTGATGGCAGAATCCTGTGGCCTGGCAACATGACTGACGTTTGATTCTGGATCCCTGTGGCCTGGGAACATGACTGAGGCGTGATTCTGGAAAACTGTGGCCTGGGAACATGACATCTGTTTAGATTGTGGAATACTGTGCCCCGGGAACCTGACTGAGCCTTGGTTCTGGAACCCTGTGGATTGGGAACATGACTGAGGTTTTATTCTAGAACCCTGTAGCCTGGAAACATAACTGAGGATTGATTCTCGAACCCTGTGGCCTGGGAACATGACATCGGTGGATTCTAGAACCCTGTGGCCTGGGAACATGTCTGAGGTTTGATGGTGGAAACCTGTGGCTTGGCAACATGACTAAGGTTTGATTCTGGAAGACTGTGGCCAGGAAGCATGATATCTGGTTGATTCTGGAAACTTGTGTCCTGGGAACATGACTGAGGTTTGTTTCTGGAAGCCTGTGCCCTGGGAACATGACTGAGGTTTGATTCTGGACACCTGTGTCCTGGGAACATGACTGAGGTTTGATGGTTGAAACCTGTGGCCCGCGAACATGACTCAGGTTTGATTCTGGAACCATGTGTCCTGGGAACATGACTCAGGTTTGATTTTGGAAACCTTTGGCCTGGGAAAATGACTGAGGTTTCATTGTGGAAACATGTGGCCTGGGATCATGACTGAGGTTTGATGGTGGAACACTCTGGTCTGGCAAAATGACTGAGGCTTGATTCTGGAACCCTGTGGCCTGGGAACATGAGAACGGTTTGATTCTGGAACCCTGTGGCCTGGGAACATGAGTGAGGATTGATGGTGGAACCCTGTGGCCTGGCAACATGACTGAGGTTTGATACTGGAAGACTGTGGCCAGGAAACATGATATCGGGTTGATTCTGGAAACTTCTGTCCTGGGAACAAGACTGAGGTTTGATTCTGGAACCCTGTGTCCTGGGAATATGACAAAGGTTTGTTGCTGGAAGCCTGTTCCCTGGGTACATGACTGAGGTTTGATTCTGGACACCTGTGTCCTGGGAACATGAGTGATGTTTGATTGTTGAAACCTGTGGCCTGCGAACATGACTCAGGTTTGATTCTGGAACCATGTGTCCTGGGAATATGACTGAGGTTTGATTCTGGAAACCTTTGGCCTGAGAAAATGACTGAGGTTTCATTGTGGAAACATGTGGCCTGGGATCATGACTGAGGTTGGATGGTGGGACACTCTGGCCTGGCAAAATGACTGAGGCTTGATTCTGGAACCCTGTGGCCCGGGAACGTGACTGAGGTTTGATGGCAGAAACCTGTGGCCTGGCAACATGACTGACGTTTGATTCTGGATCCCTGTGGCCTGGGAACATGACTGAGGCGTGATTCTGGAAAACTGTGGCCTGGGAACATGACATCTGTTTAGATTGTGGAATACTGTGCCCCGGGAACCTGACTGAGCCTTGGTTCTGAAACCCTGTGGACTGGGAACATGACTGAGGTTTTATTCTGGAACCCTGTAGCCTGGGAACATAACTGAGGATTGATTCTGGAACCCTGTGGCCTGGGAAAATGATACCGGTGGATTCTGGAACCCTGGGGACTGGGCATGTGACATCTGTTTAGATTGTGGTATACTGTGCCCCGGGAACCTGACTGAGCCTTGGTTCTGGAACCCTGTGGATTGGGAACATGACTGAGGTTTTATTCTAGAACCCTCTAGCCGGGAAACATAACTGAGGATTGATTCTCGAACCCTGTGGCCTGGGAACATGACATCGGTGGATTCTAGAACCCTGTGTCCTGGGAACATGTCTGAGGTTTGATGGTGGAAACCTCTGGCTTGGCAACATGACTAAGGTTTGATTCTGGAAGACTGTGGCCAGGAAGCATGATATCTGGTTGATTCTGGAAACTTGTGTCCTGGGAACATGACTGAGGTGTGTTTCTGGAAGCCTGTGCCCTGGGAACATGACTGAGGTTTGATTCTGGACACCTGTGTCCTGGGAACATGACTGAGGTTTGGTGGTTGAAACCTGTGGCCCGCCAACATGACTCAGGTTTGATTCTGGAACCATGTGTCCTGGGAACATGACTGAGGTTTGATTTTGGAAACCTTTGGCCTGGGAAAATGACTGAGGTTTCATTGTGGAAACATGTGGCCTGGGATCATGACTGAGGTTTGATGGTGGAACACTCTGGCCTGGCAAAATGACTGAGGCTTGATTCTGGAACCCTGTGGCCCGGGAACATGAGAACGGTTTGATTCTGGAACCCTGTGGCCTTTAACATGACATCGGTGGATTCTGGAACCCTGTGGCCTGGGAACATGAGAACGGTTTGATTCTGGAACCCTGTGGCCTGGGAACATGAGTGAGGATTGATGGTGGAACCCTGTGGCCTGGCAACATGACTGAGGTTTGATACTGGAAGACTGTGGCCAGGAAACATGATATCGGGTTGATTCTGGAAACTTCTGTCCTGGGAACAAGACTGAGGTTTGATTCTGGAACCCTGTGTCCTGGGAATATGACAAAGGTTTGTTGCTGGAAGCCTGTTCCCTGGGTACATGACTGAGGTTTGATTCTGGACACCTGTGTCCTGGGAACATGACTGAGGTTTGATTGTTGAAACCTGTGGCCTGCGAACATGACTCAGGTTTGATTCAGGAACCATGTGTCCTGGGAATATGACTGAGGTTTGATTCTGGAAACCTTTGGCCTGAGAAAATGACTGAGGTTTCATTGTGGAAACATGTGGCCTGGGATCATGACTGAGGTTTGATGGTGGAACACTCTGGCCTGGCAAAATGACTGAGGCTTGATTCTGGAACCCTGTGGCCCGGGAACGTGACTGAGGTTTGATGGCAGAAACCTGTGGCCTGGCAACATGACTGACGTTTGATTCTGGATCCCTGTGGCCTGGGAACATGACTGAGGCGTGATTCTGGAAAACTGTGGCCTGGGAACATGACATCTGTTTAGATTGTGGAATACTGTGCCCCGGGAACCTGACTGAGCCTTGGTTCTGGAACCCTGTGGATTGGGAACATGACTGAGGTTTTATTCTAGAACCCTGTAGCCGGGAAACATAACTGAGGATTGATTCTCGAACCCTGTGGCCTGGGAACATGACATCGGTGGATTCTAGAACCCTGTGGCCTGGGAACATGTCTGAGGTTTGATGGTGGAAACCTGTGGCTTGGCAACATGACTAAGGTTTGATTCTGGAAGACTGTGGCCAGGAAGCATGATATCTGCTTGATTCTGGAAACTTGTGTCCTGGGAACATGACTGAGGTTTGTTTCTGGAAGCCTGTGCCCTGGGAACATGACTGAGGTTTGATTCTGGACACCTGTGTCCTGGGAACATGACTGAGGTTTGATGGTTGAAACCTGTGGTCCGCGAACATGACTCAGGTTTGATTCTGGAACCATGTGTCCTGGGAACATGACTGAGGTTTGATTTTGGAAACCTTTGGCCTGGGAAAATGACTGAGGTTTCATTGTGGAAACATGTGGCCTGGGATCATGACTGAGGTTTGATGGTGGAACACTCTGGCCTGGCAAAATGACTGAGGCTTGATTCTGGAACCCTGTGGCCCGGGAACATGAGAACGGTGTGATTCTGGAACCCTGTGGCCTTTAACATGACATCGGTGGATTCTGGAAACCTGTGGCCTGGGAACATGAGAACGGTTTGATTCTGGAACCCTGTGGCCTGGGAACATGAGTGAGGATTGATGGTGGAACCCTGTGGCCTGGCAACATGACTGAGGTTTGATACTGGAAGACTGTGGCCAAGAAACATGATATCGGGTTGATTCTGGAAACTTCTGTCCTGGGAACAAGACTGAGGTTTGATTCTGGAACCCTGTGTCCTGGGAATATGACAAAGGTTTGTTGCTGGAAGCCTGTTCCCTGCGAACATGACTGAGGTTTGATTCTGGACACCTGTGTCCTGGGAACATGAATGATGTTTGATTGTTGAAACCTGTGGCCTGCGAACATGACTCAGGTTTGATTCTGGAACCATGTGTCCTGGGAATATGACTGAGGTTTGATTCTGGAAACCTTTGGCCTGAGAAAATGACTGAGGTTTCATTGTGGAAACATGTGGCCTGGGATCATGACTGAGGTTGGATGGTGGAACACTCTGGCCTGGCAAAATGACTGAGGCTTGATTCTGGAACCCTGTGGCCCGGGAACGTGACTGAGGTTTGATGGCAGAAACCTGTGGCCTGGCAACATGACTGACGTTTGATTCTGGATCCCTGTGGCCTGGGAACATGACTGAGGCGTGATTCTGGAAAACTGTGGCCTGGGAACATGACATCTGTTTAGATTGTGGAATACTGTGCCCCGGGAACCTGACTGAGCCTTGGTTCTGAAACCCTGTGGACTGGGAACATGACTGAGGTTTTATTCTGGAACCCTGTAGCCTGGGAACATAACTGCGGATTGATTCTGGAACCCTGTGGCCTGGGAACATGAAACCGGTGGATTCTGGAACCCTGGGGACTGGGCATGTGACATCTGTTTAGATTGTGGAATACTGTGCCCCGGGAACCTGACTGAGCCTTGGTTCTGGAACCCTGTGGATTGGGAACATGACTGAGGTTTTATTCTAGAACCCTCTAGCCGGGAAACATAACTGAGGATTGATTCTCGAACCCTGTGGCCTGGGAACATGACATCGGTGGATTCTAGAACCCTGTGGCCTGGGAACATGTCTGAGGTTTGATGGTGGAAACCTGTGGCTTGGCAACATGACTAAGGTTTGATTCTGGAAGACTGTGGCCAGGAAGCATGATATCTGGTTGATTCTGGAAACTTGTGTCCTGGGAACATGACTGAGGTTTGTTTCTGGAAGCCTGTGCCCTGGGAACATGACTGAGGTTTGATTCTGGACACCTGTGTCCTGGGAACATGACTGAGGTTTGATGGTTGAAACCTGTGGCCCGCGAACATGACTCAGGTTTGATTCTGGAACCATGTGTCCTGGGAACATGACTGAGGTTTGATTTTGGAAACCTTTGGCCTGGGAAAATGACTGAGGTTTCATTGTGGAAACATGTGGCCTGGGATCATGACTGAGGTTTGATGGTGGAACACTCTGGCCTGGCAAAATGACTGAGGCTTGATTCTGGAACCCTGTGGCCCGGGAACATGAGAACGGTTTGATTCTGGAACCCTGTGGCCTTTAACATGACATCGGTGGATTCTGGAACCCTGTGGCCTGGGAACATGAGTGAGGATTGATGGTGGAACCCTGTGGCCTGGCAACATGACTGAGGTTTGATACTGGAAGACTGTGGCCAGGAAACATGATATCGGGTTGATTCTGGAAACTTCTGTCCTGGGAACAAGACTGAGGTTTGATTCTGGAACCCTGTGTCCTGGGAATATGACAAAGGTTTGTTGCTGGAAGCCTGTTCCCTGGGTACATGACTGAGGTTTGATTCTGGACACCTGTGTCCTGGGAACATGAGTGATGTTTGATTGTTGAAACCTGTGGCCTGCGAACATGACTCAGGTTTGATTCTGGAACCATGTGTCCTGGGAATATGACTGAGGTTTGATTCTGGAAACCTTTGGCCTGAGAAAATGACTGAGGTTTCATTGTGGAAACATGTGGCCTGGGATCATGACTGAGGTTTGATGGTGGAACACTCTGGCCTGGCAAAATGACTGAGGCTTGATTCTGGAACCCTGTGGCCCGGGAACGTGACTGAGGTTTGATGGCAGAAACCTGTGGCCTGGCAACATGACTGACGTTTGATTCTGGATCCCTGTGGCCTGGGAACATGACTGAGGCGTGATTCTGGAAAACTGTGGCCTGGGAACATGACATCTGTTTAGATTGTGGAATACTGTGCCCCGGGAACCTGACTGAGCCTTGGTTCTGGAACCCTGTGGATTGGGAACATGACTGAGGTTTTATTCTAGAACCCTGTAGCCTGGAAACATAACTGAGGATTGATTCTCGAACCCTGTGGCCTGGGAACATGACATCGGTGGATTCTAGAACCCTGTGGCCTGGGAACATGTCTGAGGTTTGATGGTGGAAACCTGTGGCTTGGCAACATGACTAAGGTTTGATTCTGGAAGACTGTGGCCAGGAAGCATGATATCTGGTTGATTCTGGAAACTTGTGTCCTGGGAACATGACTGAGGTTTGTTTCTGGAAGCCTGTGCCCTGGGAACATGACTGAGGTTTGATTCTGGACACCTGTGTCCTGGGAACATGACTGAGGTTTGATGGTTGAAACCTGTGGCCCGCGAACATGACTCAGGTTTGATTCTGGAACCATGTGTCCTGGGAACATGACTCAGGTTTGATTTTGGAAACCTTTGGCCTGGGAAAATGACTGAGGTTTCATTGTGGAAACATGTGGCCTGGGATCATGACTGAGGTTTGATGGTGGAACACTCTGGCCTGGCAAAATGACTGAGGCTTGATTCTGGAACCCTGTGGCCTGGGAACATGAGAACGGTTTGATTCTGGAACCCTGTGGCCTGGGAACATGAGTGAGGATTGATGGTGGAACCCTGTGGCCTGGCAACATGACTGAGGTTTGATACTGGAAGACTGTGGCCAGGAAACATGATATCGGGTTGATTCTGGAAACTTCTGTCCTGGGAACAAGACTGAGGTTTGATTCTGGAACCCTGTGTCCTGGGAATATGACAAAGGTTTGTTGCTGGAAGCCTGTTCCCTGGGTACATGACTGAGGTTTGATTCTGGACACCTGTGTCCTGGGAACATGAGTGATGTTTGATTGTTGAAACCTGTGGCCTGCGAACATGACTCAGGTTTGATTCTGGAACCATGTGTCCTGGGAATATGACTGAGGTTTGATTCTGGAAACCTTTGGCCTGAGAAAATGACTGAGGTTTCATTGTGGAAACATGTGGCCTGGGATCATGACTGAGGTTGGATGGTGGGACACTCTGGCCTGGCAAAATGACTGAGGCTTGATTCTGGAACCCTGTGGCCCGGGAACGTGACTGAGGTTTGATGGCAGAAACCTGTGGCCTGGCAACATGACTGACGTTTGATTCTGGATCCCTGTGGCCTGGGAACATGACTGAGGCGTGATTCTGGAAAACTGTGGCCTGGGAACATGACATCTGTTTAGATTGTGGAATACTGTGCCCCGGGAACCTGACTGAGCCTTGGTTCTGAAACCCTGTGGACTGGGAACATGAGTGAGGTTTTATTCTGGAACCCTGTAGCCTGGGAACATAACTGAGGATTGATTCTGGAACCCTGTGGCCTGGGAAAATGATACCGGTGGATTCTGGAACCCTGGGGACTGGGCATGTGACATCTGTTTAGATTGTGGTATACTGTGCCCCGGGAACCTGACTGAGCCTTGGTTCTGGAACCCTGTGGATTGGGAACATGACTGAGGTTTTATTCTAGAACCCTCTAGCCGGGAAACATAACTGAGGATTGATTCTCGAACCCTGTGGCCTGGGAACATGACATCGGTGGATTCTAGAACCCTGTGTCCTGGGAACATGTCTGAGGTTTGATGGTGGAAACCTCTGGCTTGGCAACATGACTAAGGTTTGATTCTGGAAGACTGTGGCCAGGAAGCATGATATCTGGTTGATTCTGGAAACTTGTGTCCTGGGAACATGACTGAGGTGTGTTTCTGGAAGCCTGTGCCCTGGGAACATGACTGAGGTTTGATTCTGGACACCTGTGTCCTGGGAACATGACTGAGGTTTGGTGGTTGAAACCTGTGGCCCGCCAACATGACTCAGGTTTGATTCTGGAACCATGTGTCCTGGGAACATGACTGAGGTTTGATTTTGGAAACCTTTGGCCTGGGAAAATGACTGAGGTTTCATTGTGGAAACATGTGGCCTGGGATCATGACTGAGGTTTGATGGTGGAACACTCTGGCCTGGCAAAATGACTGAGGCTTGATTCTGGAACCCTGTGGCCCGGGAACATGAGAACGGTTTGATTCTGGAACCCTGTGGCCTTTAACATGACATCGGTGGATTCTGGAACCCTGTGGCCTGGGAACATGAGAACGGTTTGATTCTGGAACCCTGTGGCCTGGGAACATGAGTGAGGATTGATGGTGGAACCCTGTGGCCTGGCAACATGACTGAGGTTTGATACTGGAAGACTGTGGCCAGGAAACATGATATCGGGTTGATTCTGGAAACTTCTGTCCTGGGAACAAGACTGAGGTTTGATTCTGGAACCCTGTGTCCTGGGAATATGACAAAGGTTTGTTGCTGGAAGCCTGTTCCCTGGGTACATGACTGAGGTTTGATTCTGGACACCTGTGTCCTGGGAACATGAGTGATGTTTGATTGTTGAAACCTGTGGCCTGCGAACATGACTCAGGTTTGATTCAGGAACCATGTGTCCTGGGAATATGACTGAGGTTTGATTCTGGAAACCTTTGGCCTGAGAAAATGACTGAGGTTTCATTGTGGAAACATGTGGCCTGGGATCATGACTGAGGTTTGATGGTGGAACACTCTGGCCTGGCAAAATGACTGAGGCTTGATTCTGGAACCCTGTGGCCCGGGAACGTGACTGAGGTTTGATGGCAGAAACCTGTGGCCTGGCAACATGACTGACGTTTGATTCTGGATCCCTGTGGCCTGGGAACATGACTGAGGCGTGATTCTGGAAAACTGTGGCCTGGGAACATGACATCTGTTTAGATTGTGGAATACTGTGCCCCGGGAACCTGACTGAGCCTTGGTTCTGAAACCCTGTGGACTGGGAACATGACTGAGGTTTTATTCTGGAACCCTGTAGCCTGGGAACATAACTGCGGATTGATTCTGGAACCCTGTGGCCTGGGAACATGAAACCGGTGGATTCTGGAACCCTGGGGACTGGGCATGTGACATCTGTTTAGATTGTGGAATACTGTGCCCCGGGAACCTGACTGAGCCTTGGTTCTGGAACCCTGTGGATTGGGAACATGACTGAGGTTTTATTCTAGAACCCTCTAGCCGGGAAACATAACTGAGGATTGATTCTCGAACCCTGTGGCCTGGGAACATGACATCGGTGGATTCTAGAACCCTGTGGCCTGGGAACATGTCTGAGGTTTGATGGTGGAAACCTGTGGCTTGGCAACATGACTAAGGTTTGATTCTGGAAGACTGTGGCCAGGAAGCATGATATCTGGTTGATTCTGGAAACTTGTGTCCTGGGAACATGACTGAGGTTTGTTTCTGGAAGCCTGTGCCCTGGGAACATGACTGAGGTTTGATTCTGGACACCTGTGTCCTGGGAACATGACTGAGGTTTGATGGTTGAAACCTGTGGCCCGCGAACATGACTCAGGTTTGATTCTGGAACCATGTGTCCTGGGAACATGACTGAGGTTTGATTTTGGAAACCTTTGGCCTGGGAAAATGACTGAGGTTTCATTGTGGAAACATGTGGCCTGGGATCATGACTGAGGTTTGATGGTGGAACACTCTGGCCTGGCAAAATGACTGAGGCTTGATTCTGGAACCCTGTGGCCCGGGAACATGAGAACGGTTTGATTCTGGAACCCTGTGGCCTTTAACATGACATCGGTGGATTCTGGAACCCTGTGGCCTGGGAACATGAGTGAGGATTGATGGTGGAACCCTGTGGCCTGGCAACATGACTGAGGTTTGATACTGGAAGACTGTGGCCAGGAAACATGATATCGGGTTGATTCTGGAAACTTCTGTCCTGGGAACAAGACTGAGGTTTGATTCTGGAACCCTGTGTCCTGGGAATATGACAAAGGTTTGTTGCTGGAAGCCTGTTCCCTGGGTACATGACTGAGGTTTGATTCTGGACACCTGTGTCCTGGGAACATGAGTGATGTTTGATTGTTGAAACCTGTGGCCTGCGAACATGACTCAGGTTTGATTCTGGAACCATGTGTCCTGGGAATATGACTGAGGTTTGATTCTGGAAACCTTTGGCCTGAGAAAATGACTGAGGTTTCATTGTGGAAACATGTGGCCTGGGATCATGACTGAGGTTTGATGGTGGAACACTCTGGCCTGGCAAAATGACTGAGGCTTGATTCTGGAACCCTGTGGCCCGGGAACGTGACTGAGGTTTGATGGCAGAATCCTGTGGCCTGGCAACATGACTGACGTTTGATTCTGGATCCCTGTGGCCTGGGAACATGACTGAGGCGTGATTCTGGAAAACTGTGGCCTGGGAACATGACATCTGTTTAGATTGTGGAATACTGTGCCCCGGGAACCTGACTGAGCCTTGGTTCTGGAACCCTGTGGATTGGGAACATGACTGAGGTTTTATTCTAGAACCCTGTAGCCTGGAAACATAACTGAGGATTGATTCTCGAACCCTGTGGCCTGGGAACATGACATCGGTGGATTCTAGAACCCTGTGGCCTGGGAACATGTCTGAGGTTTGATGGTGGAAACCTGTGGCTTGGCAACATGACTAAGGTTTGATTCTGGAAGACTGTGGCCAGGAAGCATGATATCTGGTTGATTCTGGAAACTTGTGTCCTGGGAACATGACTGAGGTTTGTTTCTGGAAGCCTGTGCCCTGGGAACATGACTGAGGTTTGATTCTGGACACCTGTGTCCTGGGAACATGACTGAGGTTTGATGGTTGAAACCTGTGGCCCGCGAACATGACTCAGGTTTGATTCTGGAACCATGTGTCCTGGGAACATGACTCAGGTTTGATTTTGGAAACCTTTGGCCTGGGAAAATGACTGAGGTTTCATTGTGGAAACATGTGGCCTGGGATCATGACTGAGGTTTGATGGTGGAACACTCTGGTCTGGCAAAATGACTGAGGCTTGATTCTGGAACCCTGTGGCCTGGGAACATGAGAACGGTTTGATTCTGGAACCCTGTGGCCTGGGAACATGAGTGAGTATTGATGGTGGAACCCTGTGGCCTGGCAACATGACTGAGGTTTGATACTGGAAGACTGTGGCCAGGAAACATGATATCGGGTTGATTCTGGAAACTTCTGTCCTGGGAACAAGACTGAGGTTTGATTCTGGAACCCTGTGTCCTGGGAATATGACAAAGGTTTGTTGCTGGAAGCCTGTTCCCTGGGTACATGACTGAGGTTTGATTCTGGACACCTGTGTCCTGGGAACATGAGTGATGTTTGATTGTTGAAACCTGTGGCCTGCGAACATGACTCAGGTTTGATTCTGGAACCATGTGTCCTGGGAATATGACTGAGGTTTGATTCTGGAAACCTTTGGCCTGAGAAAATGACTGAGGTTTCATTGTGGAAACATGTGGCCTGGGATCATGACTGAGGTTGGATGGTGGGACACTCTGGCCTGGCAAAATGACTGAGGCTTGATTCTGGAACCCTGTGGCCCGGGAACGTGACTGAGGTTTGATGGCAGAAACCTGTGGCCTGGCAACATGACTGACGTTTGATTCTGGATCCCTGTGGCCTGGGAACATGACTGAGGCGTGATTCTGGAAAACTGTGGCCTGGGAACATGACATCTGTTTAGATTGTGGAATACTGTGCCCCGGGAACCTGACTGAGCCTTGGTTCTGAAACCCTGTGGACTGGGAACATGACTGAGGTTTTATTCTGGAACCCTGTAGCCTGGGAACATAACTGAGGATTGATTCTGGAACCCTGTGGCCTGGGAAAATGATACCGGTGGATTCTGGAACCCTGGGGACTGGGCATGTGACATCTGTTTAGATTGTGGTATACTGTGCCCCGGGAACCTGACTGAGCCTTGGTTCTGGAACCCTGTGGATTGGGAACATGACTGAGGTTTTATTCTAGAACCCTCTAGCCGGGAAACATAACTGAGGATTGATTCTCGAACCCTGTGGCCTGGGAACATGACATCGGTGGATTCTAGAACCCTGTGTCCTGGGAACATGTCTGAGGTTTGATGGTGGAAACCTCTGGCTTGGCAACATGACTAAGGTTTGATTCTGGAAGACTGTGGCCAGGAAGCATGATATCTGGTTGATTCTGGAAACGTGTGTCCTGGGAACATGACTGAGGTGTGTTTCTGGAAGCCTGTGCCCTGGGAACATGACTGAGGTTTGATTCTGGACACCTGTGTCCTGGGAACATGACTGAGGTTTGGTGGTTGAAACCTGTGGCCCGCCAACATGACTCAGGTTTGATTCTGGAACCATGTGTCCTGGGAAGATGACTGAGGTTTGATTTTGGAAACCTTTGGCCTGGGAAAATGACTGAGGTTTCATTGTGGAAACATGTGGCCTGGGATCATGACTGAGGTTTGATGGTGGAACACTCTGGCCTGGCAAAATGACTGAGGCTTGATTCTGGAACCCTGTGGCCCGGGAACATGAGAACGGTTTGATTCTGGAACCCTGTGGCCTTTAACATGACATCGGTGGATTCTGGAACCCTGTGGCCTGGGAACATGAGAACGGTTTGATTCTGGAACCCTGTGGCCTGGGAACATGAGTGAGGATTGATGGTGGAACCCTGTGGCCTGGCAACATGACTGAGGTTTGATACTGGAAGACTGTGGCCAGGAAACATGATATCGGGTTGATTCTGGAAACTTCTGTCCTGGGAACAAGACTGAGGTTTGATTCTGGAACCCTGTGTCCTGGGAATATGACAAAGGTTTGTTGCTGGAAGCCTGTTCCCTGGGTACATGACTGAGGTTTGATTCTGGACACCTGTGTCCTGGGAACATGAGTGATGTTTGATTGTTGAAACCTGTGGCCTGCGAACATGACTCAGGTTTGATTCAGGAACCATGTGTCCTGGGAATATGACTGAGGTTTGATTCTGGAAACCTTTGGCCTGAGAAAATGACTGAGGTTTCATTGTGGAAACATGTGGCCTGGGATCATGACTGAGGTTTGATGGTGGAACACTCTGGTCTGGCAAAATGACTGAGGCTTGATTCTGGAACCCTGTGGCCCGGGAACGTGACTGAGGTTTGATGGCAGAAACCTGTGGCCTGGCAACATGACTGACGTTTGATTCTGGATCCCTGTGGCCTGGGAACATGACTGAGGCGTGATTCTGTAAAACTGTGGCCTGGGAACATGACATCTGTTTAGATTGTGGAATACTGTGCCCCGGGAACCTGACTGAGCCTTGGTTCTGGAACCCTGTGGATTGGGAACATGACTGAGGTTTTATTCTAGAACCCTGTAGCCGGGAAACATAACTGAGGATTGATTCTCGAACCCTGTGGCCTGGGAACATGACATCGGTGGATTCTAGAACCCTGTGGCCTGGGAACATGTCTGAGGTTTGATGGTGGAAACCTGTGGCTTGGCAACATGACTAAGGTTTGATTCTGGAAGACTGTGGCCAGGAAGCATGATATCTGCTTGATTCTGGAAACTTGTGTCCTGGGAACATGACTGAGGTTTGTTTCTGGACACCTGTGTCCTGGGAACATGACTGAGGTTTGATGGTTGAAACCTGTGGTCCGCGAACATGACTCAGGTTTGATTCTGGAACCATGTGTCCTGGGAACATGACTGAGATTTGATTTTGGAAACCTTTGGCCTGGGAAAATGACTGAGGTTTCATTGTGGAAACATGTGGCCTGGGATCATGACTGAGGTTTGATGGTGGAACACTCTGGCCTGGCAAAATGACTGAGGCTTGATTCTGGAACCCTGTGGCCCGGGATCATGAGAACGGTGTGATTCTGGAACCCTGTGGCCTTTAACATGACATCGGTGGATTCTGGAAACCTGTGGCCTGGGAACATGAGAACGGTTTGATTCTGGAACCCTGTGGCCTGGGAACATGAGTGAGGATTGATGGTGGAACCCTGTGGCCTGGCAACATGACTGAGGTTTGATACTGGAAGACTGTGGCCAAGAAACATGATATCGGGTTGATTCAACTTCTGTCCTGGGAACAAGACTGAGGTTTGATTCTGGAACCCTGTGTCCTGGGAATATGACAAAGGTTTGTTGCTGGAAGCCTGTTCCCTGCGAACATGACTGAGGTTTGATTTTGGACACCTGTGTCCTGGGAACATGAATGATGTTTGATTTTTGAAACCTGTGGCCTGCGAACATGACTCAGGTTTGATTCTGGAACCATGTGTCCTGGGAATATGACTGAGGTTTGATTCTGGAAACTTTTGGCCTGAGAAAATGACTGAGGTTTCATTGTGGAAACATGTGGCCTGGGATCATGACTGAGGTTTGATGGTGGAACACTCTGGCCTGGCAAAATGACTGAGGCTTGATTCTGGAACCCTGTGGCCCGGGAACGTGACTGAGGTTTGATGGCAGAAACCTGTGGCCTGGCAACATGACTGACGTTTGATTCTGGATCCCTGTGGCCTGGGAACATGACTGAGGCGTGATTCTGGAAAACTGTGGCCTGGGAACATGACATCTGTTTAGATTGTGGAATACTGTGCCCCGGGAACCTGACTGAGCCTTGGTTCTGAAACCCTGTGGACTGGGAACATGACTGAGGTTTTATTCTGGAACCCTGTAGCCTGGGAACATAACTGAGGATTGATTCTGGAACCCTGTGGCCTGGGAACATGATACCGGTGGATTCTGGAACCCTGGGGACTGGGCATGTGACATCTGTTTAGATTGTGGAATACTGTGCCCCGGGAACCTGACTGAGCCTTGCTTCTGGAACCCTGTGGATTGGGAACATGACTGAGGTTTTATTCTAGAACCCTCTAGCCGGGAAACATAACTGAGGATTGATTCTCGAACCCTGTGGCCTGGGAACATGACATCGGTGGATTCTAGAACCCTGTGGCCTGGGAACATGTCTGAGGTTTGATGGTGGAAACCTGTGGCTTGGCAACATGACTAAGGTTTGATTCTGGAAGACTGTGGCCAGGAAGCATGATATCTGGTTGATTCTGGAAACTTGTGTCCTGGGAACATGACTGAGGTTTGTTTCTGGAAGCCTGTGCCCTGGGAACATGACTGAGGTTTGATTCTGGACACCTGTGTCCTGGGAACATGACTGAGGTTTGATGGTTGAAACCTGTGGCCCGCGAACATGACTCAGGTTTGATTCTGGAACCATGTGTCCTGGGAACATGACTGAGGTTTGATTTTGGAAACCTTTGGCCTGGGAAAATGACTGAGGTTTCATTGTGGAAACATGTGGCCTGGGATCATGACTGAGGTTTGATGGTGGAACACTCTGGCCTGGCAAAATGACTGAGGCTTGATTCTGGAACCCTGTGGCCCGGGAACATGAGAACGGTTTGATTCTGGAACCCTGTGGCCTTTAACATGACATCGGTGGATTCTGGAACCCTGTGGCCTGGGAACATGAGAACGGTTTGATTCTGGAACCCTGTGGCCTGGGAACATGAGTGAGGATTGATGGTGGAACCCTGTGGCCTGGCAACATGACTGAGGTTTGATACTGGAAGACTGTGGCCAGGAAACATGATATCGGGTTGATTCTGGAAACTTCTGTCCTGGGAACAAGACTGAGGTTTGATTCTGGAACCATGTGTCCTGGGAATATGACTGAGGTTTGATTCTGGAAACCTTTGGCCTGAGAAAATGACTGAGGTTTCATTGTGGAAACATGTGGCCTGGGATCATGACTGAGGTTTGATGGTGGAACACTCTGGCCTGGCAAAATGACTGAGGCTTGATTCTGGAACCCTGTGGCCCGGGAACATGAGAACGGTGTGATTCTGGAACCCTGTGGCCTTTAACATGACATCGGTGGATTCTGGAACCCTGTGGCCTGGGAACATGAGAACGGTTTGATTCTGGAACCCTGTGGCCTGGGAACATGAGTGAGGATTGATGGTGGAACCCTGTGGCCTGGCAACATGACTGAGGTTTGATACTGGAAGACTGTGGCCAGGAAACATGATATCGGGTTGATTCTGGAAACTTCTGTCCTGGGAACAAGACTGAGGTTTGATTCTGGAACCCTGTGTCCTGGGAATATGACAAAGGTTTGTTGCTGGAAGCCTGTTCCCTGGGAACATGACTGAGGTTTGATTCTGGACACCTGTGTCCTGGGAACATGAATGATGTTTGATTGTTGAAACCTGTGGCCTGTGAACATGACTCAGGTTTGATTCTGGAACCATGTGTCCTGGGAATATGACTGAGGTTTGATTCTGGAAACCTTTGGCCTGAGAAAATCACTGAGGTTTCATTGTGGAAACATGTGGCCTGGGATCATGACTGAGGTTTGATGGTGGAACACTCTGGCCTGGCAAAATGACTGAGGCTTGATTCTGGAACCCTGTGACCCGGGAACGTGACTGAGGTTTGATGGCAGAAACCTGTGGCCTGGCAACATGACTGACGTTTGATTCTGGATCCCTGTGGCCTGGGAACATGACTGAGGCGTGATTCTGGAAAACTGTGGCCTGGGAACATGACATCTGTTTAGATTGTGGAATACTGTGCCCCGGGAACCTGACTGAGCCTTGGTTCTGAAACCCTGTGGACTGGGAACATGACTGAGGTTTTATTCTGGAACCCTGTAGCCTGGGAACATAACTGCGGATTGATTCTGGAACCCTGTGGCCTGGGAACATGATACCGGTGGATTCTGGAACCCTGGGGACTGGGCATGTGACATCTGTTTAGATTGTGGAATACTGTGCCCCGGGAACCTGACTGAGCCTTGCTTCTGGAACCCTGTGGATTGGGAACATGACTGAGGTTTTATTCTAGAACCCTCTAGCCGGGAAACATAACTGAGGATTGATTCTCGAACCCTGTGGCCTGGGAACATGACATCGGTGGATTCTAGAACCCTGTGGCCTGGGAACATGTCTGAGGTTTGATGGTGGAAACCTGTGGCTTGGCAACATGACTAAGGTTTGATTCTGGAAGACTGTGGCCAGGAAGCATGATATCTGGTTGATTCTGGAAACTTGTGTCCTGGGAACATGACTGAGGTTTGTTTCTGGAAGCCTGTGCCCTGGGAACATGACTGAGGTTTGATTCTGGACACCTGTGTCCTGGGAACATGACTGTGGTTAGATGGTTGAAACCTGTGGTCCGCGAACATGACTCAGGTTTGATTCTGGAACCATGTGTCCTGGGAACATGACTGAGGTTTGATTTTGGAAACCTTTGGCCTGGGAAAATGACTGAGGTTTCATTGTGGAAACATGTGGCCTGGGATCATGACTGAGGTTTGATGGTGGAACACTCTGGCCTGGCAAAATGACTGAGGCTTGATTCTGGAACCCTGTGGCCCGGGAACATGAGAACGGTGTGATTCTGGAACCCTGTGGCCTTTAACATGACATCGGTGGATTCTGGAAACCTGTGGCCTGGGAACATGAGAACGGTTTGATTCTGGAACCCTGTGGCCTGGGAACATGAGTGAGGATTGATGGTGGAACCCTGTGGCCTGGCAACATGACTGAGGTTTGATACTAGAAGACTGTGGCCAAGAAACATGATATCGGGTTGATTCTGGAAACTTCTGTCCTGGGAACAAGACTGTGGTTTGATTCTGGAACCCTGTGTCCTGGGAATATGACAAAGGTTTGTTGCTGGAAGCCTGTTCCCTGCGAACATGACTGAGGTTTGATTCTGGACACCTGTGTCCGGGGAACATGAATGATGTTTGATTGTTGAAACCTGTGGCCTGCGAACATGACTCAGGTTTGATTCTGGAACCATGTGTCCTGGGAATATGACTGAGGTTTGATTCTGGAAACCTTTGGCCTGAGAAAATGACTGAGGTTTCATTGTGGAAACATGTGGCCTGGGATCATGACTGAGGTTTGATGGTGGAACACTCTGGCCTGGCAAAATGACTGAGGCTTGATTCTGGAACCCTGTGGCCCGGGAACGTGACTGAGGTTTGATGGCAGAAACCTGTGGCCTGGCAACATGACTGACGTTTGATTCTGGATCCCTGTGGCCTGGGAACATGACTGAGGCGTGATTCTGGAAAACTGTGGCCTGGGAACATGACATCTGTTTAGATTGTGGAATACTGTGCCCCGGGAACCTGACTGAGCCTTGGTTCTGAAACCCTGTGGACTGGGAACATGACTGAGGTTTTATTCTGGAACCCTGTAGCCTGGGAACATAACTGAGGATTGATTCTGGAACCCTGTGGCCTGGGAACATGATACCGGTGGATTCTGGAACCCTGGGGACTGGGCATGTGACATCTGTTTAGATTGTGGAATACTGTGCCCCGGGAACCTGACTGAGCCTTGCTTTTGGAACCCTGTGGATTGGGAACATGACTGAGGTTTTATTCTAGAACCCTCTAGCCGGGAAACATAACTGAGGATTGATTCTCGAACCCTGTGGCCTGGGAACATGACATCGGTGGATTCTAGAACCCTGTGGCCTGGGAACATGTCTGAGGTTTGATGGTGGAAACCTGTGGCTTGGCAACATGACTAAGGTTTGATTCTGGAAGACTGTGGCCAGGAAGCATGATATCTGCTTGATTCTGGAAACTTGTGTCCTGGGAACATGACTGAGGTTTGTTTCTGGAAGCCTGTGCCCTGGGAACATGACTGAGGTTTGATTCTGGACACCTGTGTCCTGGGAACATGACTGAGGTTTGATGGTTGAAACCTGTGGCCCGCGAACATGACTCAGGTTTGATTCTGGAACCATGTGTCCTGGGAACATGACTGAGGTTTGATTTTGGAAACCTTTGGCCTGGGAAAATGACTGAGGTTTCATTGTGGAAACATGTGGCCTGGGATCATGACTGAGGTTTGATGGTGGAACACTCTGGCCTGGCAAAATGACTGAGGCTTGATTCTGGAACCCTGTGGCCCGGGAACATGAGAACGGTTTGATTCTGTAACCCTGTGGCCTTTAACATGACATCGGTGGATTCTGGAACCCTGTGGCCTGGGAACATGAGAACGGTTTGATTCTGGAACCCTGTGGCCTGGGAACATGAGTGAGGATTGATGGTGGAACCCTGTGGCCTGGCAACATGACTGAGGTTTGATACTGGAAGACTGTGGCCAGGAAACATGATATCGGGTTGATTCTGGAAACTTCTGTCCTGGGAACAAGACTGAGGTTTGATTCTGGAACCATGTGTCCTGGGAATATGACTGAGGTTTGATTCTGGAAACCTTTGGCCTGAGAAAATGACTGAGGTTTCATTGTGGAAACATGTGGCCTGGGATCATGACTGAGGTTTGATGGTGGAACACTCTGGCCTGGCAAAATGACTGAGGCTTGATTCTGGAACCCTGTGGCCCGGGAACATGAGAACGGTGTGATTCTGGAACCCTGTGGCCTTTAACATGACATCGGTGGATTCTGGAACCCTGTGGCCTGGGAACATGAGAACGGTTTGATTCTGGAACCCTGTGGCCTGGGAACATGAGTGAGGATTGATGGTGGAACCCTGTGGCCTGGCAACATGACTGAGGTTTGATACTGGAAGACTGTGGCCAGGAAACATGATATCGGGTTGATTCTGGAAACTTCTGTCCTGGGAACAAGACTGAGGTTTGATTCTGGAACCCTGTGTCCTGGGAATATGACAAAGGTTTGTTGCTGGAAGCCTGTTCCCTGGGTACATGACTGAGGTTTGATTCTGGACACCTGTGTCCTGGGAACATGAGTGATGTTTGATTGTTGAAACCTGTGGCCTGCGAACATGACTCAGGTTTGATTCTGGAACCATGTGTCCTGGGAATATGACTGAGGTTTGATTCTGGAAACCTTTGGCCTGAGAAAATGACTGAGGTTTCATTGTGGAAACATGTGGCCTGGGATCATGACTGAGGTTTGATGGTGGAACACTCTGGCCTGGCAAAATGACTGAGGCTTGATTCTGGAACCCTGTGGCCCGGGAACGTGACTGAGGTTTGATGGCAGAAACCTGTGGCCTGGCAACATGACTGACGTTTGATTCTGGATCCCTGTGGCCTGGGAACATGACTGAGGCGTGATTCTGGAAAACTGTGGCCTGGGAACATGACATCTGTTTAGATTGTGGAATACTGTGCCCCGGGAACCTGACTGAGCCTTGGTTCTGAAACCCTGTGGACTGGGAACATGACTGAGGTTTTATTCTGGAACCCTGTAGCCTGGGAACATAACTGAGGATTGATTCTGGAACCCTGTGGCCTGGGAACATGATACCGGTGGATTCTGGAACCCTGGGGACTGGGCATGTGACATCTGTTTAGATTGTGGAATACTGTGCCCCGGGAACCTGACTGAGCCTTGGTTCTGGAACCCTGTGGATTGGGAACATGACTGAGGTTTTATTCTAGAACCCTGTAGCCGGGAAACATAACTGAGGATTGATTCTCGAACCCTGTGGCCTGGGAACATGACATCGGTGGATTCTAGAACCCTGTGGCCTGGGAACATGTCTGAGGTTTGATGGTGGAAACCTGTGGCTTGGCAACATGACTAAGGTTTGATTCTGGAAGACTGTGGCCAGGAAGCATGATATCTGGTTGATTCTGGAAACTTGTGTCCTGGGAACATGACTGAGGTTTGTTTCTGGAAGCCTGTGCCCTGGGAACATGACTGAGGTTTGATTCTGGACACCTGTGTCCTGGGAACATGACTGAGGTTTGATGGTTGAAACCTGTGGTCCGCGAACATGACTCAGGTTTGATTCTGGAACCATGTGTCCTGGGAACATGACTGAGGTTTGATTTTGGAAACCTTTGGCCTGGGAAAATGACTGAGGTTTCATTGTGGAAACATGTGGCCTGGGATCATGACTGAGGTTTGATGGTGGAACACTCTGGCCTGGCAAAATGACTGAGGCTTGATTCTGGAACCCTGTGGCCCGGGAACATGAGAACGGTGTGATTCTGGAACCCTGTGGCCTTTAACATGACATCGGTGGATTCTGGAAACCTGTGGCCTGGGAACATGAGAACGGTTTGATTCTGGAACCCTGTGGCCTGGGAACATGAGTGAGGATTGATGGTGGAACCCTGTGGCCTGGCAACATGACTGAGGTTTGATACTGGAAGACTGTGGCCAGGAAACATGATATCGGGTTGATTCTGGAAACTTCTGTCCTGGGAACAAGACTGAGGTTTGATTCTGGAACCATGTGTCCTGGGAATATGACTGAGGTTTGATTCTGGAAACCTTTGGCCTGAGAAAATGACTGAGGTTTCATTGTGGAAACATGTGGCCTGGGATCATGACTGAGGTTTGATGGTGGAACACTCTGGCCTGGCAAAATGACTGAGGCTTGATTCTGGAACCCTGTGGCCCGGGAACATGAGAACGGTGTGATTCTGGAACCCTGTGGCCTTTAACATGACATCGGTGGATTCTGGAACCCTGTGGCCTGGGAACATGAGAACGGTTTGATTCTGGAACCCTGTGGCCTGGGAACATGAGTGAGGATTGATGGTGGAACCCTGTGGCCTGGCAACATGACTGAGGTTTGATACTGGAAGACTGTGGCCAGGAAACATGATATCGGGTTGATTCTGGAAACTTCTGTCCTGGGAACAAGACTGAGGTTTGATTCTGGAACCCTGTGTCCTGGGAATATGACAAAGGTTTGTTGCTGGAAGCCTGTTCCCTGGGAACATGACTGAGGTTTGATTCTGGACACCTGTGTCCTGGGAACATGAATGATGTTTGATTGTTGAAACCTGTGGCCTGTGAACATGACTCAGGTTTGATTCTGGAACCATGTGTCCTGGGAATATGACTGAGGTTTGATTCTGGAAACCTTTGGCCTGAGAAAATCACTGAGGTTTCATTGTGGAAACATGTGGCCTGGGATCATGACTGAGGTTTGATGGTGGAACACTCTGGCCTGGCAAAATGACTGAGGCTTGATTCTGGAACCCTGTGACCCGGGAACGTGACTGAGGTTTGATGGCAGAAACCTGTGGCCTGGCAACATGACTGACGTTTGATTCTGGATCCCTGTGGCCTGGGAACATGACTGAGGCGTGATTCTGGAAAACTGTGGCCTGGGAACATGACATCTGTTTAGATTGTGGAATACTGTGCCCCGGGAACCTGACTGAGCCTTGGTTCTGAAACCCTGTGGACTGGGAACATGACTGAGGTTTTATTCTGGAACCCTGTAGCCTGGGAACATAACTGCGGATTGATTCTGGAACCCTGTGGCCTGGGAACATGATACCGGTGGATTCTGGAACCCTGGGGACTGGGCATGTGACATCTGTTTAGATTGTGGAATACTGTGCCCCGGGAACCTGACTGAGCCTTGCTTCTGGAACCCTGTGGATTGGGAACATGACTGAGGTTTTATTCTAGAACCCTCTAGCCGGGAAACATAACTGAGGATTGATTCTCGAACCCTGTGGCCTGGGAACATGACATCGGTGGATTCTAGAACCCTGTGGCCTGGGAACATGTCTGAGGTTTGATGGTGGAAACCTGTGGCTTGGCAACATGACTAAGGTTTGATTCTGGAAGACTGTGGCCAGGAAGCATGATATCTGGTTGATTCTGGAAACTTGTGTCCTGGGAACATGACTGAGGTTTGTTTCTGGAAGCCTGTGCCCTGGGAACATGACTGAGGTTTGATTCTGGACACCTGTGTCCTGGGAACATGACTGTGGTTAGATGGTTGAAACCTGTGGTCCGCGAACATGACTCAGGTTTGATTCTGGAACCATGTGTCCTGGGAACATGACTGAGGTTTGATTTTGGAAACCTTTGGCCTGGGAAAATGACTGAGGTTTCATTGTGGAAACATGTGGCCTGGGATCATGACTGAGGTTTGATGGTGGAACACTCTGGCCTGGCAAAATGACTGAGGCTTGATTCTGGAACCCTGTGGCCCGGGAACATGAGAACGGTGTGATTCTGGAACCCTGTGGCCTTTAACATGACATCGGTGGATTCTGGAAACCTGTGGCCTGGGAACATGAGAACGGTTTGATTCTGGAACCCTGTGGCCTGGGAACATGAGTGAGGATTGATGGTGGAACCCTGTGGCCTGGCAACATGACTGAGGTTTGATACTAGAAGACTGTGGCCAAGAAACATGATATCGGGTTGATTCTGGAAACTTCTGTCCTGGGAACAAGACTGTGGTTTGATTCTGGAACCCTGTGTCCTGGGAATATGACAAAGGTTTGTTGCTGGAAGCCTGTTCCCTGCGAACATGACTGAGGTTTGATTCTGGACACCTGTGTCCGGGGAACATGAATGATGTTTGATTGTTGAAACCTGTGGCCTGCGAACATGACTCAGGTTTGATTCTGGAACCATGTGTCCTGGGAATATGACTGAGGTTTGATTCTGGAAACCTTTGGCCTGAGAAAATGACTGAGGTTTCATTGTGGAAACATGTGGCCTGGGATCATGACTGAGGTTTGATGGTGGAACACTCTGGCCTGGCAAAATGACTGAGGCTTGATTCTGGAACCCTGTGGCCCGGGAACGTGACTGAGGTTTGATGGCAGAAACCTGTGGCCTGGCAACATGACTGACGTTTGATTCTGGATCCCTGTGGCCTGGGAACATGACTGAGGCGTGATTCTGGAAAACTGTGGCCTGGGAACATGACATCTGTTTAGATTGTGGAATACTGTGCCCCGGGAACCTGACTGAGCCTTGGTTCTGAAACCCTGTGGACTGGGAACATGACTGAGGTTTTATTCTGGAACCCTGTAGCCTGGGAACATAACTGAGGATTGATTCTGGAACCCTGTGGCCTGGGAACATGATACCGGTGGATTCTGGAACCCTGGGGACTGGGCATGTGACATCTGTTTAGATTGTGGAATACTGTGCCCCGGGAACCTGACTGAGCCTTGCTTTTGGAACCCTGTGGATTGGGAACATGACTGAGGTTTTATTCTAGAACCCTCTAGCCGGGAAACATAACTGAGGATTGATTCTCGAACCCTGTGGCCTGGGAACATGACATCGGTGGATTCTAGAACCCTGTGGCCTGGGAACATGTCTGAGGTTTGATGGTGGAAACCTGTGGCTTGGCAACATGACTAAGGTTTGATTCTGGAAGACTGTGGCCAGGAAGCATGATATCTGCTTGATTCTGGAAACTTGTGTCCTGGGAACATGACTGAGGTTTGTTTCTGGAAGCCTGTGCCCTGGGAACATGACTGAGGTTTGATTCTGGACACCTGTGTCCTGGGAACATGACTGAGGTTTGATGGTTGAAACCTGTGGCCCGCGAACATGACTCAGGTTTGATTCTGGAACCATGTGTCCTGGGAACATGACTGAGGTTTGATTTTGGAAACCTTTGGCCTGGGAAAATGACTGAGGTTTCATTGTGGAAACATGTGGCCTGGGATCATGACTGAGGTTTGATGGTGGAACACTCTGGCCTGGCAAAATGACTGAGGCTTGATTCTGGAACCCTGTGGCCCGGGAACATGAGAACGGTTTGATTCTGTAACCCTGTGGCCTTTAACATGACATCGGTGGATTCTGGAACCCTGTGGCCTGGGAACATGAGAACGGTTTGATTCTGGAACCCTGTGGCCTGGGAACATGAGTGAGGATTGATGGTGGAACCCTGTGGCCTGGCAACATGACTGAGGTTTGATACTGGAAGACTGTGGCCAGGAAACATGATATCGGGTTGATTCTGGAAACTTCTGTCCTGGGAACAAGACTGAGGTTTGATTCTGGAACCATGTGTCCTGGGAATATGACTGAGGTTTGATTCTGGAAACCTTTGGCCTGAGAAAATGACTGAGGTTTCATTGTGGAAACATGTGGCCTGGGATCATGACTGAGGTTTGATGGTGGAACACTCTGGCCTGGCAAAATGACTGAGGCTTGATTCTGGAACCCTGTGGCCCGGGAACATGAGAACGGTGTGATTCTGGAACCCTGTGGCCTTTAACATGACATCGGTGGATTCTGGAACCCTGTGGCCTGGGAACATGAGAACGGTTTGATTCTGGAACCCTGTGGCCTGGGAACATGAGTGAGGATTGATGGTGGAACCCTGTGGCCTGGCAACATGACTGAGGTTTGATACTGGAAGACTGTGGCCAGGAAACATGATATCGGGTTGATTCTGGAAACTTCTGTCCTGGGAACAAGACTGAGGTTTGATTCTGGAACCCTGTGTCCTGGGAATATGACAAAGGTTTGTTGCTGGAAGCCTGTTCCCTGGGTACATGACTGAGGTTTGATTCTGGACACCTGTGTCCTGGGAACATGAGTGATGTTTGATTGTTGAAACCTGTGGCCTGCGAACATGACTCAGGTTTGATTCTGGAACCATGTGTCCTGGGAATATGACTGAGGTTTGATTCTGGAAACCTTTGGCCTGAGAAAATGACTGAGGTTTCATTGTGGAAACATGTGGCCTGGGATAATGACTGAGGTTTGATGGTGGAACACTCTGGCCTGGCAAAATGACTGAGGCTTGATTCTGGAACCCTGTGGCCCGGGAACGTGACTGAGGTTTGATGGCAGAAACCTGTGGCCTGGCAACATGACTGACGTTTGATTCTGGATCCCTGTGGCCTGGGAACATGACTGAGGCGTGATTCTGGAAAACTGTGGCCTGGGAACATGACATCTGTTTAGATTGTGGAATACTGTGCCCCGGGAACCTGACTGAGCCTTGGTTCTGAAACCCTGTGGACTGGGAACATGACTGAGGTTTTATTCTGGAACCCTGTAGCCTGGGAACATAACTGAGGATTGATTCTGGAACCCTGTGGCCTGGGAACATGATACCGGTGGATTCTGGAACCCTGGGGACTGGGCATGTGACATCTGTTTAGATTGTGGAATACTGTGCCCCGGGAACCTGACTGAGCCTTGGTTCTGGAACCCTGTGGATTGGGAACATGACTGAGGTTTTATTCTAGAACCCTGTAGCCGGGAAACATAACTGAGGATTGATTCTCGAACCCTGTGGCCTGGGAACATGACATCGGTGGATTCTAGAACCCTGTGGCCTGGGAACATGTCTGAGGTTTGATGGTGGAAACCTGTGGCTTGGCAACATGACTAAGGTTTGATTCTGGAAGACTGTGGCCAGGAAGCATGATATCTGGTTGATTCTGGAAACTTGTGTCCTGGGAACATGACTGAGGTTTGTTTCTGGAAGCCTGTGCCCTGGGAACATGACTGAGGTTTGATTCTGGACACCTGTGTCCTGGGAACATGACTGAGGTTTGATGGTTGAAACCTGTGGTCCGCGAACATGACTCAGGTTTGATTCTGGAACCATGTGTCCTGGGAACATGACTGAGGTTTGATTTTGGAAACCTTTGGCCTGGGAAAATGACTGAGGTTTCATTGTGGAAACATGTGGCCTGGGATCATGACTGAGGTTTGATGGTGGAACACTCTGGCCTGGCAAAATGACTGAGGCTTGATTCTGGAACCCTGTGGCCCGGGAACATGAGAACGGTGTGATTCTGGAACCCTGTGGCCTTTAACATGACATCGGTGGATTCTGGAAACCTGTGGCCTGGGAACATGAGAACGGTTTGATTCTGGAACCCTGTGGCCTGGGAACATGAGTGAGGATTGATGGTGGAACCCTGTGGCCTGGCAACATGACTGAGGTTTGATACTGGAAGACTGTGGCCAAGAAACATGATATCGGGTTGTTTCTGGAAACTTCTGTCCTGGGAACAAGACTGAGGTTTGATTCTGGAACCCTGTGTCCTGGGAATATGACAAAGGTTTGTTGCTGGAAGCCTGTTCCCTGGGAACATGACTGAGGTTTGATTCTGGACACCTGTGTCCTGGGAACATGAATGATGTTTGATTGTTGAAACCTGTGGCCTGCGAACATGACTCAGGTTTGATTCTGGAACCATGTGTCCTGGGAATATGACTGAGGTTTGATTCTGGAAACCTTTGGCCTGAGAAAATGACTGAGGTTTCATTGTGGAAACATGTGGCCTGGGATCATGACTGAGGTTTGATGGTGGAACACTCTGGCCTGGCAAAATGACTGAGGCTTGATTCTGGAACCCTGTGGCCCGGGAACGTGACTGAGGTTTGATGGCAGAAACCTGTGGCCTGGCAACATGACTGACGTTTGATTCTGGATCCCTGTGGCCTGGGAACATGACTGAGGCGTGATTCTGGAAAACTGTGGCCTGGGAACATGACATCTGTTTAGATTGTGGAATACTGTGCCCCGGGAACCTGACTGAGCCTTGGTTCTGAAACCCTGTGGACTGGGAACATGACTGAGGTTTTATTCTGGAACCCTGTAGCCTGGGAACATAACTGCGGATTGATTCTGGAACCCTGTGGCCTGGGAACATGATACCGGTGGATTCTGTAACCCTGGGGACTGGGCATGTGACATCTGTTTAGATTGTGGAATACTGTGCCCCGGGAACCTGACTGAGCCTTGGTTCTGGAACCCTGTGGATTGGGAACATGACTGAGGTTTTATTCTAGAACCCTCTAGCCGGGAAACATAACTGAGGATTGATTCTCGAACCCTGTGGCCTGGGAACATGACATCGGTGGATTCTAGAACCCTGTGGCCTGGGAACATGTCTGAGGTTTGATGGTGGAAACCTGTGGCTTGGCAACATGACTAAGGTTTGATTCTGGAAGACTGTGGCCAGGAAGCATGATATCTGGTTGATTCTGGAAACTTGTGTCCTGGGAACATGACTGAGGTTTGTTTCTGGAAGCCTGTGCCCTGGGAACATGACTGAGGTTTGATTCTGGACACCTGTGTCCTGGGAACATGACTGAGGTTTGATGGTTGAAACCTGTGGCCCGCGAACATGACTCAGGTATGATTCTGGAACCATGTGTCCTGGGAACATGACTGAGGTTTGATTTTGGAAACCTTTGGCCTGGGAAAATGACTGAGGTTTCATTGTGGAAACATGTGGCCTGGGATCATGACTGAGGTTTGATGGTGGAACACTCTGGCCTGGCAAAATGACTGAGGCTTGATTCTGGAACCCTGTGGCCCGGGAACATGAGAACGGTTGGATGCTGGAACCCTGTGGCCTTTAACATGATATCGGTGGATTCTGGAACCCTGTGGCCTGGGAACATGAGAACGGTTTGATTCTGGAACCCTGTGGCCTGGGAACATGAGTGAGGATTGATGGTGGAACCCTGTGGCCTGGCAACATGACTGAGGTTTGATACTGGAAGACTGTGGCCAGGAAACATGATATCGGGTTGATTCTGGAAACTTCTGTCCTGGGAACAAGACTGAGGTTTGATTCTGGAACCATGTGTCCTGGGAATATGACTGAGGTTTGATTCTGGAAACCTTTGGCCTGAGAAAATGACTGAGGTTTCATTGTGGAAACATGTGGCCTGGGATCATGACTGAGGTTTGATGGTGGAACACTCTGGCCTGGCAAAATGACTGAGGCTTGATTCTGGAACCCTGTGGCCCGGGAACGTTACTGAGGTTTGATGGCAGAAACCTGTGGCCTGGCAACATGACTGACGTTTGATTCTGGATCCCTGTGGCCTGGGAACATGACTGAGGCGTGATTCTGGAAAACTGTGGCCTGGGAACATGACATCTGTTTAGATTGTGGAATACTGTGCCCCGGGAACCTGACTGAGCCTGGGTTCTGAAACCCTGTGGACTGGGAACATGACTGAGGTTTTATTCTGGAACCCTGTAGCCTGGAAACATAACTGAGGATTGATTCTCGAACCCTGTGGCCTGGGAACATGACATCGGTGGATTCTAGAACCCTGTGGCCTGGGAACATGTCTGAGGTTTGATGGTGGAAACCTGTGGCTTGGCAACATGACTAAGGTTTGATTCTGGAAGACTGTGGCCAGGAAGCATGATATCTGGTTGATTCTGGAAACTTGTGTCCTGGGAACATGACTGAGGTTTGTTTCTGGAAGCCTGTGCCCTGGGAACATGACTGAGGTTTGATTTTGGAAACCTTTGGCCTGGGAAAATGACTGAGGTTTCATTGTGGAAACATGTGGCCTGGGATCACGACTGAGGTTTGATGGTGGAACACTCTGGCCTGGCAAAATGACTGAGGCTTGATTCTGGAACCCTGTGGCCCGGGAACATGAGAACGGTGTGATTCTGGAACCCTGTGGCCTTTAACATGACATCGGTGGATTCTGGAACCCTGTGGCCTGGGAACATGAGAACGGTTTGATTCTGGAACCCTGTGGCCTGGGAACATGACTGAGGTTTGATGGTTGAAACCTGTGTCCTGGGAACATGACTGAGGTTTGTTTCTGGAAGCCTGTGCCCTGGGAACATAACTGAGGTTTGATTTTGGAAACCTTTGGCCTGGGAAAATGACTGAGGTTTCATTGTGGAAACATGTGGCCTGGGATCATGACTGAGGTTTGATGGTGGAACACTCTGGCCTGGCAAAATGACTGAGGCTTGATTCTGGAACCCTGTGGCCCGGGAACATGAGAACGGTGTGATTCTGGAACCCTGTGGCCTTTAACATGACATCGGTGGATTCTGGAACCCTGTGGCCTGGGAACATGAGAACGGTTTGATTCTGGAACCCTGTGGCCTGGGAACATGAGTGATGATTGATGGTGGAAACCTGTGGCCTGGCAACATGACTGAGGTTTGATACTGGAAGACTGTGGCCAGGAAACATGATATCGGGTTGATTCTGGAAACTTCTGTCCTGGGAACAAGACTGAGGTTTGATTCTGGAACCCTGTGTCCTGGGAATATGACAAAGGTTTGTTGCTGGAAGCCTTTTCCCTGGGTACATGACTGAGGTTTGATTCTGGACACCTGTGTCCTGGGAACATGAGTGATGTTTGATTGTTGAAACCTGTGGCCTGCGAACATGACTCAGGTTTGATTCTGGAACCATGTGTCCTGGGAATATGACTGAGGTTTGATTCTGGAAACCTTTGGCCTGAGAAAATGACTGAGGTTTCATTGTGGAAACATGTGGCCTGGGATCATGACTGAGGTTTGATGGTGGAACACTCTGGCCTGGCAAAATGACTGAGGCTTGATTCTGGAACCCTGTGGCCCGGGAACGTGACTGAGGTTTGATGGCAGAAACCTGTGGCCTGGCAACATGACTGACGTTTGATTCTGGATCCCTGTGGCCTGGGAACATGACTGAGGTGTGATTCTGGAAAACTGTGGCCTGGGAACATGACATCTGTTTAGATTGTGGAATACTGTGCCCCGGGAACCTGACTGAGCCTGGGTTCTGAAACCCTGTGGACTGGGAACATGACTGAGGTTTTATTCTGGAACCCTGTAGCCTGGAAACATAACTGAGGATTGATTCTCGAACCCTGTGGCCTGGGAACATGACATCGGTGGATTCTAGAACCCTGTGGCCTGGGAACATGTCTGAGGTTTGATGGTGGAAACCTGTGGCTTGGCAACATGACTAAGGTTTGATTCTGGAAGACTGTGGCCAGGAAGCATGATATCTGGTTGATTCTGGAAACTTGTGTCCTGGGAACATGACTGAGGTTTGTTTCTGGAAGCCTGTGCCCTGGGAACATGACTGAGGTTTGATTCTGGACACCTGTGTCCTGGGAACATGACTGAGGTTTGATGGTTGAAACCTGTGGCCCGCGAACATGACTCAGGTTTGATTCTGGAACCATGTGTCCTGGGAACATGACTGAGGTTTGATTTTGGAAACCTTTGGCCCGGGAACATGAGAACGGTGTGATTCTGGAACCCTGTGGCCTGGGAACATGAGTGAGGATTGATGGTGGAACCCTGTGGCCTGGCAACATGACTGAGGTTTGATACTGGAAGACTGTGGCCAGGAAACATGATATCGGGTTGATTCTGGAAACTTCTGTCCTGGGAACAAGACTGAGGTTTGATTCTGGAACCATGTGTCCTGGGAATATGACTGAGGTTTGATTCTGGAAACCTTTGGCCTGAGAAAATGACTGAGGTTTCATTGTGGAAACATGTGGCCTGGGATCATGACTGAGGTTTGATGGTGGAACACTCTGGCCTGGCAAAATGACTGAGGCTTGATTCTGGAACCCTGTGGCCCGGGAACGTGACTGAGGTTTGATGGCAGAAACCTGTGGCCTGGCAACATGACTGACGTTTGATTCTGGATCCCTGTGGCCTGGGAACATGACTGAGGCGTGATTCTGGAAAACTGTGGCCTGGGAACATGACATCTGTTTAGATTGTGGAATACTGTGCCCCGGGAACCTGACTGAGCCTTGGTTCTGAAACCCTGTGGACTGGGAACATGACTGAGGTTTTATTCTGGAACCCTGTAGCCTGGGAACATAACTGCGGATTGATTCTGGAACCCTGTGGCCTGGGAACATGATACCGGTGGATTCTGGAACCCTGGGGACTGGGCATGTGACATCTGTTTAGATTGTGGAATACTGTGCCCCGGGAACCTGACTGAGCCTTGCTTCTGGAACCCTGTGGATTGGGAACATGACTGAGGTTTTATTCTAGAACCCTCTAGCCGGGAAACATAACTGAGGATTGATTCTCGAACCCTGTGGCCTGGGAACATGACATCGGTGGATTCTAGAACCCTGTGGCCTGGGAACATGTCTGAGGTTTGATGGTGGAAACCTGTGGCTTGGCAACATGACTAAGGTTTGATTCTGGAAGACTGTGGCCAGGAAGCATGATATCTGGTTGATTCTGGAAACTTGTGTCCTGGGAACATGACTGAGGTTTGTTTCTGGAAGCCTGTGCCCTGGGAACATGACTGAGGTTTGATTCTGGACACCTGTGTCCTGGGAACATGACTGAGGTTTGATGGTTGAAACCTGTGGCCCGCGAACATGACTCAGGTTTGATTCTGGAACCATGTGTCCTGGGAACATGACTGAGGTTTGATTTTGGAAACCTTTGGCCTGGGAAAATGACTGAGGTTTCATTGTGGAAACATGTGGCCTGGGATCATGACTGAGGTTTGATGGTGGAACACTCTGGCCTGGCAAAATGACTGAGGCTTGATTCTGGAACCCTGTGGCCCGGGAACATGAGAACGGTTTGATTCTGTAACCCTGTGGCCTTTAACATGACATCGGTGGATTCTGGAACCCTGTGGCCTGGGAACATGAGAACGGTTTGATTCTGGAACCCTGTGGCCTGGGAACATGAGTGAGGATTGATGGTGGAACCCTGTGGCCTGGCAACATGACTGAGGTTTGATACTGGAAGACTGTGGCCAGGAAACATGATATCGGGTTGATTCTGGAAACTTCTGTCCTGGGAACAAGACTGAGGTTTGATTCTGGAACCATGTGTCCTGGGAATATGACTGAGGTTTGATTCTGGAAACCTTTGGCCTGAGAAAATGAATGAGGTTTCATTGTGGAAACATGTGGCCTGGGATCATGACTGAGGTTTGATGGTGGAACACTCTGGCCTGGCAAAATGACTGAGGCTTGATTCTGGAACCCTGTGGCCCGGGAACATGAGAACGGTGTGATTCTGGAACCCTGTGGCCTTTAACATGACATCGGTGGATTCTGGAACCCTGTGGCCTGGGAACATGAGAACGGTTTGATTCTGGAACCCTGTGGCCTGGGAACATGAGTGAGGATTGATGGTGGAACCCTGTGGCCTGGCAACATGACTGAGGTTTGATACTGGAAGACTGTGGCCAGGAAACATGATATCGGGTTGATTCTGGAAACTTCTGTCCTGGGAACAAGACTGAGGTTTGATTCTGGAACCCTGTGTCCTGGGAATATGACAAAGGTTTGTTGCTGGAAGCCTGTTCCCTGGGTACATGACTGAGGTTTGATTCTGGACACCTGTGTCCTGGGAACATGAGTGATGTTTGATTGTTGAAACCTGTGGCCTGCGAACATGACTCAGGTTTGATTCTGGAACCATGTGTCCTGGGAATATGACTGAGGTTTGATTCTGGAAACCTTTGGCCTGAGAAAATGACTGAGGTTTCATTGTGGAAACATGTGGCCTGGGATCATGACTGAGGTTTGATGGTGGAACACTCTGGCCTGGCAAAATGACTGAGGCTTGATTCTGGAACCCTGTGGCCCGGGAACGTGACTGAGGTTTGATGGCAGAAACCTGTGGCCTGGCAACATGACTGACGTTTGATTCTGGATCCCTGTGGCCTGGGAACATGACTGAGGCGTGATTCTGGAAAACTGTGGCCTGGGAACATGACATCTGTTTAGATTGTGGAATACTGTGCCCCGGGAACCTGACTGAGCCTTGGTTCTGAAACCCTGTGGACTGGGAACATGAGTGAGGTTTTATTCTGGAACCCTGTAGCCTGGGAACATAACTGAGGATTGATTCTGGAACCCTGTGGCCTGGGAACATGATACCGGTGGATTCTGGAACCCTGGGGACTGGGCATGTGACATCTGTTTAGATTGTGGAATACTGTGCCCCGGGAACCTGACTGAGCCTTGGTTCTGGAACCCTGTGGATTGGGAACATGACTGAGGTTTTATTCTAGAACCCTGTAGCCGGGAAACATAACTGAGGATTGATTCTCGAACCCTGTGGCCTGGGAACATGACATCGGTGGATTCTAGAACCCTGTGGCCTGGGAACATGTCTGAGGTTTGATGGTGGAAACCTGTGGCTTGGCAACATGACTAAGGTTTGATTCTGGAAGACTGTGGCCAGGAAGCATGATATCTGCTTGATTCTGGAAACTTGTGTCCTGGGAACATGACTGAGGTTTGTTTCTGGAAGCCTGTGCCCTGGGAACATGACTGAGGTTTGATTCTGGACACCTGTGTCCTGGGAACATGACTGAGGTTTGATGGTTGTAACCTGTGGTCCGCGAAAATGACTCAGGTTTGATTCTGGAACCATGTGTCCTGGGAACATGACTGAGGTTTGATTTTGGAAACCTTTGGCCTGGGAAAATGACTGAGGTTTCATTGTGGAAACATGTGGCCTGGGATCATGACTGAGGTTTGATGGTGGAACACTCTGGCCTGGCAAAATGACTGAGGCTTGATTCTGGAACCCTGTGGCCCGGGAACATGAGAACGGTGTGATTCTGGAACCCTGTGGCCTTTAACATGACATCGGTGGATTCTGGAAACCTGTGGCCTGGGAACATGAGAACGGTTTGATTCTGGAACCCTGTGGCCTGGGAACATGAGTGAGGATTGATGGTGGAACCCTGTGGCCTGGCAACATGACTGAGGTTTGATACTGGAAGACTGTGGCCAAGAAACATGATATCGGGTTGTTTCTGGAAACTTCTGTCCTGGGAACAAGACTGAGGTTTGATTCTGGAACCCTGTGTCCTGGGAATATGACAAAGGTTTGTTGCTGGAAGCCTGTTCCCTGGGAACATGACTGAGGTTTGATTCTGGACACCTGTGTCCTGGGAACATGAATGATGTTTGATTGTTGAAACCTGTGGCCTGTGAACATGACTCAGGTTTGATTCTGGAACCATGTGTCCTGGGAATATGACTGAGGTTTGATTCTGGAAACCTTTGGCCTGAGAAAATGACTGAGGTTTCATTGTGGAAACATGTGGCCTGGGATCATGACTGAGGTTTGATGGTGGAACACTCTGGCCTGGCAAAATGACTGAGGCTTGATTCTGGAACCCTGTGGCCCGGGAACGTGACTGAGGTTTGATGGCAGAAACCTGTGGCCTGGCAACATGACTGACGTTTGATTCTGGATCCCTGTGGCCTGGGAACATGACTGAGGCGTGATTCTGGAAAACTGTGGCCTGGGAACATGACATCTGTTTAGATTGTGGAATACTGTGCCCCGGGAACCTGACTGAGCCTTGGTTCTGAAACCCTGTGGACTGGGAACATGACTGAGGTTTTATTCTGGAACCCTGTAGCCTGGGAACATAACTGAGGATTGATTCTGGAACCCTGTGGCCTGGGAACATGATACCGGTGGATTCTGGAACCCTGGGGACTGGGCATGTGACATCTGTTTAGATTGTGGAATACTGTGCCCCGGGAACCTGACTGAGCCTTGCTTCTGGAACCCTGTGGATTGGGAACATGACTGAGGTTTTATTCTAGAACCCTCTAGCCGGGAAACATAACTGAGGATTGATTCTCGAACCCTGTGGCCTGGGAACATGACATCGGTGGATTCTAGAACCCTGTGGCCTGGGAACATGTCTGAGGTTTGATGGTGGAAACCTGTGGCTTGGCAACATGACTAAGGTTTGATTCTGGAAGACTGTGGCCAGGAAGCATGATATCTGCTTGATTCTGGAAACTTGTGTCCTGGGAACATGACTGAGGTTTGTTTCTGGAAGCCTGTGCCCTGGGAACATGACTGAGGTTTGATTCTGGACACCTGTGTCCTGGGAACATGACTGAGGTTGGATGGTTGAAACCTGTGGTCCGCGAACATGACTCAGGTTTGATTCTGGAACCATGTGTCCTGGGAACATGACTGAGGTTTGATTTTGGAAACCTTTGGCCTGGGAAAATGACTGAGGTTTCATTGTGGAAACATGTGGCCTGGGATCATGACTGAGGTTTGATGGTGGAACACTCTGGCCTGGCAAAATGACTGAGGCTTGATTCTGGAACCCTGTGGCCCGGGAACATGAGAACGGTGTGATTCTGGAACCCTGTGGCCTTTAACATGACATCGGTGGATTCTGGAAACCTGTGGCCTGGGAACATGAGAACGGTTTGATTCTGGAACCCTGTGGCCTGGGAACATGAGTGAGGATTGATGGTGGAACCCTGTGGCCTGGCAACATGACTGAGGTTTGATACTAGAAGACTGTGGCCAAGAAACATGATATCGGGTTGATTCTGGAAACTTCTGTCCTGGGAACAAGACTGAGGTTTGATTCTGGAACCCTGTGTCCTGGGAATATGACAAAGGTTTGTTGCTGGAAGCCTGTTCCCTGCGAACATGACTGAGGTTTGATTCTGGACACCTGTGTCCTGGGAACATGAATGATGTTTGATTGTTGAAACCTGTGGCCTGCGAACATGACTCAGGTTTGATTCTGGAACCATGTGTCCTGGGAATATGACTGAGGTTTGATTCTGGAAACCTTTGGCCTGAGAAAATGACTGAAGTTTCATTGTGGAAACATGTGGCCTGGGATCATGACTGAGGTTTGATGGTGGAACACTCTGGCCTGGCAAAATGACTGAGGCTTGATTCTGGAACCCTGTGGCCCGGGAACGTGACTGAGGTTTGATGGCAGAAACCTGTGGCCTGGCAACATGACTGACGTTTGATTCTGGATCCCTGTGGGCTGGGAACATGACTGAGGCGTGATTCTGGAAAACTGTGGCCTGGGAACATGACATCTGTTTAGATTGTGGAATACTGTGCCCCGGGAACCTGACTGAGCCTTGGTTCTGAAACCCTGTGGACTGGGAACATGACTGAGGTTTTATTCTGGAACCCTGTAGCCTGGGAACATAACTGAGGATTGATTCTGGAACCCTGTGGCCTGGGAACATGATACCGGTGGATTCTGGAACCCTGGGGACTGGGCATGTGACATCTGTTTAGATTGTGGAATACTGTGCCCCGGGAACCTGACTGAGCCTTGCTTCTGGAACCCTGTGGATTGGGAACATGACTGAGGTTTTATTCTAGAACCCTCTAGCCGGGAAACATAACTGAGGATTGATTCTCGAACCCTGTGGCCTGGGAACATGACATCGGTGGATTCTAGAACCCTGTGGCCTGGGAACATGTCTGAGGTTTGATGGTGGAAACCTGTGGCTTGGCAACATGACTAAGGTTTGATTCTGGAAGACTGTGGCCAGGAAGCATGATATCTGCTTGATTCTGGAAACTTGTGTCCTGGGAACATGACTGAGGTTTGTTTCTGGAAGCCTGTGCCCTGGGAACATGACTGAGGTTTGATTCTGGACACCTTTGTCCTGGGAACATGACTGAGGTTTGATGGTTGAAACCTGTGGCCCGCGAACATGACTCAGGTTTGATTCTGGAACCATGTGTCCTGGGAACATGACTGAGGTTTGATTTTGGAAACCTTTGGCCTGGGAAAATGACTGAGGTTTCATTGTGGAAACATGTGGCCTGGGATCATGACTGAGGTTTGATGGTGGAACACTCTGGCCTGGCAAAATGACTGAGGCTTGATTCTGGAACCCTGTGGCCCGGGAACATGAGAACGGTTTGATTCTGTAACCCTGTGGCCTTTAACATGACATCGGTGGATTCTGGAACCCTGTGGCCTGGGAACATGAGAACGGTTTGATTCTGGAACCCTGTGGCCTGGGAACATGAGTGAGGATTGATGGTGGAACCCTGTGGCCTGGCAACATGACTGAGGTTTGATACTGGAAGACTGTGGCCAGGAAACATGATATCGGGTTGATTCTGGAAACTTCTGTCCTGGGAACAAGACTGAGGTTTGATTCTGGAACCATGTGTCCTGGGAATATGACTGAGGTTTGATTCTGGAAACCTTTGGCCTGAGAAAATGACTGAGGTTTCATTGTGGAAACATGTGGCCTGGGATCATGACTGAGGTTTGATGGTGGAACACTCTGGCCTGGCAAAATGACTGAGGCTTGATACTGGAACCCTGTGGCCCGGGAACATGAGAACGGTGTGATTCTGGAACCCTGTGGCCTTTAACATGACATCGGTGGATTCTGGAACCCTGTGGCCTGGGAACATGAGAACGGTTTGATTCTGGAACCCTGTGGCCTGGGAACATGAGTGAGGATTGATGGTGGAACCCTGTGGCCTGGCAACATGACTGAGGTTTGATACTGGAAGACTGTGGCCAGGAAACATGATATCGGGTTGATTCTGGAAACTTCTGTCCTGGGAACAAGACTGAGGTTTGATTCTGGAACCCTGTGTCCTGGGAATATGACAAAGGTTTGTTGCTGGAAGCCTGTTCCCTGGGTACATGACTGAGGTTTGATTCTGGACACCTGTGTCCTGGGAACATGAGTGATGTTTGATTGTTGAAACCTGTGGCCTGCGAACATGACTCAGGTTTGATTCTGGAACCATGTGTCCTGGGAATATGACTGAGGTTTGATTCTGGAAACCTTTGGCCTGAGAAAATGACTGAGGTTTCATTGTGGAAACATGTGGCCTGGGATCATGACTGAGGTTTGATGGTGGAACACTCTGGCCTGGCAAAATGACTGAGGCTTGATTCTGGAACCCTGTGGCCCGGGAACGTGACTGAGGTTTGATGGCAGAAACCTGTGGCCTGGCAACATGACTGACGTTTGATTCTGGATCCCTGTGGCCTGGGAACATGACTGAGGCGTGATTCTGGAAAACTGTGGCCTGGGAACATGACATCTGTTTAGATTGTGGAATACTGTGCCCCGGGAACCTGACTGAGCCTTGGTTCTGAAACCCTGTGGACTGGGAACATGACTGAGGTTTTATTCTGGAACCCTGTAGCCTGGGAACATAACTGAGGATTGATTCTGGAACCCTGTGGCCTGGGAACATGATACCGGTGGATTCTGGAACCCTGGGGACTGGGCATGTGACATCTGTTTAGATTGTGGAATACTGTGCCCCGGGAACCTGACTGAGCCTTGCTTCTGGAACCCTGTGGATTGGGAACATGACTGAGGTTTTATTCTAGAACCCTGTAGCCTGGAAACATAACTGAGGATTGATTCTCGAACCCTGTGGCCTGGGAACATGACATCGGTGGATTCTAGAACCCTGTGGCCTGGGAACATGTCTGAGGTTTGATGGTGGAAACCTGTGGCTTGGCAACATGACTAAGGTTTGATTCTGGAAGACTGTGGCCAGGAAGCATGATATCTGGTTGATTCTGGAAACGTGTGTCCTGGGAACATGACTGAGGTTTGTTTCTGGAAGCCTGTGCCCTGGGAACATGACTGAGGTTTGATTCTGGACACCTGTGTCCTGGGAACATGACTGAGGTTGGATGGTTGAAACCTGTGGTCCGCGAACATGACTCAGGTTTGATTCTGGAACCATGTGTCCTGGGAACATGACTGAGGTTTGATTTTGGAAACCTTTGGCCTGGGAAAATGACTGAGGTTTCATTGTGGAAACATGTGGCCTGGGATCATGACTGAGGTTTGATGGTGGAACACTCTGGCCTGGCAAAATGACTGAGGCTTGATTCTGGAACCCTGTGGCCCGGGAACATGAGAACGGTGTGATTCTGGAACCCTGTGGCCTTTAACATGACATCGGTGGATTCTGGAAACCTGTGGCCTGGGAACATGAGAACGGTTAGATTCTGGAACCCTGTGGCCTGGGAACATGAGTGAGGATTGATGGTGGAACCCTGTGGCCTGGCAACATGACTGAGGTTTGATACTGGAAGACTGTGGCCAAGAAACATGATATCGGGTTGTTTCTGGAAACTTCTGTCCTGGGAACAAGACTGAGGTTTGATTCTGGAACCCTGTGTCCTGGGAATATGACAAAGGTTTGTTGCTGGAAGCCTGTTCCCTGGGAACATGACTGAGGTTTGATTCTGGACACCTGTGTCCTGGGAACATGAATGATGTTTGATTGTTGAAACCTGTGGCCTGTGAACATGACTCAGGTTTGATTCTGGAACCATGTGTCCTGGGAATATGACTGAGGTTTGATTCTGGAAACCTTTGGCCTGAGAAAATGACTGAGGTTTCATTGTGGAAACATGTGGCCTGGGATCATGACTGAGGTTTGATGGTGGAACACTCTGGCCTGGCAAAATGACTGAGGCTTGATTCTGGAACCCTGTGGCCCGGGAACGTTACTGAGGTTTGATGGCAGAAACCTGTGGCCTGGCAACATGACTGACGTTTGATTCTGGATCCCTGTGGCCTGGGAACATGACTGAGGCGTGATTCTGGAAAACTGTGGCCTGGGAACATGACATCTGTTTAGATTGTGGAATACTGTGCCACGGGAACCTGACTGAGCCTGGGTTCTGAAACCCTGTGGACTGGGAACATGACTGAGGTTTTATTCTGGAACCCTGTAGCCTGGAAACATAACTGAGGATTGATTCTCGAACCCTGTGGCCTGGGAACATGACATCGGTGGATTCTAGAACCCTGTGGCCTGGGAACATGTCTGAGGTTTGATGGTGGAAACCTGTGGCTTGGCAACATGACTAAGGTTTGATTCTGGAAGACTGTGGCCAGGAAGCATGATATCTGGTTGATTCTGGAAACTTGTGTCCTGGGAACATGACTGAGGTTTGTTTCTGGAAGCCTGTGCCCTGGGAACATGACTGAGGTTTGATTTTGGAAACCTTTGGCCTGGGAAAATGACTGAGGTTTCATTGTGGAAACATGTGGCCTGGGATCACGACTGAGGTTTGATGGTGGAACACTCTGGCCTGGCAAAATGACTGAGGCTTGATTCTGGAACCCTGTGGCCCGGGAACATGAGAACGGTGTGATTCTGGAACCCTGTGGCCTTTAACATGACATCGGTGGATTCTGGAACCCTGTGGCCTGGGAACATGAGAACGGTTTGATTCTGGAACCCTGTGGCCTGGGAACATGACTGAGGTTTGATGGTTGAAACCTGTGTCCTGGGAACATGACTGAGGTTTGTTTCTGGAAGCCTGTGCCCTGGGAACATGACTGAGGTTTGATTTTGGAAACCTTTGGCCTGGGAAAATGACTGAGGTTTCATTGTGGAAACATGTGGCCTGGGATCATGACTGAGGTTTGATGGTGGAACACTCTGGCCTGGCAAAATGACTGAGGCTTGATTCTGGAACCCTGTGGCCCGGGAACATGAGAACGGTGTGATTCTGGAACCCTGTGGCCTTTAACATGACATCGGTGGATTCTGGAACCCTGTGGCCTGGGAACATGAGAACGGTTTGATTCTGGAACCCTGTGGCCTGGGAACATGAGTGATGATTGATGGTGGAAACCTGTGGCCTGGCAACATGACTGAGGTTTGATACTGGAAGACTGTGGCCAGGAAACATGATATCGGGTTGATTCTGGAAACTTCTGTCCTGGGAACAAGACTGAGGTTTGATTCTGGAACCCTGTGTCCTGGGAATATGACAAAGGTTTGTTGCTGGAAGCCTGTTCCCTGGGTACATGACTGAGGTTTGATTCTGGACACCTGTGTCCTGGGAACATGAGTGATGTTTGATTGTTGAAACCTGTGGCCTGCGAACATGACTCAGGTTTGATTCTGGAACCATGTGTCCTGGGAATATGACTGAGGTTTGATTCTGGAAACCTTTGGCCTGAGAAAATGACTGAGGTTTCATTGTGGAAACATGTGGCCTGGGATCATGACTGAGGTTTGATGGTGGAACACTCTGGCCTGGCAAAATGACTGAGGCTTGATTCTGGAACCCTGTGGCCCGGGAACGTGACTGAGGTTTGATGGCAGAAACCTGTGGCCTGGCAACATGACTGACGTTTGATTCTGGATCCCTGTGGCCTGGGAACATGACTGAGGCGTGATTCTGGAAAACTGTGGCCTGGGAACATGACATCTGTTTAGATTGTGGAATACTGTGCCCCGGGAACCTGACTGAGCCTGGGTTCTGAAACCCTGTGGACTGGGAACATGACTGAGGTTTTATTCTGGAACCCTGTAGCCTGGAAACATAACTGAGGATTGATTCTCGAACCCTGTGGCCTGGGAACATGACATCGGTGGATTCTAGAACCCTGTGGCCTGGGAACATGTCTGAGGTTTGATGGTGGAAACCTGTGGCTTGGCAACATGACTAAGGTTTGATTCTGGAAGACTGTGGCCAGGAAGCATGATATCTGGTTGATTCTGGAAACTTGTGTCCTGGGAACATGACTGAGGTTTGTTTCTGGAAGCCTGTGCCCTGGGAACATGACTGAGGTTTGATTCTGGACACCTGTGTCCTGGGAACATGACTGAGGTTTGATGGTTGAAACCTGTGGCCCGCGAACATGACTCAGGTTTGATTCTGGAACCATGTGTCCTGGGAACATGACTGAGGTTTGATTTTGGAAACCTTTGGCCCGGGAACATGAGAACGGTGTGATTCTGGAACCCTGTGGCCTGGGAACATGAGTGAGGATTGATGGTGGAACCCTGTGGCCTGGCAACATGACTGAGGTTTGATACTGGAAGACTGTGGCCAGGAAACATGATATCGGGTTGATTCTGGAAACTTCTGTCCTGGGAACAAGACTGAGGTTTGATTCTGGAACCATGTGTCCTGGGAATATGACTGAGGTTTGATTCTGGAAACCTTTGGCCTGAGAAAATGACTGAGGTTTCATTGTGGAAACATGTGGCCTGGGATCATGACTGAGGTTTGATGGTGGAACACTCTGGCCTGGCAAAATGACTGAGGCTTGATTCTGGAACCCTGTGGCCCGGGAACGTGACTGAGGTTTGATGGCAGAAACCTGTGGCCTGGCAACATGACTGACGTTTGATTCTGGATCCCTGTGGCCTGGGAACATGACTGAGGCGTGATTCTGGAAAACTGTGGCCTGGGAACATGACATCTGTTTAGATTGTGGAATACTGTGCCCCGGGAACCTGACTGAGCCTGGGTTCTGAAACCCTGTGGACTGGGAACATGACTGAGGTTTTATTCTGGAACCCTGTAGCCTGGGAACATAACTGAGGATTGATTCTGGAACCCTGTGGCCTGGGAACATGATACCGGTGGATTCTGGAACCCTGGGGACTGGGCATGTGACATCTGTTTAGATTGTGGAATACTGTGCCCCGGGAACCTGACTGAGCCTTGGTTCTGGAACCCTGTGGATTGGGAACATGACTGAGGTTTTATTCTAGAACCCTGTAGCCGGGAAACATAACTGAGGATTGATTCTCGAACCCTGTGGCCTGGGAACATGACATCGGTGGATTCTAGAACCCTGTGGCCTGGGAACATGTCTGAGGTTTGATGGTGGAAACCTGTGGCTTGGCAACATGACTAAGGTTTGATTCTGGAAGACTGTGGCCAGGAAGCATGATATCTGCTTGATTCTGGAAACTTGTATCCTGGGAACATGACTGAGGTTTGTTTCTGGAAGCCTGTGCCCTGGGAACATGACTGAGGTTTGATTCTGGACACCTGTGTCCTGGGAACATGACTGAGGTTTGATGGTTGAAACCTGTGGTCCGCGAACATGACTCAGGTTTGATTCTGGAACCATGTGTCCTGGGAACATGACTGAGGTTTGATTTTGGAAACCTTTGGCCTGGGAAAATGACTGAGGTTTCATTGTGGAAACATGTGGCCTGGGATCATGACTGAGGTTTGATGGTGGAACACTCTGGCCTGGCAAAATGACTGAGGCTTGATTCTGGAACCCTGTGGCCCGGGAACATGAGAACGGTGTGATTCTGGAACCCTGTGGCCTTTAACATGACATCGGTGGATTCTGGAACCCTGTGGCCTGGGAACATGAGAACGGTTTGATTCTGGAACCCTGTGGCCTGGGAACATGAGTGAGGATTGATGGTGGAACCCTGTGGCCTGGCAACATGACTGAGGTTTGATACTGGAAGACTGTGGCCAAGAAACATGATATCGGGTTGATTCTGGAAACTTCTGTCCTGGGAACAAGACTGAGGTTTGATTCTGGAACCCTGTGTCCTGGGAATATGACAAAGGTTTGTTGCTGGAAGCCTGTTCCCTGGGAACATGACTGAGGTTTGATTCTGGACACCTGTGTCCTGGGAACATGAATGATGTTTGATTGTTGAAACCTGTGGCCTGCGAACATGACTCAGGTTTGATTCTGGAACCATGTGTCCTGGGAATATGACTGAGGTTTGATTCTGGAAACCTTTGGCCTGAGAAAATGACTGAGGTTTCATTGTGGAAACATGTGGCCTGGGATCATGACTGAGGTTTGATGGTGGAACACTCTGGCCTGGCAAAATGACTGAGGCTTGATTCTGGAACCCTGTGGCCCGGGAACGTGACTGAGGTTTGATGGCAGAAACCTGTGGCCTGGCAACATGACTGACGTTTGATTCTGGATCCCTGTGGCCTGGGAACATGACTGAGGCGTGATTCTGGAAAACTGTGGCCTGGGAACATGACATCTGTTTAGATTGTGGAATACTGTGCCCCGGGAACCTGACTGAGCCTTGGTTCTGAAACCCTGTGGACTGGGAACATGACTGAGGTTTTATTCTGGAACCCTGTAGCCTGGGAACATAACTGCGGATTGATTCTGGAACCCTGTGGCCTGGGAACATGATACCGGTGGATTCTGGAACCCTGGGGACTGGGCATGTGACATCTGTTTAGATTGTGGAATACTGTGCCCCGGGAACCTGACTGAGCCTTGGTTCTGGAACCCTGTGGATTGGGAACATGACTGAGGTTTTATTCTAGAACCCTCTAGCCGGGAAACATAACTGAGGATTGATTCTCGAACCCTGTGGCCTGGGAACATGACATCGGTGGATTCTAGAACCCTGTGGCCTGGGAACATGACATCGGTGGATTCTAGAACCCTGTGGCCTGGGAACATGTCTGAGGTTTGATGGTGGAAACCTGTGGCTTGGCAACATGACTAAGGTTTGATTCTGGAAGACTGTGGCCAGGAAGCATGATATCTGGATGATTCTGGAAACTTGTGTCCTGGGAACATGACTGAGGTTTGATTCTGGACACCTGTGTCCTGGGAACATGACTGAGGTTTGATGGTTGAAACCTGTGGCCCGCGAACATGACTCAGGTTTGATTCTGGAACCATGTGTCCTGGGAACATGACTGAGGTTTGATTTTGGAAACCTTTGGCCTGGGAAAATGACTGAGGTTTCATTGTGGAAACATGTGGCCTGGGATCATGACTGAGGTTTGATGGTGGAACACTCTGGCCTGGCAAAATGACTGAGGCTTGATTCTGGAGCCCTGTGGCCCGGGAACATGAGAACGGTTTGATTCTGGAACCCTGTGGCCTTTAACATGACATCGGTGGATTCTGGAACCCTGTGGCCTGGGAACATGAGAACGGTTTGATTCTGGAACCCTGTGGCCTGGGAACATGAGTGAGGATTGATGGTGGAACCCTGTGGCCTGGCAACATGACTGAGGTTTGATACTGGAAGACTGTGGCCAGGAAACATGATATCGGGTTGATTCTGGAAACTTCTGTCCTGGGAACAAGACTGAGGTTTGATTCTGGAACCCTGTGTCCTGGGAATATGACAAAGGTTTGTTGCTGGAAGCCTGTTCCCTGGGTACATGACTGAGGTTTGATTCTGGACACCTGTGTCCTGGGAACATGAGTGATGTTTGATTGTTGAAACCTGTGGCCTGCGAACATGTCTCAGGTTTGATTCTGGAACCATGTGTCCTGGGAATATGACTGAGGTTTGATTCTGGAAACCTTTGGCCTGAGAAAATGACTGAGGTTTCATTGTGGAAACATGTGGCCTGGGATCATGACTGAGGTTTGATGGTGGGACACTCTGGCCTGGCAAAATGACTGAGGCTTGATTCTGGAACCCTGTGGCCCGGGAACGTGACTGAGGTTTGATGGCAGAAACCTGTGGCCTGGCAACATGACTGACGTTTGATTCTGGATCCCTGTGGCCTGGGAACATGACTGAGGCGTGATTCTGGAAAACTGTGGCCTGGGAACATGACATCTGTTTAGATTGTGGAATACTGTGCCCCGGGAACCTGACTGAGCCTTGGTTCTGAAACCCTGTGGACTGGGAACATGACTGAGGTTTTATTCTGGAACCCTGTAGCCTGGAAACATAACTGAGGATTGATTCTCGAACCCTGTGGCCTGGGAACATGACATCGGTGGATTCTAGAACCCTGTGGCCTGGGAACATGTCTGAGGTTTGATGGTGGAAACCTGTGGCTTGGCAACATGACTAAGGTTTGATTCTGGAAGACTGTGGCCAGGAAGCATGATATCTGGTTGATTCTGGAAACTTGTGTCCTGGGAACATGACTGAGGTTTGTTTCTGGAAGCCTGTGCCCTGGGAACATGACTGAGGTTTGATTCTGGACACCTGTGTCCTGGGAACATGACTGAGGTTTGATGGTTGAAACCTGTGGCCCGCGAACATGACTCAGGTTTGATTCTGGAACCATGTGTCCTGGGAACATGACTGAGGTTTGATTTTGGAAATCTTTGGCCTGGGAAAATGACTGAGGTTTCATTGTGGAAACATGTGGCCTGGGATCATGACTGAGGTTTGATGGTGGAACACTCTGGCCTGGCAAAATGACTGAGGCTTGATTCTGGAACCCTGTGGCCCGGGAACATGAGAACGGTGTGATTCTGGAACCCTGTGGCCTTTAACATGACATCGGTGGATTCTGGAACCCTGTGGCCTGGGAACATGAGAACGGTTTGATTCTGGAACCCTGTGGCCTGGGAACATGAGTGAGGATTGATGGTGGAACCCTGTGGCCTGGCAACATGACTGAGGTTTGATACTGGAAGACTGTGGCCAAGAAACATGATATCGGGTTGATTCTGGAAACTTCTGTCCTGGGAACAAGACTGAGGTTTGATTCTGGAACCCTGTGTCCTGGGAATATGACAAAGGTTTGTTGCTGGAAGCCTGTTCCCTGCGAACATGACTGAGGTTTGATTCTGGACACCTGTGTCCTGGGAACATGAATGATGTTTGATTGTTGAAACCTGTGGCCTGCGAACATGACTCAGGTTTGATTCTGGAACCATGTGTCCTGGGAATATGACTGAGGTTTGATTCTGGAAACCTTTGGTCTGAGAAAATGACTGAGGTTTCATTGTGGAAACATGTGGCCTGGGATCATGACTGAGGTTTGATGGTGGAACACTCTGGCCTGGCAAAATGACTGAGGCTTGATTCTGGAACCCTGTGGCCCGGGAACGTGACTGAGGTTTGATGGCAGAAACCTGTGGCCTGGCAACATGACTGACGTTTGATTCTGGATCCCTGTGGCCTGGGAACATGACTGAGGCGTGATTCTGGAAAACTGTGGCCTGGGAACATGACATCTGTTTAGATTGTGGAATACTGTGCCCCGGGAACCTGACTGAGCCTGGGTTCTGAAACCCTGTGGACTGGGAACATGACTGAGGTTTTATTCTGGAACCCTGTAGCCTGGGAACATAACTGAGGATTGATTCTGGAACCCTGTGGCCTGGGAACATGATACCGGTGGATTCTGGAACCCTGGGGACTGGGCATGTGACATCTGTTTAGATTGTGGAATACTGTGCCCCGGGAACCTGACTGAGCCTTGGTTCTGGAACCCTGTGGATTGGGAACATGACTGAGGTTTTATTCTAGAACCCTGTAGCCGGGAAACATAACTGAGGATTGATTCTCGAACCCTGTGGCCTGGGAACATGACATCGGTGGATTCTAGAACCCTGTGGCCTGGGAACATGTCTGAGGTTTGATGGTGGAAACCTGTGGCTTGGCAACATGACTAAGGTTTGATTCTGGAAGACTGTGGCCAGGAAGCATGATATCTGCTTGATTCTGGAAACTTGTATCCTGGGAACATGACTGAGGTTTGTTTCTGGAAGCCTGTGCCCTGGGAACATGACTGAGGTTTGATTCTGGACACCTGTGTCCTGGGAACATGACTGAGGTTTGATGGTTGAAACCTGTGGTCCGCGAACATGACTCAGGTTTGATTCTGGAACCATGTGTCCTGGGAACATGACTGAGGTTTGATTTTGGAAACCTTTGGCCTGGGAAAATGACTGAGGTTTCATTGTGGAAACATGTGGCCTGGGATCATGACTGAGGTTTGATGGTGGAACACTCTGGCCTGGCAAAATGACTGAGGCTTGATTCTGGAACCCTGTGGCCCGGGAACATGAGAACGGTGTGATTCTGGAACCCTGTGGCCTTTAACATGACATCGGTGGATTCTGGAACCCTGTGGCCTGGGAACATGAGAACGGTTTGATTCTGGAACCCTGTGGCCTGGGAACATGAGTGAGGATTGATGGTGGAACCCTGTGGCCTGGCAACATGACTGAGGTTTGATACTGGAAGACTGTGGCCAAGAAACATGATATCGGGTTGATTCTGGAAACTTCTGTCCTGGGAACAAGACTGAGGTTTGATTCTGGAACCCTGTGTCCTGGGAATATGACAAAGGTTTGTTGCTGGAAGCCTGTTCCCTGGGAACATGACTGAGGTTTGATTCTGGACACCTGTGTCCTGGGAACATGAATGATGTTTGATTGTTGAAACCTGTGGCCTGCGAACATGACTCAGGTTTGATTCTGGAACCATGTGTCCTGGGAATATGACTGAGGTTTGATTCTGGAAACCTTTGGCCTGAGAAAATGACTGAGGTTTCATTGTGGAAACATGTGGCCTGGGATCATGACTGAGGTTTGATGGTGGAACACTCTGGCCTGGCAAAATGACTGAGGCTTGATTCTGGAACCCTGTGGCCCGGGAACGTGACTGAGGTTTGATGGCAGAAACCTGTGGCCTGGCAACATGACTGACGTTTGATTCTGGATCCCTGTGGCCTGGGAACATGACTGAGGCGTGATTCTGGAAAACTGTGGCCTGGGAACATGACATCTGTTTAGATTGTGGAATACTGTGCCCCGGGAACCTGACTGAGCCTTGGTTCTGAAACCCTGTGGACTGGGAACATGACTGAGGTTTTATTCTGGAACCCTGTAGCCTGGGAACATAACTGCGGATTGATTCTGGAACCCTGTGGCCTGGGAACATGATACCGGTGGATTCTGGAACCCTGGGGACTGGGCATGTGACATCTGTTTAGATTGTGGAATACTGTGCCCCGGGAACCTGACTGAGCCTTGGTTCTGGAACCCTGTGGATTGGGAACATGACTGAGGTTTTATTCTAGAACCCTCTAGCCGGGAAACATAACTGAGGATTGATTCTCGAACCCTGTGGCCTGGAAACATGACATCGGTGGATTCTAGAACCCTGTGGCCTGGGAACATGACATCGGTGGATTCTAGAACCCTGTGGCCTGGGAACATGTCTGAGGTTTGATGGTGGAAACCTGTGGCTTGGCAACATGACTAAGGTTTGATTCTGGAAGACTGTGGCCAGGAAGCATGATATCTGGATGATTCTGGAAACTTGTGTCCTGGGAACATGACTGAGGTTTGATTCTGGACACCTGTGTCCTGGGAACATGACTGAGGTTTGATGGTTGAAACCTGTGGCCCGCGAACATGACTCAGGTTTGATTCTGGAACCATGTGTCCTGGGAACATGACTGAGGTTTGATTTTGGAAACCTTTGGCCTGGGAAAATGACTGAGGTTTCATTGTGGAAACATGTGGCCTGGGATCATGACTGAGGTTTGATGGTGGAACACTCTGGCCTGGCAAAATGACTGAGGCTTGATTCTGGAGCCCTGTGGCCCGGGAACATGAGAACGGTTTGATTCTGGAACCCTGTGGCCTTTAACATGACATCGGTGGATTCTGGAACCCTGTGGCCTGGGAACATGAGAACGGTTTGATTCTGGAACCCTGTGGCCTGGGAACATGAGTGAGGATTGATGGTGGAACCCTGTGGCCTGGCAACATGACTGAGGTTTGATACTGGAAGACTGTGGCCAGGAAACATGATATCGGGTTGATTCTGGAAACTTCTGTCCTGGGAACAAGACTGAGGTTTGATTCTGGAACCCTGTGTCCTGGGAATATGACAAAGGTTTGTTGCTGGAAGCCTGTTCCCTGGGTACATGACTGAGGTTTGATTCTGGACACCTGTGTCCTGGGAACATGAGTGATGTTTGATTGTTGAAACCTGTGGCCTGCGAACATGACTCAGGTTTGATTCTGGAACCATGTGTCCTGGGAATATGACTGAGGTTTGATTCTGGAAACCTTTGGCCTGAGAAAATGACTGAGGTTTCATTGTGGAAACATGTGGCCTGGGATCATGACTGAGGTTTGATGGTGGGACACTCTGGCCTGGCAAAATGACTGAGGCTTGATTCTGGAACCCTGTGGCCCGGGAACGTGACTGAGGTTTGATGGCAGAAACCTGTGGCCTGGCAACATGACTGACGTTTGATTCTGGATCCCTGTGGCCTGGGAACATGACTGAGGCGTGATTCTGGAAAACTGTGGCCTGGGAACATGACATCTGTTTAGATTGTGGAATACTGTGCCCCGGGAACCTGACTGAGCCTTGGTTCTGAAACCCTGTGGACTGGGAACATGACTGAGGTTTTATTCTGGAACCCTGTAGCCTGGAAACATAACTGAGGATTGATTCTCGAACCCTGTGGCCTGGGAACATGACATCGGTGGATTCTAGAACCCTGTGGCCTGGGAACATGTCTGAGGTTTGATGGTGGAAACCTGTGGCTTGGCAACATGACTAAGGTTTGATTCTGGAAGACTGTGGCCAGGAAGCATGATATCTGGTTGATTCTGGAAACTTGTGTCCTGGGAACATGACTGAGGTTTGTTTCTGGAAGCCTGTGCCCTGGGAACATGACTGAGGTTTGATTCTGGACACCTGTGTCCTGGGAACATGACTGAGGTTTGATGGTTGAAACCTGTGGCCCGCGAACATGACTCAGGTTTGATTCTGGAACCATGTGTCCTGGGAACATGACTGAGGTTTGATTTTGGAAACCTTTGGCCTGGCAAAATGACTGAGGCTTGATTCTGGAACCCTGTGGCCCGGGAACGTGACTGAGGTTTGATGGCAGAAACCTGTGGCCTGGCAACATGACTGACGTTTGATTCTGGATCCCTGTGGCCTGGGAACATGACTGAGGCGTGATTCTGGAAAACTGTGGCCTGGGAACATGACATCTGTTTAGATTGTGGAATACTGTGCCCCGGGAACCTGACTGAGCCTTGGTTCTGAAACCCTGTGGACTGGGAACATGACTGAGGTTTTATTCTGGAACCCTGTAGCCTGGGAACATAACTGAGGATTGATTCTGGAACCCTGTGGCCTGGGAACATGATACCGGTGGATTCTGGAACCCTGGGGACTGGGCATGTGACATCTGTTTAGATTGTGTACTACTGTGCCCCGGGAACCTGACTGAGCCTTGGTTCTGGAACCCTGTGGATTGGGAACATGACTGAGGTTTTATTCTAGAACCCTGTAGCCTGGAAACATAACTGAGGATTGATTCTCGAACCCTGTGGCCTGGGAACATGACATCGGTGGATTCTAGAACCCTGTGGCCTGGGAACATGTCTGAGGTTTGATGGTGGAAACCTGTGGCTTGGCAACATGACTAAGGTTTGATTCTGGAAGACTGTGGCCAGGAAGCATGATATCTGGTTGATTCTGGAAACTTGTGTCCTGGGAACATGACTGAGGTTTGTTTCTGGAAGCCTGTGCCCTGGGAACATGACTGAGGTTTGATTCTGGACACCTGTGTCCTGGGAACATGACTGAGGTTTGATGGTTGAAACCTGTGGCCCGCGAACATGACTCAGGTTTGATTCTGGAACCATGTGTCCTGGGAACATGACTGAGGTTTGATTTTGGAAACCTTTGGCCTGGGAAAATGACTGAGGTTTCATTGTGGAAACATGTGGCCTGGGATCATGACTGAGGTTTGATGGTGGAACACTCTGGCCTGGCAAAATGACTGAGGCTTGATTCTGGAACCCTGTGGCCCGGGAACATGAGAACGGTGTGATTCTGGAACCCTGTGGCCTTTAACATGACATCGGTGGATTCTGGAACCCTGTGGCCTGGGAACATGAGAACGGTTTGATTCTGGAACCCTGTGGCCTGGGAACATGAGTGAGGATTGATGGTGGAACCCTGTGGCCTGGCAACATGACTGAGGTTTGATACTGGAAGACTGTGGCCAAGAAACATGATATCGGGTTGATTCTGGAAACTTCTGTCCTGGGAACAAGACTGAGGTTTGATTCTGGAACCCTGTGTCCTGGGAATATGACAAAGGTTTGTTGCTGGAAGCCTGTTCCCTGGGTACATGACTGAGGTTTGATTCTGGACACCTGTGTCCTGGGAAGATGAGTGATGTTTGATTGTTGAAACCTGTGGCCTACGAACATGACTCAGGTTTGATTCTGGAACCATGTGTCCTGGGAATATGACTGAGGTTTGATTCTGGAAACCTTTGGCCTGAGAAAATGACTGAGGTTTCATTGTGGAAACATGTGGCCTGGGATCATGACTGAGGTTTGATGGTGGAACACTCTGGCCTGGCAAAATGACTGAGGCTTGATTCTGGAACCCTGTGGCCCGGGAACGTGACTGAGGTTTGATGGCAGAAACCTGTGGCCTGGCAACATGACTGACGTTTGATTCTGGATCCCTGTGGCCTGGGAACATGACTGAGGCGTGATTCTGGAAAACTGTGGCCTGGGAACATGACATCTGTTTAGATTGTGGAATACTGTGCCCCGGGAACCTGACTGAGCCTTGGTTCTGAAACCCTGTGGACTGGGAACATGACTGAGGTTTTATTCTGGAACCCTGTAGCCTGGGAACATAACTGCGGATTGATTCTGGAACCCTGTGGCCTGGGAACATGATACCGGTGGATTCTGGAACCCTGGGGACTGGGCATGTGACATCTGTTTAGATTGTGGAATACTGTGCCCCGGGAACCTGACTGAGCCTTGGTTCTGGAACCCTGTGGATTGGGAACATGACTGAGGTTTTATTCTAGAACCCTCTAGCCGGGAAACATAACTGAGGATTGATTCTCGAACCCTGTGGCCTGGGAACATGACATCGGTGGATTCTAGAACCCTGTGGCCTGGGAACATGACATCGGTGGATTCTAGAACCCTGTGGCCTGGGAACATGTCTGAGGTTTGATGGTGGAAACCTGTGGCTTAGCAACATGACTAAGGTTTGATTCTGGAAGACTGTGGCCAGGAAGCATGATATCTGGTTGATTCTGGAAACTTGTGTCCTGGGAACATGACTGAGGTTTGATTCTGGACACCTGTGTCCTGGGAACATGACTGAGGTTTGATGGTTGAAACCTGTGGCCCGCGAACATGACTCAGGTTTGATTCTGGAACCATGTGTCCTGGGAACATGACTGAGGTTTGATTTTGGAAACCTTTGGCCTGTGAAAATGACTGAGGTTTCATTGTGGAAACATGTGGCCTGGGATCATGACTGAGGTTTGATGGTGGAACACTCTGGCCTGGCAAAATGACTGAGGCTTGATTCTGGAGCCCTGTGGCCCGGGAACATGAGAACGGTTTGATTCTGGAACCCTGTGGCCTTTAACATGACATCGGTGGATTCTGGAACCCTGTGGCCTGGGAACATGAGAACGGTTTGATTCTGGAACCCTGTGGCCTGGGAACATGAGTGAGGATTGATGGTGGAACCCTGTGGCCTGGCAACATGACTGAGGTTTGATACTGGAAGACTGTGGCCAGGAAACATGATATCGGGTTGATTCTGGAAACTTCTGTCCTGGGAACAAGACTGAGGTTTGATTCTGGAACCATGTGTCCTGGGAATATGACTGAGGTTTGATTCTGGAAACCTTTGGCCTGAGAAAATGACTGAGGTTTCATTGTGGAAACATGTGGCCTGGGATCATGACTGAGGTTTGATGGTGGGACACTCTGGCCTGGCAAAATGACTGAGGCTTGATTCTGGAACCCTGTGGCCCGGGAACGTGACTGAGGTTTGATGGCAGCAACCTGTGGCCTGGCAACATGACTGACGTTTGATTCTGGATCCCTGTGGCCTGGGAACATGACTGAGGCGTGATTCTGGAAAACTGTGGCCTGGGAACATGACATCTGTTTAGATTGTGGAATACTGTGCCCCGGGAACCTGACTGAGCCTTGGTTCTGAAACCCTGTGGACTGGGAACATGACTGAGGTTTTATTCTGGAACCCTGTAGCCTGGGAACATAACTGAGGATTGATTCTGGAACCCTGTGGCCTGGGAACATGATACCGGTGGATTCTGGAACCCTGGGGACTGGGCATGTGACATCTGTTTAGATTGTGGAATACTGTGCCCCGGGAACCTGACTGAGCCTTGGTTCTGGAACCCTGTGGATTGGGAACATGACTGAGGTTTTATTCTAGAACCCTCTAACCGGGAAACATAACTGAGGATTGATTCTCGAACCCTGTGGCCTGGGAACATGACATCGGTGGATTCTAGAACCCTGTGGCCTGGGAACATGTCTGAGGTTTGATGGTGGAAACCTGTGGCTTGGCAACATGACTAAGGTTTGATTCTGGAAGACTGTGGCCAGGAAGCATGATATCTGGTTGATTCTGGAAACTTGTGTCCTGGGAACATGACTGAGGTTTGTTTCTGGAAGCCTGTGCCCTGGGAACATGACTGAGGTTTGATTCTGGACACCTGTGTCCTGGGAACATGACTGAGGTTTGATGGTTGAAACCTGTGGCCCGCGAACATGACTCAGGTTTGATTCTGGAACCATGTGTCCTGGGAACATGACTGAGGTTTGATTTTGGAAACCTTTGGCCTGGGAAAATGACTGAGGTTTCATTGTGGAAACATGTGGCCTGGGATCATGACTGAGGTTTGATGGTGGAACACTCTGGCCTGGCAAAATGACTGAGGCTTGATTCTGGAACCCTGTGGCCCGGGAACATGAGAACGGTTTGATTCTGGAACCCTGTGGCCTTTAACATGACATCGGTGGATTCTGGAACCCTGTGGCCTGGGAACATGAGAACGGTTTGATTCTGGAACCCTGTGGCCTGGGAACATGAGTGAGGATTGATGGTGGAACCCTGTGGCCTGGCAACATGACTGAGGTTTGATACTGGAAGACTGTGGCCAGGAAACATGATATCGGGTTGATTCTGGAAACTTCTGTCCTGGGAACAAGACTGAGGTTTGATTCTGGAACCCTGTGTCCTGGGAATATGACAAAGGTTTGTTGCTGGAAGCCTGTTCCCTGGGTACATGACTGAGGTTTGATTCTGGACACCTGTGTCCTGGGAACATGACTGAGGTTTGATGGTTGAAACCTGTGGCCCGCGAACATGACTCAGGTTTGATTCTGGAACCATGTGTCCTGGGAACATGACTGAGGTTTGATTTTGGAAACCTTTGGCCTGGGAAAATGACTGAGGTTTCATTGTGGAAACATGTGGCCTGGGATCATGACTGAGGTTTGATGGTGGAACACTCTGGCCTGGCAAAATGACTGAGGCTTGATTCTGGAACCCTGTGGCCCGGGAACGTGACTGAGGTTTGATGGCAGAAACCTGTGGCCTGGCAACATGACTGACGTTTGATTCTGGATCCCTGTGGCCTGGGAACATGACTGAGGCGTGATTCTGGAAAACTGTGGCCTGGGAACATGACATCTGTTTAGATTGTGGAATACTGTGCCCCGGGAACCTGACTGAGCCTTGGTTCTGAAACCCTGTGGACTGGGAACATGACTGAGGTTTTATTCTGGAACCCTGTAGCCTGGGAACATAACTGAGGATTGATTCTGGAACCCTGTGGCCTGGGAACATGATACCGGTGGATTCTGGAACCCTGGGGACTGGGCATGTGACATCTGTTTAGATTGTGGAATACTGTGCCCCGGGAACCTGACTGAGCCTTGGTTCTGGAACCCTGTGGATTGGGAACATGACTGAGGTTTTATTCTAGAACCCTGTAGCCGGGAAACATAACTGAGGATTGATTCTCGAACCCTGTGGCCTGGGAACATGACATCGGTGGATTCTAGAACCCTGTGGCCTGGGAACATGTCTGAGGTTTGATGGTGGAAACCTGTGGCTTGGCAACATGACTAAGGTTTGATTCTGGAAGACTGTGGCCAGGAAGCATGATATCTGGTTGATTCTGGAAACTTGTGTCCTGGGAACATGACTGAGGTTTGTTTCTGGAAGCCTGTGCCCTGGGAACATGACTGAGGTTTGATTCTGGACACCTGTGTCCTGGGAACATGACTGAGGTTTAATGGTTGAAACCTGTGGCCCGCGAACATGACTCAGGTTTGATTCTGGAACCATGTGTCCTGGGAACATGACTGAGGTTTGATTTTGGAAACCTTTGGCCTGGGAAAATGACTGAGGTTTCATTGTGGAAACATGTGGCCTGGGATCATGACTGAGGTTTGATGGTGGAACACTCTGGCCTGGCAAAATGACTGAGGCTTGATTCTGGAACCCTGTGGCCCGGGAACATGAGAACGGTTTGATTCTGGAACCCTGTGGCCTTTAACATGACATCGGTGGATTCTGGAACCCTGTGGCCTGGGAACATGAGAACGGTTTGATTCTGGAACCCTGTGGCCTGGGAACATGAGTGAGGATTGATGGTGGAACCCTGTGGCCTGGCAACATGACTGAGGTTTGATACTGGAAGACTGTGGCCAGGAAACATGATATCGGGTTGATTCTGGAAACTTCTGTCCTGGGAACAAGACTGAGGTTTGATTCTGGAACCCTGTGTCCTAGGAATATGACAAAGGTTTGTTGCTGGAAGCCTGTTCCCTGGGTACATGACTGAGGTTTGATTCTGGACACCTGTGTCCTGGGAACATGAGTGATGTTTGATTGTTGAAAGCTGTGGCCTGCGAACATGACTCAGGTTTGATTCTGGAACCATGTGTCCTGGGAATATGACTGAGGTTTGATTCTGGAAACCTTTGGCCTGAGAAAATGACTGAGGTTTCATTGTGGAAACATGTGGCCTGGGATCATGACTGAGGTTTGATGGTGGGACACTCTGGCCTGGCAAAATTACTGAGGCTTGATTCTGGAACCCTGTGGCCCGGGAACGTGACTGAGGTTTGATGGCAGAAACCTGTGGCCTGGCAACATGACTGACGTTTGATTCTGGATCCCTGTGGCCTGGGAACATGACTGAGGCGTGATTCTGGAAAACTGTGGCCTGGGAACATGACATCTGTTTAGATTGTGGAATACTGTGCCCCGGGAACCTGACTGAGCCTTGGTTCTGAAACCCTGTGGACTGGGAACATGACTGAGGTTTTATTCTGGAACCCTGTAGCCTGGGAACATAACTGCGGATTGATTCTGGAACCCTGTGGCCTGGGAACATGATACCGGTGGATTCTGGAACCCTGGGGACTGGGCATGTGACATCTGTTTAGATTGTGGAATACTGTGCCCCGGGAACCTGACTGAGCCTTGGTTCTGGAACCCTGTGGATTGGGAACATGACTGAGGTTTTATTCTAGAACCCTCTAGCCGGGAAACATAACTGAGGATTGATTCTCGAACCCTGTGGCCTGGGAACATGACATCGGTGGATTCTAGAACCCTGTGGCCTGGGAACATGTCTGAGGTTTGATGGTGGAAACCTGTGGCTTGGCAACATGACTAAGGTTTGATTCTGGAAGACTGTGGCCAGGAAGCATGATATCTGGTTGATTCTGGAAACTTGTGTCCTGGGAACATGACTGAGGTTTGTTTCTGGAAGCCTGTGCCCTGGGAACATGACTGAGGTTTGATTCTGGACACCTGTGTCCTGGGAACATGACTGAGGTTTGATGGTTGAAACCTGTGGCCCGCGAACATGACTCAGGTTTGATTCTGGAACCATGTGTCCTGGGAACATGACTGAGGTTTGATTTTGGAAACCTTTGGCCTGGGAAAATGACTGAGGTTTCATTGTGGAAACATGTGGCCTGGGATCATGACTGAGGTTTGATGGTGGAACACTCTGGCCTGGCAAAATGACTGAGGCTTGATTCTGGAACCCTGTGGCCCGGGAACATGAGAACGGTTTGATTCTGGAACCCTGTGGCCTTTAACATGACATCGGTGGATTCTGGAACCCTGTGGCCTGGGAACATGAGAACGGTTTGATTCTGGAACCCTGTGGCCTGGGAACATGAGTGAGGATTGATGGTGGAACCCTGTGGCCTGGCAACATGACTGAGGTTTGATACTGGAAGACTGTGGCCAGGAAACATGATATCGGGTTGATTCTGGAAACTTCTGTCCTGGGAACAAGACTGAGGTTTGATTCTGGAACCCTGTGTCCTGGGAATATGACAAAGGTTTGTTGCTGGAAGCCTGTTCCCTGGGTACATGACTGAGGTTTGATTCTGGACACCTGTGTCCTGGGAACATGACTGAGGTTTGATGGTTGAAACCTGTGGCCCGCGAACATGACTCAGGTTTGATTCTGGAACCATGTGTCCTGGGAACATGACTGAGGTTTGATTTTGGAAACCTTTGGCCTGGGAAAATGACTGAGGTTTCATTGTGGAAACATGTGGCCTGGGATCATGACTGAGGTTTGATGGTGGAACACTCTGGCCTGGCAAAATGACTGAGGCTTGATTCTGGAACCCTGTGGCCCGGGAACGTGACTGAGGTTTGATGGCAGAAACCTGTGGCCTGGCAACATGACTGACGTTTGATTCTGGATCCCTGTGGCCTGGGAACATGACTGAGGCGTGATTCTGGAAAACTGTGGCCTGGGAACATGACATCTGTTTAGATTGTGGAATACTGTGCCCCGGGAACCTGACTGAGCCTTGGTTCTGAAACCCTGTGGACTGGGAACATGACTGAGGTTTTATTCTGGAACCCTGTAGCCTGGGAACATAACTGAGGATTGATTCTGGAACCCTGTGGCCTGGGAACATGATACCGGTGGATTCTGGAACCCTGGGGACTGGGCATGTGACATCTGTTTAGATTGTGGAATACTGTGCCCCGGGAACCTGACTGAGCCTTGGTTCTGGAACCCTGTGGATTGGGAACATGACTGAGGTTTTATTCTAGAACCCTGTAGCCGGGAAACATAACTGAGGATTGATTCTCGAACCCTGTGGCCTGGGAACATGACATCGGTGGATTCTAGAACCCTGTGGCCTGGGAACATGTCTGAGGTTTGATGGTGGAAACCTGTGGCTTGGCAACATGACTAAGGTTTGATTCTGGAAGACTGTGGCCAGGAAGCATGATATCTGGTTGATTCTGGAAACTTGTGTCCTGGGAACATGACTGAGGTTTGTTTCTGGAAGCCTGTGCCCTGGGAACATGACTGAGGTTTGATTCTGGACACCTGTGTCCTGGGAACATGACTGAGGTTTAATGGTTGAAACCTGTGGCCCGCGAACATGACTCAGGTTTGATTCTGGAACCATGTGTCCTGGGAACATGACTGAGGTTTGATTTTGGAAACCTTTGGCCTGGGAAAATGACTGAGGTTTCATTGTGGAAACATGTGGCCTGGGATCATGACTGAGGTTTGATGGTGGAACACTCTGGCCTGGCAAAATGACTGAGGCTTGATTCTGGAACCCTGTGGCCCGGGAACATGAGAACGGTTTGATTCTGGAACCCTGTGGCCTTTAACATGACATCGGTGGATTCTGGAACCCTGTGGCCTGGGAACATGAGAACGGTTTGATTCTGGAACCCTGTGGCCTGGGAACATGAGTGAGGATTGATGGTGGAACCCTGTGGCCTGGCAACATGACTGAGGTTTGATACTGGAAGACTGTGGCCAGGAAACATGATATCGGGTTGATTCTGGAAACTTCTGTCCTGGGAACAAGACTGAGGTTTGATTCTGGAACCCTGTGTCCTAGGAATATGACAAAGGTTTGTTGCTGGAAGCCTGTTCCCTGGGTACATGACTGAGGTTTGATTCTGGACACCTGTGTCCTGGGAACATGAGTGATGTTTGATTGTTGAAAGCTGTGGCCTGCGAACATGACTCAGGTTTGATTCTGGAACCATGTGTCCTGGGAATATGACTGAGGTTTGATTCTGGAAACCTTTGGCCTGAGAAAATGACTGAGGTTTCATTGTGGAAACATGTGGCCTGGGATCATGACTGAGGTTTGATGGTGGGACACTCTGGCCTGGCAAAATTACTGAGGCTTGATTCTGGAACCCTGTGGCCCGGGAACGTGACTGAGGTTTGATGGCAGAAACCTGTGGCCTGGCAACATGACTGACGTTTGATTCTGGATCCCTGTGGCCTGGGAACATGACTGAGGCGTGATTCTGGAAAACTGTGGCCTGGGAACATGACATCTGTTTAGATTGTGGAATACTGTGCCCCGGGAACCTGACTGAGCCTTGGTTCTGAAACCCTGTGGACTGGGAACATTACTGAGGTTTTATTCTGGAACCCTGTAGCCTGGGAACATAACTGAGGATTGATTCTGGAACCCTGTGGCCTGGGAACATGATACCGGTGGATTCTGGAACCCTGGGGACTGGGCATGTGACATCTGTTTAGATTGTGGAATACTGTGCCCCGGGAACCTGACTGAGCCTTGGTTCTGGAAACCTGTGGATTGGGAACATGACTGAGGTTTTATTCTAGAACCCTGTAGCCTGGAAACATAACTGAGGATTGATTCTCGAACCCTGTGGCCTGGGAACATGACATCGGTGGATTCTAGAACCCTGTGGCCTGGGAACATGTCTGAGGTTTGATGGTGGAAACCTGTGGCTTGGCAACATGACTAAGGTTTGATTCTGGAAGACTGTGGCCAGGAAGCATGATATCTGGTTGATTCTGGAAACTTGTGTCCTGGGAACATGACTGAGGTTTGTTTCTGGAAGCCTGTGCCCTGGGAACATGACTGAGGTTTGATTCTGGACACCTGTGTCCTGGGAACATGACTGAGGTTTGATGGTTGAAACCTGTGGCCCGCGAACATGACTCAGGTTTGATTCTGGAACCATGTGTCCTGGGAACATGACTGAGGTTTGATTTTGGAAACCTTTGGCCTGGGAAAATGACTGAGGTTTCATTGTGGAAACATGTGGCCTGGGATCATGACTGAGGTTTGATGGTGGAACACTCTGGCCTGGCAAAATGACTGAGGCTTGATTCTGGAACCCTGTGGCCCGGGAACATGAGAACGGTTTGATTCTGGAACCCTGTGGCCTTTAACATGACATCGGTGGATTCTGGAACCCTGTGGCCTGGGAACATGAGAACGGTTTGATTCTGGAACCCTGTGGCCTGGGAACATGAGTGAGGATTGATGGTGGAACCCTGTGGCCTGGCAACATGACTGAGGTTTGATACTGGAAGACTGTGGCCAGGAAACATGATATCGGGTTGATTCTGGAAACTTCTGTCCTGGGAACAAGACTGAGGTTTGATTCTGGAACCCTGTGTCCTGGGAATATGACAAAGGTTTGTTGCTGGAAGCCTGTTCCCTGGGTACATGACTGAGGTTTGATTCTGGACACCTGTGTCCTGGGAACATGAGTGATGTTTGATTGTTGAAACCTGTGGCCTGCGAACATGACTCAGGTTTGATTCTGGAACCATGTGTCCTGGGAATATGACTGAGGTTTGATTCTGGAAACCTTTGGCCTGAGAAAATGACTGAGGTTTCATTGTGGAAACATGTGGCCTGGGATCATGACTGAGGTTTGATGGTGGAACACTCTGGCCTGGCAAAATGACTGAGGCTTGATTCTGGAACCCTGTGGCCCGGGAACGTGACTGAGGTTTGATGGCAGAAACCTGTGGCCTGGCAACATGACTGACGTTTGATTCTGGATCCCTGTGGCCTGGGAACATGACTGAGGCGTGATTCTGGAAAACTGTGGCCTGGGAACATGACATCTGTTTAGATTGTGGAATACTGTGCCCTGGGAACCTGACTGAGCCTTGGTTCTGAAACCCTGTGGACTGGGAACATGACTGAGGTTTTATTCTGGAACCCTGTAGCCTGGGAACATAACTGAGGATTGATTCTGGAACCCTGTGGCCTGGGAACATGATACCGGTGGATTCTGGAACCCTGGGGACTGGGCATGTGACATCTGTTTAGATTGTGGAATACTGTGCCCCGGGAACCTGACTGAGCCTTGGTTCTGGAACCCTGTGGATTGGGAACATGACTGAGGTTTTATTCTAGAACCCTGTAGCCTGGAAACATAACTGAGGATTGATTCTCGAATCCTGTGGCCTGGGAACATGACATCGGTGGATTCTAGAACCCTGTGGCCTGGGAACATGTCTGAGGTTTGATGGTGGAAACCTGTGGCTTGGCAACATGACTAAGGTTTGATTGTGGAAGACTGTGGCCAGGAAGCATGATATCTGGTTGATTCTGGAAACTTGTGTCCTGGGAACATGACTGAGGTGTGTTTCTGGAAGCCTGTGCACTGGGAACATGACTGAGGTTTGATTCTGGACACCTGTGTCCTGGGAACATGACTGAGGTTTGATGTTGAAACCTGTGGCCCGCGCACATGACTCAGGTTTGATTCTGGAACCATGTGTCCTGGGAAGATGACTGATGTTTGATTTTGGAAACCTTTGGCCTGGGAAAATGACTGAGGTTTCATTGTGGAAACATGTGGCCTGGGATCATGACTGAGGTTTGATGGTGGAACACTCTGGCCTGGCAAAATGACTGAGGCTTGATTCTGGAACCCTGTGGCCCGGGAACATGAGAACGGTTTGATTCTGGAACCCTGTGGCCTTTAACATGACATCGGTGGATTCTGGAACCCTGTGGCCTGGGAACATGAGAACGGTTTGATTCTGGAACCCTGTGGCCTGGGAACATGAGTGAGGATTGATGGTGGAACCCTGTGGCCTGGCAACATGACTGAGGTTTGATACTGGAAGACTGTGGCCAGGAAACATGATATCGGGTTGATTCTGGAAACTTCTGTCCTGGGAACAAGACTGAGGTTTGATTCTGGAACCCTGTGTCCTGGGAATATGACAAAGGTTTGTTGCTGGAAGCCTGTTCCCTGGGTACATGACTGAGGTTTGATTCTGGACACCTGTGTCCTGGGAACATGACTGAGGTTTGATGGTTGAAACCTGTGGCCCACGAACATGACTCAGGTTTGATTCTGGAACCATGTGTCCTGGGAACATGACTGAGGTTTGATTTTGGAAACCTTTGGCCTGGGAAAATGACTGAGGTTTCATTGTGGAAACATGTGGCCTGGGATCATGACTGAGGTTTGATGGTGGAACACTCTGGCCTGGCAAAATGACTGAGGCTTGATTCTGGAACCCTGTGGCCCGGGAACATGAGAACGGTTTGATTCTGGAACCCTGTGGCCTTTAACATGACATCGGTGGATTCTGGAACCCTGTGGCCTGGGAACATGAGAACGGTTTGATTCTGGAACCCTGTGGCCTGGGAACATGAGTGAGTATTGATGGTGGAACCCTGTGGCCTGGCAACATGACTGAGGTTTGATACTGGAAGACTGTGGCCAGGAAACATGATATCGGGTTGATTCTGGAAACTTCTGTCCTGGGAACAAGACTGAGGTTTGATTCTGGAACCCTGTGTCCTGGGAATATGACAAAGGTTTGTTGCTGGAAGCCTGTTCCCTGGGTACATGACTGAGGTTTGATTCTGGACACCTGTGTCCTGGGAACATGAGTGATGTTTGATTGTTGAAACCTGTGGCCTGCGAACATGACTCAGGTTTGATTCTGGAACCATGTGTCCTGGGAATATGACTGAGGTTTGATTCTGGAAACCTTTGGCCTGAGAAAATGACTGAGGTTTCATTGTGGAAACCTGTGGCCTTGCAACATGACTGACGTTTGATTCTGGATCCCTGTGGCCTGGGAACATGACTGAGGCGTGATTCTGGAAAACTGTGGCCTGGGAACATGACATCTGTTTAGATTGTGGAATACTGTGCCCCGGGAACCTGACTGAGCCTTGGTTCTGAAACCCTGTGGACTGGGAACATGACTGAGGTTTTATTCTGGAACCCTGTAGCCTGGGAACATAACTGAGGATTGATTCTGGAACCCTGTGGCCTGGGAACATGATACCGGTGGATTCTGGAACCCTGGGGACTGGGCATGTGACATCTGTTTAGATTGTGGAATACTGTGCCCCGGGAACCTGACTGAGCCTTGGTTCTGGAACCCTGTGGATTGGGAACATGACTGAGGTTTTATTCTAGAACCCTGTAGCCGGGAAACATAACTGAGGATTGATTCTCGAACCCTGTGGCCTGGGAACATGACATCGGTGGATTCTAGAACCCTGTGGCCTGGGAACATGTCTGAGGTTTGATGGTGGAAACCTGTGGCTTGGCAACATGACTAAGGTTTGATTCTGGAAGACTGTGGCCAGGAAGCATGATATCTGGTTGATTCTGGAAACTTGTGTCCTGGGAACATGACTGAGGTTTGTTTCTGGAAGCCTGTGCCCTGGGAACATGACTGAGGTTTGATTCTGGACACCTGTGTCCTGGGAACATGACTGAGGTTTAATGGTTGAAACCTGTGGCCCGCGAACATGACTCAGGTTTGATTCTGGAACCATGTGTCCTGGGAACATGACTGAGGTTTGATTTTGGAAACCTTTGGCCTGGGAAAATGACTGAGGTTTCATTGTGGAAACATGTGGCCTGGGATCATGACTGAGGTTTGATGGTGGAACACTCTGGCCTGGCAAAATGACTGAGGCTTGATTCTGGAACCCTGTGGCCCGGGAACATGAGAACGGTTTGATTCTGGAACCCTGTGGCCTTTAACATGACATCGGTGGATTCTGGAACCCTGTGGCCTGGGAACATGAGAACGGTTTGATTCTGGAACCCTGTGGCCTGGGAACATGAGTGAGGATTGATGGTGGAACCCTGTGGCCTGGCAACATGACTGAGGTTTGATACTGGAAGACTGTGGCCAGGAAATATGATATCGGGTTGATTCTGGAAACTTCTGTCCTGGGAACAAGACTGAGGTTTGATTCTGGAACCCTGTGTCCTAGGAATATGACAAAGGTTTGTTGCTGGAAGCCTGTTCCCTGGGTACATGACTGAGGTTTGATTCTGGACACCTGTGTCCTGGGAACATGAGTGATGTTTGATTGTTGAAAGCTGTGGCCTGCGAACATGACTCAGGTTTGATTCTGGAACCATGTGTCCTGGGAATATGACTGAGGTTTGATTCTGGAAACCTTTGGCCTGAGAAAATGACTGAGGTTTCATTGTGGAAACATGTGGCCTGGGATCATGACTGAGGTTTGATGGTGGAACACTCTGGCCTGGCAAAATGACTGAGGCTTGATTCTGGAACCCTGTGGCCCGGGAACGTGACTGAGGTTTGATGGCAGAAACCTGTGGCCTGGCAACATGACTGACGTTTGATTCTGGATCCCTGTGGCCTGGGAACATGACTGAGGCGTGATTCTGGAAAACTGTGGCCTGGGAACATGACATCTGTTTAGATTGTGGAATACTGTGCCCTGGGAACCTGACTGAGCCTTGGTTCTGAAACCCTGTGGACTGGGAACATGACTGAGGTTTTATTCTGGAACCCTGTAGCCTGGGAACATAACTGAGGATTGATTCTGGAACCCTGTGGCCTGGGAACATGATACCGGTGGATTCTGGAACCCTGGGGACTGGGCATGTGACATCTGTTTAGATTGTGGAATACTGTGCCCCGGGAACCTGACTGAGCCTTGGTTCTGGAACCCTGTGGGTTGGGAACATGACTGAGGTTTTATTCTAGAACCCTGTAGCCTGGAAACATAACTGAGGATTGATTCTCGAATCCTGTGGCCTGGGAACATGACATCGGTGGATTCTAGAACCCTGTGGCCTGGGAACATGTCTGAGGTTTGATGGTGGAAACCTGTGGCTTGGCAACATGACTAAGGTTTGATTGTGGAAGACTGTGGCCAGGAAGCATGATATCTGGTTGATTCTGGAAACTTGTGTCCTGGGAACATGACTGAGGTGTGTTTCTGGAAGCCTGTGCCATGGGAACATGACTGAGGTTTGATTCTGGACACCTGTGTCCTGGGAACATGACTGAGGTTTGATGTTGAAACCTGTGGCCCGCGCACATGACTCAGGTTTGATTCTGGAACCATGTGTCCTGGGAAGATGACTGAGGTTTGATTTTGGAAACCTTTGGCCTGGGAAAATGACTGAGGTTTCATTGTGGAAACATGTGGCCTGGGATCATGACTGAGGTTTGATGGTGGAACACTCTGGCCTGGCAAAATGACTGAGGCTTGATTCTGGAACCCTGTGGCCCGGGAACATGAGAACGGTTTGATTCTGGAACCCTGTGGCCTTTAACATGACATCGGTGGATTCTGGAACCCTGTGGCCTGGGAACATGAGAACGGTTTGATTCTGGAACCCTGTGGCCTGGGAACATGAGTGAGGATTGATGGTGGAACCCTGTGGCCTGGCAACATGACTGAGGTTTGATACTGGAAGACTGTGGCCAGGAAACATGATATCGGGTTGATTCTGGAAACTTCTGTCCTGGGAACAAGACTGAGGTTTGATTCTGGAACCCTGTGTCCTGGGAATATGACAAAGGTTTGTTGCTGGAAGCCTGTTCCCTGGGTACATGACTGAGGTTTGATTCTGGACACCTGTGTCCTGGGAACATGACTGAGGTTTGATGGTTGAAACCTGTGGCCCACGAACATGACTCAGGTTTGATTCTGGAACCATGTGTCCTGGGAACATGACTGAGGTTTGATTTTGGAAACCTTTGGCCTGGGAAAATGACTGAGGTTTCATTGTGGAAACATGTGGCCTGGGATCATGACTGAGGTTTGATGGTGGAACACTCTGGCCTGGCAAAATGACTGAGGCTTGATTCTGGAACCCTGTGGCCCGGGAACATGAGAACGGTTTGATTCTGGAACCCTGTGGCCTTTAACATGACATCGGTGGATTCTGGAACCCTGTGGCCTGGGAACATGAGAACGGTTTGATTCTGGAACCCTGTGGCCTGGGAACATGAGTGAGTATTGATGGTGGAACCCTGTGGCCTGGCAACATGACTGAGGTTTGATACTGGAAGACTGTGGCCAGGAAACATGATATCGGGTTGATTCTGGAAACTTCTGTCCTGGGAACAAGACTGAGGTTTGATTCTGGAACCCTGTGTCCTGGGAATATGACAAAGGTTTGTTGCTGGAAGCCTGTTCCCTGGGTACATGACTGAGGTTTGATTCTGGACACCTGTGTCCTGGGAACATGAGTGATGTTTGATTGTTGAAACCTGTGGCCTGCGAACATGACTCAGGTTTGATTCTGGAACCATGTGTCCTGGGAATATGACTGAGGTTTGATTCTGGAAACCTTTGGCCTGAGAAAATGACTGAGGTTTCATTGTGGAAACCTGTGGCCTTGCAACATGACTGACGTTTGATTCTGGATCCCTGTGGCCTGGGAACATGACTGAGGCGTGATTCTGGAAAACTGTGGCCTGGGAACATGACATCTGTTTAGATTGTGGAATACTGTGCCCCGGGAACCTGACTGAGCCTTGGTTCTGAAACCCTGTGTCCTGGGAACATGACTGAGGTTTGATTTTGGAAACCTTTGGCCTGGCAAAATGACTGAGGCTTGATTCTGGAACCCTGTGGCCCGGGAACGTGACTGAGGTTTGATGGCAGAAACCTGTGGCCTGGCAACATGACTGACGTTTGATTCTGGATCCCTGTGGCCTGGGAACATGACTGAGGCGTGATTCTGGAAAACTGTGGCCTGGGAACATGACATCTGTTTAGATTGTGGAATACTGTGCCCCGGGAACCTGACTGAGCCTTGGTTCTGAAACCCTGTGGACTGGGAACATGACTGAGGTTTTATTCTGGAACCCTGTAGCCTGGGAACATAACTGAGGATTGATTCTGGAACCCTGTGGCCTGGGAACATGATACCGGTGGATTCTGGAACCCTGGGGACTGGGCATGTGACATCTGTTTAGATTGTGGAATACTGTGCCCCGGGAACCTGACTGAGCCTTGGTTCTGGAACCCTGTGGATTGGGAATATGACTGAGGTTTTATTCTAGAACCCTCTAGCCGGGAACATAACTGAGGATTGATTCTCGAACCCTGTGGCCTGGGAACATGACATCGGTGGATTCTAGAACCCTGTGGCCTGGGAACATGTCTGAGGTTTGATGGTGGAAACCTGTGGCTTGGCAACATGACTAAGGTTTGATTCTGGAAGACTGTGGCCAGGAAGCATGATATCTGCTTGATTCTGGAAACTTGTGTCCTGGGAACATGACTGAAGTTTGTTTCTGGAAGCCTGTGCCCTGGGAACATGACTGAGGTTTGATTCTGGACACCTGTGTCCTGGGAACATGACTGAGGTTTGATGGTTGAAACCTGTGGCCCACGCACATGACTCAGGTTTGATTCTGGAACCATGTGTCCTGGGAACATGACTGAGGTTTGATGGTGGAACACTCTGGCCTGGCAAAATGACTGAGGCTTGATTCTGGAACCCTGTGGCCCGGGAACATGAGAACGGTTTGATTCTGGAACCCTGTGGCCTTTAACATGACATCGGTGGATTCTGGAACCCTGTGGCCTGGGAACATGAGAACGGTTTGATTCTGGAACCCTGTGGCCTGGGAACATGAGTGAGGATTGATGGTGGAACCCTGTGGCCTGGCAACATGACTGAGGTTTGATACTGGAAGACTGTGGCCAGGAAACATGATATCGGGTTGATTCTGGAAACTTCTGTCCTGGGAAGAAGACTGAGGTTTGATTCTGGAACCCTGTGTCCTGGGAATATGACAAAGGTTTGTTGCTGGAAGCCTGTTCCCTGGGTACATGACTGAGGTTTGATTCTGGACACCTGTGTCCTGGGAGAATGAGTGATGTTTGATTGTTGAAACCTGTGGCCTGCGAACATGACTCAGGTTTGATTCTGGAACCATGTGTCCTGGGAATATGACTGAGGTTTGATTCTGGAAACCTTTGGCCTGAGAAAATGACTGAGGTTTCATTGTGGAAACATGTGGCCTGGGATCATGACTGAGGTTTGATGGTGGAACACTCTGGCCTGGCAAAATGACTGAGGCTTGATTCTGGAACCCTGTGGCCCGGGAACGTGACTGAGGTTTGATGGCAGAAACCTGTGGCCTGGCAACATGACTGACGCTTGATTCTGGATCCCTGTGGCCTGGGAACATGACTGAGGCGTGATTCTGGAAAACTGTGGCCTGGGAACATGACATCTGTTTAGATTGTGGAATACTGTGCCCCGGGAACCTGACTGAGCCTTGGTTCTGAAACCCTGTGGACTGGGAACATGACTGAGGTTTTATTCTGGAACCCTGTAGCCTGGGAACATAACTGAGGATTGATTCTGCAACCCTGTGGCCTGGGAACATGATACCGGTGGATTCTGGAACCCTGGGGACTGGGCATGTGACATCTGTTTAGATTGTGGAATACTGTGCCCCGGGAACCTGACTGAGCCTTGGTTCTGGAACCCTGTGGATTGGGAACATGACTGAGGTTTTATTCTAGAACCCTGTAGCCGGGAAACATAACTGAGGATTGATTCTCGAACCCTGTGGCCTGGGAACATGACATCGGTGGATTCTAGAACCCTGTGGCCTGGGAACATGTCTGAGGTTTGATGGTGGAAACCTGTGGCTTGGCAACATGACTAAGGTTTGATTCTGGAAGACTGTGGCCAGGAAGCATGATATCTGGTTGATTCTGGAAACTTGTGTCCTGGGAACATGACTGAGGTGTGTTTCTGGAAGCCTGTGCCCTGGGAACATGACTGAGGTTTGATTCTGGACCCCTGTGTCCTGGGAACATGACTGAGGTTTGATGGTTGAAACCTGTGGCCCGCGCACATGACTCAGGTTTGATTCTGGAACCCTGTGTCCTGGGAACATGACTGAGGTTTGATTTTGGAAACCTTTGGCCTGGGAAAATGACTGAGGTTTCATTGTGGAAACATGTGGCCTGGGATCATGACTGAGGTTTGATGGTGGAACACTCTGGCCTGGCAAAATGACTGAGGCTTGATTCTGGAACCCTGTGGCCCGGGAACATGAGAACGGTTTGATTCTGGAACCCTGTGGCCTTTAACATGACATCGGTGGATTCTGGAACCCTGTGGCCTGGGAACATGAGAACGGTTTGATTCTGGAACCCTGTGGCCTGGGAACATGAGTGAGGATTGATGGTGGAACCCTGTGGCCTGGCAACATGACTGAGGTTTGATACTGGAAGACTGTGGCCAGGAAACATGATATCGGGTTGATTCTGGAAACTTCTGTCCTGGGAACAAGACTGAGGTTTGATTCTGGAACCCTGTGTCCTGGGAATATGACAAAGGTTTGTTGCTGGAAGCCTGTTCCCTGGGTACATGACTGAGGTTTGATTCTGGACACCTGTGTCCTGGGAACATGAGTGATGTTTGATGGTTGAAACCTGTGGCCTGCGAACATGACTCAGGTTTGATTCTGGAACCATGTGTCCTGGGAATATGACTGAGGTTTGATTCTGGAAACCTTTGGCCTGAGAAAATGACTGAGGTTTCATTGTGGAAACATGTGGCCTGGGATCATGACTGAGGTTTGATGGTGGAACACTCTGGCCTGGCAAAATGACTGAGGCTTGATTCTGGAACCCTGTGGCCCGGGAACGTGACTGAGGTTTGATGGCAGAAACCTGTGGCCTGGCAACATGACTGACGTTTGATTCTGGATCCCTGTGGCCTGGGAACATGACTGAGGCGTGATTCTGGAAAACTGTGGCCTGGGAACATGACATCTGTTTAGATTGTGGAATACTGTGCCCCGGGAACCTGACTGAGCCTTGGTTCTGAAACCCTGTGGACTGGGAACATGACTGAGGTTTTATTCTGGAACCCTGTAGCCTGGGAACATAACTGAGGATTGATTCTGGAACCCTGTGGCCTGGGAACATGATACCGGTGGATTCTGGAACCCTCGGGACTGGGCATGTGACATCTGTTTAGATTGTGGAATACTGTGCCCCGGAAACCTGACTGAGCCTTGGTTCTGGAACCCTGTGGATTGGGAACATGACTGAGGTTTTATTCTAGAACCCTGTAGCCTGGAAACATAACTGAGGATTGATTCTCGAACCCTGTGGCCTGGGAACATGACATCGGTGGATTCTAGAACCCTGTGGCCTGGGAACATGTCTGAGGTTTGATGGTGGAAACCTGTGGCTTGGCAACATGACTAAGGTTTGATTCTGGAAGACTGTGGCCAGGAAGCATGATATCTGGTTGATTCTGGAAACTTGTGTCCTGGGAACATGACTGAGGTTTGTTTCTGGAAGTCTGTGCCCTGGGAACATGACTGAGGTTTGATTCTGGACACCTGTGTCCTGGGAACATGACTGAGGTTTGATGGTTGAAACCTGTGGCCCGCGAACATGACTCAGGTTTGATTCTGGAACCATGTGTCCTGGGAACATGACTGAGGTTTGATTTTGGAAACCTTTGGCTTGGGAAAATGACTGAGGTTTCATTGTGGAAACATGTGGCCTGGGATCATGACTGAGGTTTGATGGTGGAACACTCTGGCCTGGCAAAATGACTGAGGCTTGATTCTGGAACCCTGTGGCCCGGGAACATGAGAACGGTTTGATTCTGGAACCCTGTGGCCTTTAACATGACATCGGTGGATTCTGGAACCCTGTGGCCTGGGAACATGAGAACGGTTTGATTCTGGAACCCTGTGGCCTGGGAACATGAGTGAGGATTGATGGTGGAACCCTGTGGCCTGGCAACATGACTGAGGTTTGATACTGGAAGACTGTGGCCAGGAAACATGATATCGGGTTGATTCTGGAAACTTCTGTCCTGGGAACAAGACTGAGGTTTGATTCTGGAACCCTGTGTCCTGGGAATATGACAAAGGTTTGTTGCTGGAAGCCTGTTCCCTGGGTACATGACTGAGGTTTGATTCTGGACACCTGTGTCCTGGGAACATGACTGAGGTTTGATGGTTGAAACCTGTGGCCCGCGGACATGACTCAGGTTTGATTCTGGAACCATGTGTCCTGGGAACATGACTGAGGTTTGATTTTGGAAACCTTTGGCCTGGGAAAATGACTGAGGTTTCATTGTGGAAACATGTGGCCTGGGATCATGACTGAGGTTTGATGGTGGAACACTCTGGCCTGGCAAAATGACTGAGGCTTGATTCTGGAACCCTGTGGCCCGGGAACATGAGAACGGTTTGATTCTGGAACCCTGTGGCCTTTAACATGACATCGGTGGATTCTGGAACCCTGTGGCCTGGGAACATGAGAACGGTTTGATTCTGGAACCCTGTGGCCTGGGAACATGAGTGAGGATTGATGGTGGAACCCTGTGGCCTGGCAACATGACTGAGGTTTGATACTGGAAGACTGTGGCCAGGAAACATGATATCGGGTTGATTCTGGAAACTTCTGTCCTGGGAACAAGACTGAGGTTTGATTCTGGAACCCTGTGTCCTGGGAATATGACAAATGTTTGTTGCTGGAAGCCTGTTCCCTGGGTACATGACTGAGGTTTGATTCTGGACACCTGTGTCCTGGGAACATGAGTGATGTTTGATTGTTGAAACCTGTGGCCTGCGAACATGACTCAGGTTTGATTCTGGAACCATGTGTCCTGGGAATATGACTGAGGTTTGATTCTGGAAACCTTTGGCCTGAGAAAATGACTGAGGTTTCATTGTGGAAACATGTGGCCTGGGATCATGACTGAGGTTTGATGGTGGAACACTCTGGCCTGGCAAAATGACTGAGGCTTGATTCAGGAACCCTGTGACCCGGGAACGTGACTGAGGTTTGATGGCAGAAACCTGTGGCCTGGCAACATGACTGACGTTTGATTCTGGATCCCTGTGGCCTGGGAACATGACTGAGGCGTGATTCTGGAAAACTGTGGCCTGGGAACATGACATCTGTTTAGATTGTGGAATACTGTGCCCCGGGAACCTGACTGAGCCTTGGTTCTGAAACCCTGTGGACTGGGAACATGACTGAGGTTTTATTCTGGAACCCTGTAGCCTGGGAACATAACTGAGGATTGATTCTGGAACCCTGTGGCCTGGGAACATGATACCGGTGGATTCTGTAACCCTCGGGACTGGGCATGTGACATCTGTTTAGATTGTGGAATACTGTGCCCCGGGAACCTGACTGAGCCTTGGTTCTGGAACCCTGTGGATTGGGAACATGACTGAGGTTTTATTCTAGAACCCTGTAGCCGGGAAACATAACTGAGGATTGATTCTCGAACCCTGTGGCCTGGGAACATGACATCGGTGGATTCTAGAACCCTGTGGCCTGGGAACATGTCTGAGGTTTGATGGTGGAAACCTGTGGCTTGGCAACATGACTAAGGTTTGATTCTGGAAGACTGTGGCCAGGAAGCATGATATCTGGTTGATTCTGGAAACTTGTGTCCTGGGAACACGACTGAGGTTTGTTTCTGGAAGCCTGTGCCCTGGGAACATGACTGAGGTTTGATTCTGGACCCCTGTGTCCTGGGAACATGACTGAGGTTTGATGGTTGAAACCTGTGGCCCGCGAACATGACTCAGGTTTGATTCTGGAACCATGTGTCCTGGGAACATGACTGAGGTTTGATTTTGGAAACCTTTGGCCTGGGAAAATGACTGAGGTTTCATTGTGGAAACATGTGGCCTGGGATCATGACTGAGGTTTGATGGTGGAACATTCTGGCCTGGCAAAATGACTGAGGCTTGATTCTGGAACCCTGTGGCCCGGGAACATGAGAACGGTTTGATTCTGCAACCCTGTGGCCTTTAACATGACATCGGTGGATTCTGGAACCCTGTGGCCTGGGAACATGAGAACGGTTTGATTCTGGAACCCTGTGGCCTGGGAACATGAGTGAGGATTGATGGTGGAACCCTGTGGCCTGGCAACATGACTGAGGTTTGATACTGGAAGACTGTGGCCAGGAAACATGATATCGGGTTGATTCTGGAAACTTCTGTCCTGGGAACAAGACTGAGGTTTGATTCTGGAACCCTGTGTCCTGGGAATATGACAAAGGTTTGTTGCTGGAAGCCTGTTCCCTGGGTACATGACTGAGGTTTGATTCTGGACACCTGTGTCCTGGGAACATGAGTGATGTTTGATGGTTGAAACCTGTGGCCGGCGAACATGACTCAGGTTTGATTCTGGAACCATGTGTCCTGGGAATATGACTGAGGTTTGATTCTGGAAACCTTTGGCCTGAGAAAATGACTGAGGTTTCATTGTGGAAACATGTGGCCTGGGATCATGACTGAGGTTTGATGGTGGAACACTCTGGCCTGGCAAAATGACTGAAGCTTGATTCAGGAACCCTGTGACCCGGGAACGTGACTGAGGTTTGATGACAGAAACCTGTGGCCTGGCAACATGACTGACGTTTGATTCTGGATCCCTGTGGCCTGGGAACATGACTGAGGCGTGATTCTGGAAAACTGTGGCCTGGGAACATGACATCTGTTTAGATTGTGGAATACTGTGCCCCGGGAACCTGACTGAGCCTTGATTCTGAAACCCTGTGGACTGGGAACATGACTGAGGTTTTATTCTGGAACCCTGTAGCCTGGGAACATAACTGAGGATTGATTCTGGAACCCTGTGGCCTGGGTACATGATACCGGTGGATTCTGTAACCCTCGGGACTGGGCATGTGACATCTGTTTAGATTGTGGAATACTGTGCCCCGGGAACCTGACTGAGCCTTGGTTCTGGAACCCTGTGGATTGGGAACATGACTGAGGTTTTATTCTAGAACCCTGTAGCCGGGAAACATAACTGAGGATTGATTCTCGAACCCTGTGGCCTGGGAACATGACATCGGTGGATTCTAGAACCCTGTAGCCTGGGAACATGTCTGAGGTTTGATGGTGGAAACCTGTGGCTTGGCAACATGACTAAGGTTTGATTCTGGAAGACTGTGGCCAGGAAGCATGATATCTGGTTGATTCTGGAAACTTGTGTCCTGGGAACACGACTGAGGTTTGTTTCTGGAAGCCTGTGCACTGGGAACATGACTGAGGTTTGATTCTGGACCCCTGTGTCCTGGGAACATGACTGAGGTTTGATGGTTGAAACCTGTGGCCCGCGAACATGACTCAGGTTTGATTCTGGAACCATGTGTCCTGGGAACATGACTGAGGTTTGATTTTGGAAACCTTTGGCCTGGGAAAATGACTGAGGTTTCATTGTGGAAACATGTGGCCTGGGATCATGACTGAGGTTTGATGGTGGAACACTCTGGCCTGGCAAAATGACTGAGGCTTGATTCTGGAACCCTGTGGCCCGGGAACATCAGAACGGTTTGATTCTGGAACCCTGTGGCCTTTAACATGACATCGGTGGATTCTGGAACCCTGTGGCCTGGGAACATGAGAACGGTTTGATTCTGGAACCCTGTGGCCTGGGAACATGAGTGAGGATTGATGGTGGAACCCTGTGGCCTGGCAACATGACTGAGGTTTGATACTGGAAGACTGTGGCCAGGAAACATGATATCGGGTTGATTCTGGAAACTTCTGTCCTGGGAACAAGACTGAGGTTTGATTCTGGAACCCTGTGTCCTGGGAATATGACAAAGGTTTGTTGCTGGAAGCCTGTTCCCTGGGTACATGACTGAGGTTTGATTCTGGACACCTGTGTCCTGGGAACATGAGTGATGTTTGATTGTTGAAACCTGTGGCCTGCGAACATGACTCAGGTTTGATTCTGGAACCATGTGTCCTGGGAATATGACTGAGGTTTGATTCTGGAAACCTTTGGCCTGAGAAAATGACTGAGGTTTCATTGTGGAAACATGTGGCCTGGGATCATGACTGAGGTTTGATGGTGGAACACTCTGGCCTGGCAAAATGACTGAGGCTTGATTCTGGAACCCTGTGGCCCGGGAACGTGACTGAGGTTTGATGGCAGAAACCTGTGGCCTGGCAACATGACTGACGTTTGATTCTGGATCCCTGTGGCCTGGGAACATGACTGAGGCGTGATTCTGGAAAACTGTGGCCTGGGAACATGACATCTGTTTAGATTGTGGAATACTGTGCCCCGGGAACCTGACTGAGCCTTGGTTCTGAAACCCTGTGGACTGGGAACATGACTGAGGTTTTATTCTGGAACCCTGTAGCCTGGGAACATAACTGAGGATTGATTCTGGAACCCTGTGGCCTGGGAACATGATACCGGTGGATTCTGTAACCCTGGGGACTGGGCATGTGACATCTGTTTAGATTGTGGAATACTGTGCCCCGGGAACCTGACTGAGCCTTGGTTCTGGAACCCTGTGGATTGGGAACATGACTGAGGTTTTATTCTAGAACCCTGTAGCCGGGAAACATAACTGAGGATTGATTCTCGAACCCCGTGGCCTGGGAACATGACATCGGTGGATTCTAGAACCCTGTGGCCTGGGAACATGTCTGAGGTTTGATGGTGGAAACCTGTGGCTTGGCAACATGACTAAGGTTTGATTCTGGAAGACTGTGGCCAGGAAGCATGATATCTGGTTGATTCTGGAAACTTGTGTCCTGGGAACATGACTGAGGTGTGTTTCTGGAAGCCTGTGCACTGGGAACATGACTGAGGTTTGATTCTGGACCCCTGTGTCCTGGGAACATGACTGAGGTTTGATGGTTGAAACCTGTGGCCCGCGAACATGACTCAGGTTTGATTCTGGAACCATGTGTCCTGGGAACATGACTGAGGTTTGATTTTGGAAACCTTTGGCCTGGGAAAATGACTGAGGTTTCATTGTGGAAACATGTGGCCTGGGATCATGACTGAGGTTTGATGGTGGAACACTCTGGCCTGGCAAAATGACTGAGGCTTGATTCTGGAACCCTGTGGCCCGGGAATATGAGAACGGTTTGATTCTGGAACCCTGTGGCCTTTAACATGACATCGGTGGATTCTGGAACCCTGTGGCCTGGGAACATGAGAACGGTTTGATTCTGGAACCCTGTGGCCTGGGAACATGAGTGAGGATTGATGTTGGAACCCTGTGGCCTGGCAACATGACTGAGGTTTGATACTGGAAGACTGTGGCCAGGAAACATGATATCGGGTTGATTCTGGAAACTTCTGTCCTGGGAACAAGACTGAGGTTTGATTCTGGAACCCTGTGTCCTGGGAATATGACAAAGGTTTGTTGCTGGAAGCCTGTTCCCTGGGTACATGACTGAGGTTTGATTCTGGAGACCTGTGTCCTGGGAACATGAGTGATGTTTGATTGTTGAAACCTGTGGCCTGCGAACATGACTCAGGTTTGATTCTGGAACCATGTGTCCTGGGAATATGACTGAGGTTTGATTCTGGAAACCTTTGGCCTGAGAAAATGACTGAGGTTTCATTGTGGAAACCTGTGGCCTGGCAACATGACTGACGTTTGATTCTGGATCCCTGTGGCCTGGGAACATGACTGAAGCGTGATTCTGGAAAACTGTGGCCTGGGAACATGACATCTGTTTAGATTGTGGAATACTGTGCCCCGGGAACCTGACTGAGCCTTGGTTCTGAAACCCTGTGGACTGGGAACATGACTGAGGTTTTATTCTGGAACCCTGTAGCCTGGGAACATAACTGAGGATTGATTCTGGAACCCTGTGGCCTGGGAACATGATACCGGTGGATTCTGGAACCCTGGGGACTGGGCATGTGACATCTGTTTAGATTGTGGAATACTGTGCCCCGGGAACCTGACTGAGCCTTGGTTCTGGAACCCTGTGGATTGGGAACATGACTGAGGTTTTATTCTAGAACCCTGTAGCCTGGAAACATAACTGAGGATTGATTCTCGAACCCTGTGGCCTGGGAACATGACATCGGTGGATTCTAGAACCCTGTGGCCTGGGAACATGTCTGAGGTTTGATGGTGGAAACCTGTGGCTTGGCAACATGACTAAGGTTTGATTCTGGAAGACTGTGGCCAGGAAGCATGATATCTGGTTGATTCTGGAAACTTGTGTCCTGGGAACATGACTGAGGTGTGTTTCTGGAAGCCTGTGCCCTGGGAACATGACTGAGGTTTGATTCTGGACACCTGTGTCCTGGGAACATGACTGAGGTTTGATGGTTGAAACCTGTGGCCCGCGAACATGACTCAGGTTTGATTCTGGAACCATGTGTCCTGGGAACATGACTGAGGTTTGATTTTGGAAACCTTTGGCCTGGGAAAATGACTGAGGTTTCATTGTGGAAACATGTGGCCTGGTATCATGACTGAGGTTTGATGGTGGAACACTCTGGCCTGGCAAAATGACTGAGGCTTGATTCTGGAACCCTGTGGCCCGGGAACATGAGAACGGTTTGATTCTGGAACCCTGTGGCCTTTAACATGACATCGGTGGATTCTGGAACCCTGTGGCCTGGGAACATGAGAACGGTTTGATTCTGGAACCCTGTGGCCTGGGAACATGAGTGAGGATTGATGGTGGAACCCTGTGGCCTGGCAACATGACTGAGGTTCGATACTGGAAGACTGTGGCCAGGAAACATGATATCGGGTTGATTCTGGAAACTTCTGTCCTGGGAACAAGACTGAGGTTTGATTCTGGAACCCTGTGTCCTGGGAATATGACAAAGGTTTGTTGCTGGAAGCCTGTTCCCTGGGTACATGACTGAGGTTTGATTCTGGACACCTGTGTCCTGGGAACATGAGTGATGTTTGATTGTTGAAACCTGTGGCCTGCGAACATGACTCAGGTTTGATTCTGGAACCATGTGTCCTGGGAATATGACTGAGGTTTGATTCTGGAAACGTTTGGTCTGAGAAAATGACTGAGGTTTCATTGTGGAAACATGTGGCCTGGGATCATGACTGAGGTTTGATGGTGGAACACTCTGGCCTGGCAAAATGACTGAGGCTTGATTCTGGAACCCTGTGGCCCGGGAACGTGACTGAGGTTTGATGGCAGAAACCTGTGGCCTGGCAACATGACTGACGTTTGATTATGGATCCCTGTGGCCTGGGAACATGACTGAGGCGTGATTCTGGAAAACTGTGGCCTGGGAACATGACATCTGTTTAGATTGTGGAATACTGTGCCCCGGGAACCTGACTGAGCCTTGGTTCTGAAACCCTGTGGACTGGGAACATGACTGAGGTTTTATTCTGGAACCCTGTAGCCTGGGAACATAACTGAGGATTGATTCTGGAACCCTGTGGCCTGGGAACATGATACCGGTGGATTCTGGAACCCTCGGGACTGGGCATGTGACATCTGTTTAGATTGTGGAATACTGTGCCCCGGGAACCTGACTGAGCCTTGGTTCTGGAACCCTGTGGATTGGGAACATGACTGAGGTTTTATTCTAGAACCCTGTAGCCTGGAAACATAACTGAGGATTGATTCTCGAACCCTGTGGCCTGGGAACATGACATCGGTGGATTCTAGAACCCTGTGGCCTGGGAACATGTCTGAGGTTTGATGGTGGAAACCTGTGGCTTGGCAACATGACTAAGGTTTGATTCTGGAAGACTGTGGCCAGGAAGCATGATATCTGGTTGATTCTGGAAACTTGTGTCCTGGGAACATGACTGAGGTTTGTTTCTGGAAGCCTGTGCCCTGGGAACATGACTGAGGTTTGATTCTGGACACCTGTGTCCTGGGAACATGACTGAGGTTTGATGGTTGAAACCTGTGGCCCGCGAACATGACTCAGGTTTGATTCTGGAACCATGTGTCCTGGGAACATGACTGAGGTTTGATTTTGGAAACCTTTGGCCTGGGAAAATGACTGAGGTTTCATTGTGGAAACATGTGGCCTGGGATCATGACTGAGGTTTGATGGTGGAACACTCTGGCCTGGCAAAATGACTGAGGATTGATTCTGGAACCCTGTGGCCCGGGAACATGAGAACGGTTTGATTCTGGAACCCTGTGGCCTTTAACATGACATCGGTGGATTCTGGAACCCTGTGGCCTGGGAACATGAGAACGGTTTGATTCTGGAACCCTGTGGCCTGGGAACATGAGTGAGGATTGATGGTGGAACCCTGTGGCCTGGCAACATGACTGAGGTTTGATACTGGAAGACTGTGGCCAGGAAACATGATATCGGGTTGATTCTGGAAACTTCTGTCCTGGGAACAAGACTGAGGTTTGATTCTGGAACCCTGTGTCCTGGGAATATGACAAAGGTTTGTTGCTGGAAGCCTGTTCCCTGGGTACATGACTGAGGTTTGATTCTGGACACCTGTGTCCTGGGAACATGACTGAGGTTTGATGGTTGAAACCTGTGGCCCGCGAACATGACTCAGGTTTGATTCTGGAACCATGTGTCCTGGGAACATGACTGAGGTTTGATTTTGGAAACCTTTGGCCTGGGAAAATGACTGAGGTTTCATTGTGGAAACATGTGGCCTGGGATCATGACTGAGGTTTGATGGTGGAACACTCTGGCCTGGCAAAATGACTGAGGCTTGATTCTGGAACCCTGTGGCCCGGGAACATGAGAACGGTTTGATTCTGGAACCCTGTGGCCTTTAACATGACATCGGTGGATTCTGGAACCCTGTGGCCTGGGAACATGAGAACGGTTTGATTCTGGAACCCTGTGGCCTGGGAACATGAGTGAGGATTGATGGTGGAACCCTGTGGCCTGGCAACATGACTGAGGTTTGATACTGGAAGACTGTGGCCAGGAAACATGATATCGGGTTGATTCTGGAAACTTCTGTCCTGGGAACAAGACTGAGGTTTGATTCTGGAACCCTGTGTCCTGGGAATATGACAAAGGTTTGTTGCTGGAAGCCTGTTCCCTGGGTACATGACTGAGGTTTGATTCTGGACACCTGTGTCCTGGGAACATGACTGAGGTTTGATGGTTGAAACCTGTGGCCCGCGAACATGACTCAGGTTTGATTCTGGAACCATGTGTCCTGGGAACATGACTGAGGTTTGATTTTGGAAACCTTTGGCCTGGGAAAATGACTGAGGTTTCATTGTGGAAACATGTGGCCTGGGATCATGACTGAGGTTTGATGGTGGAACACTCTGGCCTGGCAAAATGACTGAGGCTTGATTCTGGAACCCTGTGGCCCGGGAACGTGACTGAGGTTTGATGGCAGAAACCTGTGGCCTGGCAACATGACTGACGCTTGATTCTGGATCCCTGTGGCCTGGGAACATGACTGAGGCGTGATTCTGGAAAACTATGGCCTGGGAACATGACATCTCTTTAGATTGTGGAATACTGTGCCCCGGGAACCTGACTGAGCCTTGGTTCTGAAACCCTGTGGACTGGGAACATGACTGAGGTTTTATTCTGGAACCCTGTAGCCTGGGAACATAACTGAGGATTGATTCTGCAACCCTGTGGCCTGGGAACATGATACCGGTGGATTCTGGAACCCTGGGGACTGGGCATGTGACATCTGTTTAGATTGTGGAATACTGTGCCCCGGGAACCTGACTGAGCCTTGGTTCTGGAACCCTGTGGATTGGGAACATGACTGAGGTTTTATTCTAGAACCCTGTAGCCTGGAAACATAACTGAGGATTGATTCTCGAACCCTGTGGCCTGGGAACATGACATCGGTGGATTCTAGAACCCTGTGGCCTGGGAACATGTCTGAGGTTTGATGGTGGAAACCTGTGGCTTGGCAACATGACTAAGGTTTGATTCTGGAAGACTGTGGCCAGGAAGCATGATATCTGGTTGATTCTGGAAACTTGTGTCCTGGGAACATGACTGAGGTTTGTTTCTGGAAGCCTGTGCCCTGGGAACATGACTGAGGTTTGATTCTGGACACCTGTGTCCTGGGAACATGACTGAGGTTTGATGGTTGAAACCTGTGGCCTGCGCACATGACTCAGGTTTGATTCTGGAACCATGTGTCCTGGGAACATGACTGAGGTTTGATTTTGGAAACCTTTGGCCTGGGAAAATGACTGAGGTTTCATTGTGGAAACATGTGGCCTGGGATCATGACTGAGGTTTGATGGTGGAACACTCTGGCCTGGCAAAATGACTGAGGCTTGATTCTGGAACCCTGTGGCCCAGGAACATGAGAACGGTTTGATTCTGGAACCCTGTGGCCTTTAACATGACATCGGTGGATTCTGGAACCCTGTGGCCTGGGAACATGAGAACGGTTTGATTCTGGAACCCTGTGGCCTGGGAACATGAGTGAGGATTGATGGTGGAACCCTGTGGCCTGGCAACATGACTGAGGTTTGATACTGGAAGACTGTGGCCAGGAAACATGATATCGGGTTGATTCTGGAAACTTCTGTCCTGGGAACAAGACTGAGGTTTGATTCTGGAACCCTGTGTCCTGGGAATATGACAAAGGTTTGTTGCTGGAAGCCTGTTCCCTGGGTACATGACTGAGGTTTGATTCTGGACACCTGTGTCCTGGGAACATGACTGAGGTTTGATGGTTGAAACCTGTGGCCCGCGAACATGACTCAGGTTTGATTCTGGAACCATGTGTCCTGGGAACATGACTGAGGTTTGATTTTGGAAACCTTTGGCCTGGGAAAATGACTGAGGTTTCATTGTGGAAACATGTGGCCTGGGATCATGACTGAGGTTTGATGGTGGAACACTCTGGCCTGGCAAAATGACTGAGGCTTGATTCTGGAACCCTGTGGCCCGGGAACATGAGAACGGTTTGATTCTGGAACCCTGTGGCCTGGGAACATGAGTGAGGATTGATGGTGGAACCCTGTGGCCTGGCAACATGACTGAGGTTTGATACTGGAAGACTGTGGCCAGGAAACATGATATCGGGTTGATTCTGGAAACTTCTGTCCTGGGAACAAGACTGAGGTTTGATTCTGGAACCCTGTGTCCTGGGAATATGACAAAGGTTTGTTGCTGGAAGCCTGTTCCCTGGGTACATGACTGAGGTTTGATTCTGGACACCTGTGTCCTGGGAACATGAGTGATGTTTGATTGTTGAAACCTGTGGCCTGCGAACATGACTCAGGTTTGATTCTGGAACCATGTGTCCTGGGAATATGAATGAGGTTTGATTCTGGAAACCTTTGGCCTGAGAAAATGACTGAGGTTTGATGGCGGAAACCTGTGGCCTGGCAACATGACTGACGTTTGATTCTGGATCCCTGTGGCCTGGGAACATGACTGAGGCATGATTCTGGAAAACTGTGGCCTGGGAACATGACATCTGTTTAGATTGTGGAATACTGTGCCCCGGGAACCTGACTGAGCCTTGGTTCTGAAACCCTGTGGACTGGGAACATGACTGAGGTTTTATTCTGGAACCCTGTAGCCTGGGAACATAACTGAGGATTGATTCTGGAACCCTGTGGCCTGGGAACATGATACCGGTGGATTCTGTAACCCTCGGGACTGGGCATGTGACATCTGTTTAGATTGTGGAATACTGTGCCCCGGGAACCTGACTGAGCCTTGGTTCTGGAACCCTGTGGATTGGGAACATGACTGAGGTTTTATTCTAGAACCCTGTAGCCTGGAAACATAACTGAGGATTGATTCTCGAACCCTGTGGCCTGGGAACATGACATCGGTGGATTCTAGAACCCTGTGGCCGGGGAACATGTCTGAGGTTTGATGGTGGAAACCTGTGGCTTGGCAACATGACTAAGGTTTGATTCTGGAAGACTGTGGCCAGGAAGCATGATATCTGGTTGATTCTGGAAACTTGTGTCCTGGGAACATGACTGAGGTTTGTTTCTGGAAGCCTGTGCCCTGGGAACATGACTGAGGTTTGATTCTGGACACCTGTGTCCTGGGAACATGACTGAGGTTTGATGGTTGAAACCTGTGGCCCGCGAACATGACTCAGGTTTGATTCTGGAACCATGTGTCCTGGGAACATGACTGAGGTTTGATTTTGGAAACCTTTGGCCTGGGAAAATGACTGAGGTTTCATTGTGGAAACATGTGGCCTGGGATCATGACTGAGGTTTGATGGTGGAACACTCTGGCCTGGCAAAATGACTGAGGCTTGATTCTGGAACCCTGTGGCCCGGGAACATGAGAACGGTTTGATTCTGGAACCCTGTGGCCTTTAACATGACATCGGTGGATTCTGGAACCCTGTGGCCTGGGAACATGAGAACGGTTTGATTCTGGAACCCTGTGGCCTGGGAACATGAGTGAGGATTGATGGTGGAACCCTGTGGCCTGGCAACATGACTGAGGTTTGATACTGGAAGACTGTGGCCAGGAAACATGATATCGGGTTGATTCTGGAAATTTCTGTCCTGGGAACAAGACTGAGGTTTGATTCTGGAACCCTGTGTCCTGGGAATATGACAAAGGTTTGTTGCTGGAAGCCTGTTCCCTGGGTACATGACTGAGGTTTGATTCTGGACACCTGTGTCCTGGGAACATGACTGAGGTTTGATGGTTGAAACCTGTGGCCCGCGCACATGACTCAGGTTTGATTCTGGAACCATGTGTCCTGGGAACATGACTGAGGTTTGATTTTGGAAACCTTTGGCCTGGGAAAATGACTGAGGTTTCATTGTGGAAACATGTGGCCTGGGATCATGACTGAGGTTTGATGGTGGAACACTCTGGCCTGGCAAAATGTCTGAGGCTTGATTCTGGAACCCTGTGGCCCGGGAACATGAGAACGGTTTGATTCTGGAACCCTGTGGCCTTTAACATGACATCGGTGGATTCTGGAACCCTGTGGCCTGGGAACATGAGAACGGTTTGATTCTGGAACCCTGTGGCCTGGGAACATGAGTGAGGATTGATGGTGGAACCCTGTGGCCTGGCAACATGACTGAGGTTTGATACTGGAAGACTGTGGCCAGGAAACATGATATCGGGTTGATTCTGGAAACTTCTGTCCTGGGAACAAGACTGAGGTTTGATTCTGGAACCCTGTGTCCTGGGAATATGACAAAGGTTTGTTGCTGGAAGCCTGTTCCCTGGGTACATGACTGAGGTTTGATTCTGGACACCTGTGTCCTGGGAACATGAGTGATGTTTGATTGTTGAAACCTGTGGCCTGCGAACATGACTCAGGTTTGATTCTGGAACCATGTGTCCTGGGAATATGACTGAGGTTTGATTCTGGAAACCTTTGGCCTGAGAAAATGACTGAGGTTTGATGGCGGAAACCTGTGGCCTGGCAACATGACTGACGTTTGATTCTGGATCCCTGTGGCCTGGGAACATGACTGAGGCGTGATTCTGGAAAACTGTGGCCTGGGAACATGACATCTGTTTAGATTGTGGAATACTGTGCCCCGGGAACCTGACTGAGCCTTGGTTCTGAAACCCTGTGGACTGGGAACATGACTGAGGTTTTATTCTGGAACCCTGTAGCCTGGGAACATAACTGAGGATTGATTCTGGAACCCTGTGGCCTGGGAACATGATACCGGTGGATTCTGGAACCCTGGGGACTGGGCATGTGACATCTGTTTAGATTGTGGAATACTGTGCCCCGGGAACCTGACTGAGCCTTGGTTCTGGAACCCTGTGGATTGGGAATATGACTGAGGTTTTATTCTAGAACCCTCTAGCCGGGAACATAACTGAGGATTGATTCTCGAACCCTGTGGCCTGGGAACATGACATCGGTGGATTCTAGAACCCTGTGGCCTGGGAACATGTCTGAGGTTTGATGGTGGAAACCTGTGGCTTGGCAACATGACTAAGGTTTGATTCTGGAAGACTGTGGCCAGGAAGCATGATATCTGGTTGATTCTGGAAACTTGTGTCCTGGGAACATGACTGAAGTTTGTTTCTGGAAGCCTGTGCCCTGGGAACATGACTGAGGTTTGATTCTGGACACCTGTGTCCTGGGAACATGACTGAGGTTTGATGGTTGAAACCTGTGGCCCACGCACATGACTCAGGTTTGATTCTGGAACCATGTGTCCTGGGAACATGACTGAGCTTTGATGGTGGAACACTCTGGCCTGGCAAAATGACTGAGGCTTGATTCTGGAACCCTGTGGCCCGGGAACATGAGAACGGTTTGATTCTGGAACCCTGTGGCCTTTAACATGACATCGGTGGATTCTGGAACCCTGTGGCCTGGGAACATGAGAACGGTTTGATTCTGGAACCCTGTGGCCTGGGAACATGAGTGAGGATTGATGGTGGAACCCTGTGGCCTGGCAACATGACTGAGGTTTGATACTGGAAGACTGTGGCCAGGAAACATGATATCGGGTTGATTCTGGAAACTTCTGTCCTGGGAACAAGACTGAGGTTTGATTCTGGAACCCTGTGTCCTGGGAATATGACAAAGGTTTGTTGCTGGAAGCCTGTTCCCTGGGTACATGACTGAGGTTTGATTCTGGACACCTGTGTCCTGGGAACATGAGTGATGTTTGATTGTTGAAACCTGTGGCCTGCGAACATGACTCAGGTTTGATTCTGGAACCATGTGTCCTGGGAATATGACTGAGGTTTGATTCTGGAAACCTTTGGCCTGAGAAAATGACTGAGGTTTCATTGTGGAAACATGTGGCCTGGGATCATGACTGAGGTTTGATGGTGGAACACTCTGGCCTGGCAAAATGACTGAGGCTTGATTCTGGAACCCTGTGGCCCGGGAACGTGACTGAGGTTTGATGGCAGAAACCTGTGGCCTGGCAACATGACTGACGCTTGATTCTGGATCCCTGTGGCCTGGGAACATGACTGAGGCGTGATTCTGGAAAACTATGGCCTGGGAACATGACATCTGTTTAGATTGTGGAATACTGTGCCCCGGGAACCTGACTGAGCCTTGGTTCTGAAACCCTGTGGACTGGGAACATGACTGAGGTTTTATTCTGGAACCCTGTAGCCTGGGAACATAACTGAGGATTGATTCTGCAACCCTGTGGCCTGGGAACATGATACCGGTGGATTCTGGAACCCTGGGGACTGGGCATGTGACATCTGTTTAGATTGTGGAATACTGTGCCCCGGGAACCTGACTGAGCCTTGGTTCTGGAACCCTGTGGATTGGGAACATGACTGAGGTTTTATTCTAGAACCCTGTAGCCTGGAAACATAACTGAGGATTGATTCTCGAACCCTGTGGCCTGGGAACATGACATCGGTGGATTCTAGAACCCTGTGGCCCGGGAACATGAGAACGGTTTGATTCTGCAACCCTGTGGCCTTTAACATGACATCGGTGGATTCTGGAACCCTGTGGCCTGGGAACATGAGAACGGTTTGATTCTGGAACCCTGTGGCCTGGGAACATGAGTGAGGATTGATGGTGGAACCCTGTGGCCTGGCAACATGACTGAGGTTTGATACTGGAAGACTGTGGCCAGGAAACATGATATCGGGTTGATTCTGGAAACTTCTGTCCTGGGAACAAGACTGAGGTTTGATTCTGGAACCCTGTGTCCTGGGAATATGACAAAGGTTTGTTGCTGGAAGCCTGTTCCCTGGGTACATGACTGAGGTTTGATTCTGGACACCTGTGTCCTGGGAACATGAGTGATGTTTGATTGTTGAAACCTGTGGCCGGCGAACATGACTCAGGTTTGATTCTGGAACCATGTGTCCTGGGAATATGACTGAGGTTTGATTCTGGAAACCTTTGGCCTGAGAAAATGACTGAGGTTTCATTGTGGAAACATGTGGCCTGGGATCATGACTGAGGTTTGATGGTGGAACACTCTGGCCTGGCAAAATGACTGAAGCTTGATTCAGGAACCCTGTGACCCGGGAACGTGACTGAGGTTTGATGACAGAAACCTGTGGCCTGGCAACATGACTGACGTTTGATTCTGGATCCCTGTGGCCTGGGAACATGACTGAGGCGTGATTCTGGAAAACTGTGGCCTGGGAACATGACATCTGTTTAGATTGTGGAATACTGTGCCCCGGGAACCTGACTGAGCCTTGATTCTGAAACCCTGTGGACTGGGAACATGACTGAGGTTTTATTCTGGAACCCTGTAGCCTGGGAACATAACTGAGGATTGATTCTGGAACCCTGTGGCCTGGGTACATGATACCGGTGGATTCTGTAACCCTCGGGACTGGGCATGTGACATCTGTTTAGATTGTGGAATACTGTGCCCCGGGAACCTGACTGAGCCTTGGTTCTGGAACCCTGTGGATTGGGAACATGACTGAGGTTTTATTCTAGAACCCTGTAGCCGGGAAACATAACTGAGGATTGATTCTCGAACCCTGTGGCCTGGGAACATGACATCGGTGGATTCTAGAACCCTGTAGCCTGGGAACATGTCTGAGGTTTGATGGTGGAAACCTGTGGCTTGGCAACATGACTAAGGTTTGATTCTGGAAGACTGTGGCCAGGAAGCATGATATCTGGTTGATTCTGGAAACTTGTGTCCTGGGAACACGACTGAGGTTTGTTTCTGGAAGCCTGTGCACTGGGAACATGACTGAGGTTTGATTCTGGACCCCTGTGTCCTGGGAACATGACTGAGGTTTGATGGTTGAAACCTGTGGCCCGCGAACATGACTCAGGTTTGATTCTGGAACCATGTGTCCTGGGAACATGACTGAGGTTTGATTTTGGAAACCTTTGGCCTGGGAAAATGACTGAGGTTTCATTGTGGAAACATGTGGCCTGGGATCATGACTGAGGTTTGATGGTGGAACACTCTGGCCTGGCAAAATGACTGAGGCTTGATTCTGGAACCCTGTGGCCCGGGAACATCAGAACGGTTTGATTCTGGAACCCTGTGGCCTTTAACATGACATCGGTGGATTCTGGAACCCTGTGGCCTGGGAACATGAGAACGGTTTGATTCTGGAACCCTGTGGCCTGGGAACATGAGTGAGGATTGATGGTGGAACCCTGTGGCCTGGCAACATGACTGAGGTTTGATACTGGAAGACTGTGGCCAGGAAACATGATATCGGGTTGATTCTGGAAACTTCTGTCCTGGGAACAAGACTGAGGTTTGATTCTGGAACCCTGTGTCCTGGGAATATGACAAAGGTTTGTTGCTGGAAGCCTGTTCCCTGGGTACATGACTGAGGTTTGATTCTGGACACCTGTGTCCTGGGAACATGAGTGATGTTTGATTGTTGAAACCTGTGGCCTGCGAACATGACTCAGGTTTGATTCTGGAACCATGTGTCCTGGGAATATGACTGAGGTTTGATTCTGGAAACCTTTGGCCTGAGAAAATGACTGAGGTTTCATTGTGGAAACATGTGGCCTGGGATCATGACTGAGGTTTGATGGTGGAACACTCTGGCCTGGCAAAATGACTGAGGCTTGATTCTGGAACCCTGTGGCCCGGGAACGTGACTGAGGTTTGATGGCAGAAACCTGTGGCCTGGCAACATGACTGACGTTTGATTCTGGATCCCTGTGGCCTGGGAACATGACTGAGGCGTGATTCTGGAAAACTGTGGCCTGGGAACATGACATCTGTTTAGATTGTGGAATACTGTGCCCCGGGAACCTGACTGAGCCTTGGTTCTGAAACCCTGTGGACTGGGAACATGACTGAGGTTTTATTCTGGAACCCTGTAGCCTGGGAACATAACTGAGGATTGATTCTGGAACCCTGTGGCCTGGGAACATGATACCGGTGGATTCTGTAACCCTGGGGACTGGGCATGTGACATCTGTTTAGATTGTGGAATACTGTGCCCCGGGAACCTGACTGAGCCTTGGTTCTGGAACCCTGTGGATTGGGAACATGACTGAGGTTTTATTCTAGAACCCTGTAGCCGGGAAACATAACTGAGGATTGATTCTCGAACCCCGTGGCCTGGGAACATGACATCGGTGGATTCTAGAACCCTGTGGCCTGGGAACATGTCTGAGGTTTGATGGTGGAAACCTGTGGCTTGGCAACATGACTAAGGTTTGATTCTGGAAGACTGTGGCCAGGAAGCATGATATCTGGTTGATTCTGGAAACTTGTGTCCTGGGAACATGACTGAGGTGTGTTTCTGGAAGCCTGTGCACTGGGAACATGACTGAGGTTTGATTCTGGACCCCTGTGTCCTGGGAACATGACTGAGGTTTGATGGTTGAAACCTGTGGCCCGCGAACATGACTCAGGTTTGATTCTGGAACCATGTGTCCTGGGAACATGACTGAGGTTTGATTTTGGAAACCTTTGGCCTGGGAAAATGACTGAGGTTTCATTGTGGAAACATGTGGCCTGGGATCATGACTGAGGTTTGATGGTGGAACACTCTGGCCTGGCAAAATGACTGAGGCTTGATTCTGGAACCCTGTGGCCCGGGAATATGAGAACGGTTTGATTCTGGAACCCTGTGGCCTTTAACATGACATCGGTGGATTCTGGAACCCTGTGGCCTGGGAACATGAGAACGGTTTGATTCTGGAACCCTGTGGCCTGGGAACATGAGTGAGGATTGATGTTGGAACCCTGTGGCCTGGCAACATGACTGAGGTTTGATACTGGAAGACTGTGGCCAGGAAACATGATATCGGGTTGATTCTGGAAACTTCTGTCCTGGGAACAAGACTGAGGTTTGATTCTGGAACCCTGTGTCCTGGGAATATGACAAAGGTTTGTTGCTGGAAGCCTGTTCCCTGGGTACATGACTGAGGTTTGATTCTGGAGACCTGTGTCCTGGGAACATGAGTGATGTTTGATTGTTGAAACCTGTGGCCTGCGAACATGACTCAGGTTTGATTCTGGAACCATGTGTCCTGGGAATATGACTGAGGTTTGATTCTGGAAACCTTTGGCCTGAGAAAATGACTGAGGTTTCATTGTGGAAACCTGTGGCCTGGCAACATGACTGACGTTTGATTCTGGATCCCTGTGGCCTGGGAACATGACTGAAGCGTGATTCTGGAAAACTGTGGCCTGGGAACATGACATCTGTTTAGATTGTGGAATACTGTGCCCCGGGAACCTGACTGAGCCTTGGTTCTGAAACCCTGTGGACTGGGAACATGACTGAGGTTTTATTCTGGAACCCTGTAGCCTGGGAACATAACTGAGGATTGATTCTGGAACCCTGTGGCCTGGGAACATGATACCGGTGGATTCTGGAACCCTGGGGACTGGGCATGTGACATCTGTTTAGATTGTGGAATACTGTGCCCCGGGAACCTGACTGAGCCTTGGTTCTGGAACCCTGTGGATTGGGAACATGACTGAGGTTTTATTCTAGAACCCTGTAGCCTGGAAACATAACTGAGGATTGATTCTCGAACCCTGTGGCCTGGGAACATGACATCGGTGGATTCCAGAACCCTGTGGCCTGGGAACATGTCTGAGGTTTGATGGTGGAAACCTGTGGCTTGGCAACATGACTAAGGTTTGATTCTGGAAGACTGTGGCCAGGAAGCATGATATCTGGTTGATTCTGGAAACTTGTGTCCTGGGAACATGACTGAGGTGTGTTTCTGGAAGCCTGTGCCCTGGGAACATGACTGAGGTTTGATTCTGGACACCTGTGTCCTGGGAACATGACTGAGGTTTGATGGTTGAAACCTGTGGCCCGCGAACATGACTCAGGTTTGATTCTGGAACCATGTGTCCTGGGAACATGACTGAGGTTTGATTTTGGAAACCTTTGGCCTGGGAAAATGACTGAGGTTTCATTGTGGAAACATGTGGCCTGGTATCATGACTGAGGTTTGATGGTGGAACACTCTGGCCTGGCAAAATGACTGAGGCTTGATTCTGGAACCCTGTGGCCCGGGAACATGAGAACGGTTTGATTCTGGAACCCTGTGGCCTTTAACATGACATCGGTGGATTCTGGAACCCTGTGGCCTGGGAACATGAGAACGGTTTGATTCTGGAACCCTGTGGCCTGGGAACATGAGTGAGGATTGATGGTGGAACCCTGTGGCCTGGCAACATGACTGAGGTTCGATACTGGAAGACTGTGGCCAGGAAACATGATATCGGGTTGATTCTGGAAACTTCTGTCCTGGGAACAAGACTGAGGTTTGATTCTGGAACCCTGTGTCCTGGGAATATGACAAAGGTTTGTTGCTGGAAGCCTGTTCCCTGGGTACATGACTGAGGTTTGATTCTGGACACCTGTGTCCTGGGAACATGAGTGATGTTTGATTGTTGAAACCTGTGGCCTGCGAACATGACTCAGGTTTGATTCTGGAACCATGTGTCCTGGGAATATGACTGAGGTTTGATTCTGGAAACGTTTGGTCTGAGAAAATGACTGAGGTTTCATTGTGGAAACATGTGGCCTGGGATCATGACTGAGGTTTGATGGTGGAACACTCTGGCCTGGCAAAATGACTGAGGCTTGATTCTGGAACCCTGTGGCCCGGGAACGTGACTGAGGTTTGATGGCAGAAACCTGTGGCCTGGCAACATGACTGACGTTTGATTCTGGATCCCTGTGGCCTGGGAACATGACTGAGGCGTGATTCTGGAAAACTGTGGCCTGGGAACATGACATCTGTTTAGATTGTGGAATACTGTGCCCCGGGAACCTGACTGAGCCTTGGTTCTGAAACCCTGTGGACTGGGAACATGACTGAGGTTTTATTCTGGAACCCTGTAGCCTGGGAACATAACTGAGGATTGATTCTGGAACCCTGTGGCCTGGGAACATGATACCGGTGGATTCTGGAACCCTCGGGACTGGGCATGTGACATCTGTTTAGATTGTGGAATACTGTGCCCCGGGAACCTGACTGAGCCTTGGTTCTGGAACCCTGTGGATTGGGAACATGACTGAGGTTTTATTCTAGAACCCTGTAGCCTGGAAACATAACTGAGGATTGATTCTCGAACCCTGTGGCCTGGGAACATGACATCGGTGGATTCTAGAACCCTGTGGCCTGGGAACATGTCTGAGGTTTGATGGTGGAAACCTGTGGCTTGGCAACATGACTAAGGTTTGATTCTGGAAGACTGTGGCCAGGAAGCATGATATCTGGTTGATTCTGGAAACTTGTGTCCTGGGAACATGACTGAGGTTTGTTTCTGGAAGCCTGTGCCCTGGGAACATGACTGAGGTTTGATTCTGGACACCTGTGTCCTGGGAACATGACTGAGGTTTGATGGTTGAAACCTGTGGCCCGCGAACATGACTCAGGTTTGATTCTGGAACCATGTGTCCTGGGAACATGACTGAGGTTTGATTTTGGAAACCTTTGGCCTGGGAAAATGACTGAGGTTTCATTGTGGAAACATGTGGCCTGGGATCATGACTGAGGTTTGATGGTGGAACACTCTGGCCTGGCAAAATGACTGAGGATTGATTCTGGAACCCTGTGGCCCGGGAACATGAGAACGGTTTGATTCTGGAACCCTGTGGCCTTTAACATGACATCGGTGGATTCTGGAACCCTGTGGCCTGGGAACATGAGAACGGTTTGATTCTGGAACCCTGTGGCCTGGGAACATGAGTGAGGATTGATGGTGGAACCCTGTGGCCTGGCAACATGACTGAGGTTTGATACTGGAAGACTGTGGCCAGGAAACATGATATCGGGTTGATTCTGGAAACTTCTGTCCTGGGAACAAGACTGAGGTTTGATTCTGGAACCCTGTGTCCTGGGAATATGACAAAGGTTTGTTGCTGGAAGCCTGTTCCCTGGGTACATGACTGAGGTTTGATTCTGGACACCTGTGTCCTGGGAACATGACTGAGGTTTGATGGTTGAAACCTGTGGCCCGCGAACATGACTCAGGTTTGATTCTGGAACCATGTGTCCTGGGAACATGACTGAGGTTTGATTTTGGAAACCTTTGGCCTGGGAAAATGACTGAGGTTTCATTGTGGAAACATGTGGCCTGGGATCATGACTGAGGTTTGATGGTGGAACACTCTGGCCTGGCAAAATGACTGAGGCTTGATTCTGGAACCCTGTGGCCCGGGAACATGAGAACGGTTTGATTCTGGAACCCTGTGGCCTTTAACATGACATCGGTGGATTCTGGAACCCTGTGGCCTGGGAACATGAGAACGGTTTGATTCTGGAACCCTGTGGCCTGGGAACATGAGTGAGGATTGATGGTGGAACCCTGTGGCCTGGCAACATGACTGAGGTTTGATACTGGAAGACTGTGGCCAGGAAACATGATATCGGGTTGATTCTGGAAACTTCTGTCCTGGGAACAAGACTGAGGTTTGATTCTGGAACCCTGTGTCCTGGGAATATGACAAAGGTTTGTTGCTGGAAGCCTGTTCCCTGGGTACATGACTGAGGTTTGATTCTGGACACCTGTGTCCTGGGAACATGACTGAGGTTTGATGGTTGAAACCTGTGGCCCGCGAACATGACTCAGGTTTGATTCTGGAACCATGTGTCCTGGGAACATGACTGAGGTTTGATTTTGGAAACCTTTGGCCTGGGAAAATGACTGAGGTTTCATTGTGGAAACATGTGGCCTGGGATCATGACTGAGGTTTGATGGTGGAACACTCTGGCCTGGCAAAATGACTGAGGCTTGATTCTGGAACCCTGTGGCCCGGGAACGTGACTGAGGTTTGATGGCAGAAACCTGTGGCCTGGCAACATGACTGACGCTTGATTCTGGATCCCTGTGGCCTGGGAACATGACTGAGGCGTGATTCTGGAAAACTATGGCCTGGGAACATGACATCTCTTTAGATTGTGGAATACTGTGCCCCGGGAACCTGACTGAGCCTTGGTTCTGAAACCCTGTGGACTGGGAACATGACTGAGGTTTTATTCTGGAACCCTGTAGCCTGGGAACATAACTGAGGATTGATTCTGCAACCCTGTGGCCTGGGAACATGATACCGGTGGATTCTGGAACCCTGGGGACTGGGCATGTGACATCTGTTTAGATTGTGGAATACTGTGCCCCGGGAACCTGACTGAGCCTTGGTTCTGGAACCCTGTGGATTGGGAACATGACTGAGGTTTTATTCTAGAACCCTGTAGCCTGGAAACATAACTGAGGATTGATTCTCGAACCCTGTGGCCTGGGAACATGACATCGGTGGATTCTAGAACCCTGTGGCCTGGGAACATGTCTGAGGTTTGATGGTGGAAACCTGTGGCTTGGCAACATGACTAAGGTTTGATTCTGGAAGACTGTGGCCAGGAAGCATGATATCTGGTTGATTCTGGAAACTTGTGTCCTGGGAACATGACTGAGGTTTGTTTCTGGAAGCCTGTGCCCTGGGAACATGACTGAGGTTTGATTCTGGACACCTGTGTCCTGGGAACATGACTGAGGTTTGATGGTTGAAACCTGTGGCCTGCGCACATGACTCAGGTTTGATTCTGGAACCATGTGTCCTGGGAACATGACTGAGGTTTGATTTTGGAAACCTTTGGCCTGGGAAAATGACTGAGGTTTCATTGTGGAAACATGTGGCCTGGGATCATGACTGAGGTTTGATGGTGGAACACTCTGGCCTGGCAAAATGACTGAGGCTTGATTCTGGAACCCTGTGGCCCGGGAACATGAGAACGGTTTGATTCTGGAACCCTGTGGCCTTTAACATGACATCGGTGGATTCTGGAACCCTGTGGCCTGGGAACATGAGAACGGTTTGATTCTGGAACCCTGTGGCCTGGGAACATGAGTGAGGATTGATGGTGGAACCCTGTGGCCTGGCAACATGACTGAGGTTTGATACTGGAAGACTGTGGCCAGGAAACATGATATCGGGTTGATTCTGGAAACTTCTGTCCTGGGAACAAGACTGAGGTTTGATTCTGGAACCCTGTGTCCTGGGAATATGACAAAGGTTTGTTGCTGGAAGCCTGTTCCCTGGGTACATGACTGAGGTTTGATTCTGGACACCTGTGTCCTGGGAACATGACTGAGGTTTGATGGTTGAAACCTGTGGCCCGCGAACATGACTCAGGTTTGATTCTGGAACCATGTGTCCTGGGAACATGACTGAGGTTTGATTTTGGAAACCTTTGGCCTGGGAAAATGACTGAGGTTTCATTGTGGAAACATGTGGCCTGGGATCATGACTGAGGTTTGATGGTGGAACACTCTGGCCTGGCAAAATGACTGAGGCTTGATTCTGGAACCCTGTGGCCCGGGAACATGAGAACGGTTTGATTCTGGAACCCTGTGGCCTGGGAACATGAGTGAGGATTGATGGTGGAACCCTGTGGCCTGGCAACATGACTGAGGTTTGATACTGGAAGACTGTGGCCAGGAAACATGATATCGGGTTGATTCTGGAAACTTCTGTCCTGGGAACAAGACTGAGGTTTGATTCTGGAACCCTGTGTCCTGGGAATATGACAAAGGTTTGTTGCTGGAAGCCTGTTCCCTGGGTACATGACTGAGGTTTGATTCTGGACACCTGTGTCCTGGGAACATGAGTGATGTTTGATTGTTGAAACCTGTGGCCTGCGAACATGACTCAGGTTTGATTCTGGAACCATGTGTCCTGGGAATATGACTGAGGTTTGATTCTGGAAACCTTTGGCCTGAGAAAATGACTGAGGTTTGATGGCGGAAACCTGTGGCCTGGCAACATGACTGACGTTTGATTCTGGATCCCTGTGGCCTGGGAACATGACTGAGGCATGATTCTGGAAAACTGTGGCCTGGGAACATGACATCTGTTTAGATTGTGGAATACTGTGCCCCGGGAACCTGACTGAGCCTTGGTTCTGAAACCCTGTGGACTGGGAACATGACTGAGGTTTTATTCTGGAACCCTGTAGCCTGGGAACATAACTGAGGATTGATTCTGGAACCCTGTGGCCTGGGAACATGATACCGGTGGATTCTGTAACCCTCGGGACTGGGCATGTGACATCTGTTTAGATTGTGGAATACTGTGCCCCGGGAACCTGACTGAGCCTTGGTTCTGGAACCCTGTGGATTGGGAACATGACTGAGGTTTTATTCTAGAACCCTGTAGCCTGGAAACATAACTGAGGATTGATTCTCGAACCCTGTGGCCTGGGAACATGACATCGGTGGATTCTAGAACCCTGTGGCCTGGGAACATGTCTGAGGTTTGATGGTGGAAACCTGTGGCTTGGCAACATGACTAAGGTTTGATTCTGGAAGACTGTGGCCAGGAAGCATGATATCTGGTTGATTCTGGAAACTTGTGTCCTGGGAACATGACTGAGGTTTGTTTCTGGAAGCCTGTGCCCTGGGAACATGACTGAGGTTTGATTCTGGACACCTGTGTCCTGGGAACATGACTGAGGTTTGATGGTTGAAACCTGTGGCCCGCGAACATGACTCAGGTTTGATTCTGGAACCATGTGTCCTGGGAACATGACTGAGGTTTGATTTTGGAAACCTTTGGCCTGGGAAAATGACTGAGGTTTCATTGTGGAAACATGTGGCCTGGGATCATGACTGAGGTTTGATGGTGGAACACTCTGGCCTGGCAAAATGACTGAGGCTTGATTCTGGAACCCTGTGGCCCGGGAACATGAGAACGGTTTGATTCTGGAACCCTGTGGCCTTTAACATGACATCGGTGGATTCTGGAACCCTGTGGCCTGGGAACATGAGAACGGTTTGATTCTGGAACCCTGTGGCCTGGGAACATGAGTGAGGATTGATGGTGGAACCCTGTGGCCTGGCAACATGACTGAGGTTTGATACTGGAAGACTGTGGCCAGGAAACATGATATCGGGTTGATTCTGGAAATTTCTGTCCTGGGAACAAGACTGAGGTTTGATTCTGGAACCCTGTGTCCTGGGAATATGACAAAGGTTTGTTGCTGGAAGCCTGTTCCCTGGGTACATGACTGAGGTTTGATTCTGGACACCTGTGTCCTGGGAACATGACTGAGGTTTGATGGTTGAAACCTGTGGCCCGCGCACATGACTCAGGTTTGATTCTGGAACCATGTGTCCTGGGAACATGACTGAGGTTTGATTTTGGAAACCTTTGGCCTGGGAAAATGACTGAGGTTTCATTGTGGAAACATGTGGCCTGGGATCATGACTGAGGTTTGATGGTGGAACACTCTGGCCTGGCAAAATGTCTGAGGCTTGATTCTGGAACCCTGTGGCCCGGGAACATGAGAACGGTTTGATTCTGGAACCCTGTGGCCTTTAACATGACATCGGTGGATTCTGGAACCCTGTGGCCTGGGAACATGAGAACGGTTTGATTCTGGAACCCTGTGGCCTGGGAACATGAGTGAGGATTGATGGTGGAACCCTGTGGCCTGGCAACATGACTGAGGTTTGATACTGGAAGACTGTGGCCAGGAAACATGATATCGGGTTGATTCTGGAAACTTCTGTCCTGGGAACAAGACTGAGGTTTGATTCTGGAACCCTGTGTCCTGGGAATATGACAAAGGTTTGTTGCTGGAAGCCTGTTCCCTGGGTACATGACTGAGGTTTGATTCTGGACACCTGTGTCCTGGGAACATGAGTGATGTTTGATTGTTGAAACCTGTGGCCTGCGAACATGACTCAGGTTTGATTCTGGAACCATGTGTCCTGGGAATATGACTGAGGTTTGATTCTGGAAACCTTTGGCCTGAGAAAATGACTGAGGTTTGATGGCGGAAACCTGTGGCCTGGCAACATGACTGACGTTTGATTCTGGATCCCTGTGGCCTGGGAACATGACTGAGGCGTGATTCTGGAAAACTGTGGCCTGGGAACATGACATCTGTTTAGATTGTGGAATACTGTGCCCCGGGAACCTGACTGAGCCTTGGTTCTGAAACCCTGTGGACTGGGAACATGACTGAGGTTTTATTCTGGAACCCTGTAGCCTGGGAACATAACTGAGGATTGATTCTGGAACCCTGTGGCCTGGGAACATGATACCGGTGGATTCTGGAACCCTGGGGACTGGGCATGTGACATCTGTTTAGATTGTGGAATACTGTGCCCCGGGAACCTGACTGAGCCTTGGTTCTGGAACCCTGTGGATTGGGAATATGACTGAGGTTTTATTCTAGAACCCTCTAGCCGGGAACATAACTGAGGATTGATTCTCGAACCCTGTGGCCTGGGAACATGACATCGGTGGATTCTAGAACCCTGTGGCCTGGGAACATGTCTGAGGTTTGATGGTGGAAACCTGTGGCTTGGCAACATGACTAAGGTTTGATTCTGGAAGACTGTGGCCAGGAAGCATGATATCTGGTTGATTCTGGAAACTTGTGTCCTGGGAACATGACTGAAGTTTGTTTCTGGAAGCCTGTGCCCTGGGAACATGACTGAGGTTTGATTCTGGACACCTGTGTCCTGGGAACATGACTGAGGTTTGATGGTTGAAACCTGTGGCCCACGCACATGACTCAGGTTTGATTCTGGAACCATGTGTCCTGGGAACATGACTGAGCTTTGATGGTGGAACACTCTGGCCTGGCAAAATGACTGAGGCTTGATTCTGGAACCCTGTGGCCCGGGAACATGAGAACGGTTTGATTCTGGAACCCTGTGGCCTTTAACATGACATCGGTGGATTCTGGAACCCTGTGGCCTGGGAACATGAGAACGGTTTGATTCTGGAACCCTGTGGCCTGGGAACATGAGTGAGGATTGATGGTGGAACCCTGTGGCCTGGCAACATGACTGAGGTTTGATACTGGAAGACTGTGGCCAGGAAACATGATATCGGGTTGATTCTGGAAACTTCTGTCCTGGGAACAAGACTGAGGTTTGATTCTGGAACCCTGTGTCCTGGGAATATGACAAAGGTTTGTTGCTGGAAGCCTGTTCCCTGGGTACATGACTGAGGTTTGATTCTGGACACCTGTGTCCTGGGAACATGAGTGATGTTTGATTGTTGAAACCTGTGGCCTGCGAACATGACTCAGGTTTGATTCTGGAACCATGTGTCCTGGGAATATGACTGAGGTTTGATTCTGGAAACCTTTGGCCTGAGAAAATGACTGAGGTTTCATTGTGGAAACATGTGGCCTGGGATCATGACTGAGGTTTGATGGTGGAACACTCTGACCTGGCAAAATGACTGAGGCTTGATTCTGGAACCCTGTGGCCCGGGAACGTGACTGAGGTTTGATGGCAGAAACCTGTGGCCTGGCAACATGACTGACGCTTGATTCTGGATCCCTGTGGCCTGGGAACATGACTGAGGCGTGATTCTGGAAAACTATGGCCTGGGAACATGACATCTGTTTAGATTGTGGAATACTGTGCCCCGGGAACCTGACTGAGCCTTGGTTCTGAAACCCTGTGGACTGGGAACATGACTGAGGTTTTATTCTGGAACCCTGTAGCCTGGGAACATAACTGAGGATTGATTCTGCAACCCTGTGGCCTGGGAACATGATACCGGTGGATTCTGGAACCCTGGGGACTGGGCATGTGACATCTGTTTAGATTGTGGAATACTGTGCCCCGGGAACCTGACTGAGCCTTGGTTCTGGAACCCTGTGGATTGGGAACATGACTGAGGTTTTATTCTAGAACCCTGTAGCCTGGAAACATAACTGAGGATTGATTCTCGAACCCTGTGGCCTGGGAACATGACATCGGTGGATTCTAGAACCCTGTGGCCTGGGAACATGTCTGAGGTTTGATGGTGGAAACCTGTGGCTTGGCAACATGACTAAGGTTTGATTCTGGAAGACTGTGGCCAGGAAGCATGATATCTGGTTGATTCTGGAAACTTGTGTCCTGGGAACATGACTGAGGTTTGTTTCTGGAAGCCTGTGCCCTGGGAACATGACTGAGGTTTGATTCTGGACACCTGTGTCCTGGGAACATGACTGAGGTTTGATGGTTGAAACCTGTGGCCTGCGCACATGACTCAGGTTTGATTCTGGAACCATGTGTCCTGGGAACATGACTGAGGTTTGATTTTGGAAACCTTTGGCCTGGGAAAATGACTGAGGTTTCATTGTGGAAACATGTGGCCTGGGATCATGACTGAGGTTTGATGGTGGAACACTCTGGCCTGGCAAAATGACTGAGGCTTGATTCTGGAACCCTGTGGCCCGGGAACATGAGAACGGTTTGATTCTGGAACCCTGTGGCCTTTAACATGACATCGGTGGATTCTGGAACCCTGTGGCCTGGGAACATGAGAACGGTTTGATTCTGGAACCCTGTGGCCTGGGAACATGAGTGAGGATTGATGGTGGAACCCTGTGGCCTGGCAACATGACTGAGGTTTGATACTGGAAGACTGTGGCCAGGAAACATGATATCGGGTTGATTCTGGAAACTTCTGTCCTGGGAACAAGACTGAGGTTTGATTCTGGAACCCTGTGTCCTGGGAATATGACAAAGGTTTGTTGCTGGAAGCCTGTTCCCTGGGTACATGACTGAGGTTTGATTCTGGACACCTGTGTCCTGGGAACATGACTGAGGTTTGATGGTTGAAACCTGTGGCCCGCGAACATGACTCAGGTTTGATTCTGGAACCATGTGTCCTGGGAACATGACTGAGGTTTGATTTTGGAAACCTTTGGCCTGGGAAAATGACTGAGGTTTCATTGTGGAAACATGTGGCCTGGGATCATGACTGAGGTTTGATGGTGGAACACTCTGGCCTGGCAAAATGACTGAGGCTTGATTCTGGAACCCTGTGGCCCGGGAACATGAGAACGGTTTGATTCTGGAACCCTGTGGCCTGGGAACATGAGTGAGGATTGATGGTGGAACCCTGTGGCCTGGCAACATGACTGAGGTTTGATACTGGAAGACTGTGGCCAGGAAACATGATATCGGGTTGATTCTGGAAACTTCTGTCCTGGGAACAAGACTGAGGTTTGATTCTGGAACCCTGTGTCCTGGGAATATGACAAAGGTTTGTTGCTGGAAGCCTGTTCCCTGGGTACATGACTGAGGTTTGATTCTGGACACCTGTGTCCTGGGAACATGAGTGATGTTTGATTGTTGAAACCTGTGGCCTGCGAACATGACTCAGGTTTGATTCTGGAACCATGTGTCCTGGGAATATGACTGAGGTTTGATTCTGGAAACCTTTGGCCTGAGAAAATGACTGAGGTTTGATGGCGGAAACCTGTGGCCTGGCAACATGACTGACGTTTGATTCTGGATCCCTGTGGCCTGGGAACATGACTGAGGCGTGATTCTGGAAAACTGTGGCCTGGGAACATGACATCTGTTTAGATTGTGGAATACTGTGCCCCGGGAACCTGACTGAGCCTTGGTTCTGAAACCCTGTGGACTGGGAACATGACTGAGGTTTTATTCTGGAACCCTGTAGCCTGGGAACATAACTGAGGATTGATTCTGGAACCCTGTGGCCTGGGAACATGATACCGGTGGATTCTGGAACCCTGGGGACTGGGCATGTGACATCTGTTTAGATTGTGGAATACTGTGCCCCGGGAACCTGACTGAGCCTTGGTTCTGGACCCCTGTGGATTGGGAATATGACTGAGGTTTTATTCTAGAACCCTCTAGCCGGGAACATAACTGAGGATTGATTCTCGAACCCTGTGGCCTGGGAACATGACGTCGGTGGATTCTAGAACCCTGTGGCCTGGGAACATGTCTGAGGTTTGATGGTGGAAACCTGTGGCTTGGCAACATGACTAAGGTTTGATTCTGGAAGACTGTGGCCAGGAAGCATGATATCTGGTTGATTCTGGAAACTTGTGTCCTGGGAACATGACTGAAGTTTGTTTCTGGAAGCCTGTGCCCTGGGAACATGACTGAGGTTTGATTCTGGACACCTGTGTCCTGGGAACATGACTGAGGTTTGATGGTTGAAACCTGTGGCCCACGCACATGACTCAGGTTTGATTCTGGAACCATGTGTCCTGGGAACATGACTGAGCTTTGATGGTGGAACACTCTGGCCTGGCAAAATGACTGAGGCTTGATTCTGGAACCCTGTGTCCCGGGAACATGAGAACGGTTTGATTCTGGAAGCCTGTGGCCTTTAACATGACATCGGTGGATTCTGGAACCCTGTGGCCTGGGAACATGAGAACGGTTTGATTCTGGAACCCTGTGGCCTGGGAACATGAGTGAGGATTGATGGTGGAACCCTGTGGCCTGGCAACATGACTGAGGTTTGATACTGGAAGACTGTGGCCAGGAAACATGATATCGGGTTGATTCTGGAAACTTCTGTCCTGGGAACAAGACTGAGGTTTGATTCTGGAACCCTGTGTCTTGGGAATATGACAAAGGTTTGTTGCTGGAAGCCTGTTCCCTGGGTACATGACTGAGGTTTGATTCTGGACACCTGTGTCCTGGGAACATGAGTGATGTTTGATTGTTGAAACCTGTGGCCTGCGAACATGACTCAGGTTTGATTCTGGAACCATGTGTCCTGGGAATATGACTGAGGTTTGATTCTGGAAACCTTTGGCCTGAGAAAATGACTGAGGTTTCATTGTGGAAACATGTGGCCTGGGATCATGACTGAGGTTTGATGGTGGAACACTCTGGCCTGGCAAAATGACTGAGGCTTGATTCTGGAACCCTGTGGCCCGGGAACGTGACTGAGGTTTGATGGCAGAAACCTGTGGCCTGGCAACATGACTGACGTTTGATTCTGGATCCCTGTGGCCTGGGAACATGACTGAGGCGTGATTCTGGAAAACTGTGGCCTGGGAACATGACATCTGTTTAGATTGTGGAATACTGTGCCCCGGGAACCTGACTGAGCCTTGGTTCTGAAACCCTGTGGACTGGGAACATGACTGAGGTTTTATTCTGGAACCCTGTAGCCTGGGAACATAACTGAGGATTGATTCTGCAACCCTGTGGCCTGGGAACATGATACCGGTGGATTCTGGAACCCTGGGGACTGGGCATGTGACATCTGTTTAGATTGTGGACTACTGTGCCCCGGGAACCTGACTGAGCCTTGGTTCTGGAACCCTGTGGATTGGGAACATGACTGAGGTTTTATTCTAGAACCCTGTAGCCTGGAAACATAACTGAGGATTGATTCTCGAACCCTGTGGCCTGGGAACATGACATCGGTGGATTCTAGAACCCTGTGGCCTGGGAACATGTCTGAGGTTTGATGGTGGAAACCTGTGGCTTGGCAACATGACTAAGGTTTGATTCTGGAAGACTGTGGCCAGGAAGCATGATATCTGGTTGATTCTGGAAACTTGTGTCCTGGGAACATGACTGAGGTGTGTTTCTGGAAGCCTGTGCCCTGGGAACATGACTGAGGTTTGATTCTGGACACCTGTGTCCTGGGAACATGACTGAGGTTTGATGGTTGAAACCTGTGGCCCGCGAACATGACTCAGGTTTGATTCTGGAACCATGTGTCCTGGGAACATGACTGAGGTTTGATTTTGGAAACCTTTGGCCTGAGAAAATGACTGAGGTTTCATTGTGGAAACATGTGGCCTGGGATCATGACTGAGGTTTGATGGTGGAACACTCTGGCCTGGCAAAATGACTGAGGCTTGATTCTGGAACCCTGTGGCCCGGGAACATGAGAACGGTTTGATTCTGGAACCCTGTGGCCTTTAACATGACATCGGTGGATTCTGGAACCCTGTGGCCTGGGAACATGAGAACGGTTTGATTCTGGAACCCTGTGGCCTGGGAACATGAGTGAGGATTGATGGTGGAACCCTGTGGCCTGGCAACATGACTGAGGTTTGATACTGGAAGACTGTGGCCAGGAAACATGATATCGGGTTGATTCTGGAAACTTCTGTCCTGGGAACAAGACTGAGGTTTGATTCTGGAACCCTGTGTCCTGGGAATATGACAGAGGTTTGTTGCTGGAATCCTGTTCCCTGGGTACATGACTGAGGTTTGATTCTGGACACCTGTGTCCTGGGAACATGAGTGATGTTTGATTGTTGAAACCTGTGGCCTGCGAACATGACTCAGGTTTGATTCTGGAACCATGTGTCCTGGGAATAAGACTGAGGTTTGATTCTGGAAACCTTTGGCCTGAGAAAATGACTGAGGTTTGATGGCGGAAACCTGTGGCCTGGCAACATGACTGACGTTTGATTCTGGATCCCTGTGGCCTGGGAACATGACTGAGGCGTGATTCTGGAAAACTGTGGCCTGGGAACATGACATCTGTTTAGATTGTGGAATACTGTGCCCCGGGAACCTGACTGAGCCTTGGTTCTGAAACCCTGTGGACTGGGAACATGACTGAGGTTTTATTCTGGAACCCTGTAGCCTGGGAACATAACTGAGGATTGATTCTGGAACCCTGTGGCCTGGGAACATGATACCGGTGGATTCTGGAACCCTGGGGACTGGGCATGTGACATCTCTTTAGATTGTGGAATACTGTGCCCCGGGAACCTGACTGAGCCTTGGTTCTGGAACCCTGTGGATTGGGAATATGACTGAGGTTTTATTCTAGAACCCTCTAGCCGGGAACATAACTGAGGATTGATTCTCGAACCCTGTGGCCTGGGAACATGACATCGGTGGATTCTAGAACCCTGTGGCCTGGGAACATGTCTGAGGTTTGATGGTGGAAACCTGTGGCTTGGCAACATGACTAAGGTTTGATTCTGGAAGACTGTGGCCAGGAAGCATGATATCTGGTTGATTCTGGAAACTTGTGTCCTGGGAACATGACTGAAGTTTGTTTCTGGAAGCCTGTGCCCTGGGAACATGACTGAGGTTTGATTCTGGACACCTGTGTCCTGGGAACATGACTGAGGTTTGATGGTTGAAACCTGTGGCCGACGCACATGACTCAGGTTTGATTCTGGAACCATGTGTCCTGGGAACATGACTGAGGTTTGATGGTGGAACACTCTGGCCTGGCAAAATGACTGAGGCTTGATTCTGGAACCCTGTGGCCCGGGAACATGAGAACGGTTTGATTCTGGGACCCTGTGGCCTTTAACATGACATCGGTGGATTCTGGAACCCTGTGGCCTGGGAACATGAGAACGGTTTGATTCTGGAACCCTGTGGCCTGGGAACATGAGTGAGGATTGATGGTGGAACCCTGTGGCCTGGCAACATGACTGAGGTTTGATACTGGAAGACTGTGGCCAGGAAACATGATATCGGGTTGATTCTGGAAACTTCTGTCCTGGGAACAAGACTGAGGTTTGATTCTGGAACCCTGTGTCCTGGGAATATGACAAAGGTTTGTTGCTGGAAGCCTGTTCACTGGGTACATGACTGAGGTTTGATTCTGGACACCTGTGTCCTGGGAACATGAGTGATGTTTGATTGTTGAAACCTGTGGCCTGCGAACATGACTCAGGTTTGATTCTGGAACCATGTGTCCTGGGAATATGACTGAGGTTTGATTCTGGAAACCTTTGGCCTGAGAAAATGACTGAGGTTTCATTGTGGAAACATGTGGCCTGGGATCATGACTGAGGTTTGATGGTGGAACACTCTGGCCTGGCAAAATGACTGAGGCTTGATTCTGGAACCCTGTGGCCCGGGAACGTGACTGAGGTTTGATGGCAGAAACCTGTGGCCTGGCAACATGACTGACGTTTGATTCTGGATCCCTGTGGCCTGGGAACATGACTGAGGCGTGATTCTGGAAAACTGTGGCCTGGGAACATGACATCTGTTTAGATTGTGGAATACTGTGCCCCGGGAACCTGACTGAGCCTTGGTTCTGAAACCCTGTGGACTGGGAACATGTCTGAGGTTTGATGGTTGAAACCTGTGGCCCGCGGACATGACTCAGGCTTGATTCTGGAACCATGTGTCCTGGGAACATGACTGAGGTTTGATTTTGGAAACCTTTGGCCTGGGAAAATGACTGAGGTTTCATTGTGGAAACATGTGGCCTGGGATCATGACTGAGGTTTGATGGTGGAACACTCTGGCCTGGCAAAATGACTGAGGCTTGATTCTGGAACCCTGTGGCCCGGGAACATGAGAACGGTTTGATTCTGGAACCCTGTGGCCTTTAACATGACATCGGTGGATTCTGGAACCCTGTGGCCTGGGAACATGAGAACGGTTTGATTCTGGAACCCTGTGGCCTGGGAACATGAGTGAGGATTGATGGTGGAACCCTGTGGCCTGGCAACATGACTGAGGTTTGATAATGGAAGACTGTGGCCAGGAAACATGATATCGGGTTGATTCTGGAAACTTCTGTCCTGGGAACAAGACTGAGGTTTGATTCTGGAACCCTGTGTCCTGGGAATATGACAAAGGTTTGTTGCTGGAAGCCTGTTCCCTGGGTACATGACTGAGGTTTGATTCTGGACACCTGTGTCCTGGGAACATGAGTGATGTTTGATTGTTGAAACCTGTGGCCTGCGAACATGACTCAGGTTTGATTCTGGAACCATGTGTCCTGGGAATATGACTGAGGTTTGATTCTGGAAACCTTTGGCCTGAGAAAATGACTGAGGTTTCATTGTGGAAACATGTGGCCTGGGATCATGACTGAGGTTTGATGGTGGAACACTCTGGCCTGGCAAAATGACTGAGGCTTGATTCTGGAACCCTGTGGCCCGGGAACGTGACTGAGGTTTGATGGCAGAAACCTGTGGCCTGGCAACATGACTGACGTTTGATTCTGGATCCCTGTGGCCTGGGAACATGACTGAGGCGTGATTCTGGAAAACTGTGGCCTGGGAACATGACATCTGTTTAGATTGTGGAATACTGTGCCACTGGAACCTGACTGAGCCTTGGTTCTGAAACCCTGTGGACTGGGAACATGACTGAGGTTTTATTCTGGAACCCTGTAGCCTGGGAACATAACTGAGGATTGATTCTGCAACCCTGTGGCCTGGGAACATGATACCGGTGGATTCTGGAACCCTGGGGACTGGGCATGTGACATCTGTTTAGATTGTGGAATACTGTGCCCCGGGAACCTGACTGAGCCTTGGTTCTGGAACCCTGTGGATTGGGAACATGACTGAGGTTTTATTCTAGAACCCTGTAGCCTGGAAACATAACTGAGGATTGATTCTCGAACCCTGTGGCCTGGGAACATGACATCGGTGGATTCTAGAACCCTGTGGCCTGGGAACATGTCTGAGGTTTGATGGTGGAAACCTGTGGCTTGGCAACATGACTAAGGTTTGATTCTGGAAGACTGTGGCCAGGAAGCATGATATCTGGTTGATTCTGGAAACTTGTGTCCTGGGAACATGACTGAGGTTTGTTTCTGGAAGCCTGTGCACTGGGAACATGACTGAGGTTTGATTCTGGACACCTGTGTCCTGGGAACATGACTGAGGTTTGATGGTTGAAACCTGTGGCCCGCGAACATGACTCAGGTTTGATTCTGGAACCATGTGTCCTGGGAACATGACTGAGGTTTGATTTTGGAAACCTTTGGCCTGGGAAAATGACTGAGGTTTCATTGTGGAAACATGTGGCCTGGGATCATGACTGAGGTTTGATGGTGGAACACTCTGGCCTGGCAAAATGACTGAGGCTTGATTCTGGAACCCTGTGGCCCGGGAACATGAGAACGGTTTGATTCTGGAACCCTGTGGCCTTTAACATGACATCGGTGGATTCTGGAACCCTGTGGCCTGGGAACATGAGAACGGTTTGATTCTGGAACCCTGTGGCCTGGGAACATGAGTGAGGATTGATGGTGGAACCCTGTGGCCTGGCAACATGACTGAGGTTTGATACTGGAAGACTGTGGCCAGGAAACATGATATCGGGTTGATTCTGGAAACTTCTGTCCTGGGAACAAGACTGAGGTTTGATTCTGGAACCCTGTGTCCTGGGAATATGACAAAGGTTTGTTGCTGGAAGCCTGTTCCCTGGGTACATGACTGAGGTTTGATTCTGGACACCTGTGTCCTGGGAACATGAGTGATGTTTGATTGTTGAAACCTGTGGCCTGCGAACATGACTCAGGTTTGATTCTGGAACCATGTGTCCTGGGAATATGACTGAGGTTTGATTCTGGAAACCTTTGGCCTGAGAAAATGACTGAGGTTTCATTGTGGAAACATGTGGCCTGGGATCATGACTGAGGTTTGATGGTGGAACACTCTGGCCTGGCAAAATGACTGAGGCTTGATTCAGGAACCCTGTGACCCGGGAACGTGACTGAGGTTTGATGGCAGAAACCTGTGGCCTGGCAACATGACTGACGTTTGATTCTGGATCCCTGTGGCCTGGGAACATGACTGAGGCGTGATTCTGGAAAACTGTGGCCTGGGAACATGACATCTGTTTAGATTGTGGAATACTGTGCCCCGGGAACCTGACTGAGCCTTGGTTCTGAAACCCTGTGGACTAGGAAGATGACTGAAGTTTTATTCTGGAACCCTGTAGCCTGGGAACATAACTGAGGATTGATTCTGGAACCCTGTGGCCTGGGAACATGATACCGGTGGATTCTGTAACCCTCGGGACTGGGCATGTGACATCTGTTTAGATTGTGGAATACTGTGCCCCGGGAACCTGACTGAGCCTTCGTTCTGGAACCCTGTGGATTGGGAACATGACTGAGGTTTTATTCTAGAACCCTGCAGCCGGGAAACATAACTGAGGATTGATTCTCGAACCCTGTGGCCTGGGAACATGACATCGGTGGATTCTAGGACCCTGTGGCCTGGGAACATGTCTGAGGTTTCATGGTGGAAACCTGTGGCTTGGCAACATGACTAAGGTTTGATTCTGGAAGACTGTGGCCAGGAAGCATGATATCTGGTTGATTGTGGAAACTTGTGTCCTGGGAACACGACTGAGGTTTGTTTCTGGAAGCCTGTGCACTGGGAACATGACTGAGGTTTGATTCTGGACCCCTGTGTCCTGGGAACATGACTGAGGTTTGATGGTTGAAACCTGTGGCCCGCGAACATGACTCAGGTTTGATTCTGGAACCATGTGTCCTGGGAACATGACTGAGGTTTGATTTTGGAAACCTTTGGCCTGGGAAAATGACTGAGGTTTCATTGTGGAAACATGTGGCCTGGGATCATGACTGAGGTTTGATGGTGGAACACTCTGGCCTGGCAAAATGACTGAGGCTTGATTCTGGAACCCTGTGGCCCGGGAACATGAGAACGGTTTGATTCTGGAACCCTGTGGCCTTTAACATGACATCGGTGGATTCTGGAACCCTGTGGCCTGGGAACATGAGAACGGTTTGATTCTGGAACCCTGTGGCCTGGGAACATGAGTGAGGATTGATGGTGGAACCCTGTGGCCTGGCAACATGACTGAGGTTTGATACTGGAAGACTGTGGCCAGGAAACATGATATCGGGTTGATTCTGGAAACTTCTCTCCTGGGAACAAGACTGAGGTTTGATTCTGGAACCCTGTGTCCTGGGAATATGACAAAGGTTTGTTGCTGGAAGCCTGTTCCCTGGGTACATGACTGAGGTTTGATTCTGGACACCTGTGTCCTGGGAACATGAGTGATGTTTGATTGTTGAAACCTGTGGCCTGCGAACATGACTCAGGTTTGATTCTGGAACCATGTGTCCTGGGAATATGACTGAGGTTTGATTCTGGAAACCTTTGGCCTGAGAAAATGACTGAGGTTTCATTGTGGAAACATGTGGCCTGGGATCATGACTGAGGTTTGATGGTGGAACACTCTGGCCTGGCAAAATGACTGAGGCTTGATTCAGGAACCCTGTGACCCGGGAACGTGACTGAGGTTTGATGGCAGAAACCTGTGGCCTGGCAACATGACTGACGTTTGATTCTGGATCCCTGTGGCCTGGGAACATGACTGAGGCGTGATTCTGGAAAACTGTGGCCTGGGAACATGACATCTGTTTAGATTGTGGAATACTGTGCCCCGGGAATCTGACTGAGCCTTGGTTCTGAAACCCTGTGGACTGGGAACATGACTGAAGTTTTATTCTGGAACCCTGTAGCCTGGGAACATAACTGAGGATTGATTCTGGAACCCTGTGGCCTGGGAACATGATACCGGTGGATTCTGTAACCCTCGGGACTGGGCATGTGACATCTGTTTAGATTGTGGAATACTGTGCCCCGGGAACCTGACTGAGCCTTCGTTCTGGAACCCTGTGGATTGGGAACATGACTGAGGTTTTATTCTAGAACCCTGCAGCCGGGAAACATAACTGAGGATTGATTCTCGAACCCTGTGGCCTGGGAACATGACATCGGTGGATTCTAGGACCCTGTGGCCTGGGAACATGTCTGAGGTTTCATGGTGGAAACCTGTGGCTTGGCAACATGACTAAGGTTTGATTCTGGAAGACTGTGGCCAGGAAGCATGATATCTGGTTGATTCTGGAAACTTGTGTCCTGGGAACACGACTGAGGTTTGTTTCTGGAAGCCTGTGCACTGGGAACATGACTGAGGTTTGATTCTGGACCCCTGTGTCCTGGGAACATGACTGAGGTTTGATGGTTGAAACCTGTGGCCCGCGAACATGACTCAGGTTTGATTCTGGAACCATGTGTCCTGGGAACATGACTGAGGTTTGATTTTGGAAACCTTTGGCCTGGGAAAATGACTGAGGTTTCATTGTGGAAACATGTGGCCTGGGATCATGACTGAGGTTTGATGGTGGAACACTCTGGCCTGGCAAAATGACTGAGGCTTGATTCTGGAACCCTGTGGCCCGGGAACATGAGAACGGTTTGATTCTGGAACCCTGTGGCCTTTAACATGACATCGGTGGATTCTGGAACCCTGTGGCCTGGGAACATGAGAACGGTTTGATTCTGGAACCCTGTGGCCTGGGAACATGAGTGAGGATTGATGGTGGAACCCTGTGGCCTGGCAACATGACTGAGGTTTGATACTGGAAGACTGTGGCCAGGAAACATGATATCGGGTTGATTCTGGAAACTTCTCTCCTGGGAACAAGACTGAGGTTTGATTCTGGAACCCTGTGTCCTGGGAATATGACAAAGGTTTGTTGCTGGAAGCCTGTTCCCTGGGTACATGACTGAGGTTTGATTCTGGACACCTGTGTCCTGGGAACATGAGTGATGTTTGATTGTTGAAACCTGTGGCCTGCGAACATGACTCAGGTTTGATTCTGGAACCATGTGTCCTGGGAATATGACTGAGGTTTGATTCTGGAAACCTTTGGCCTGAGAAAATGACTGAGGTTTCATTGTGGAAACATGTGGCCTGGGATCATGACTGAGGTTTGATGGTGGAACACTCTGGCCTGGCAAAATGACTGAGGCTTGATTCTGGAACCCTGTGGCCCGGGAACGTGACTGAGGTTTGATGGCAGAAACCTGTGGCCTGGCAACATGACTGACGTTTGATTCTGGATCCCTGTGGCCTGGGAACATGACTGAGGCGTGATTCTGGAAAACTGTGGCCTGGGAACATGACATCTGTTTAGATTGTGGAATACTGTGCCCCGGGAACCTGACTGAGCCTTGGTTCTGAAACCCTGTGGACTGGGAACATGACTGAGGTTTTATTCTGGAACCCTGTAGCCTGGGAACATAACTGAGGATTGATTCTGGAACCCTGTGGCCTGGGTACATGATACCGGTGGATTCTGTAACCCTCGGGACTGGGCATGTGACATCTGTTTAGATTGTGGAATACTGTGCCCCGGGAACCTGACTGAGCCTTGGTTCTGGAACCCTGTGGATTGGGAACATGACTGAGGTTTTATTCTAGAACCCTGTAGCCGGGAAGCATAACTGAGGATTGATTCTCGAACCCTGTGGCCTGGGAACATGACATCGGTGGATTCTAGAACCCTGTGGCCTGGGAACATGTCTGAGGTTTGATGGTGGAAACCTGTGGCTTGGCAACATGACTAAGGTTTGATTCTGGAAGACTGTGGCCAGGAAGCATGATATCTGGTTGATTCTGGAAACTTGTGTCCTGGGAACATGACTGAGGTTTGTTTCTGGAAGCCTGTGCCCTGGGAACATGACTGAGGTTTGATTCTGGACCCCTGTGTCCTGGGAACATGACTGAGGTTTGATGGTTGAAACCTGTGGCCCGCGCACATGACTCAGGTTTGATTCTGGAACCATGTGTCCTGGGAACATGACTGAGGTTTGATTTTGGAAACCTTTGGCCTGGGAAAATGACTGAGGTTTCATTGTGGAAACATGTGGCCTGGGATCATGACTGAGGTTTGATGGTGGAACACTCTGGCCTGGCAAAATGACTGAGGCTTGATTCTGGAACCCTGTGGCCCGGGAACATGAGAACGGTTTGATTCTGGAACCCTGTGGCCTTTAACATGACATCGGTGGATTCTGGAACCCTGTGGCCTGGGAACATGAGAACGGTTTGATTCTGGAACCCTGTGGCCTGGGAACATGAGTGAGGATTGATGGTGGAACCCTGTGGCCTGGCAACATGACTGAGGTTTGATACTGGAAGACTGTGGCCAGGAAACATGATGTCGGGTTGATTCTGGAAACTTCTGTCCTGGGAACAAGACTGAGGTTTGATTCTGGAACCCTGTGTCCTGGGAATATGACAAAGGTTTGTTGCTGGAAGCCTGTTCCCTGGGTACATGACTGAGGTTTGATTCTGGACACCTGTGTCCTGGGAACATGAGTGATGTTTGATTGTTGAAACCTGTGGCCTGCGAACATGACTCAGGTTTGATTCTGGAACCATGTGTCCTGGGAATATGACTGAGGTTTGATTCTGGAAACCTTTGGCCTGAGAAAATGACTGAGGTTTCATTGTGGAAACATGTGGCCTGGGATCATGACTGAGGTTTGATGGTGGAACACTCTGGCCTGGCAAAATGACTGAAGCTTGATTCAGGAACCCTGTGACCCGGGAACGTGACTGAGGTTTGATGGCAGAAACCTGTGGCCTGGCAACATGACTGACGTTTGATTCTGGATCCCTGTGGCCTGGGAACATGACTGAGGCGTGATTCTGGAAAACTGTGGCCTGGGAACATGACATCTGTTTAGATTGTGGAATACTGTGCCCCGGGAACCTGACTGAGCCTTGGTTCTGAAACCCTGTGGACTGGGAACATGACTGAGGTTTTATTCTGGAACCCTGTAGCCTGGGAACATAACTGAGGATTGATTCTGGAACCCTGTGGCCTGGGTACATGATACCGGTGGATTCTGTAACCCTCGGGACTGGGCATGTGACATCTGTTTAGATTGTGGAATACTGTGCCCCGGGAACCTGACTGAGCCTTGGTTCTGGAACCCTGTGGATTGGGAACATGACTGAGGTTTTATTCTAGAACCCTGTAGCCGGGAAGCATAACTGAGGATTGATTCTCGAACCCTGTGGCCTGGGAACATGACATCGGTGGATTCTAGAACCCTGTGGCCTGGGAACATGTCTGAGGTTTGATGGTGGAAACCTGTGGCTTGGCAACATGACTAAGGTTTGATTCTGGAAGACTGTGGCCAGGAAGCATGATATCTGGTTGATTCTGGAAACTTGTGTCCTGGGAACATGACTGAGGTTTGTTTCTGGAAGCCTGTGCACTGGGAACATGACTGAGGTTTGATTCTGGACCCCTGTGTCCTGGGAACATGACTGAGGTTTGATGGTTGAAACCTGTGGCCCGCGCACATGACTCAGGTTTGATTCTGGAACCATGTGTCCTGGGAACATGACTGAGGTTTGATTTTGGAAACCTTTGGCCTGGGAAAATGACTGAGGTTTCATTGTGGAAACATGTGGCCTGGGATCATGACTGAGGTTTGATGGTGGAACACTCTGGCCTGGCAAAATGACTGAGGCTTGATTCTGGAACCCTGTGGCCCGGGAACATGAGAACGGTTTGATTCTGGAACCCTGTGGCCTTTAACATGACATCGGTGGATTCTGGAACCCTGTGGCCTGGGAACATGAGAACGGTTTGATTCTGGAACCCTGTGGCCTGGGAACATGAGTGAGGATTGATGGTGGAACCCTGTGGCCTGGCAACATGACTGAGGTTTGATACTGGAAGACTGTGGCCAGGAAACATGATGTCGGGTTGGTTCTGGAAACTTCTGTCCTGGGAACAAGACTGAGGTTTGATTCTGGAACCCTGTGTCCTGGGAATATGACAAAGGTTTGTTGCTGGAAGCCTGTTCCCTGGGTACATGACTGAGGTTTGATTCTGGACACCTGTGTCCTGGGAACATGAGTGATGTTTGATTGTTGAAACCTGTGGCCTGCGAACATGACTCAGGTTTGATTCTGGAACCATGTGTCCTGGGAATATGACTGAGGTTTGATTCTGGAAACCTTTGGCCTGAGAAAATGACTGAGGTTTCATTGTGGAAACATGTGGCCTGGGATCATGACTGAGGTTTGATGGTGGAACACTCTGGCCTGGCAAAATGACTGAAGCTTGATTCAGGAACCCTGTGACCAGGGAACGTGACTGAGGTTTGATGGCAGAAACCTGTGGCCTGGCAACATGACTGACGTTTGATTCTGGATCCCTGTGGCCTGGGAACATGACTGAGGCGTGATTCTGGAAAACTGTGGCCTGGGAACATGACATCTGTTTAGATTGTGGAATACTGTGCCCCGGGAACCTGACTGAGCCTTGGTTCTGAAACCCTGTGGACTGGGAACATGACTGAGGTTTTATTCTGGAATCCTGTAGCCTGGGAACATAACTGAGGATTGATTCTGGAACCCTGTGGCCTGGGTACATGATACCGGTGGATTCTGTAACCCTCGGGACTGGGCATGTGACATCTGTTTAGATTGTGGAATACTGTGCCCCGGGAACCTGACTGAGCCTTGGTTCTGGAACCCTGTGGATTGGGAACATGACTGAGGTTTTATTCTAGAACCCTGTAGCCGGGAAGCATAACTGAGGATTGATTCTCGAACCCTGTGGCCTGGGAACATGACATCGGTGGATTCTAGAACCCTGTGGCCTGGGAACATGTCTGAGGTTTGATGGTGGAAACCTGTGGCTTGGCAACATGACTAAGGTTTGATTCTGGAAGACTGTGGCCAGGAAGCATGATATCTGGTTGATTCTGGAAACTTGTGTCCTGGGAACATGACTGAGGTTTGTTTCTGGAAGCCTGTGCACTGGGAACATGACTGAGGTTTGATTCTGGACCCCTGTGTCCTGGGAACATGACTGAGGTTTGATGGTTGAAACCTGTGGCCCGCGCACATGACTCAGGTTTGATTCTGGAACCATGTGTCCTGGGAACATGACTGAGGTTTGATTTTGGAAACCTTTGGCCTGGGAAAATGACTGAGGTTTCATTGTGGAAACATGTGGCCTGGGATCATGACTGAGGTTTGATGGTGGAACACTCTGGCCTGGCAAAATGACTGAGGCTTGATTCTGGAACCCTGTGGCCCGGGAACATCAGAACGGTTTGATTCTGGAACCCTGTGGCCTTTAACATGACATCGGTGGATTCTGGAACCCTGTGGCCTGGGAACATGAGAACGGTTTGATTCTGGAACCCTGTGGCCTGGGAACATGAGTGAGGATTGATGGTGGAACCCTGTGGCCTGGCAACATGACTGAGGTTTGATACTGGAAGACTGTGGCCAGGAAACATGATGTCGGGTTGATTCTGGAAACTTCTGTCCTGGGACCAAGACTGAGGTTTGATTCTGGAACCCTGTGTCCTGGGAATATGACAAAGGTTTGTTGCTGGAAGCCTGTTCCCTGGGTACATGACTGAGGTTTGATTCTGGACACCTGTGTCCTGGGAACATGAGTGATGTTTGATTGTTGAAACCTGTGGCCTGCGAACATGACTCAGGTTTGATTCTGGAACCATGTGTCCTGGGAATATGACTGAGGTTTGATTCTGGAAACCTTTGGCCTGAGAAAATGACTGAGGTTTCATTGTGGAAACATGTGGCCTGGGATCATGACTGAGGTTTGATGGTGGAACACTCTGGCCTGGCAAAATGACTGAGGCTTGATTCAGGAACCATGTGACCCGGGAACGTGACTGAGGTTTGATGGCAGAAACCTGTGGCCTGGCAACATGACTGACGTTTGATTCTGGATCCCTGTGGCCTGGGAACATGACTGAGGCGTGATTCTGGAAAACTGTGGCCTGGGAACATGACATCTGTTTAGATTGTGGAATACTGTGCCCCGGGAACCTGACTGAGCCTTGGTTCTGAAACCCTGTGGACTGGGAACATGACTGAGGTTTTATTCTGGAACCCTGTAGCCTGGGAACATAACTGAGGATTGATTCTGGAACCCTGTGGCCTGGGAACATGATACCGGTGGATTCTGGAACCCTGGGGACTGGGCATGTGACATCTGTTTAGATTGTGGAATACTGTGCCCCGGGAACCTGACTGAGCCTTGGTTCTGGAACCCTGTGGATTGGGAACATGACTGAGGTTTTAATCTAGAACCCTGTAGCCGGGAAACATAACTGAGGATTGATTCTCGAACCCCGTGGCCTGGGAACATGACATCGGTGGATTCTAGAACCCTGTGGCCTGGGAACATGTCTGAGGTTTGATGGTGGAAACCTGTGGCTTGGCAACATGACTAAGGTTTGATTCTGAAAGACTGTGGCCAGGAAGCATGATATCTGGTTGATTCTGGAAACTTGTGTCCTGGGAACATGACTGAGGTTTGTTTCTGGAAGCCTGTGCACTGGGAACATGACTGAGGTTTGATTCTGGACCCCTGTGTCCTGGGAACATGACTGAGGTTTGATGGTTGAAACCTGTGGCCCGCGAACATGACTCAGGTTTGATTCTGGAACCATGTGTCCTGGGAACATGACTGAGGTTTGATTTTGGAAACCTTTGGCCTGGGAAAATGACTGAGGTTTCATTGTGGAAACATGTGGCCTGGGATCATGACTGAGGTTTGATGGTGGAACACTCTGGCCTGGCAAAATGACTGAGGCTTGATTCTGGAACCCTGTGGCCCGGGAACATGAGAACGGTTTGATTCTGGAACCCTGTGGCCTTTAACATGACATCGGTGGATTCTGGAACCCTGTGGCCTGGGAACATGAGAACGGTTTGATTCTGGAACCCTGTGGCCTGGGAACATGAGTGAGGATTGATGGTGGAACCCTGTGGCCTGGCAACATGACTGAGGTTTGATACTGGAAGACTGTGGCCAGGAAACATGATATCGGGTTGATTCTGGAAACTTCTGTCCTGGGAACAAGACTGAGGTTTGATTCTGGAACCCTGTGTCCTGGGAATATGACAAAGGTTTGTTGCTGGAAGCCTGTTCCCTGGGTACATGACTGAGGTTTGATTCTGGACACCTGTGTCCTGGGAACATGAGTGATGTTTGATTGTTGAAACCTGTGGCCTGCGAACATGACTCAGGTTTGATTCTGGAACCATGTGTCCTGGGAATATGACTGAGGTTTGATTCTGGAAACCTTTGGCCTGAGAAAATGACTGAGGTTTCATTGTGGAAACATGTGGCCTGGGATCATGACTGAGGTTTGATGGTGGAACACTCTGGCCTGGCAAAATGACTGAGGCTTGATTCTGGAACCCTGTGGCCCGGGAACGTGACTGAGGTTTGATGGCAGAAACCTGTGGCCTGGCAACATGACTGACGTTTGATTCTGGATCCCTGTGGCCTGGGAACATGACTGAGGCGTGATTCTGGAAAACTGTGGCCTGGGAACATGACATCTGTTTAGATTGTGGAATACTGTGCCCCGGGAACCTGACTGAGCCTTGGTTCTGAAACCCTGTGGACTGGGAACATGACTGAGGTTTTATTCTGGAACCCTGTAGCCTGGGAACATAACTGAGGATTGATTCTGGAACCCTGTGGCCTGGGTACATGATACCGGTGGATTCTGTAACCCTCGGGACTGGGCATGTGACATCTGTTTAGATTGTGGAATACTGTGCCCCGGGAACCTGACTGAGCCTTGGTTCTGGAACCCTGTGGATTGGGAACATGACTGAGGTTTTATTCTAGAACCCTGTAGCCGGGAAGCATAACTGAGGATTGATTCTCGAACCCTGTGGCCTGGGAACATGACATCGGTGGATTCTAGAACCCTGTGGCCTGGGAACATGTCTGAGGTTTGATGGTGGAAACCTGTGGCTTGGCAACATGACTAAGGTTTGATTCTGGAAGACTGTGGCCAGGAAGCATGATATCTGGTTGATTCTGGAAACTTGTGTCCTGGGAACATGACTGAGGTTTGTTTCTGGAAGCCTGTGCACTGGGAACATGACTGAGGTTTGATTCTGGACCCCTGTGTCCTGGGAACATGACTGAGGTTTGATGGTTGAAACCTGTGGCCCGCGCACATGACTCAGGTTTGATTCTGGAACCATGTGTCCTGGGAACATGACTGAGGTTTGATTTTGGAAACCTTTGGCCTGGGAAAATGACTGAGGTTTCATTGTGGAAACATGTGGCCTGGGATCATGACTGAGGTTTGATGGTGGAACACTCTGGCCTGGCAAAATGACTGAGGCTTGATTCTGGAACCCTGTGGCCCGGGAACATGAGAACGGTTTGATTCTGGAACCCTGTGGCCTTTAACATGACATCGGTGGATTCTGGAACCCTGTGGCCTGGGAACATGAGAACGGTTTGATTCTGGAACCCTGTGGCCTGGGAACATGAGTGAGGATTGATGGTGGAACCCTGTGGCCTGGCAACATGACTGAGGTTTGATACTGGAAGACTGTGGCCAGGAAACATGATGTCGGGTTGATTCTGGAAACTTCTGTCCTGGGACCAAGACTGAGGTTTGATTCTGGAACCCTGTGTCCTGGGAATATGACAAAGGTTTGTTGCTGGAAGCCTGTTCCCTGGGTACATGACTGAGGTTTGATTCTGGACACCTGTGTCCTGGGAACATGAGTGATGTTTGATTGTTGAAACCTGTGGCCTGCGAACATGACTCAGGTTTGATTCTGGAACCATGTGTCCTGGGAATATGACTGAGGTTTGATTCTGGAAACCTTTGGCCTGAGAAAATGACTGAGGTTTCATTGTGGAAACATGTGGCCTGGGATCATGACTGAGGTTTGATGGTGGAACACTCTGGCCTGGCAAAATGACTGAGGCTTGATTCTGGAACCCTGTGGCCCGGGAACGTGACTGAGGTTTGATGGCAGAAACCTGTGGCCTGGCAACATGACTGACGTTTGATTCTGGATCCCTGTGGCCTGGGAACATGACTGAGGCGTGATTCTGGAAAACTGTGGCCTGGGAACATGACATCTGTTTAGATTGTGGAATACTGTGCCCCGGGAACCTGACTGAGCCTTGGTTCTGAAACCCTGTGGACTGGGAACATGACTGAGGTTTTATTCTGGAACCCTGTAGCCTGGGAACATAACTGAGGATTGATTCTGGAACCCTGTGGCCTGGGTACATGATACCGGTGGATTCTGTAACCCTCGGGACTGGGCATGTGACATCTGTTTAGATTGTGGAATACTGTGCCCCGGGAACCTGACTGAGCCTTGGTTCTGGAACCCTGTGGATTGGGAACATGACTGAGGTTTTATTCTAGAACCCTGTAGCCGGGAAGCATAACTGAGGATTGATTCTCGAACCCTGTGGCCTGGGAACATGACATCGGTGGATTCTAGAACCCTGTGGCCTGGGAACATGTCTGAGGTTTGATGGTGGAAACCTGTGGCTTGGCAACATGACTAAGGTTTGATTCTGGAAGACTGTGGCCAGGAAGCATGATATCTGGTTGATTCTGGAAACTTGTGTCCTGGGAACATGACTGAGGTTTGTTTCTGGAAGCCTGTGCACTGGGAACATGACTGAGGTTTGATTCTGGACCCCTGTGTCCTGGGAACATGACTGAGGTTTGATGGTTGAAACCTGTGGCCCGCGCACATGACTCAGGTTTGATTCTGGAACCATGTGTCCTGGGAACATGACTGAGGTTTGATTTTGGAAACCTTTGGCCTGGGAAAATGACTGAGGTTTCATTGTGGAAACATGTGGCCTGGGATCATGACTGAGGTTTGATGGTGGAACACTCTGGCCTGGCAAAATGACTGAGGCTTGATTCTGGAACCCTGTGGCCCGGGAACATGAGAACGGTTTGATTCTGGAACCCTGTGGCCTTTAACATGACATCGGTGGATTCTGGAACCCTGTGGCCTGGGAACATGAGAACGGTTTGATTCTGGAACCCTGTGGCCTGGGAACATGAGTGAGGATTGATGGTGGAACCCTGTGGCCTGGCAACATGACTGAGGTTTGATACTGGAAGACTGTGGCCAGGAAACATGATGTCGGGTTGATTCTGGAAACTTCTGTCCTGGGACCAAGACTGAGGTTTGATTCTGGAACCCTGTGTCCTGGGAATATGACAAAGGTTTGTTGCTGGAAGCCTGTTCCCTGGGTACATGACTGAGGTTTGATTCTGGACACCTGTGTCCTGGGAACATGAGTGATGTTTGATTGTTGAAACCTGTGGCCTGCGAACATGACTCAGGTTTGATTCTGGAACCATGTGTCCTGGGAATATGACTGAGGTTTGATTCTGGAAACCTTTGGCCTGAGAAAATGACTGAGGTTTCATTGTGGAAACATGTGGCCTGGGATCATGACTGAGGTTTGATGGTGGAACACTCTGGCCTGGCAAAATGACTGAGGCTTGATTCAGGAACCCTGTGACCCGGGAACGTGACTGAGGTTTGATGGCAGAAACCTGTGGCCTGGCAACATGACTGACGTTTGATTCTGGATCCCTGTGGCCTGGGAACATGACTGAGGCGTGATTCTGGAAAACTGTGGCCTGGGAACATGACATCTGTTTAGATTGTGGAATACTGTGCCCCGGGAACCTGACTGAGCCTTGGTTCTGAAACCCTGTGGACTGGGAACATGACTGAGGTTTTATTCTGGAACCCTGTAGCCTGGGAACATAACTGAGGATTGATTCTGGAACCCTGTGGCCTGGGTACATGATACCGGTGGATTCTGTAACCCTCGGGACTGGGCATGTGACATCTGTTTAGATTGTGGAATACTGTGCCCCGGGAACCTGACTGAGCCTTGGTTCTGGAACCCTGTGGATTGGGAACATGACTGAGGTTTTATTCTAGAACCCTGTAGCCGGGAAGCATAACTGAGGATTGATTCTCGAACCCTGTGGCCTGGGAACATGACATCGGTGGATTCTAGAACCCTGTGGCCTGGGAACATGTCTGAGGTTTGATGGTGGAAACCTGTGGCTTGGCAACATGACTAAGGTTTGATTCTGGAAGACTGTGGCCAGGAAGCATGATATCTGGTTGATTCTGGAAACTTGTGTCCTGGGAACATGACTGAGGTTTGTTTCTGGAAGCCTGTGCACTGGGAACATGACTGAGGTTTGATTCTGGACCCCTGTGTCCTGGGAACATGACTGAGGTTTGATGGTTGAAACCTGTGGCCCGCGCACATGACTCAGGTTTGATTCTGGAACCATGTGTCCTGGGAACATGACTGAGGTTTGATTTTGGAAACCTTTGGCCTGGGAAAATGACTGAGGTTTCATTGTGGAAACATGTGGCCTGGGATCATGACTGAGGTTTGATGGTGGAACACTCTGGCCTGGCAAAATGACTGAGGCTTGATTCTGGAACCCTGTGGCCCGGGAACATCAGAACGGTTTGATTCTGGAACCCTGTGGCCTTTAACATGACATCGGTGGATTCTGGAACCCTGTGGCCTGGGAACATGAGAACGGTTTGATTCTGGAACCCTGTGGCCTGGGAACATGAGTGAGGATTGATGGTGGAACCCTGTGGCCTGGCAACATGACTGAGGTTTGATACTGGAAGACTGTGGCCAGGAAACATGATGTCGGGTTGATTCTGGAAACTTCTGTCCTGGGAACAAGACTGAGGTTTGATTCTGGAACCCTGTGTCCTGGGAATATGACAAAGGTTTGTTGCTGGAAGCCTGTTCCCTGGGTACATGACTGAGGTTTGATTCTGGACACCTGTGTCCTGGGAACATGAGTGATGTTTGATTGTTGAAACCTGTGGCCTGCGAACATGACTCAGGTTTGATTCTGGAACCATGTGTCCTGGGAATATGACTGAGGTTTGATTCTGGAAACCTTTGGCCTGAGAAAATGACTGAGGTTTCATTGTGGAAACATGTGGCCTGGGATCATGACTGAGGTTTGATGGTGGAACACTCTGGCCTGGCAAAATGACTGAAGCTTGATTCAGGAACCCTGTGACCCGGGAACGTGACTGAGGTTTGATGGCAGAAACCTGTGGCCTGGCAACATGACTGACGTTTGATTCTGGATCCCTGTGGCCTGGGAACATGACTGAGGCGTGATTCTGGAAAACTGTGGCCTGGGAACATGACATCTGTTTAGATTGTGGAATACTGTGCCCCGGGAACCTGACTGAGCCTTGGTTCTGAAACCCTGTGGACTGGGAACATGACTGAGGTTTTATTCTGGAACCCTGTAGCCTGGGAACATAACTGAGGATTGATTCTGGAACCCTGTGGCCTGGGTACATGATACCGGTGGATTCTGTAACCCTCGGGACTGGGCATGTGACATCTGTTTAGATTGTGGAATACTGTGCCCCGGGAACCTGACTGAGCCTTGGTTCTGGAACCCTGTGGATTGGGAACATGACTGAGGTTTTATTCTAGAACCCTGTAGCCGGGAAGCATAACTGAGGATTGATTCTCGAACCCTGTGGCCTGGGAACATGACATCGGTGGATTCTAGAACCCTGTGGCCTGGGAACATGTCTGAGGTTTGATGGTGGAAACCTGTGGCTTGGCAACATGACTAAGGTTTGATTCTGGAAGACTGTGGCCAGGAAGCATGATATCTGGTTGATTCTGGAAACTTGTGTCCTGGGAACATGACTGAGGTTTGTTTCTGGAAGCCTGTGCACTGGGAACATGACTGAGGTTTGATTCTGGACCCCTGTGTCCTGGGAACATGACTGAGGTTTGATGGTTGAAACCTGTGGCCCGCGCACATGACTCAGGTTTGATTCTGGAACCATGTGTCCTGGGAACATGACTGAGGTTTGATTTTGGAAACCTTTGGCCTGGGAAAATGACTGAGGTTTCATTGTGGAAACATGTGGCCTGGGATCATGACTGAGGTTTGATGGTGGAACACTCTGGCCTGGCAAAATGACTGAGGCTTGATTCTGGAACCCTGTGGCCCGGGAACATGAGAACGGTTTGATTCTGGAACCCTGTGGCCTTTAACATGACATCGGTGGATTCTGGAACCCTGTGGCCTGGGAACATGAGAACGGTTTGATTCTGGAACCCTGTGGCCTGGGAACATGAGTGAGGATTGATGGTGGAACCCTGTGGCCTGGCAACATGACTGAGGTTTGATACTGGAAGACTGTGGCCAGGAAACATGATGTCGGGTTGATTCTGGAAACTTCTGTCCTGGGAACAAGACTGAGGTTTGATTCTGGAACCCTGTGTCCTGGGAATATGACAAAGGTTTGTTGCTGGAAGCCTGTTCCCTGGGTACATGACTGAGGTTTGATTCTGGACACCTGTGTCCTGGGAACATGAGTGATGTTTGATTGTTGAAACCTGTGGCCTGCGAACATGACTCAGGTTTGATTCTGGAACCATGTGTCCTGGGAATATGACTGAGGTTTGATTCTGGAAACCTTTGGCCTGAGAAAATGACTGAGGTTTCATTGTGGAAACATGTGGCCTGGGATCATGACTGAGGTTTGATGGTGGAACACTCTGGCCTGGCAAAATGACTGAAGCTTGATTCAGGAACCCTGTGACCCGGGAACGTGACTGAGGTTTGATGGCAGAAACCTGTGGCCTGGCAACATGACTGACGTTTGAGTCTGGATCCCTGTGGCCTGGGAACATGACTGAGGCGTGATTCTGGAAAACTGTGGCCTGGGAACATGACATCTGTTTAGATTGTGGAATACTGTGCCCCGGGAACCTGACTGAGCCTTGGTTCTGAAACCCTGTGGACTGGGAACATGACTGAGGTTTTATTCTGGAACCCTGTAGCCTGGGAACATACTGAGGATTGATTCTGGAACCCTGTGGCCTGGGTACATGATACCGGTGGATTCTGTAACCCTCGGGACTGGGCATGTGACATCTGTTTAGATTGTGGAATACTGTGCCCCGGGAACCTGACTGAGCCTTGGTTCTGGAACCCTGTGGATTGGGAACATGACTGAGGTTTTATTCTAGAACCCTGTAGCCGGGAAGCATAACTGAGGATTGATTCTCGAACCCTGTGGCCTGGGAACATGATATCGGTGGATTCTAGAACACTGTGGCCTGGGAACATGTCTGAGGTTTGATGGTGGAAACCTGTGGCTTGGCAACATGACTAAGGTTTGATTCTGGAAGACTGTGGCCAGGAAGCATGATATCTGGTTGATTCTGGAAACTTGTGTCCTGGGAACATGACTGAGGTTTGTTTCTGGAATCCTGTGCACTGGGAACATGACTGAGGTTTGATTCTGGACCCCTGTGTCCTGGGAACATGACTGAGGTTTGATGGTTGAAACCTGTGGCCCGCGCACATGACTCAGGTTTGATTCTGGAACCATGTGTCCTGGGAACATGACTGAGGTTTGATTTTGGAAACCTTTGGCCTGGGAAAATGACTGAGGTTTCATTGTGGAAACATGTGGCCTGGGATCATGACTGAGGTTTGATGGTGGAACACTCTGGCCTGGCAAAATGACTGAGGCTTGATTCTGGAACCCTGTGGCCCGGGAACATGAGAACGGTTTGATTCTGGAACCCTGTGGCCTTTAACATGACATCGGTGGATTCTGGAACCCTGTGGCCTGGGAACATGAGAACGGTTTGATTCTGGAACCCTGTGGCCTGGGAACATGAGTGAGGATTGATGGTGGAACCCTGTGGCCTGGCAACATGACTGAGGTTTGATACTGGAAGACTGTGGCCAGGAAACATGATGTCGGGTTGATTCTGGAAACTTCTGTCCTGGGAACAAGACTGAGGTTTGATTCTGGAACCCTGTGTCCTGGGAATATGACAAAGGTTTGTTGCTGGAAGCCTGTTCCCTGGGTACATGACTGAGGTTTGATTCTGGACACCTGTGTCCTGGGAACATGAGTGATGTTTGATTGTTGAAACCTGTGGCCTGCGAACATGACTCAGGTTTGATTCTGGAACCATGTGTCCTGGGAATATGACTGAGGTTTGATTCTGGAAACCTTTGGCCTGAGAAAATGACTGAGGTTTCATTGTGGAAACATGTGGCCTGGGATCATGACTGAGGTTTGATGGTGGAACACTCTGGCCTGGCAAAATGACTGAAGCTTGATTCAGGAACCCTGTGACCAGGGAACGTGACTGAGGTTTGATGGCAGAAACCTGTGGCCTGGCAACATGACTGACGTTTGATTCTGGATCCCTGTGGCCTGGGAACATGACTGAGGCGTGATTCTGGAAAACTGTGGCCTGGGAACATGACATCTGTTTAGATTGTGGAATACTGTGCCCCGGGAACCTGACTGAGCCTTGGTTCTGAAACCCTGTGGACTGGGAACATGACTGAGGTTTTATTCTGGAATCCTGTAGCCTGGGAACATAACTGAGGATTGATTCTGGAACCCTGTGGCCTGGGTACATGATACCGGTGGATTCTGTAACCCTCGGGACTGGGCATGTGACATCTGTTTAGATTGTGGAATACTGTGCCCCGGGAACCTGACTGAGCCTTGGTTCTGGAACCCTGTGGATTGGGAACATGACTGAGGTTTTATTCTAGAACCCTGTAGCCGGGAAGCATAACTGAGGATTGATTCTCGAACCCTGTGGCCTGGGAACATGACATCGGTGGATTCTAGAACCCTGTGGCCTGGGAACATGTCTGAGGTTTGATGGTGGAAACCTGTGGCTTGGCAACATGACTAAGGTTTGATTCTGGAAGACTGTGGCCAGGAAGCATGATATCTGGTTGATTCTGGAAACTTGTGTCCTGGGAACATGACTGAGGTTTGTTTCTGGAAGCCTGTGCACTGGGAACATGACTGAGGTTTGATTCTGGACCCCTGTGTCCTGGGAACATGACTGAGGTTTGATGGTTGAAACCTGTGGCCCGCGAACATGACTCAGGTTTGATTCTGGAACCATGTGTCCTGGGAACATGACTGAGGTTTGATTTTGGAAACCTTTGGCCTGGGAAAATGACTGAGGTTTCATTGTGGAAACATGTGGCCTGGGATCATGACTGAGGTTTGATGGTGGAACACTCTGGCCTGGCAAAATGACTGAGGCTTGATTCTGGAACCCTGTGGCCCGGGAACATCAGAACGGTTTGATTCTGGAACCCTGTGGCCTTTAACATGACATCGGTGGATTCTGGAACCCTGTGGCCTGGGAACATGAGAACGGTTTGATTCTGGAACCCTGTGGCCTGGGAACATGAGTGAGGATTGATGGTGGAACCCTGTGGCCTGGCAACATGACTGAGGTTTGATACTGGAAGACTGTGGCCAGGAAACATGATATCGGGTTGATTCTGGAAACTTCTGTCCTGGGACCAAGACTGAGGTTTGATTCTGGAACCCTGTGTCCTGGGAATATGACAAAGGTTTGTTGCTGGAAGCCTGTTCCCTGGGTACATGACTGAGGTTTGATTCTGGACACCTGTGTCCTGGGAACATGAGTGATGTTTGATTGTTGAAACCTGTGGCCTGCGAACATGACTCAGGTTTGATTCTGGAACCATGTGTCCTGGGAATATGACTGAGGTTTGATTCTGGAAACCTTTGGCCTGAGAAAATGACTGAGGTTTCATTGTGGAAACATGTGGCCTGGGATCATGACTGAGGTTTGATGGTGGAACACTCTGGCCTGGCAAAATGACTGAGGCTTGATTCTGGAACCCTGTGGCCCGGGAACGTGACTGAGGTTTGATGGCAGAAACCTGTGGCCTGGCAACATGACTGACGTTTGATTCTGGATCCCTGTGGCCTGGGAACATGACTGAGGCGTGATTCTGGAAAACTGTGGCCTGGGAACATGACATCTGTTTAGATTGTGGAATACTGTGCCCCGGGAACCTGACTGAGCCTTGGTTCTGAAACCCTGTGGACTGGGAACATGACTGAGGTTTTATTCTGGAACCCTGTAGCCTGGGAACATAACTGAGGATTGATTCTGGAACCCTGTGGCCTGGGTACATGATACCGGTGGATTCTGTAACCCTCGGGACTGGGCATGTGACATCTGTTTAGATTGTGGAATACTGTGCCCCGGGAACCTGACTGAGCCTTGGTTCTGGAACCCTGTGGATTGGGAACATGACTGAGGTTTTATTCTAGAACCCTGTAGCCGGGAAGCATAACTGAGGATTGATTCTCGAACCCTGTGGCCTGGGAACATGACATCGGTGGATTCTAGAACCCTGTGGCCTGGGAACATGTCTGAGGTTTGATGGTGGAAACCTGTGGCTTGGCAACATGACTAAGGTTTGATTCTGGAAGACTGTGGCCAGGAAGCATGATATCTGGTTGATTCTGGAAACTTGTGTCCTGGGAACATGACTGAGGTTTGTTTCTGGAAGCCTGTGCACTGGGAACATGACTGAGGTTTGATTCTGGACCCCTGTGTCCTGGGAACATGACTGAGGTTTGATGGTTGAAACCTGTGGCCCGCGCACATGACTCAGGTTTGATTCTGGAACCATGTGTCCTGGGAACATGACTGAGGTTTGATTTTGGAAACCTTTGGCCTGGGAAAATGACTGAGGTTTCATTGTGGAAACATGTGGCCTGGGATCATGACTGAGGTTTGATGGTGGAACACTCTGGCCTGGCAAAATGACTGAGGCTTGATTCTGGAACCCTGTGGCCCGGGAACATGAGAACGGTTTGATTCTGGAACCCTGTGGCCTTTAACATGACATCGGTGGATTCTGGAACCCTGTGGCCTGGGAACATGAGAACGGTTTGATTCTGGAACCCTGTGGCCTGGGAACATGAGTGAGGATTGATGGTGGAACCCTGTGGCCTGGCAACATGACTGAGGTTTGATACTGGAAGACTGTGGCCAGGAAACATGATATCGGGTTGATTCTGGAAACTTCTGTCCTGGGACCAAGACTGAGGTTTGATTCTGGAACCCTGTGTCCTGGGAATATGACAAAGGTTTGTTGCTGGAAGCCTGTTCCCTGGGTACATGACTGAGGTTTGATTCTGGACACCTGTGTCCTGGGAACATGAGTGATGTTTGATTGTTGAAATCTGTGGCCTGCGAACATGACTCAGGTTTGATTCTGGAACCATGTGTCCTGGGAATATGACTGAGGTTTGATTCTGGAAACCTTTGGCCTGAGAAAATGACTGAGGTTTCATTGTGGAAACATGTGGCCTGGGATCATGACTGAGGTTTGATGGTGGAACACTCTGGCCTGGCAAAATGACTGAGGCTTGATTCAGGAACCCTGTGACCCGGGAACGTGACTGAGGTTTGATGGCAGAAACCTGTGGCCTGGCAACATGACTGACGTTTGATTCTGGATCCCTGTGGCCTGGGAACATGACTGAGGCGTGATTCTGGAAAACTGTGGCCTGGGAACATGACATCTGTTTAGATTGTGGAATACTGTGCCCCGGGAACCTGACTGAGCCTTGGTTCTGAAACCCTGTGGACTGGGAACATGACTGAGGTTTTATTCTGGAACCCTGTAGCCTGGGAACATAACTGAGGATTGATTCTGGAACCCTGTGGCCTGGGTACATGATACCGGTGGATTCTGTAACCCTCGGGACTGGGCATGTGACATCTGTTTAGATTGTGGAATACTGTGCCCCGGGAACCTGACTGAGCCTTGGTTCTGGAACCCTGTGGATTGGGAACATGACTGAGGTTTTATTCTAGAACCCTGTAGCCGGGAAGCATAACTGAGGATTGATTCTCGAACCCTGTGGCCTGGGAACATGACATCGGTGGATTCTAGAACCCTGTGGCCTGGGAACATGTCTGAGGTTTGATGGTGGAAACCTGTGGCTTGGCAACATGACTAAGGTTTGATTCTGGAAGACTGTGGCCAGGAAGCATGATATCTGGTTGATTCTGGAAACTTGTGTCCTGGGAACATGACTGAGGTTTGTTTCTGGAAGCCTGTGCACTGGGAACATGACTGAGGTTTGATTCTGGACCCCTGTGTCCTGGGAACATGACTGAGGTTTGATGGTTGAAACCTGTGGCCCGCGCACATGACTCAGGTTTGATTCTGGAACCATGTGTCCTGGGAACATGACTGAGGTTTGATTTTGGAAACCTTTGGCCTGGGAAAATGACTGAGGTTTCATTGTGGAAACATGTGGCCTGGGATCATGACTGAGGTTTGATGGTGGAACACTCTGGCCTGGCAAAATGACTGAGGCTTGATTCTGGAACCCTGTGGCCCGGGAACATGAGAACGGTTTGATTCTGGAACCCTGTGGCCTTTAACATGACATCGGTGGATTCTGGAACCCTGTGGCCTGGGAACATGAGAACGGTTTGATTCTGGAACCCTGTGGCCTGGGAACATGAGTGAGGATTGATGGTGGAACCCTGTGGCCTGGCAATATGACTGAGGTTTGATACTGGAAGACTGTGGCCAGGAAACATGATGTCGGGTTGATTCTGGAAACTTCTGTCCTGGGAACAAGACTGAGGTTTGATTCTGGAACCCTGTGTCCTGGGAATATGACAAAGGTTTGTTGCTGGAAGCCTGTTCCCTGGGTACATGACTGAGGTTTGATTCTGGACACCTGTGTCCTGGGAACATGAGTGATGTTTGATTGTTGAAACCTGTGGCCTGCGAACATGACTCAGGTTTGATTCTGGAACCATGTGTCCTGGGAATATGACTGAGGTTTGATTCTGGAAACCTTTGGCCTGAGAAAATGACTGAGGTTTCATTGTGGAAACATGTGGCCTGGGATCATGACTGAGGTTTGATGGTGGAACACTCTGGCCTGGCAAAATGACTGAAGCTTGATTCAGGAACCCTGTGACCAGGGAACGTGACTGAGGTTTGATGGCAGAAACCTGTGGCCTGGCAACATGACTGACGTTTGATTCTGGATCCCTGTGGCCTGGGAACATGACTGAGGCGTGATTCTGGAAAACTGTGGCCTGGGAACATGACATCTGTTTAGATTGTGGAATACTGTGCCCCGGGAACCTGACTGAGCCTTGGTTCTGAAACCCTGTGGACTGGGAACATGACTGAGGTTTTATTCTGGAATCCTGTAGCCTGGGAACATAACTGAGGATTGATTCTGGAACCCTGTGGCCTGGGTACATGATACCGGTGGATTCTGTAACCCTCGGGACTGGGCATGTGACATCTGTTTAGATTGTGGAATACTGTGCCCCGGGAACCTGACTGAGCCTTGGTTCTGGAACCCTGTGGATTGGGAACATGACTGAGGTTTTATTCTAGAACCCTGTAGCCGGGAAGCATAACTGAGGATTGATTCTCGAACCCTGTGGCCTGGGAACATGACATCGGTGGATTCTAGAACCCTGTGGCCTGGGAACATGTCTGAGGTTTGATGGTGGAAACCTGTGGCTTGGCAACATGACTAAGGTTTGATTCTGGAAGACTGTGGCCAGGAAGCATGATATCTGGTTGATTCTGGAAACTTGTGTCCTGGGAACATGACTGAGGTTTGTTTCTGGAAGCCTGTGCACTGGGAACATGACTGAGGTTTGATTCTGGACCCCTGTGTCCTGGGAACATGACTGAGGTTTGATGGTTGAAACCTGTGGCCCGCGCACATGACTCAGGTTTGATTCTGGAACCATGTGTCCTGGGAACATGACTGAGGTTTGATTTTGGAAACCTTTGGCCTGGGAAAATGACTGAGGTTTCATTGTGGAAACATGTGGCCTGGGATCATGACTGAGGTTTGATGGTGGAACACTCTGGCCTGGCAAAATGACTGAGGCTTGATTCTGGAACCCTGTGGCCCGGGAACATCAGAACGGTTTGATTCTGGAACCCTGTGGCCTTTAACATGACATCGGTGGATTCTGGAACCCTGTGGCCTGGGAACATGAGAACGGTTTGATTCTGGAACCCTGTGGCCTGGGAACATGAGTGAGGATTGATGGTGGAACCCTGTGGCCTGGCAACATGACTGAGGTTTGATACTGGAAGACTGTGGCCAGGAAACATGATATCGGGTTGATTCTGGAAACTTCTGTCCTGGGACCAAGACTGAGGTTTGATTCTGGAACCCTGTGTCCTGGGAATATGACAAAGGTTTGTTGCTGGAAGCCTGTTCCCTGGGTACATGACTGAGGTTTGATTCTGGACACCTGTGTCCTGGGAACATGAGTGATGTTTGATTGTTGAAACCTGTGGCCTGCGAACATGACTCAGGTTTGATTCTGGAACCATGTGTCCTGGGAATATGACTGAGGTTTGATTCTGGAAACCTTTGGCCTGAGAAAATGACTGAGGTTTCATTGTGGAAACATGTGGCCTGGGATCATGACTGAGGTTTGATGGTGGAACACTCTGGCCTGGCAAAATGACTGAGGCTTGATTCAGGAACCATGTGACCCGGGAACGTGACTGAGGTTTGATGGCAGAAACCTGTGGCCTGGCAACATGACTGACGTTTGATTCTGGATCCCTGTGGCCTGGGAACATGACTGAGGCGTGATTCTGGAAAACTGTGGCCTGGGAACATGACATCTGTTTAGATTGTGGAATACTGTGCCCCGGGAACCTGACTGAGCCTTGGTTCTGAAACCCTGTGGACTGGGAACATGACTGAGGTTTTATTCTGGAACCCTGTAGCCTGGGAACATAACTGAGGATTGATTCTGGAACCCTGTGGCCTGGGAACATGATACCGGTGGATTCTGGAACCCTGGGGACTGGGCATGTGACATCTGTTTAGATTGTGGAATACTGTGCCCCGGGAACCTGACTGAGCCTTGGTTCTGGAACCCTGTGGATTGGGAACATGACTGAGGTTTTATTCTAGAACCCTGTAGCCGGGAAACATAACTGAGGATTGATTCTCGAACCCCGTGGCCTGGGAACATGACATCGGTGGATTCTAGAACCCTGTGGCCTGGGAACATGTCTGAGGTTTGATGGTGGAAACCTGTGGCTTGGCAACATGACTAAGGTTTGATTCTGAAAGACTGTGGCCAGGAAGCATGATATCTGGTTGATTCTGGAAACTTGTGTCCTGGGAACATGACTGAGGTTTGTTTCTGGAAGCCTGTGCACTGGGAACATGACTGAGGTTTGATTCTGGACCCCTGTGTCCTGGGAACATGACTGAGGTTTGATGGTTGAAACCTGTGGCCCGCGAACATGACTCAGGTTTGATTCTGGAACCATGTGTCCTGGGAACATGACTGAGGTTTGATTTTGGAAACCTTTGGCCTGGGAAAATGACTGAGGTTTCATTGTGGAAACATGTGGCCTGGGATCATGACTGAGGTTTGATGGTGGAACACTCTGGCCTGGCAAAATGACTGAGGCTTGATTCTGGAACCCTGTGGCCCGGGAACATGAGAACGGTTTGATTCTGGAACCCTGTGGCCTTTAACATGACATCGGTGGATTCTGGAACCCTGTGGCCTGGGAACATGAGAACGGTTTGATTCTGGAACCCTGTGGCCTGGGAACATGAGTGAGGATTGATGGTGGAACCCTGTGGCCTGGCAACATGACTGAGGTTTGATACTGGAAGACTGTGGCCAGGAAACATGATATCGGGTTGATTCTGGAAACTTCTGTCCTGGGACCAAGACTGAGGTTTGATTCTGGAACCCTGTGTCCTGGGAATATGACAAAGGTTTGTTGCTGGAAGCCTGTTCCCTGGGTACATGACTGAGGTTTGATTCTGGACACCTGTGTCCTGGGAACATGAGTGATGTTTGATTGTTGAAACCTGTGGCCTGCGAACATGACTCAGGTTTGATTCTGGAACCATGTGTCCTGGGAATATGACTGAGGTTTGATTCTGGAAACCTTTGGCCTGAGAAAATGACTGAGGTTTCATTGTGGAAACATGTGGCCTGGGATCATGACTGAGGTTTGATGGTGGAACACTCTGGCCTGGCAAAATGACTGAGGCTTGATTCAGGAACCATGTGACCCGGGAACGTGACTGAGGTTTGATGGCAGAAACCTGTGGCCTGGCAACATGACTGACGTTTGATTCTGGATCCCTGTGGCCTGGGAACATGACTGAGGCGTGATTCTGGAAAACTGTGGCCTGGGAACATGACATCTGTTTAGATTGTGGAATACTGTGCCCCGGGAACCTGACTGAGCCTTGGTTCTGAAACCCTGTGGACTGGGAACATGACTGAGGTTTTATTCTGGAACCCTGTAGCCTGGGAACATAACTGAGGATTGATTCTGGAACCCTGTGGCCTGGGAACATGATACCGGTGGATTCTGGAACCCTGGGGACTGGGCATGTGACATCTGTTTAGATTGTGGAATACTGTGCCCCGGGAACCTGACTGAGCCTTGGTTCTGGAACCCTGTGGATTGGGAACATGACTGAGGTTTTATTCTAGAACCCTGTAGCCGGGAAACATAACTGAGGATTGATTCTCGAACCCCGTGGCCTGGGAACATGACATCGGTGGATTCTAGAACCCTGTGGCCTGGGAACATGTCTGAGGTTTGATGGTGGAAACCTGTGGCTTGGCAACATGACTAAGGTTTGATTCTGAAAGACTGTGGCCAGGAAGCATGATATCTGGTTGATTCTGGAAACTTGTGTCCTGGGAACATGACTGAGGTTTGTTTCTGGAAGCCTGTGCACTGGGAACATGACTGAGGTTTGATTCTGGACCCCTGTGTCCTGGGAACATGACTGAGGTTTGATGGTTGAAACCTGTGGCCCGCGAACATGACTCAGGTTTGATTCTGGAACCATGTGTCCTGGGAACATGACTGAGGTTTGATTTTGGAAACCTTTGGCCTGGGAAAATGACTGAGGTTTCATTGTGGAAACATGTGGCCTGGGATCATGACTGAGGTTTGATGGTGGAACACTCTGGCCTGGCAAAATGACTGAGGCTTGATTCTGGAACCCTGTGGCCCGGGAACATGAGAACGGTTTGATTCTGGAACCCTGTGGCCTTTAACATGACATCGGTGGATTCTGGAACCCTGTGGCCTGGGAACATGAGAACGGTTTGATTCTGGAACCCTGTGGCCTGGGAACATGAGTGAGGATTGATGGTGGAACCCTGTGGCCTGGCAACATGACTGAGGTTTGATACTGGAAGACTGTGGCCAGGAAACATGATATCGGGTTGATTCTGGAAACTTCTGTCCTGGGAACAAGACTGAGGTTTGATTCTGGAACCCTGTGTCCTGGGAATATGACAAAGGTTTGTTGCTGGAAGCCTGTTCCCTGGGTACATGACTGAGGTTTGATTCTGGACACCTGTGTCCTGGGAACATGAGTGATGTTTGATTGTTGAAACCTGTGGCCTGCGAACATGACTCAGGTTTGATTCTGGAACCATGTGTCCTGGGAATATGACTGAGGTTTGATTCTGGAAACCTTTGGCCTGAGAAAATGACTGAGGTTTCATTGTGGAAACATGTGGCCTGGGATCATGACTGAGGTTTGATGGTGGAACACTCTGGCCTGGCAAAATGACTGAGGCTTGATTCTGGAACCCTGTGGCCCGGGAACGTGACTGAGGTTTGATGGCAGAAACCTGTGGCCTGGCAACATGACTGACGTTTGATTCTGGATCCCTGTGGCCTGGGAACATGACTGAGGCGTGATTCTGGAAAACTGTGGCCTGGGAACATGACATCTGTTTAGATTGTGGAATACTGTGCCCCGGGAACCTGACTGAGCCTTGGTTCTGAAACCCTGTGGACTGGGAACATGACTGAGGTTTTATTCTGGAACCCTGTAGCCTGGGAACATAACTGAGGATTGATTCTGGAACCCTGTGGCCTGGGTACATGATACCGGTGGATTCTGTAACCCTCGGGACTGGGCATGTGACATCTGTTTAGATTGTGGAATACTGTGCCCCGGGAACCTGACTGAGCCTTGGTTCTGGAACCCTGTGGATTGGGAACATGACTGAGGTTTTATTCTAGAACCCTGTAGCCGGGAAGCATAACTGAGGATTGATTCTCGAACCCTGTGGCCTGGGAACATGACATCGGTGGATTCTAGAACCCTGTGGCCTGGGAACATGTCTGAGGTTTGATGGTGGAAACCTGTGGCTTGGCAACATGACTAAGGTTTGATTCTGGAAGACTGTGGCCAGGAAGCATGATATCTGGTTGATTCTGGAAACTTGTGTCCTGGGAACATGACTGAGGTTTGTTTCTGGAAGCCTGTGCACTGGGAACATGACTGAGGTTTGATTCTGGACCCCTGTGTCCTGGGAACATGACTGAGGTTTGATGGTTGAAACCTGTGGCCCGCGCACATGACTCAGGTTTGATTCTGGAACCATGTGTCCTGGGAACATGACTGAGGTTTGATTTTGGAAACCTTTGGCCTGGGAAAATGACTGAGGTTTCATTGTGGAAACATGTGGCCTGGGATCATGACTGAGGTTTGATGGTGGAACACTCTGGCCTGGCAAAATGACTGAGGCTTGATTCTGGAACCCTGTGGCCCGGGAACATGAGAACGGTTTGATTCTGGAACCCTGTGGCCTTTAACATGACATCGGTGGATTCTGGAACCCTGTGGCCTGGGAACATGAGAACGGTTTGATTCTGGAACCCTGTGGCCTGGGAACATGAGTGAGGATTGATGGTGGAACCCTGTGGCCTGGCAACATGACTGAGGTTTGATACTGGAAGACTGTGGCCAGGAAACATGATATCGGGTTGATTCTGGAAACTTCTGTCCTGGGACCAAGACTGAGGTTTGATTCTGGAACCCTGTGTCCTGGGAATATGACAAAGGTTTGTTGCTGGAAGCCTGTTCCCTGGGTACATGACTGAGGTTTGATTCTGGACACCTGTGTCCTGGGAACATGAGTGATGTTTGATTGTTGAAACCTGTGGCCTGCGAACATGACTCAGGTTTGATTCTGGAACCATGTGTCCTGGGAATATGACTGAGGTTTGATTCTGGAAACCTTTGGCCTGAGAAAATGACTGAGGTTTCATTGTGGAAACATGTGGCCTGGGATCATGACTGAGGTTTGATGGTGGAACACTCTGGCCTGGCAAAATGACTGAGGCTTGATTCAGGAACCATGTGACCCGGGAACGTGACTGAGGTTTGATGGCAGAAACCTGTGGCCTGGCAACATGACTGACGTTTGATTCTGGATCCCTGTGGCCTGGGAACATGACTGAGGCGTGATTCTGGAAAACTGTGGCCTGGGAACATGACATCTGTTTAGATTGTGGAATACTGTGCCCCGGGAACCTGACTGAGCCTTGGTTCTGAAACCCTGTGGACTGGGAACATGACTGAGGTTTTATTCTGGAACCCTGTAGCCTGGGAACATAACTGAGGATTGATTCTGGAACCCTGTGGCCTGGGAACATGATACCGGTGGATTCTGGAACCCTGGGGACTGGGCATGTGACATCTGTTTAGATTGTGGAATACTGTGCCCCGGGAACCTGACTGAGCCTTGGTTCTGGAACCCTGTGGATTGGGAACATGACTGAGGTTTTATTCTAGAACCCTGTAGCCGGGAAACATAACTGAGGATTGATTCTCGAACCCCGTGGCCTGGGAACATGACATCGGTGGATTCTAGAACCCTGTGGCCTGGGAACATGTCTGAGGTTTGATGGTGGAAACCTGTGGCTTGGCAACATGACTAAGGTTTGATTCTGAAAGACTGTGGCCAGGAAGCATGATATCTGGTTGATTCTGGAAACTTGTGTCCTGGGAACATGACTGAGGTTTGTTTCTGGAAGCCTGTGCACTGGGAACATGACTGAGGTTTGATTCTGGACCCCTGTGTCCTGGGAACATGACTGAGGTTTGATGGTTGAAACCTGTGGCCCGCGCACATGACTCAGGTTTGATTCTGGAACCATGTGTCCTGGGAACATGACTGAGGTTTGATTTTGGAAACCTTTGGCCTGGGAAAATGACTGAGGTTTCATTGTGGAAACATGTGGCCTGGGATCATGACTGAGGTTTGATGGTGGAACACTCTGGCCTGGCAAAATGACTGAGGCTTGATTCTGGAACCCTGTGGCCCGGGAACATGAGAACGGTTTGATTCTGGAACCCTGTGGCCTTTAACATGACATCGGTGGATTCTGGAACCCTGTGGCCTGGGAACATGAGAACGGTTTGATTCTGGAACCCTGTGGCCTGGGAACATGAGTGAGGATTGATGGTGGAACCCTGTGGCCTGGCAACATGACTGAGGTTTGATACTGGAAGACTGTGGCCAGGAAACATGATATCGGGTTGATTCTGGAAACTTCTGTCCTGGGAACAAGACTGAGGTTTGATTCTGGAACCCTGTGTCCTGGGAATATGACAAAGGTTTGTTGCTGGAAGCCTGTTCCCTGGGTACATGACTGAGGTTTGATTCTGGACACCTGTGTCCTGGGAACATGAGTGATGTTTGATTGTTGAAACCTGTGGCCTGCGAACATGACTCAGGTTTGATTCTGGAACCATGTGTCCTGGGAATATGACTGAGGTTTGATTCTGGAAACCTTTGGCCTGAGAAAATGACTGAGGTTTCATTGTGGAAACATGTGGCCTGGGATCATGACTGAGGTTTGATGGTGGAACACTCTGGCCTGGCAAAATGACTGAGGCTTGATTCTGGAACCCTGTGGCCCGGGAACGTGACTGAGGTTTGATGGCAGAAACCTGTGGCCTGACAACATGACTGACGTTTGATTCTGGATCCCTGTGGCCTGGGAACATGACTGAGGCGTGATTCTGGAAAACTGTGGCCTGGGAACATGACATCTGTTTAGATTGTGGAATACTGTGCCCCGGGAACCTGACTGAGCCTTGGTTCTGAAACCCTGTGGACTGGGAACATGACTGAGGTTTTATTCTGGAACCCTGTAGCCTGGGAACATAACTGAGGATTGATTCTGGAACCCTGTGCCCTGGGAACATGATACCGGTGGATTCTGGAACCCTGGGGTCTGGGCATGTGACATCTGTTTAGATTGTGGAATACTGTGCCCCGGGAACCTGACTGAGCCTTGGTTCTGGAACCCTGTGGATTGGGAACATGACTGAGGTTTTATTCTAGAACCCTGTAGCCGGGAAACATAACTGAGGATTGATTCTCGAACCCTGTGGCCTGGGAACATGACATCGGTGGATTCTAGAACCCTGTGGCCTGGGAACATGTCTGAGGTTTGATGGTGGAAACCTGTGGCTTGGCAACATGACTAAGGTTTGATTCTGGAAGACTGTGGCCAGGAAGCATGATATCTGGTTGATTCTGGAAACTTGTGTCCTGGGAACATGACTGAGGTTTGTTTCTGGAAGCCTGTGCCCTGGGAACATGACTGAGGTTTGATTCTGGACCCCTGTGTCCTGGGAACATGACTGAGGTTTGATGGTTGAAACCTGTGGCCCGCGAACATGACTCAGGTTTGATTCTGGAACCATGTGTCCTGGGAACATGACTGAGGTTTGATTTTGGAAACCTTTGGCCTGGGAAAATGACTGAGGTTTCATTGTGGAAACATGTGGCCTGGGATCATGACTGAGGTTTGATGGTGGAACACTCTGGCCTGGCAAAATGACTGAGGCTTGATTCTGGAACCCTGTGGCCCGGGAACATGAGAACGGTTTGATTCTGGAACCCTGTGGCCTTTAACATGACATCGGTGGATTCTGGAACCCTGTGGCCTGGGAACATGAGAACGGTTGATTCTGGAACCCTGTGGCCTGGGAACATGACTGAGGTTTGATACTGGAAGACTGTGGCCAGGAAACATGATATCGGGTTGATTCTGGAAACTTCTGTCCTGGGAACAAGACTGAGGTTTGATTCTGGAACCCTGTGTCCTGGGAATATGACAAAGGTTTGTTGCTGGAAGCCTGTTCCCTGGGTACATGACTGAGGTTTGATTCTGGACACCTGTGTCCTGGGAACATGAGTGATGTTTGATTGTTGAAACCTGTGGCCTGCGAACATGACTCAGGTTTGATTCTGGAACCATGTGTCCTGGGAATATGACTGAGGTTTGATTCTGGAAACCTTTGGCCTGAGAAAATGACTGAGGTTTCATTGTGGAAACATGTGGCCTGGGATCATGACTGAGGTTTGATGGTGGAACACTCTGGCCTGGCAAAATGACTGAGGCTTGATTCAGGAACCCTGTGACCCGGGAACGTGACTGAGGTTTGATGGCAGAAACCTGTGGCCTGGCAACATGACTGACGTTTGATTCTGGATCCCTGTGGCCTGGGAACATGACTGAGGCGTGATTCTGGAAAACTGTGGCCTGGGAACATGACATCTGTTTAGATTGTGGAATACTGTGCCCCGGGAACCTGACTGAGCCTTGGTTCTGAAACCCTGTGGACTGGGAACATGACTGAGGTTTTATTCTGGAACCCTGTAGCCTGGGAACATAACTGAGGATTGATTCTGGAACCCTGTGGCCTGGGAACATGATACCGGTGGATTCTGGAACCCTGGGGACTGGGCATGTGACATCTGTTTAGATTGTGGAATACTGTGCCCCGGGAACCTGACTGAGCCTTGGTTCTGGAACCCTGTGGATTGGGAACATGACTGAGGTTTTATTCTAGAACCCTGTAGCCGGGAAACATAACTGAGGATTGATTCTCGAACCCTGTGGCCTGGGAACATGACATCGGTGGATTCTAGAACCCTGTGGCCTGGGAACATGTCTGAGGTTTGATGGTGGAAACCTGTGGCTTGGCAACATGCCTAAGGTTTGATTCTGGAAGACTGTGGCCAGGAAGCATGATATCTGGTTGATTCTGGAAACTTGTGTCCTGGGAACATGACTGAGGTTTGTTTCTGGAAGCCTGTGCCCTGGGAACATGACTGAGGTTTGATTCTGGACCCCTGTGTCCTGGGAACATGACTGAGGTTTGATGGTTGAAACCTGTGGCCCGCGAACATGACTCAGGTTTGATTCTGGAACCATGTGTCCTGGGAACATGACTGAGGTTTGATTTTGGAAACCTTTGGCCTGGGAAAATGACTGAGGTTTCATTGTGGAAACATGTGGCCTGGGATCATGACTGAGGTTTGATGGTGGAACACTCTGGCCTGGCAAAATGACTGAGGCTTGATTCTGGAACCCTGTGGCCCGGGAACATGAGAACGGTTTGATTCTGGAACCCTGTGGCCTTTAACATGACATCGGTGGATTCTGGAACCCTGTGGCCTGGGAACGTGAGAACGGTTTGATTCTGGAACCCTGTGGCCTGGGAACATGAGTGAGGATTGATGGTGGAACCCTGTGGCCTGGCAACATGACTGAGGTTTGATACTGGAAGACTGTGGCCAGGAAACATGATATCGGGTTGATTCTGGAAACTTCTGTCCTGGGAACAAGACTGAGGTTTGATTCTGGAACCCTGTGTCCTGGGAATATGACAAAGGTTTGTTGCTGGAAGCCTGTTCCCTGGGTACATGACTGAGGTTTGATTCTGGACACCTGTGTCCTGGGAACATGAGTGATGTTTGATTGTTGAAACCTGTGGCCTGCGAACATGACTCAGGTTTGATTCTGGAACCATGTGTCCTGGGAATATGACTGAGGTTTGATTCTGGAAACCTTTGGCCTGAGTAAATGACTGAGGTTTCATTGTGGAAACCTGTGGCCTGGCAACATGACTGACGTTTGATTCTGGATCCCTGTGGCCTGGGAACATGACTGAGGCGTGATTCTGGAAAACTGTGGCCTGGGAACATGACATCTGTTTAGATTGTGGAATACTGTGCCCCGGGAACCTGACTGAGCCTTGGTTCTGAAACCCTGTGGACTGGGAACATGACTGAGGTTTTATTCTGGAACCCTGTAGCCTGGGAACATAACTGAGGATTGATTCTGGAACCCTGTGGCCTGGGAACATGATACCGGTGGATTCTGGAACCCTCGGGACTGGGCATGTGACATCTGTTTAGATTGTGGAATACTGTGCCCCGGAAACCTGACTGAGCCTTGGTTCTGGAACCCTGTGGATTGGGAACATGACTGAGGTTTTATTCTAGAACCCTGTAGCCTGGAAACATAACTGAGGATTGATTCTCGAACCCTGTGGCCTGGGAACATGACATCGGTGGATTCTAGAACCCTGTGGCCTGGGAACATGTCTGAGGTTTGATGGTGGAAACCTGTGGCTTGGCAACATGACTAAGGTTTGATTCTGGAAGACTGTGCCCAGGAAGCATGATATCTGGTTGATTCTGGAAACTTGTGTCCTGGGAACATGACTGAGGTTTGTTTCTGGAAGTCTGTGCCCTGGGAACATGACTGAGGTTTGATTCTGGACACCTGTGTCCTGGGAACATGACTGAGGTTTGATGGTTGAAACCTGTGGCCCGCGAACATGACTCAGGTTTGATTCTGGAACCATGTGTCCTGGGAACATGACTGAGGTTTGATTTTGGAAACCTTTGGCTTGGGAAAATGACTGAGGTTTCATTGTGGAAACATGTGGCCTGGGATCATGACTGAGGTTTGATGGTGGAACACTCTGGCCTGGCAAAATGACTGAGGCTTGATTCTGGAACCCTGTGGCCCGGGAACATCAGAACGGTTTGATTCTGGAACCCTGTGGCCTTTAACATGACATCGGTGGATTCTGGAACCCTGTGGCCTGGGAACATGAGAACGGTTTGATTCTGGAACCCTGTGGCCTGGGAACATGAGTGAGGATTGATGGTGGAACCCTGTGGCCTGGCAACATGACTGAGGTTTGATACTGGAAGACTGTGGCCAGGAAACATGATATCGGGTTGATTCTGGAAACTTCTGTCCTGGGACCAAGACTGAGGTTTGATTCTGGAACCCTGTGTCCTGGGAATATGACAAAGGTTTGTTGCTGGAAGCCTGTTCCCTGGGTACATGACTGAGGTTTGATTCTGGACACCTGTGTCCTGGGAACATGAGTGATGTTTGATTGTTGAAACCTGTGGCCTGCGAACATGACTCAGGTTTGATTCTGGAACCATGTGTCCTGGGAATATGACTGAGGTTTGATTCTGGAAACCTTTGGCCTGAGAAAATGACTGAGGTTTCATTGTGGAAACATGTGGCCTGGGATCATGACTGAGGTTTGATGGTGGAACACTCTGGCCTGGCAAAATGACTGAGGCTTGATTCAGGAACCATGTGACCCGGGAACGTGACTGAGGTTTGATGGCAGAAACCTGTGGCCTGGCAACATGACTGACGTTTGATTCTGGATCCCTGTGGCCTGGGAACATGACTGAGGCGTGATTCTGGAAAACTGTGGCCTGGGAACATGACATCTGTTTAGATTGTGGAATACTGTGCCCCGGGAACCTGACTGAGCCTTGGTTCTTAAACCCTGTGGACTGGGAACATGACTGAGGTTTTATTCTGGAACCCTGTAGCCTGGGAACATAACTGAGGATTGATTCTGGAACCCTGTGGCCTGGGAACATGATACCGGTGGATTCTGGAACCCTGGGGACTGGGCATGTGACATCTGTTTAGATTGTGGAATACTGTGCCCCGGGAACCTGACTGAGCCTTGGTTCTGGAACCCTGTGGATTGGGAACATGACTGAGGTTTTATTCTAGAACCCTGTAGCCGGGAAACATAACTGAGGATTGATTCTCGAACCCTGTGGCCTGGGAACATGACATCGGTGGATTCTAGAACCCTGTGGCCTGGGAACATGTCTGAGGTTTGATGGTGGAAACCTGTGGCTTGGCAACATGCCTAAGGTTTGATTCTGGAAGACTGTGGCCAGGAAGCATGATATCTGGTTGATTCTGGAAACTTGTGTCCTGGGAACATGACTGAGGTTTGTTTCTGGAAGCCTGTGCCCTGGGAACATGACTGAGGTTTGATTCTGGACCCCTGTGTCCTGGGAACATGACTGAGGTTTGATGGTTGAAACCTGTGGCCCGCGAACATGACTCAGGTTTGATTCTGGAACCATGTGTCCTGGGAACATGACTGAGGTTTGATTTTGGAAACCTTTGGCCTGGGAAAATGACTGAGGTTTCATTGTGGAAACATGTGGCCTGGGATCATGACTGAGGTTTGATGGTGGAACACTCTGGCCTGGCAAAATGACTGAGGCTTGATTCTGGAACCCTGTGGCCCGGGAACATGAGAACGGTTTGATTCTGGAACCCTGTGGCCTTTAACATGACATCGGTGGATTCTGGAACCCTGTGGCCTGGGAACGTGAGAACGGTTTGATTCTGGAACCCTGTGGCCTGGGAACATGAGTGAGGATTGATGGTGGAACCCTGTGGCCTGGCAACATGACTGAGGTTTGATAGTGGAAGACTGTGGCCAGGAAACATGATATCGGGTTGATTCTGGAAACTTCTGTCCTGGGAACAAGACTGAGGTTTGATTCTGGAACCCTGTGTCCTGGGAATATGACAAAGGTTTGTTGCTGGAAGCCTGTTCCCTGGGTACATGACTGAGGTTTGATTCTGGACACCTGTGTCCTGGGAACATGAGTGATGTTTGATTGTTGAAACCTGTGGCCTGCGAACATGACTCAGGTTTGATTCTGGAACCATGTGTCCTGGGAATATGACTGAGGTTTGATTCTGGAAACCTTTGGCCTGAGAAAATGACTGAGGTTTCATTGTGGAAACCTGTGGCCTGGCAACATGACTGACGTTTGATTCTGGATCCCTGTGGCCTGGGAACATGACTGAGGCGTGATTCTGGAAAACTGTGGCCTGGGAACATGACATCTGTTTAGATTGTGGAATACTGTGCCCCGGGAACCTGACTGAGCCTTGGTTCTGAAACCCTGTGGACTGGGAACATGACTGAGGTTTTATTCTGGAACCCTGTAGCCTGGGAACATAACTGAGGATTGATTCTGGAACCCTGTGGCCTGGGAACATGATACCGGTGGATTCTGGAACCCTCGGGACTGGGCATGTGACATCTGTTTAGATTGTGGAATACTGTGCCCCGGAAACCTGACTGAGCCTTGGTTCTGGAACCCTGTGGATTGGGAACATGACTGAGGTTTTATTCTAGAACCCTGTAGCCTGGAAACATAACTGAGGATTGATTCTCGAACCCTGTGGCCTGGGAACATGACATCGGTGGATTCTAGAACCCTGTGGCCTGGGAACATGTCTGAGGTTTGATGGTGGAAACCTGTGGCTTGGCAACATGACTAAGGTTTGATTCTGGAAGACTGTGCCCAGGAAGCATGATATCTGGTTGATTCTGGAAACTTGTGTCCTGGGAACATGACTGAGGTTTGTTTCTGGAAGTCTGTGCCCTGGGAACATGACTGAGGTTTGATTCTGGACACCTGTGTCCTGGGAACATGACTGAGGTTTGATGGTTGAAACCTGTGGCCCGCGAACATGACTCAGGTTTGATTCTGGAACCATGTGTCCTGGGAACATGACTGAGGTTTGATTTTGGAAACCTTTGGCTTGGGAAAATGACTGAGGTTTCATTGTGGAAACATGTGGCCTGGGATCATGACTGAGGTTTGATGGTGGAACACTCTGGCCTGGCAAAATGACTGAGGCTTGATTCTGGAACCCTGTGGCCCGGGAACATCAGAACGGTTTGATTCTGGAACCCTGTGGCCTTTAACATGACATCGGTGGATTCTGGAACCCTGTGGCCTGGGAACATGAGAACGGTTTGATTCTGGAACCCTGTGGCCTGGGAACATGAGTGAGGATTGATGGTGGAACCCTGTGGCCTGGCAACATGACTGAGGTTTGATACTGGAAGACTGTGGCCAGGAAACATGATATCGGGTTGATTCTGGAAACTTCTGTCCTGGGACCAAGACTGAGGTTTGATTCTGGAACCCTGTGTCCTGGGAATATGACAAAGGTTTGTTGCTGGAAGCCTGTTCCCTGGGTACATGACTGAGGTTTGATTCTGGACACCTGTGTCCTGGGAACATGAGTGATGTTTGATTGTTGAAACCTGTGGCCTGCGAACATGACTCAGGTTTGATTCTGGAACCATGTGTCCTGGGAATATGACTGAGGTTTGATTCTGGAAACCTTTGGCCTGAGAAAATGACTGAGGTTTCATTGTGGAAACATGTGGCCTGGGATCATGACTGAGGTTTGATGGTGGAACACTCTGGCCTGGCAAAATGACTGAGGCTTGATTCAGGAACCATGTGACCCGGGAACGTGACTGAGGTTTGATGGCAGAAACCTGTGGCCTGGCAACATGACTGACGTTTGATTCTGGATCCCTGTGGCCTGGGAACATGACTGAGGCGTGATTCTGGAAAACTGTGGCCTGGGAACATGACATCTGTTTAGATTGTGGAATACTGTGCCCCGGGAACCTGACTGAGCCTTGGTTCTGAAACCCTGTGGACTGGGAACATGACTGAGGTTTTATTCTGGAACCCTGTAGCCTGGGAACATAACTGAGGATTGATTCTGGAACCCTGTGGCCTGGGAACATGATACCGGTGGATTCTGGAACCCTGGGGACTGGGCATGTGACATCTGTTTAGATTGTGGAATACTGTGCCCCGGGAACCTGACTGAGCCTTGGTTCTGGAACCCTGTGGATTGGGAACATGACTGAGGTTTTATTCTAGAACCCTGTAGCCGGGAAACATAACTGAGGATTGATTCTCGAACCCCGTGGCCTGGGAACATGACAACGGTGGATTCTAGAACCCTGTGGCCTGGGAACATGTCTGAGGTTTGATGGTGGAAACCTGTGGCTTGGCAACATGACTAAGGTTTGATTCTGAAAGACTGTGGCCAGGAAGCATGATATCTGGTTGATTCTGGAAACTTGTGTCCTGGGAACATGACTGAGGTTTGTTTCTGGAAGCCTGTGCACTGGGAACATGACTGAGGTTTGATTCTGGACCCCTGTGTCCTGGGAACATGACTGAGGTTTGATGGTTGAAACCTGTGGCCCGCGCACATGACTCAGGTTTGATTCTGGAACCATGTGTCCTGGGAACATGACTGAGGTTTGATTTTGGAAACCTTTGGCCTGGGAAAATGACTGAGGTTTCATTGTGGAAACATGTGGCCTGGGATCATGACTGAGGTTTGATGGTGGAACACTCTGGCCTGGCAAAATGACTGAGGCTTGATTCTGGAACCCTGTGGCCCGGGAACATGAGAACGGTTTGATTCTGGAACCCTGTGGCCTTTAACATGACATCGGTGGATTCTGGAACCCTGTGGCCTGGGAACATGAGAACGGTTTGATTCTGGAACCCTGTGGCCTGGGAACATGAGTGAGGATTGATGGTGGAACCCTGTGGCCTGGCAACATGACTGAGGTTTGATACTGGAAGACTGTGGCCAGGAAACATGATATCGGGTTGATTCTGGAAACTTCTGTCCTGGGAACAAGACTGAGGTTTGATTCTGGAACCCTGTGTCCTGGGAATATGACAAAGGTTTGTTGCTGGAAGCCTGTTCCCTGGGTACATGACTGAGGTTTGATTCTGGACACCTGTGTCCTGGGAACATGAGTGATGTTTGATTGTTGAAACCTGTGGCCTGCGAACATGACTCAGGTTTGATTCTGGAACCATGTGTCCTGGGAATATGACTGAGGTTTGATTCTGGAAACCTTTGGCCTGAGAAAATGACTGAGGTTTCATTGTGGAAACATGTGGCCTGGGATCATGACTGAGGTTTGATGGTGGAACACTCTGGCCTGGCAAAATGACTGAGGCTTGATTCTGGAACCCTGTGGCCCGGGAACGTGACTGAGGTTTGATGGCAGAAACCTGTGGCCTGACAACATGACTGACGTTTGATTCTGGATCCCTGTGGCCTGGGAACATGACTGAGGCGTGATTCTGGAAAACTGTGGCCTGGGAACATGACATCTGTTTAGATTGTGGAATACTGTGCCCCGGGAACCTGACTGAGCCTTGGTTCTGAAACCCTGTGGACTGGGAACATGACTGAGGTTTTATTCTGGAACCCTGTAGCCTGGGAACATAACTGAGGATTGATTCTGGAACCCTGTGCCCTGGGAACATGATACCGGTGGATTCTGGAACCCTGGGGTCTGGGCATGTGACATCTGTTTAGATTGTGGAATACTGTGCCCCGGGAACCTGACTGAGCCTTGGTTCTGGAACCCTGTGGATTGGGAACATGACTGAGGTTTTATTCTAGAACCCTGTAGCCGGGAAACATAACTGAGGATTGATTCTCGAACCCTGTGGCCTGGGAACATGACATCGGTGGATTCTAGAACCCTGTGGCCTGGGAACATGTCTGAGGTTTGATGGTGGAAACCTGTGGCTTGGCAACATGACTAAGGTTTGATTCTGGAAGACTGTGGCCAGGAAGCATGATATCTGGTTGATTCTGGAAACTTGTGTCCTGGGAACATGACTGAGGTTTGTTTCTGGAAGCCTGTGCCCTGGGAACATGACTGAGGTTTGATTCTGGACCCCTGTGTCCTGGGAACATGACTGAGGTTTGATGGTTGAAACCTGTGGCCCGCGAACATGACTCAGGTTTGATTCTGGAACCATGTGTCCTGGGAACATGACTGAGGTTTGATTTTGGAAACCTTTGGCCTGGGAAAATGACTGAGGTTTCATTGTGGAAACATGTGGCCTGGGATCATGACTGAGGTTTGATGGTGGAACACTCTGGCCTGGCAAAATGACTGAGGCTTGATTCTGGAACCCTGTGGCCCGGGAACATGAGAACGGTTTGATTCTGGAACCCTGTGGCCTTTAACATGACATCGGTGGATTCTGGAACCCTGTGGCCTGGGAACATGAGAACGGTTGATTCTGGAAACCTGTGGCCTGGGAACATGACTGAGGTTTGATACTGGAAGACTGTGGCCAGGAAACATGATATCGGGTTGATTCTGGAAACTTCTGTCCTGGGAACAAGACTGAGGTTTGATTCTGGAACCCTGTGTCCTGGGAATATGACAAAGGTTTGTTGCTGGAAGCCTGTTCCCTGGGTACATGACTGAGGTTTGATTCTGGACACCTGTGTCCTGGGAACATGAGTGATGTTTGATTGTTGAAACCTGTGGCCTGCGAACATGGCTCAGGTTTGATTCTGGAACCATGTGTCCTGGGAATATGACTGAGGTTTGATTCTGGAAACCTTTGGCCTGAGAAAATGACTGAGGTTTCATTGTGGAAACATGTGGCCTGGGATCATGACTGAGGTTTGATGGTGGAACACTCTGGCCTGGCAAAATGACTGAGGCTTGATTCAGGAACCCTGTGACCCGGGAACGTGACTGAGGTTTGATGGCAGAAACCTGTGGCCTGGCAACATGACTGACGTTTGATTCTGGATCCCTGTGGCCTGGGAACATGACTGAGGCGTGATTCTGGAAAACTGTGGCCTGGGAACATGACATCTGTTTAGATTGTGGAATACTGTGCCCCGGGAACCTGACTGAGCCTTGGTTCTGAAACCCTGTGGACTGGGAACATGACTGAGGTTTTATTCTGGAACCCTGTAGCCTGGGAACATAACTGAGGATTGATTCTGGAACCCTGTGGCCTGGGAACATGATACCGGTGGATTCTGGAACCCTGGGGACTGGGCATGTGACATCTGTTTAGATTGTGGAATACTGTGCCCCGGGAACCTGACTGAGCCTTGGTTCTGGAACCCTGTGGATTGGGAACATGACTGAGGTTTTATTCTAGAACCCTGTAGCCGGGAAACATAACTGAGGATTGATTCTCGAACCCTGTGGCCTGGGAACATGACATCGGTGGATTCTAGAACCCTGTGGCCTGGGAACATGTCTGAGGTTTGATGGTGGAAACCTGTGGCTTGGCAACATGCCTAAGGTTTGATTCTGGAAGACTGTGGCCAGGAAGCATGATATCTGGTTGATTCTGGAAACTTGTGTCCTGGGAACATGACTGAGGTTTGTTTCTGGAAGCCTGTGCCCTGGGAACATGACTGAGGTTTGATTCTGGACCCCTGTGTCCTGGGAACATGACTGAGGTTTGATGGTTGAAACCTGTGGCCCGCGAACATGACTCAGGTTTGATTCTGGAACCATGTGTCCTGGGAACATGACTGAGGTTTGATTTTGGAAACCTTTGGCCTGGGAAAATGACTGAGGTTTCATTGTGGAAACATGTGGCCTGGGATCATGACTGAGGTTTGATGGTGGAACACTCTGGCCTGGCAAAATGACTGAGGCTTGATTCTGGAACCCTGTGGCCCGGGAACATGAGAACGGTTTGATTCTGGAACCCTGTGGCCTTTAACATGACATCGGTGGATTCTGGAACCCTGTGGCCTGGGAACGTGAGAACGGTTTGATTCTGGAACCCTGTGGCCTGGGAACATGAGTGAGGATTGATGGTGGAACCCTGTGGCCTGGCAACATGACTGAGGTTTGATACTGGAAGACTGTGGCCAGGAAACATGATATCGGGTTGATTCTGGAAACTTCTGTCCTGGGAACAAGACTGAGGTTTGATTCTGGAACCCTGTGTCCTGGGAATATGACAAAGGTTTGTTGCTGGAAGCCTGTTCCCTGGGTACATGACTGAGGTTTGATTCTGGACACCTGTGTCCTGGGAACATGAGTGATGTTTGATTGTTGAAACCTGTGGCCTGCGAACATGACTCAGGTTTGATTCTGGAACCATGTGTCCTGGGAATATGACTGAGGTTTGATTCTGGAAACCTTTGGCCTGAGAAAATGACTGAGGTTTCATTGTGGAAACCTGTGGCCTGGCAACATGACTGACGTTTGATTCTGGATCCCTGTGGCCTGGGAACATGACTGAGGCGTGATTCTGGAAAACTGTGGCCTGGGAACATGACATCTGTTTAGATTGTGGAATACTGTGCCCCGGGAACCTGACTGAGCCTTGGTTCTGAAACCCTGTGGACTGGGAACATGACTGAGGTTTTATTCTGGAACCCTGTAGCCTGGGAACATAACTGAGGATTGATTCTGGAACCCTGTGGCCTGGGAACATGATACCGGTGGATTCTGGAACCCTCGGGACTGGGCATGTGACATCTGTTTAGATTGTGGAATACTGTGCCCCGGAAACCTGACTGAGCCTTGGTTCTGGAACCCTGTGGATTGGGAACATGACTGAGGTTTTATTCTAGAACCCTGTAGCCTGGAAACATAACTGAGGATTGATTCTCGAACCCTGTGGCCTGGGAACATGACATCGGTGGATTCTAGAACCCTGTGGCCTGGGAACATGTCTGAGGTTTGATGGTGGAAACCTGTGGCTTGGCAACATGACTAAGGTTTGATTCTGGAAGACTGTGCCCAGGAAGCATGATATCTGGTTGATTCTGGAAACTTGTGTCCTGGGAACATGACTGAGGTTTGTTTCTGGAAGTCTGTGCCCTGGGAACATGACTGAGGTTTGATTCTGGACACCTGTGTCCTGGGAACATGACTGAGGTTTGATGGTTGAAACCTGTGGCCCGCGAACATGACTCAGGTTTGATTCTGGAACCATGTGTCCTGGGAACATGACTGAGGTTTGATTTTGGAAACCTTTGGCTTGGGAAAATGACTGAGGTTTCATTGTGGAAACATGTGGCCTGGGATCATGACTGAGGTTTGATGGTGGAACACTCTGGCCTGGCAAAATGACTGAGGCTTGATTCTGGAACCCTGTGGCCCGGGAACATCAGAACGGTTTGATTCTGGAACCCTGTGGCCTTTAACATGACATCGGTGGATTCTGGAACCCTGTGGCCTGGGAACATGAGAACGGTTTGATTCTGGAACCCTGTGGCCTGGGAACATGAGTGAGGATTGATGGTGGAACCCTGTGGCCTGGCAACATGACTGAGGTTTGATACTGGAAGACTGTGGCCAGGAAACATGATATCGGGTTGATTCTGGAAACTTCTGTCCTGGGACCAAGACTGAGGTTTGATTCTGGAACCCTGTGTCCTGGGAATATGACAAAGGTTTGTTGCTGGAAGCCTGTTCCCTGGGTACATGACTGAGGTTTGATTCTGGACACCTGTGTCCTGGGAACATGAGTGATGTTTGATTGTTGAAACCTGTGGCCTGCGAACATGACTCAGGTTTGATTCTGGAACCATGTGTCCTGGGAATATGACTGAGGTTTGATTCTGGAAACCTTTGGCCTGAGAAAATGACTGAGGTTTCATTGTGGAAACATGTGGCCTGGGATCATGACTGAGGTTTGATGGTGGAACACTCTGGCCTGGCAAAATGACTGAGGCTTGATTCAGGAACCATGTGACCCGGGAACGTGACTGAGGTTTGATGGCAGAAACCTGTGGCCTGGCAACATGACTGACGTTTGATTCTGGATCCCTGTGGCCTGGGAACATGACTGAGGCGTGATTCTGGAAAACTGTGGCCTGGGAACATGACATCTGTTTAGATTGTGGAATACTGTGCCCCGGGAACCTGACTGAGCCTTGGTTCTGAAACCCTGTGGACTGGGAACATGACTGAGGTTTTATTCTGGAACCCTGTAGCCTGGGAACATAACTGAGGATTGATTCTGGAACCCTGTGGCCTGGGAACATGATACCGGTGGATTCTGGAACCCTGGGGACTGGGCATGTGACATCTGTTTAGATTGTGGAATACTGTGCCCCGGGAACCTGACTGAGCCTTGGTTCTGGAACCCTGTGGATTGGGAACATGACTGAGGTTTTATTCTAGAACCCTGTAGCCGGGAAACATAACTGAGGATTGATTCTCGAACCCTGTGGCCTGGGAACATGACATCGGTGGATTCTAGAACCCTGTGGCCTGGGAACATGTCTGAGGTTTGATGGTGGAAACCTGTGGCTTGGCAACATGCCTAAGGTTTGATTCTGGAAGACTGTGGCCAGGAAGCATGATATCTGGTTGATTCTGGAAACTTGTGTCCTGGGAACATGACTGAGGTTTGTTTCTGGAAGCCTGTGCCCTGGGAACATGACTGAGGTTTGATTCTGGACCCCTGTGTCCTGGGAACATGACTGAGGTTTGATGGTTGAAACCTGTGGCCCGCGAACATGACTCAGGTTTGATTCTGGAACCATGTGTCCTGGGAACATGACTGAGGTTTGATTTTGGAAACCTTTGGCCTGGGAAAATGACTGAGGTTTCATTGTGGAAACATGTGGCCTGGGATCATGACTGAGGTTTGATGGTGGAACACTCTGGCCTGGCAAAATGACTGAGGCTTGATTCTGGAACCCTGTGGCCCGGGAACATGAGAACGGTTTGATTCTGGAACCCTGTGGCCTTTAACATGACATCGGTGGATTCTGGAACCCTGTGGCCTGGGAACGTGAGAACGGTTTGATTCTGGAACCCTGTGGCCTGGGAACATGAGTGAGGATTGATGGTGGAACCCTGTGGCCTGGCAACATGACTGAGGTTTGATACTGGAAGACTGTGGCCAGGAAACATGATATCGGGTTGATTCTGGAAACTTCTGTCCTGGGAACAAGACTGAGGTTTGATTCTGGAACCCTGTGTCCTGGGAATATGACAAAGGTTTGTTGCTGGAAGCCTGTTCCCTGGGTACATGACTGAGGTTTGATTCTGGACACCTGTGTCCTGGGAACATGAGTGATGTTTGATTGTTGAAACCTGTGGCCTGCGAACATGACTCAGGTTTGATTCTGGAACCATGTGTCCTGGGAATATGACTGAGGTTTGATTCTGGAAACCTTTGGCCTGAGAAAATGACTGAGGTTTCATTGTGGAAACCTGTGGCCTGGCAACATGACTGACGTTTGATTCTGGATCCCTGTGGCCTGGGAACATGACTGAGGCGTGATTCTGGAAAACTGTGGCCTGGGAACATGACATCTGTTTAGATTGTGGAATACTGTGCCCCGGGAACCTGACTGAGCCTTGGTTCTGAAACCCTGTGGACTGGGAACATGACTGAGGTTTTATTCTGGAACCCTGTAGCCTGGGAACATAACTGAGGATTGATTCTGGAACCCTGTGGCCTGGGAACATGATACCGGTGGATTCTGGAACCCTCGGGACTGGGCATGTGACATCTGTTTAGATTGTGGAATACTGTGCCCCGGAAACCTGACTGAGCCTTGGTTCTGGAACCCTGTGGATTGGGAACATGACTGAGGTTTTATTCTAGAACCCTGTAGCCTGGAAACATAACTGAGGATTGATTCTCGAACCCTGTGGCCTGGGAACATGACATCGGTGGATTCTAGAACCCTGTGGCCTGGGAACATGTCTGAGGTTTGATGGTGGAAACCTGTGGCTTGGCAACATGACTAAGGTTTGATTCTGGAAGACTGTGCCCAGGAAGCATGATATCTGGTTGATTCTGGAAACTTGTGTCCTGGGAACATGACTGAGGTTTGTTTCTGGAAGTCTGTGCCCTGGGAACATGACTGAGGTTTGATTCTGGACACCTGTGTCCTGGGAACATGACTGAGGTTTGATGGTTGAAACCTGTGGCCCGCGAACATGACTCAGGTTTGATTCTGGAACCATGTGTCCTGGGAACATGACTGAGGTTTGATTTTGGAAACCTTTGGCTTGGGAAAATGACTGAGGTTTCATTGTGGAAACATGTGGCCTGGGATCATGACTGAGGTTTGATGGTGGAACACTCTGGCCTGGCAAAATGACTGAGGCTTGATTCTGGAACCCTGTGGCCCGGGAACATCAGAACGGTTTGATTCTGGAACCCTGTGGCCTTTAACATGACATCGGTGGATTCTGGAACCCTGTGGCCTGGGAACATGAGAACGGTTTGATTCTGGAACCCTGTGGCCTGGGAACATGAGTGAGGATTGATGGTGGAACCCTGTGGCCTGGCAACATGACTGAGGTTTGATACTGGAAGACTGTGGCCAGGAAACATGATATCGGGTTGATTCTGGAAACTTCTGTCCTGGGACCAAGACTGAGGTTTGATTCTGGAACCCTGTGTCCTGGGAATATGACAAAGGTTTGTTGCTGGAAGCCTGTTCCCTGGGTACATGACTGAGGTTTGATTCTGGACACCTGTGTCCTGGGAACATGAGTGATGTTTGATTGTTGAAACCTGTGGCCTGCGAACATGACTCAGGTTTGATTCTGGAACCATGTGTCCTGGGAATATGACTGAGGTTTGATTCTGGAAACCTTTGGCCTGAGAAAATGACTGAGGTTTCATTGTGGAAACATGTGGCCTGGGATCATGACTGAGGTTTGATGGTGGAACACTCTGGCCTGGCAAAATGACTGAGGCTTGATTCAGGAACCATGTGACCCGGGAACGTGACTGAGGTTTGATGGCAGAAACCTGTGGCCTGGCAACATGACTGACGTTTGATTCTGGATCCCTGTGGCCTGGGAACATGACTGAGGCGTGATTCTGGAAAACTGTGGCCTGGGAACATGACATCTGTTTAGATTGTGGAATACTGTGCCCCGGGAACCTGACTGAGCCTTGGTTCTGAAACCCTGTGGACTGGGAACATGACTGAGGTTTTATTCTGGAACCCTGTAGCCTGGGAACATAACTGAGGATTGATTCTGGAACCCTGTGGCCTGGGAACATGATACCGGTGGATTCTGGAACCCTGGGGACTGGGCATGTGACATCTGTTTAGATTGTGGAATACTGTGCCCCGGGAACCTGACTGAGCCTTGGTTCTGGAACCCTGTGGATTGGGAACATGACTGAGGTTTTATTCTAGAACCCTGTAGCCGGGAAACATAACTGAGGATTGATTCTCGAACCCCGTGGCCTGGGAACATGACATCGGTGGATTCTAGAACCCTGTGGCCTGGGAACATGTCTGAGGTTTGATGGTGGAAACCTGTGGCTTGGCAACATGACTAAGGTTTGATTCTGAAAGACTGTGGCCAGGAAGCATGATATCTGGTTGATTCTGGAAACTTGTGTCCTGGGAACATGACTGAGGTTTGTTTCTGGAAGCCTGTGCACTGGGAACATGACTGAGGTTTGATTCTGGACCCCTGTGTCCTGGGAACATGACTGAGGTTTGATGGTTGAAACCTGTGGCCCGCGCACATGACTCAGGTTTGATTCTGGAACCATGTGTCCTGGGAACATGACTGAGGTTTGATTTTGGAAACCTTTGGCCTGGGAAAATGACTGAGGTTTCATTGTGGAAACATGTGGCCTGGGATCATGACTGAGGTTTGATGGTGGAACACTCTGGCCTGGCAAAATGACTGAGGCTTGATTCTGGAACCCTGTGGCCCGGGAACATGAGAACGGTTTGATTCTGGAACCCTGTGGCCTTTAACATGACATCGGTGGATTCTGGAACCCTGTGGCCTGGGAACATGAGAACGGTTTGATTCTGGAACCCTGTGGCCTGGGAACATGAGTGAGGATTGATGGTGGAACCCTGTGGCCTGGCAACATGACTGAGGTTTGATACTGGAAGACTGTGGCCAGGAAACATGATATCGGGTTGATTCTGGAAACTTCTGTCCTGGGAACAAGACTGAGGTTTGATTCTGGAACCCTGTGTCCTGGGAATATGACAAAGGTTTGTTGCTGGAAGCCTGTTCCCTGGGTACATGACTGAGGTTTGATTCTGGACACCTGTGTCCTGGGAACATGAGTGATGTTTGATTGTTGAAACCTGTGGCCTGCGAACATGACTCAGGTTTGATTCTGGAACCATGTGTCCTGGGAATATGACTGAGGTTTGATTCTGGAAACCTTTGGCCTGAGAAAATGACTGAGGTTTCATTGTGGAAACATGTGGCCTGGGATCATGACTGAGGTTTGATGGTGGAACACTCTGGCCTGGCAAAATGACTGAGGCTTGATTCTGGAACCCTGTGGCCCGGGAACGTGACTGAGGTTTGATGGCAGAAACCTGTGGCCTGACAACATGACTGACGTTTGATTCTGGATCCCTGTGGCCTGGGAACATGACTGAGGCGTGATTCTGGAAAACTGTGGCCTGGGAACATGACATCTGTTTAGATTGTGGAATACTGTGCCCCGGGAACCTGACTGAGCCTTGGTTCTGAAACCCTGTGGACTGGGAACATGACTGAGGTTTTATTCTGGAACCCTGTAGCCTGGGAACATAACTGAGGATTGATTCTGGAACCCTGTGCCCTGGGAACATGATACCGGTGGATTCTGGAACCCTGGGGTCTGGGCATGTGACATCTGTTTAGATTGTGGAATACTGTGCCCCGGGAACCTGACTGAGCCTTGGTTCTGGAACCCTGTGGATTGGGAACATGACTGAGGTTTTATTCTAGAACCCTGTAGCCGGGGAACATAACTGAGGATTGATTCTCGAACCCTGTGGCCTGGGAACATGACATCGGTGGATTCTAGAACCCTGTGGCCTGGGAACATGTCTGAGGTTTGATGGTGGAAACCTGTGGCTTGGCAACATGACTAAGGTTTGATTCTGGAAGACTGTGGCCAGGAAGCATGATATCTGGTTGATTCTGGAAACTTGTGTCCTGGGAACATGACTGAGGTTTGTTTCTGGAAGCCTGTGCCCTGGGAACATGACTGAGGTTTGATTCTGGACCCCTGTGTCCTGGGAACATGACTGAGGTTTGATGGTTGAAACCTGTGGCCCGCGAACATGACTCAGGTTTGATTCTGGAACCATGTGTCCTGGGAACATGACTGAGGTTTGATTTTGGAAACCTTTGGCCTGGGAAAATGACTGAGGTTTCATTGTGGAAACATGTGGCCTGGGATCATGACTGAGGTTTGATGGTGGAACACTCTGGCCTGGCAAAATTACTGAGGCTTGATTCTGGAACCCTGTGGCCCGGGAACATGAGAACGGTTTGATTCTGGAACCCTGTGGCCTTTAACATGACATCGGTGGATTCTGGAAACCTGTGGCCTGGGAACATGAGAACGGTTGATTCTGGAACCCTGTGGCCTGGGAACATGACTGAGGTTTGATACTGGAAGACTGTGGCCAGGAAACATGATATCGGGTTGATTCTGGAAACTTCTGTCCTGGGAACAAGACTGAGGTTTGATTCTGGAACCCTGTGTCCTGGGAATATGACAAAGGTTTGTTGCTGGAAGCCTGTTCCCTGGGTACATGACTGAGGTTTGATTCTGGACACCTGTGTCCTGGGAACATGAGTGATGTTTGATTGTTGAAACCTGTGGCCTGCGAACATGACTCAGGTTTGATTCTGGAACCATGTGTCCTGGGAATATGACTGAGGTTTGATTCTGGAAACCTTTGGCCTGAGAAAATGACTGAGGTTTCATTGTGGAAACATGTGGCCTGGGATCATGACTGAGGTTTGATGGTGGAACACTCTGGCCTGGCAAAATGACTGAGGCTTGATTCAGGAACCCTGTGACCCGGGAACGTGACTGAGGTTTGATGGCAGAAACCTGTGGCCTGGCAACATGACTGACGTTTGATTCTGGATCCCTGTGGCCTGGGAACATGACTGAGGCGTGATTCTGGAAAACTGTGGCCTGGGAACATGACATCTGTTTAGATTGTGGAATACTGTGCCCCGGGAACCTGACTGAGCCTTGGTTCTGAAACCCTGTGGACTGGGAACATGACTGAGGTTTTATTCTGGAACCCTGTAGCCTGGGAACATAACTGAGGATTGATTCTGGAACCCTGTGGCCTGGGAACATGATACCGGTGGATTCTGGAACCCTGGGGACTGGGCATGTGACATCTGTTTAGATTGTGGAATACTGTGCCCCGGGAACCTGACTGAGCCTTGGTTCTGGAACCCTGTGGATTGGGAACATGACTGAGGTTTTATTCTAGAACCCTGTAGCCGGGAAACATAACTGAGGATTGATTCTCGAACCCTGTGGCCTGGGAACATGACATCGGTGGATTCTAGAACCCTGTGGCCTGGGAACATGTCTGAGGTTTGATGGTGGAAACCTGTGGCTTGGCAACATGCCTAAGGTTTGATTCTGGAAGACTGTGGCCAGGAAGCATGATATCTGGTTGATTCTGGAAACTTGTGTCCTGGGAACATGACTGAGGTTTGTTTCTGGAAGCCTGTGCCCTGGGAACATGACTGAGGTTTGATTCTGGACCCCTGTGTCCTGGGAACATGACTGAGGTTTGATGGTTGAAACCTGTGGCCCGCGAACATGACTCAGGTTTGATTCTGGAACCATGTGTCCTGGGAACATGACTGAGGTTTGATTTTGGAAACCTTTGGCCTGGGAAAATGACTGAGGTTTCATTGTGGAAACATGTGGCCTGGGATCATGACTGAGGTTTGATGGTGGAACACTCTGGCCTGGCAAAATGACTGAGGCTTGATTCTGGAACCCTGTGGCCCGGGAACATGAGAACGGTTTGATTCTGGAACCCTGTGGCCTTTAACATGACATCGGTGGATTCTGGAACCCTGTGGCCTGGGAACGTGAGAACGGTTTGATTCTGGAACCCTGTGGCCTGGGAACATGAGTGAGGATTGATGGTGGAACCCTGTGGCCTGGCAACATGACTGAGGTTTGATACTGGAAGACTGTGGCCAGGAAACATGATATCGGGTTGATTCTGGAAACTTCTGTCCTGGGAACAAGACTGAGGTTTGATTCTGGAACCCTGTGTCCTGGGAATATGACAAAGGTTTGTTGCTGGAAGCCTGTTCCCTGGGTACATGACTGAGGTTTGATTCTGGACACCTGTGTCCTGGGAACATGAGTGATGTTTGATTGTTGAAACCTGTGGCCTGCGAACATGACTCAGGTTTGATTCTGGAACCATGTGTCCTGGGAATATGACTGAGGTTTGATTCTGGAAACCTTTGGCCTGAGAAAATGACTGAGGTTTCATTGTGGAAACCTGTGGCCTGGCAACATGACTGACGTTTGATTCTGGATCCCTGTGGCCTGGGAACATGACTGAGGCGTGATTCTGGAAAACTGTGGCCTGGGAACATGACATCTGTTTAGATTGTGGAATACTGTGCCCCGGGAACCTGACTGAGCCTTGGTTCTGAAACCCTGTGGACTGGGAACATGACTGAGGTTTTATTCTGGAACCCTGTAGCCTGGGAACATAACTGAGGATTGATTCTGGAACCCTGTGGCCTGGGAACATGATACCGGTGGATTCTGGAACCCTCGGGACTGGGCATGTGACATCTGTTTAGATTGTGGAATACTGTGCCCCGGAAACCTGACTGAGCCTTGGTTCTGGAACCCTGTGGATTGGGAACATGACTGAGGTTTTATTCTAGAACCCTGTAGCCTGGAAACATAACTGAGGATTGATTCTCGAACCCTGTGGCCTGGGAACATGACATCGGTGGATTCTAGAACCCTGTGGCCTGGGAACATGTCTGAGGTTTGATGGTGGAAACCTGTGGCTTGGCAACATGACTAAGGTTTGATTCTGGAAGACTGTGGCCAGGAAGCATGATATCTGGTTGATTCTGGAAACTTGTGTCCTGGGAACATGACTGAGGTTTGTTTCTGGAAGTCTGTGCCCTGGGAACATGACTGAGGTTTGATTCTGGACACCTGTGTCCTGGGAACATGACTGAGGTTTGATGGTTGAAACCTGTGGCCCGCGAACATGACTCAGGTTTGATTCTGGAACCATGTGTCCTGGGAACATGACTGAGGTTTGATTTTGGAAACCTTTGGCTTGGGAAAATGACTGAGGTTTCATTGTGGAAACATGTGGCCTGGGATCATGACTGAGGTTTGATGGTGGAACACTCTGGCCTGGCAAAATGACTGAGGCTTGATTCTGGAACCCTGTGGCCCGGGAACATCAGAACGGTTTGATTCTGGAACCCTGTGGCCTTTAACATGACATCGGTGGATTCTGGAACCCTGTGGCCTGGGAACGTGAGAACGGTTTGATTCTGGAACCCTGTGGCCTGGGAACATGAGTGAGGATTGATGGTGGAACCCTGTGGCCTGGCAACATGACTGAGGTTTGATACTGGAAGACTGTGGCCAGGAAACATGATATCGGGTTGATTCTGGAAACTTCTGTCCTGGGAACAAGACTGAGGTTTGATTCTGGAACCCTGTGTCCTGGGAATATGACAAAGGTTTGTTGCTGGAAGCCTGTTCCCTGGGTACATGACTGAGGTTTGATTCTGGACACCTGTGTCCTGGGAACATGACTGAGGTTTGATGGTTGAAACCTGTGGCCCACGAACATGACTCAGGTTTGATTCTGGAAACATGTGTCCTGGGAACATGACTGAGGTTTGATTTTGGAAACCTTTGGCCTGGGAAAATGACTGAGGTTTCATTGTGGAAACATGTGGCCTGGGATCATGACTGAGGTTTGATGGTGGAACACTCTGGCCTGGCAAAATGACTGAGGCTTGATTCTGGAACCCTGTGGCCCGGGAACATGAGAACGGTTTGATTCTGGAACCCTGTGGCCTTTAACATGACATCGGTGGATTCTGGAACCCTGTGGCCTGGGAACATTAGAACGGTTTGATTCTGGAACCCTGTGGCCTGGGAACATGAGTGAGGATTGATGGTGGAACCCTGTGGCCTGGCAACATGACTGAGGTTTGATACTGGAAGACTGTGGCCAGGAAACATGATATCGGGTTGATTCTGGAAACTTCTGTCCTGGGAACAAGACTGAGGTTTGATTCTGGAACCCTGTGTCCTGGGAATATGACAAAGGTTTGTTGCTGGAAGCCTGTTCCCTGGGTACATGACTGAGGTTTGATTCTGGACACCTGTGTCCTGGGAACATGAGTGATGTTTGATTGTTGAAACCTGTGGCCTGCGAACATGACTCAGGTTTGATTCTGGAACCATGTGTCCTGGGAATATGACTGAGGTTTGATTCTGGAAACCTTTGGCCTGAGAAAATGACTGAGGTTTCATTGTGGAAACATGTGGCCTGGGATCATGACTGAGGTTTGATGGGGGAACACTCTGGCCTGGCAAAATGAATGAGGCTTGATTCAGGAACCCTGTGACCCGGGAACGTGACTGAGGTTTGATGGCAGAAACCTGTGGCCTGGCAACATGACTGACGTTTGATTCTGGATCCCTGTGGCCTGGGAACATGACTGAGGCGTGATTCTGGAAAACTGTGGCCTGGGAACATGACATCTGTTTAGATTGTGGAATACTGTGCCCCGGGAACCTGACTGAGCCTTGGTTCTGAAACCCTGTGGACTGGGAACATGACTGAGGTTTTATTCTGGAACCCTGTAGCCTGGGAACATAACTGAGGATTGATTCTGGAATCCTGTGGCCTGGGAACATGATACCGGTGGATTCTGGAACCCTCGGGACTGGGCATGTGACATCTGTTTAGATTGTGGAATACTGTGCCCCGGGAACCTGACTGAGCCTTGGTTCTGGAACCCTGTGGATTGGGAACATGACTGAGGTTTTATTCTAGAACCCTGTAGCCGGGAAACATAACTGAGGATTGATTCTCGAACCCTGTGGCCTGGGAACATGACATCGGTGGATTCTAGAACCCTGTGGCCTGGGAACATGTCTGAGGTTTGATGGTGGAAACCTGTGGCTTGGCAACATGACTAAGGTTTGATTCTGGAAGACTGTGGCCAGGAAGCATGATATCTGGTTGATTCTGGAAACTTGTGTCCTGGGAACACGACTGAGGTTTGTTTCTGGAAGCCTGTGCACTGGGAACATGACTGAGGTTTGATTCTGGACCCCTGTGTCCTGGGAACATGACTGAGGTTTGATGGTTGAAACCTGTGGCCCGCGAACATGACTCAGGTTTGATTCTGGAACCATGTGTCCTGGGAACATGACTGAGGTTTGATTTTGGAAACCTTTGGCCTGGGAAAATGACTGAGGTTTCATTGTGGAAACATGTGGCCTGGGATCATGACTGAGGTTTGATGGTGGAACACTCTGGCCTGGCAAAATGACTGAGGCTTGATTCTGGAACCCTGTGGCCCGGGAACATGAGAACGGTTTGATTCTGGAACCCTGTGGCCTTTAACATGACATCGGTGGATTCTGGAACCCTGTGGCCTGGGAACATGAGAACGGTTTGATTCTGGAACCCTGTGGCCTGGGAACATGAGTGAGGATTGATGGTGGAACCCTGTGGCCTGGCAACATGACTGAGGTTTGATACTGGAAGACTGTGGCCAGGAAACATGATATCGGGTTGATTCTGGAAACTTCTGTCCTGGGAACAAGACTGAGGTTTGATTCTGGAACCCTGTGTCCTGGGAATATGACAAAGGTTTGTTGCTGGAAGCCTGTTCCCTGGGTACATGACTGAGGTTTGATTCTGGACACCTGTGTCCTGGGAACATGAGTGATGTTTGATTGTTGAAACCTGTGGCCTGCGAACATGACTCAGGTTTGATTCTGGAACCATGTGTCCTGGGAATATGACTGAGGTTTGATTCTGGAAACCTTTGGCCTGAGAAAATGACTGAGGTTTCATTGTGGAAACATGTGGCCTGGGATCATGACTGAGGTTTGATGGTGGAACACTCTGGCCTGGCAAAATGACTGAAGCTTGATTCAGGAACCCTGTGACCCGGGAACGTGACTGAGGTTTGATGGCAGAAACCTGTGGCCTGGCAACATGACTGACGTTTGATTCTGGATCCCTGTGGCCTGGGAACATGACTGAGGCGTGATTCTGGAAAACTGTGGCCTGGGAACATGACATCTGTTTAGATTGTGGAATACTGTGCCCCGGGAACCTGACTGAGCCTTGGTTCTGAAACCCTGTGGACTGGGAACATGACTGAGGTTTTATTCTGGAACCCTGTAGCCTGGCAACATAACTGAGGATTGATTCTGGAACCCTGTGGCCTGGGTACATGATACCGGTGGATTCTGTAACCCTCGGGACTGGGCATGTGACATCTGTTTAGATTGTGGAATACTGTGCCCCGGGAACCTGACTGAGCCTTGGTTCTGGAACCCTGTGGATTGGGAACATGACTGAAGTTTTATTCTAGAACCCTGTAGCCGGGAAACATAACTGAGGATTGATTCTCGAACCCTGTGGCCTGGGAACATGACATCGGTGGATTCTAGAGCCCTGTGGCCTGGGAACATGTCTGAGGTTTGATGGTGGAAACCTGTGGCTTGGCAACATGACTAAGGTTTGATTCTGGAAGACTGTGGCCAGGAAGCATGATATCTGGTTGATTCTGGAAACTTGTGTCCTGGGAACATGACTGAGGTTTGTTTCTGGAAGCCTGTGCACTGGGAACATGACTGAGGTTTGATTCTGGACCCCTGTGTCCTGGGAACATGACTGAGGTTTGATGGTTGAAACCTGTGGCCCGCGCACATGACTCAGGTTTGATTCTGGAACCATGTGTCCTGGGAACATGACTGAGGTTTGATTTTGGAAACCTTTGGCCTGGGAAAATGACTGAGGTTTCATTGTGGAAACATGTGGCCTGGGATCATGACTGAGGTTTGATGGTGGAACACTCTGGCCTGGCAAAATGACTGAGGCTTGATTCTGGAACCCTGTGGCCCGGGAACATGAGAACGGTTTGATTCTGGAACCCTGTGGCCTTTAACATGACATCGGTGGATTCTGGAACCCTGTGGCCTGGGAACATGAGAACGGTTTGATTCTGGAACCCTGTGGCCTGGGAACATGAGTGAGGATTGATGGTGGAACCCTGTGGCCTGGCAACATGACTGAGGTTTGATACTGGAAGACTGTGGCCAGGAAACATGATATCGGGTTGATTCTGGAAACTTCTGTCCTGGGAACAAGACTGAGGTTTGATTCTGGAACCCTGTGTCCTGGGAATATGACAAAGGTTTGTTGCTGGAAGCCTGTTCCCTGGGTACATGACTGAGGTTTGATTCTGGACACCTGTGTCCTGGGAACATGAGTGATGTTTGATTGTTGAAACCTGTGGCCTGCGAACATGACTCAGGTTTGATTCTGGAACCATGTGTCCTGGGAATATGACTGAGGTTTGATTCTGGAAACCTTTGGCCTGAGAAAATGACTGAGGTTTCATTGTGGAAACATGTGGCCTGGGATCATGACTGAGGTTTGATGGTGGAACACTCTGGCCTGGCAAAATGACTGAGGCTTGATTCTGGAACCCTGTGGCCCGGGAACGTGACTGAGGTTTGATGGCAGAAACCTGTGGCCTGACAACATGACTGACGTTTGATTCTGGATCCCTGTGGCCTGGGAACATGACTGAGGCGTGATTCTGGAAAACTGTGGCCTGGGAACATGACATCTGTTTAGATTGTGGAATACTGTGCCCCGGGAACCTGACTGAGCCTTGGTTCTGAAACCCTGTGGACTGGGAACATGACTGAGGTTTTATTCTGGAACCCTGTAGCCTGGGAACATAACTGAGGATTGATTCTGGAACCCTGTGCCCTGGGAACATGATACCGGTGGATTCTGGAACCCTGGGGACTGGGCATGTGACATCTGTTTAGATTGTGGACTACTGTGCGCCGGGAACCTGACTGAGCCTTGGTTCTGGAACCCTGTGGATTGGGAACATGACTGAGGTTTTATTCTAGAACCCTGTAGCCGGGAAACATAACTGAGGATTGATTCTCGAACCCTGTGGCCTGGGAACATGACATCGGTGGATTCTAGAACCCTGTGGCCTGGGAACATGTCTGAGGTTTGATGGTGGAAACCTGTGGCTTGGCAACATGACTAAGGTTTGATTCTGGAAGACTGTGGCCAGGAAGCATGATATCTGGTTGATTCTGGAAACTTGTGTCCTGGGAACATGACTGAGGTTTGTTTCTGGACACCTGTGTCCTGGGAACATGACTGAGGTTTGATGGTTGAAACCTGTGGCCCGCGAACATGACTCAGGTTTGATTCTGGAACCATGTGTCCTGGGAACATGACTGAGGTTTAATTTTGGAAACCTTTGGCCTGGGAAAATGACTGAGGTTTCATTGTGGAAACATGTGGCCTGGGATCATGACTGAGGTTTGATGGTGGAACACTCTGGCCTGGCAAAATGACTGAGGCTTGATTCTGGAACCCTGTGGCCCGGGAACATGAGAACGGTTTGATTCTGGAACCCTGTGGCCTTTAACATGACATCGGTGGATTCTGGAACCTTGTGGCCTGGGAGCATGAGAACGGTTTGATTCTGGAACCCTGTGGCCTGGGAACATGAGTGAGGATTGATGGTGGAACCCTGTGGCCTGGCAACATGACTGAGGTTTGATACTGGAAGACTGTGGCCAGGAAACATGATATCGGGTTGATTCTGGAAACCTCTGTCCTGGGAACAAGACTGAGGTTTGATTCTGGAACCCTGTGTCCTGGGAATATGACAAAGGTTTGTTGCTGGAAGCCTGTTCCCTGGGTACATGACTGAGGTTTGATTCTGGACACCTGTGTCCTGGGAACATGAGTGATGTTTGATTGTTGAAACCTGTGGCCTGCGAACATGACTCAGGTTTGATTCTGGAACCATGTGTCCTGGGAATATGACTGAGGTTTGATTCTGGAAATCTTTGGCCTGAGAAAATGACTGAGGTTTCATTGTGGAAACATGTGGCCTGGGATCATGACTGAGGTTTGATGGTGGGACACTCTGGCCTGGCAAAATGACTGAGGCTTGATTCTGGAACCCTGTGGCCCGGGAACGTGACTGAGGTTTGATGGCAGAAACCTGTGGCCTGGCAACATGACTGACGTTTGATTCTGGATCCCTGTGGCCTGGGAACATGACTGAGGCGTGATTCTGGAAAACTGTGGCCTGGGAACATGACATCTGTTTAGATTGTGGAATACTGTGCCCCGGGAACCTGACTGAGCCTTGGTTCTGAAACCCTGTGGACTGGGAACATGACTGAGGTTTTATTCTGGAACCCTGTAGCCTGGGAACATAACTGAGGATTGATTCTGGAACCCTGTGCCCTGGGAACATGATACCGGTGGATTCTGGAACCCTGGGGACTGGGCATGTGACATCTGTTTAGATTGTGGAATACTCTGCCCCGGGAACCTGACTGAGCCTTGGTTCTGGAACCCTGTGGATTGGGAACATGACTGAGGTTTTATTCTAGAACCCTGTAGCCGGGAAACATAACTGAGGATTGATTCTCGAACCCTGTGGCCTGGGAACATGACATCGGTGGATTCTAGAACCCTGTGGCCTGGGAACATGTCTGAGGTTTGATGGTGGAAACCTGTGGCTTGGCAACATGACTAAGGTTTGATTCTGGAAGACTGTGGCCAGGAAGCATGATATCTGGTTGATTCTGGAAACTTGTGTCCTGGGAACATGACTGAGGTTTGTTTCTGGAAGCCTGTGCCCTGGGAACATGACTGAGGTTTGATTCTGGACCCCTGTGTCCTGGGAACATGACTGAGGTTTGATGGTTGAAACCTGTGGCCCGCGCACATGACTCAGGTTTGATTCTGGAACCATGTGTCCTGGGAACATGACTGAGGTTTGATTTTGGAAACCTTTGGCCTGGGAAAATGACTGAGGTTTCATTGTGGAAACATGTGGCCTGGGATCATGACTGAGGTTTGATGGTGGAACACTCTGGCCTGGCAAAATGACTGAGGCTTGATTCTGGAACCCTGTGGCCCGGGAACATGAGAACGGTTTGATTCTGGAACCCTGTGGCCTTTAACATGACATGGGTGGATTCTGGAACCCTGTGGCCTGGGAACATGAGAACGGTTTGATTCTGGAACCCTGTTGCCTGGGAACATGAGTGAGGATTGATGGTGGAACCCTGTGGCCTGGCAACATGACTGAGGTTTGATACTGGAAGACTGTGGCCAGGAAACATGATATCGGGTTGATTCTGGAAACTTCTGTCCTGGGAACAAGACTGAGGTTTGATTCTGGAACCCTGTGTCCTGGGAATATGACAAAGGTTTCTTTCTGGAAGCCTGTTCCCTGGGTACATGACTGAGGTTTGATTCTGGACACCTGTGTCCTGGGAACATGAGTGATGTTTGATTGTTGAAACCTGTGGCCTGCGAACATGACTCAGGTTTGATTCTGGAACCATGTGTCCTGGGAATATGACTGAGGTTTGATTCTGGAAACCTTTGGCCTGAGAAAATGACTGAGGTTTCATTGTGGAAACATGTGGCCTGGGATCATGACTGAGGTTTGATGGTGGGACACTCTGGCCTGGCAAAATGACTGAGGCTTGATTCTGGAACCCTGTGGCCCGGGAACGTGACTGAGGTTTGATGGCAGAAACCTGTGGCCTGGCAACATGACTGACGTTTGATTCTGGATCCCTGTGGCCTGGGAACATGACTGAGGCGTGATTCTGGAAAACTGTGGCCTGGGAACATGACATCTGTTTAGATTGTGGAATATTGTGCCCCGGGAACCTGACTGAGCCTTGGTTCTGAAACCCTGTGGACTGGGAACCTGACTGAGGTTTTATTCTGGAACCCTGTAGCCTGGGAACATAACTGAGGATTGATTCTGGAACCCTGTGCCCTGGGAACATGATACCGGTGGATTCTGGAACCCTGGGGACTGGGCATGTGACATCTGTTTAGATTGTGGAATACTCTGCCCCGGGAACCTGACTGAGCCTTGGTTCTGGAACCCTGTGGATTGGGAACATGACTGAGGTTTTATTCTAGAACCCTGTAGCCGGGAAACATAACTGAGGATTGATTCTCGAACCCTGTGGCCTGGGAACATGACATCGGTGGATTCTAGAACCCTGTGGCCTGGGAACATGTCTGAGGTTTGATGGTGGAAACCTGTGGCTTGGCAACATGACTAAGGTTTGATTCTGGAAGACTGTGGCCAGGAAGCATGATATCTGGTTGATTCTGGAAACTTGTGTCCTGGGAACATGACTGAGGTTTGTTTCTGGAAGCCTGTGCCCTGGGAACATGACTGAGGTTTGATTCTGGACCCCTGTGTCCTGGGAACATGACTGAGGTTTGATGGTTGAAACCTGTGGCCCGCGCACATGACTCAGGTTTGATTCTGGAACCATGTGTCCTGGGAACATGACTGAGGTTTGATTTTGGAAACCTTTGGCCTGGGAAAATGACTGAGGTTTCATTGTGGAAACATGTGGCCTGGGATCATGACTGAGGTTTGATGGTGGAACACTCTGGCCTGGCAAAATGACTGAGGCTTGATTCTGGAACCCTGTGGCCCGGGAACATGAGAACGGTTTGATTCTGGAACCCTGTGGCCTTTAACATGACATGGGTGGATTCTGGAACCCTGTGGCCTGGGAACATGAGAACGGTTTGATTCTGGAACCCTGTTGCCTGGGAACATGAGTGAGGATTGATGGTGGAACCCTGTGGCCTGGCAACATGACTGAGGTTTGATACTGGAAGACTGTGGCCAGGAAACATGATATCGGGTTGATTCTGGAAACTTCTGTCCTGGGAACAAGACTGAGGTTTGATTCTGGAACCCTGTGTCCTGGGAATATGACAAAGGTTTGTTGCTGGAAGCCTGTTCCCTGGGTACATGACTGAGGTTTGATTCTGGACACCTGTGTCCTGGGAACATGAGTGATGTTTGATTGTTGAAACCTGTGGCCTGCGAACATGACTCAGGTTTGATTCTGGAACCATGTGTCCTGGGAATATGACTGAGGTTTGATTCTGGAAACCTTTGGCCTGAGAAAATGACTGAGGTTTCATTGTGGAAACATGTGGCCTGGGATCATGACTGAGGTTTGATGGTGGGACACTCTGGCCTGGCAAAATGACTGAGGCTTGATTCTGGAACCCTGTGGCCCGGGAACGTGACTGAGGTTTGATGGCAGAAACCTGTGGCCTGGCAACATGACTGACGTTTGATTCTGGATCCCTGTGGCCTGGGAACATGACTGAGGCGTGATTCTGGAAAACTGTGGCCTGGGAACATGACATCTGTTTAGATTGTGGAATATTGTGCCCCGGGAACCTGACTGAGCCTTGGTTCTGAAACCCTGTGGACTGGGAACCTGACTGAGGTTTTATTCTGGAACCCTGTAGCCTGGGAACATAACTGAGGATTGATTCTGGAACCCTGTGGCCTGGGAACATGATACCGGTGGATTCTGGAACCCTGGGGACTGGGCATGTGACATCTGTTTAGATTGTGGACTACTGTGCCCCGGGAACCTGACTGAGCCTTGGTTCTGGAACCCTGTGGATTGGGAACATGACTGAGGTTTTATTCTAGAACCCTGTAGCCGGGAAACATAACTGAGGATTGATTCTCGAACCCTGTGGCCTGGGAACATGACATCGGTGGATTCTAGAGCCCTGTGGCCTGGGAACATGTCTGAGGTTTGATGGTGGAAACCTGTGGCTTGGCAACATGACTAAGGTTTGATTCTGGAAGACTGTGGCCAGGAAGCATGATATCTGGTTGATTCTGGAAACTTGTGTCCTGGGAACATGACTGAGGTGTGTTTCTGGAAGCCTGTGCCCTGGGAACATGACTGAGGTTTGATTCTGGACACCTGTTCCTGGGAACATGACTGAGGTTTGATGGTTGAAACCTGTGGCCCGCGAACATGACTCAGGTTTGATTCTGGAACCATGTGTCCTGGGAACATGACTGAGGTTTGATTTTGGAAACCTTTGGCCTGGGAAAATGACTGAGGTTTCATTGTGGAAACATGTGGCCTGGGATCATGACTGAGGTTTGATGGTGGAACACGCTGGCCTGGCAAAATGACTGAGGCTTGATTCTGGAACCCTGTGGCCTGGGAACATGAGAACGGTTTGATTCTGGAACCCTGTGGCCTTTAACATGACATCGGTGGATTCTGGAACCCTGTGGCCTGGGAACATGAGAACGGTTTGATTCTGGAACCCTGTGGCCTGGGAACATGAGTGAGGATTGATGGTGGAACCCTGTGGCCTGGCAACATGACTGAGGTTTGATACTGGAAGACTGTGGCCAGGAAACATGATATCGGGTTGATTCTGGAAACTTCTGTCCTGGGAACAAGACTGAGGTTTGATTCTGGAACCCTGTGTCCTGGGAATATGACAAAGGTTTGTTGCTGGAAGCCTGTTCCCTGGGTACATGACTGAGGTTTGATTCTGGACACCTGTGTCCTGGGAACATGAGTGATGTTTGATTGTTGAAACCTGTGGCCTGCGAACATGAATCAGGTTTGATTCTGGAACCATGTGTCCTGGGAACATGACTGAGGTTTGATTTTGGAAACCTTTGGCCTGGGAAAATGACTGAGGTTTCATTGTGGAAACATGTGGCCTGGGATCATGACTGAGGTTTGATGGTGGAACACTCTGGCCTGGCAAAATGACTGAGGCTTGATTCTGGAACCCTGTGGCCCGGGAACATGAGAACGGTTTGATTCTGGAACCCTGTGGCCTTTAACATGACATCGGTGGTTTCTGGAACCCTGTGGCCTGGGAACATGAGAACGGTTTGATTCTGGAACCCTGTGGCCTGGGAACATGAGTGAGGATTGATGGTGGAACCCTGTGGCCTGGCAACATGACTGAGGTTTGATACTGGAAGACTGTGGCCAGGAAACATGATATCGGGTTGATTCTGGAAACTTCTGTCCTGGGAACAAGACTGAGGTTTGATTCTGAAACCCTGTGTCCTGGGAATATGACAAAGGTTTGTTGCTGGAAGCCTGTTCCCTGGGTACATGACTGAGGTTTGATTCTGGACACCTGTGTCCTGGGAACATGAGTGATGTTTGATTGTTGAAACCTGTGGCCTGCGAACATGACTCAGGTTTGATTCTGGAACCATGTGTCCTGGGAATATGACTGAGGTTTGATTCTGGAAACCTTTGGCCTGAGAAAATGACTGAGGTTTCATTGTGGAAACATGTGGCCTGGGATCATGACTGAGGTTTGATGGTGGAACACTCTGGCCTGGCAAAATGACTGAAGCTTGATTCAGGAACCCTGTGACCCGGGAACGTGACTGAGGTTTGATGGCAGAAACCTGTGGCCTGGCAACATGACTGACGTTTGATTCTGGATCCCTGTGGCCTGGGAACATGACTGAGGCGTGATTCTGGAAAACTGTGGCCTGGGAACATGACATCTGTTTAGATTGTGGAATACTGTGCCCCGGGAACCTGACTGAGCCTTGGTTCTGAAACCCTGTGGACTGGGAACATGACTGAGGTTTTATTCTGGAACCCTGTAGCCTGGGAACATAACTGAGGATTGATTCTGGAACCCTGTGGCCTGGGTACATGATACCGGTGGTTTCTGTAACCCTCGGGACTGGGCATGTGACATCTGTTTAGATTGTGGAATACTGTGCCCCGGGAACCTGACTGAGCCTTGGTTCTGGAACCCTGTGGATTGGGAACATGACTGAAGTTTTATTCTAGAACCCTGTAGCCGGGAAACATAACTGAGGATTGATTCTCGAACCCTGTGGCCTGGGAACATGACATCGGTGGATTCTAGAACCCTGTGGCCTGGGAACATGTCTGAGGTTTGATGGTGGAAACCTGTGGCTTGGCAACATGACTAAGGTTTGATTCTGGAAGACTGTGGCCAGGAAGCATGATATCTGGTTGATTCTGGAAACTTGTGTCCTGGGAACATGACTGAGGTTTGTTTCTGGAAGCCTGTGCACTGGGAACATGACTGAGGTTTGATGGTTGAAACCTGTGGCCCGCGAACATGACTCAAGTTTGATTCTGGAACCATGTGTCCTGGGAACATGACTGAGGTTTGATTTTGGAAACCTTTGGCCTGGGAAAATGACTGAGGTTTCATTGTGGAAACATGTGGCCTGGGATCATGACTGAGGTTTGATGGTGGAACACTCTGGCCTGGCAAAATGACTGAGGCTTGTTTCTGGAACCCTGTGGCCCGGGAACATCAGAACGGTTTGATTCTGGAACCCTGTGGCCTTTAACATGACATCGGTGGATTCTGGAACCCTGTGGCCTGGGAACATGAGAACGGTTTGATTCTGGAACCCTGTGGCCTGGGAACATGAGTGAGGATTGATGGTGGAACCCTGTGGCCTGGCAACATGACTGAGGTTTGATACTGGAAGACTGTGGCCAGGAAACATGATATCGGGTTGATTCTGGAAACTTCTGTCCTGGGAACAAGACTGAGGTTTGATTCTGGAACCCTGTGTCCTGGGAATATGACAAAGGTTTGTTGCTGGAAGCCTGTTCCCTGGGTACATGACTGAGGTTTGATTCTGGACACCTGTGTCCTGGGAACATGAGTGATGTTTGATTGTTGAAACCTGTGGCCTGCGAACATGACTCAGGTTTGATTCTGGAACCATGTGTCCTGGGAATATGACTGAGGTTTGATTCTGGAAACCTTTGGCCTGAGAAAATGACTGAGGTTTCATTGTGGAAACATGTGGCCTGGGATCATGACTGAGGTTTGATGGTGGAACACTCTGGCCTGGCAAAATGACTGAGGCTTGATTCAGGAACCCTGTGACCCGGGAACGTGACTGAGGTTTGATGGCAGAAACCTGTGGCCTGGCAACATGACTGACGTTTGATTCTGGATCCCTGTGGCCTGGGAACATGACTGAGGCGTGATTCTGGAAAACTGTGGCCTGGGAACATGACATCTGTTTAGATTGTGGAATACTGTGCCCCGGGAACCTGACTGAGCCTTGGTTCTGAAACCCTGTGGACTGGGAACATGACTGAGGTTTTATTCTGGAACCCTGTAGCCTGGGAACATAACTGAGGATTGATTCTGGAACCCTGTGGCCTGGGAACATGATACCGGTGGATTCTGTAACCCTCGGGACTGGGCATGTGACATCTGTTTAGATTGTGGAATACTGTGCCCCGGGAACCTGACTGAGCCTTGGTTCTGGAACCCTGTGGATTGGGAACATGACTGAGGTTTTATTCTAGAACCCTGTAGCCGGGAAACATAACTGAGGATTGATTCTCGAACCCTGTGGCCTGGGAACATGACATCGGTGGATTCTAGAACCCTGTGGCCTGGGAACATGTCTGAGGTTTGATGGTGGAAACCTGTGGCTTGGCAACATGACTAAGGTTTGATTCTGGAAGACTGTGGCCAGGAAGCATGATATCTGGTTGATTCTGGAAACTTGTGTCCTGGGAACATGACTGAGGTTTGTTTCTGGAAGCCTGTGCCCTGGGAACATGACTGAGGTTTGATTCTGGACACCTGTGTCCTGGGAACATGACTGAGGTTTGATGGTTGAAACCTGTGGCCCGCGAACATGACTCAGGTTTGATTCTGGAACCATGTGTCCTGGGAACATGACTGAGGTTTGATTTTGGAAACCTTTGGCCTGGGAAAATGACTGAGGTTTCATTGTGGAAACATGTGGCCTGGGATCATGACTGAGGTTTGATGGTGGAACACTCTGGCCTGGCAAAATGACTGAGGCTTGATTCTGGAACCCTGTGGCCCGGGAACATGAGAACGGTTTGATTCTGGAACCCTGTGGCCTTTAACATGACATCGGTGGATTCTGGAACCCTGTGGCCTGGGAACATGAGAACGGTTTGATTCTGGAACCCTGTGGCCTGGGAACATGAGTGAAGATTGATGGTGGAACCCTTTGGCCTGGCAACATGACTGAGGTTTGATACTGGAAGACTGTGGCCAGGAAACATGATATCGGGTTGATTCTGGAAACTTCTGTCCTGGGAACAAGACTGAGGTTTGATTCTGGAACCCTGTGTCCTGGGAATATGACAAAGGTTTGTTGCTGGAAGCCTGTTCCCTGGGTACATGACTGAGGTTTGATTCTGGACACCTGTGTCCTGGGAACATGAGTGATGTTTGATTGTTGAAACCTGTGGCCTGCGAACATGACTCAGGTTTGATTCTGGAACCATGTGTCCTGGGAATATGACTGAGGTTTGATTCTGGAAACCTTTGGCCTGAGAAAATGACTGAGGTTTCATTGTGGAAACATGTGGCCTGGGATCATGACTGAGGTTTGATGGTGGAACACTCTGGCCTGGCAAAATGACTGAGGCTTGATTCTGGAACCCTGTGGCCCGGGAACGTGACTGAGGTTTGATGGCAGAAACCTGTGGCCTGGCAACATGACTGACGTTTGATTCTGGATCCCTGTGGCCTGGGAACATGACTGAGGCGTGATTCTGGAAAACTGTGGCCTGGGAACATGACATCTGTTTAGATTGTGGAATACTGTGCCCCGGGAACCTGACTGAGCCTTGGTTCTGAAACCCTGTGGACTGGGAACATGACTGAGGTTTTATTCTGGAACCCTGTAGCCTGGGAACATAACTGAGGATTGATTCTGGAACCCTGTGGCCTGGGAACATGATACCGGTGGATTCTGGAACCCTGGGGACTGGGCATGTGACATCTGTTTAGATTGTGGACTACTGTGCCCCGGGAACCTGACTGAGCCTTGGTTCTGGAACCCTGTGGATTGGGAACATGACTGAGGTTTTATTCTAGAACCCTGTAGCCTGGAAACATAACTGAGGATTGATTCTCAAACCCTGTGGCCTGGGAACATGACATCGGTGGATTCTAGAACCCTGTGGCCTGGGAACATGTCTGAGGTTTGATGGTGGAAACCTGTGGCTTGGCAACATGACTAAGGTTTGATTCTGGAAGACTGTGGCCAGGAAGCATGATATCTGGTTGATTCTGGAAACTTGTGTCCTGGGAACATGACTGAGGTGTTTTTCTGGAAGCCTGTGCCCTGGGAACATGACTGAGGTTTGATTCTGGACACCTGTGTCCTGGGAACATGACTGAGGTTTGATGGTTGAAACCTGTGGCCCGCGAACATGACTCAGGTTTGATTCTGGAACCATGTGTCCTGGGAACATGACTGAGGTTTGATTTTGGAAACCTTTGGCCTGGGAAAATGACTGAGGTTTCATTGTGGAAACATGTGGCCTGGGATCATGACTGAGGTTTGATGGTGGAACACTCTGGCCTGGCAAAATGACTGAGGCTTGATTCTGGAACCCTGTGGCCCGGGAACATGAGAACGGTTTGATTCTGGAACCCTGTGGCCTTTAACATGACATCGGTGGATTCTGGAACCCTGTGGCCTGGGAACATGAGAACGGTTTGATTCTGGAACCCTGTGGCCTGGGAACATGAGTGAGGATTGATGGTGGAACCCTGTGGCCTGGCAACATGACTGAGGTTTGATACTGGAAGACTGTGGCCAGGAAACATGATATCGGGTTGATTCTGGAAACTTCTGTCCTGGGAACAAGACTGAGGTTTGATTCTGGAACCCTGTGTCCTGGGAATATGACAAAGGTTTGTTGCTGGAAGCCTGTTCCCTGGGTACATGACTGAGGTTTGATTCTGGACACCTGTGTCCTGGGAACATGACTGAGGTTTGATGGTTGAAACCTGTGGCCCGCGAACATGACTCAGGTTTGATTCTGGAACCATGTGTCCTGGGAACATGACTGAGGTTTGATTTTGGAAACCTTTGGCCTGGGAAAATGACTGAGGTTTCATTGTGGAAACATGTGGCCTGGGATCATGACTGAGGTTTGATGGTGGAACACTCTGGCCTGGCAAAATGACTGAGGCTTGATTCTGGAACCCTGTGGCCCGGGAACGTGACTGAGGTTTGATGGCAGAAACCTGTGGCCTGGCAACATGACTGACGTTTGATTCTGGATCCCTGTGGCCTGGGAACATGACTGAGGCGTGATTCTGGAAAACTGTGGCCTGGGAACATGACATCTGTTTAGATTGTGGAATACTGTGCCCCGGGAACCTGACTGAGCCTTGGTTCTGAAACCCTGTGGACTGGGAACATGACTGAGGTTTTATTCTGGAACCCTGTAGCCTGGGAACATAACTGAGGATTGATTCTGGAACCCTGTGGCCTGGGAACATGATACCGGTGGATTCTGGAACCCTGGGGACTGGGCATGTGACATCTGTTTAGATTGTGGACTACTGTGCCCCGGGAACCTGACTGAGCCTTGGTTCTGGAACCCTGTGGATTGGGAACATGACTGAGGTTTTATTCTAGAACCCTGTAGCCTGGAAACATAACTGAGGATTGATTCTCGAACCCTGTGGCCTGGGAACATGACATCGGTGGATTCTAGAACCCTGTGGCCTGGGAACATGTCTGAGGTTTGATGGTGGAAACCTGTGGCTTGGCAACATGACTAAGGTTTGATTCTGGAAGACTGTGGCCAGGAAGCATGATATCTGGTTGATTCTGGAAACTTGTGTCCTGGGAACATGACTGAGGTGTGTTTCTGGAAGCCTGTGCCCTGGGAACATGACTGAGGTTTGATTCTGGACACCTGTGTCCTGGGAACATGACTGAGGTTTGATGGTTGAAACCTGTGGCCCGCGAACATGACTCAGGTTTGATTCTGGAACCATGTGTCCTGGGAACATGACTGAGGTTTGATTTTGGAAACCTTTGGCCTGGGAAAATGACTGAGGTTTCATTGTGGAAACATGTGGCCTGGGATCATGACTGAGGTTTGATGGTGGAACACTCTGGCCTGGCAAAATGACTGAGGCTTGATTCTGGAACCCTGTGGCCCGGGAACATGAGAACGGTTTGATTCTGGAACCCTGTGGCCTTTAACATGACATCGGTGGATTCTGGAACCCTGTGGCCTGGGAACATGAGAGCGGTTTGATTCTGGAACCCTGTGGCCTGGGAACATGAGTGAGGATTGATGGTGGAACCCTGTGGCCTGGCAACATGACTGAGGTTTGATACTGGAAGACTGTGGCCAGGAAACATGATATCGGGTTGATTCTGGAAACTTCTGTCCTGGGAACAAGACTGAGGTTTGATTCTGGAACCCTGTGTCCTGGGAATATGACAAAGGTTTGTTGCTGGAAGCCTGTTCCCTGGGTACATGACTGAGGCTTGATTCTGGACACCTGTGTCCTGTGAAGATGAGTGATGTTTGATTGTTGAAACCTGTGGCCTGCGAACATGACTCAGGTTTGATTCTGGAACCATGTGTCCTGGGAATATGACTGAGGTTTGATTCTGGAAACCTTTGGCCTGAGAAAATGAATGAGGTTTCATTGTGGAAACATGTGGCCTGGGATCATGACTGAGGTTTGATGGTGGAACACTCTGGCCTGGCAAAATGACTGAGGCTTGATTCTGGAACCCTGTGGCCCGGGAACGTGACTGAGGTTTGATGGCAGAAACCTGTGGCCTGGCAACATGACTGACGTTTGATTCTGGATCCCTGTGGCCTGGGAACATGACTGAGGCGTGACTCTGGAAAACTGTGGCATGGGAACATGACATCTGTTTAGATTGTGGAATACTGTGCCCCGGGAAACTGACTGAGCCTTGGTTCTGAAACCCTGTGGACTGGGAACATGACTGAGGTTTTATTCTGGAACCCTGTAGCCTGGGAACATAACTGAGGATTGATTCTGGAACCCTGTGGCCTGGGAACATGATACCGATGGATTCTGGAACCCTGGGGACTGGGCATGTGACATCTGTTTAGATTGTGGACTACTGTGCCCCGGGAACCTGACTGAGCCTTGGTTCTGGAACCCTGTGGATTGGGAACATGACTGAGGTTTTATTCTAGAACCCTGTAGCCTGGAAACATAACTGAGGATTGATTCTCAAACCCTGTGGCCTGGGAACATGACATCGGTGGATTCTAGAACCCTGTGGCCTGGGAACATGTCTGAGGTTTGATGGTGGAAACCTGTGGCTTGGCAACATGACTAAGGTTTGATTCTGGAAGACTGTGGCCAGGAAGCATGATATCTGGTTGATTCTGGAAACTTGTGTCCTGGGAACATGACTGAGGTTTGATTCTGGACACCTGTGTCCTGGGAACATGACTGAGGTTTGATGTTTGAAACCTGTGGCCCGCGAACATGACTCAGGTTTGATTCTGGAACCATGTGTCCTGGGAACATGACTGAGGTTTGATTTTGGAAACCTTTGGCCTGGGAAAATGACTGAGGTTTCATTGTGGAAACATGTGGCCTGGGATCATGACTGAGGTTTGATGGTGGAACACTCTGGCCTGGCAAAATGACTGAGGCTTGATTCTGGAACCCTGTGGCCCGGGAACATGAGAACGGTTTGATTCTGGAACCCTGTGGCCTTTAACATGACATCGGTGGATTCTGGAACCCTGTGGCCTGGGAACATGAGAACGGTTTGATTCTGGAACCCTGTGGCCTGGGAACATGAGTGAGGATTGATGGTGGAACCCTGTGGCCTGGCAACATGACTGAGGTTTGATACTGGAAGACTGTGGCCAGGAAACATGATATCGGGTTGATTCTGGAAACTTCTGTCCTGGGAACAAGACTGAGGTTTGATTCTGGAACCCTGTGTCCTGGGAATATGACAAAGGTTTGTTGCTGGAAGCCTGTTCCCTGGGTACATGACTGAGGTTTGATTCTGGACACCTGTGTCCTGGGAACATGACTGAGGTTTGATGGTTGAAACCTGTGGCCCGCGAACATGACTCAGGTTTGATTCTGGAACCATGTGTCCTGGGAACATGACTGAGGTTTGATTTTGGAAACCTTTGGCCTGGGAAAATGACTGAGGTTTCATTGTGGAAACATGTGGCCTGGGATCATGACTGAGGTTTGATGGTGGAACACTCTGGCCTGGCAAAATGACTGAGGCTTGATTCTGGAACCCTGTGGCCCGGGAACATGAGAACGGTTTGATTCTGGAACCCTGTGGCCTTTAACATGACATCGGTGGATTCTGGAACCCTGTGGCCTGGGAACATGAGAACGGTTTGATTCTGGAACCCTGTGGCCTGGGAACATGAGTGAAGATTGATGGTGGAACCCTTTGGCCTGGCAACATGACTGAGGTTTGATACTGGAAGACTGTGGCCAGGAAACATGATATCGGGTTGATTCTGGAAACTTCTGTCCTGGGAACAAGACTGAGGTTTGATTCTGGAACCCTGTGTCCTGGGAATATGACAAAGGTTTGTTGCTGGAAGCCTGTTCCCTGGGTACATGACTGAGGTTTGATTCTGGACACCTGTGTCCTGGGAACATGAGTGATGTTTGATTGTTGAAACCTGTGGCCTGCGAACATGACTCAGGTTTGATTCTGGAACCATGTGTCCTGGGAATATGACTGAGGTTTGATTCTGGAAACCTTTGGCCTGAGAAAATGACTGAGGTTTCATTGTGGAAACATGTGGCCTGGGATCATGACTGAGGTTTGATGGTGGAACACTCTGGCCTGGCAAAATGACTGAGGCTTGATTCTGGAACCCTGTGGCCCGGGAACGTGACTGAGGTTTGATGGCAGAAACCTGTGGCCTGGCAACATGACTGACGTTTGATTCTGGATCCCTGTGGCCTGGGAACATGACTGAGGCGTGATTCTGGAAAACTGTGGCCTGGGAACATGACATCTGTTTAGATTGTGGAATACTGTGCCCCGGGAACCTGACTGAGCCTTGGTTCTGAAACCCTGTGGACTGGGAACATGACTGAGGTTTTATTCTGGAACCCTGTAGCCTGGGAACATAACTGAGGATTGATTCTGGAACCCTGTGGCCTGGGAACATGATACCGGTGGATTCTGGAACCCTGGGGACTGGGCATGTGACATCTGTTTAGATTGTGGACTACTGTGCCCCGGGAACCTGACTGAGCCTTGGTTCTGGAACCCTGTGGATTGGGAACATGACTGAGGTTTTATTCTAGAACCCTGTAGCCTGGAAACATAACTGAGGATTGATTCTCGAACCCTGTGGCCTGGGAACATGACATCGGTGGATTCTAGAACCCTGTGGCCTGGGAACATGTCTGAGGTTTGATGGTGGAAACCTGTGGCTTGGCAACATGACTAAGGTTTGATTCTGGAAGACTGTGGCCAGGAAGCATGATATCTGGTTGATTCTGGAAACTTGTGTCCTGGGAACATGACTGAGGTTTGTTTCTGGAAGCCTGTGCCCTGGGAACATGACTGAGGTTTGATTCTGGACCCCTGTGTCCTGGGAACATGAATGAGGTTTGATGGTTGAAACCTGTGGCCAGGAGACATGATATCGGGTTGATTCTGGAAACTTCTGTCCTGGGAACAAGACTGAGGTTTGATTCTGGAACCCTGTGTCCTGGGAATATGACAAAGGTTTGTTGCTGGAAGCCTGTTCCCTGGGTACATGACTGAGGTTTGATTCTGGACCCCTGTGTCCTGGGAACATGACTGAGGTTTGATGGTTGAAACCTGTGGCCCGCGAACATGACTCAGGTTTGATTCTGGAACCATGTGTCCTGGGAACATGACTGAGGTCTGATTTTGGAAACCTTTGGCCTGGGAAAATGACTGAGGTTTCATTGTGGAAACATGTGGCCTGGGATCATGACTGAGGTTTGATGGTGGAACACTCTGGCCTGGCAAAATGACTGAGGCTTGATTCTGGAACCCTGTGGCCCGGGAACATGAGAACGGTTTGATTCTGGAACCCTGTGGCCTTTAACATGACATCGGTGGATTCTGGAACCCTGTGGCCTGGGAATATGAGAACGGTTTGATTCTGGAACCCTGTGGCCTGGGAACATGAGTGAGGATTGATGGTGGAACCCTGTGGCCTGGCAACATGACTGAGGTTTGATACTGGAAGACTGTGGCCAGGAAACATGATATCGGGTTGATTCTGGAAACTTCTGTCCTGGGAACAAGACTGAGGTTTGATTCTGGAACCCTGTGTCCTGGGAATATGACAAAGGTTTGTTGCTGGAAGCCTGTTCCCTGGGTACATGACTGAGGTTTGATTCTGGACACCTGTGTCCTGGGAACATGAGTGATGTTTGATTGTTGAAACCTGTGGCCTGCGAACATGACTCAGGTTTGATTCTGGAACCATGTGTCCTGGGAATATGACTGAGGTTTGATTCTGGAAACCTTTGGCCTGAGAAAATGACTGAGGTTTCATTGTGGAAACATGTGGCCTGGGATCATGACTGAGGTTTGATGGTGGAACACTCTGGCCTGGCAAAATGACTGAGGCTTGATTCTGGAACCCTGTGGCCCGGGAACGTGACTGAGGTTTGATGGCAGAAACCTGTGGCCTGACAACATGACTGACGTTTGATTCTGGATCCCTGTGGCCTGGGAACATGACTGAGGCGTGATTCTGGAAAACTGTGGCCTGGGAACATGACATCTGTTTAGATTGTGGAATACTGTGCCCCGGGAACCTGACTGAGCCTTGGTTCTGAAACCCTGTGGACTGGGAACATGACTGAGGTTTTATTCTGGAACCCTGTAGCCTGGGAACATAACTGAGGATTGATTCTGGAACCCTGTGCCCTGGGAACATGATACCGGTGGATTCTGGAACCCTGGGGACTGGGCATGTGACATCTGTTTAGATTGTGGAATACTGTGCCCCGGGAACCTGACTGAGCCTTGGTTCTGGAACCCTGTGGATTGGGAACATGACTGAGGTTTTATTCTAGAACCCTGTAGCCCGGAAACATAACTGAGGATTGATTCTCGAACCCTGTGGCCTGGGAACATGACATCGGTGGATTCTAGAACCCTGTGGCCTGGGAACATGTCTGAGGTTTGATGGTGGAAACCTGTGGCTTGGCAACATGACTAAGGTTTGATTCTGGAAGACTGTGGCCAGGAAGCATGATATCTGGTTGATTCTGGAAACTTGTGTCCTGGGAACATGACTGAGGTTTGTTTCTGGACACCTGTGTCCTGGGAACATGACTGAGGTTTGATGGTTGAAACCTGTGGCCCGCGAACATGACTCAGGTTTGATTCTGGAACCATGTGTCCTGGGAACATGACTGAGGTTTGATTTTGGAAACCTTTGGCCTGGGAAAATGACTGAGGTTTCATTGTGGAAACATGTGGCCTGGGATCATGACTGAGGTTTGATGGTGGAACACTCTGGCCTGGCAAAATGACTGAGGCTTGATTCTGGAACCCTGTGGCCCGGGAACATGAGAACGGTTTGATTCTGGAACCCTGTGGCCTTTAACATGACATCGGTGGATTCTGGAACCCTGTGGCCTGGGAACATGAGAACGGTTTGATTCTGGAACCCTGTGGCCTGGGAACATGAGTGAGGATTGATGGTGGAACCCTGTGGCCTGGCAACATGACTGAGGTTTGATACTGGAAGACTGTGGCCAGGAGACATGATATCGGGTTGATTCTGGAAACTTCTGTCCTGGGAACAAGACTGAGGTTTGATTCTGGAACCCTGTGTCCTGGGAATATGACAAAGGTTTGTTGCTGGAAGCCTGTTCCCTGGGTACATGACTGAGGTTTGATTCTGGACACCTGTGTCCTGGGAACATGAGTGATGTTTGATTGTTGAAACCTGTGGCCTGCGAACATGACTCAGGTTTGATTCTGGAACCATGTGTCCTGGGAATATGACTGAGGTTTGATTCTGGAAACCTTTGGCCTGAGAAAATGACTGAGGTTTCATTGTGGAAACATGTGGCCTGGGATCATGACTGAGGTTTGATGGTGGAACACTCTGGCCTGGCAAAATGACTGAGGCTTGATTCTGGAACCCTGTGGCCCGGGAACGTGACTGAGGTTTGATGGCAGAAACCTGTGGCCTGACAACATGACTGACGTTTGATTCTGGATCCCTGTGGCCTGGGAACATGACTGAGGCGTGATTCTGGAAAACTGTGGCCTGGGAACATGACATCTGTTTAGATTGTGGACTACTGTGCCCCGGGAACCTGACTGAGCCTTGGTTCTGGAACCCTGTGGATTGGGAACATGACTGAGGTTTTATTCTAGAACCCTGTAGCCTGGAAACATAACTGAGGATTGATTCTCGAACCCTGTGGCCTGGGAACATGACATCGGTGGATTCTAGAACCCTGTGGCCTGGGAACATGTCTGAGGTTTGATGGTGGAAACCTGTGGCTTGGCAACATGACTAAGGTTTGATTCTGGAAGACTGTGGCCAGGAAGCATGATATCTGGTTGATTCTGGAAACTTGTGTCCTGGGAACATGACTGAGGTTTGTTTCTGGAAGCCTGTGCCCTGGGAACATGACTGAGGTTTGATTCTGGACCCCTGTGTCCTGGGAACATGACTGAGGTTTGATGGTTGAAACCTGTGGCCAGGAGACATGATATCGGGTTGATTCTGGAAACTTCTGTCCTGGGAACAAGACTGAGGTTTGATTCTGGAACCCTGTGTCCTGGGAATATGACAAAGGTTTGTTGCTGGAAGCCTGTTCCCTGGGTACATGACTGAGGTTTGATTCTGGACCCCTGTGTCCTGGGAACATGACTGAGGTTTGATGGTTGAAACCTGTGGCCCGCGAACATGACTCAGGTTTGATTCTGGAACCATGTGTCCTGGGAACATGACTGAGGTTTGATTTTGGAAACCTTTGGCCTGGGAAAATGACTGAGGTTTCATTGTGGAAACATGTGGCCTGGGATCATGACTGAGGTTTGATGGTGGAACACTCTGGCCTGGCAAAATGACTGAGGCTTGATTCTGGAACCCTGTGGCCCGGGAACATGAGAACGGTTTGATTCTGGAACCCTGTGGCCTTTAACATGACATCGGTGGATTCTGGAACCCTGTGGCCTGGGAACATGAGAACGGTTTGATTCTGGAACCCTGTGCCCTGGGAACATGAGTGAGGATTGATGGTGGAACCCTGTGGCCTGGCAACATGATTGAGGTTTGATACTGGAAGACTGTGGCCAGGAAACATGATATCGGGTTGATTCTGGAAACTTCTGTCCTGGGAACAAGACTGAGGTTTGATTCTGGAACCCTGTGTCCTGGGAATATGACAAAGGTTTGTTGCTGGAAGCCTGTTCCCTGGGTACATGACTGAGGTTTGATTCTGGAAACCTTTGGCCTGAGAAAATGACTGAGGTTTCATTGTGGAAACATGTGGCCTGGGATCATGACTGAGGTTTGATGGTGGAACACTCTGGCCTGGCAAAATGACTGAAGCTTGATTCAGGAACCCTGTGACCCGGGAACGTGACTGAGGTTTGATGGCAGAAACCTGTGGCCTGGCAACATGACTGACGTTTGATTCTGGATCCCTGTGGCCTGGGAACATGACTGAGGCGTGATTCTGGAAAACTGTGGCCTGGGAACATGACATCTGTTTAGATTGTGGAATACTGTGCCCCGGGAACCTGACTGAGCCTTGGTTCTGAAACCCTGTGGACTGGGAACATGACTGAGGTTTTATTCTGGAACCCTTTAGCCTGGGAACATAACTGAGGATTGATTCTGGAACCCTGTGGCCTGGGTACATGATACCGGTGGTTTCTGTAACCCTCGGGACTGGGCATGTGACATCTGTTTAGATTGTGGAATACTGTGCCCCGGGAACCTGACTGAGCCTTGGTTCTGGAACCCTGTGGATTGGGAACATGACTGAAGTTTTATTCTAGAACCCTGTAGCCGGGAAACATAACTGAGGATTGATTCTCGAACCCTGTGGCCTGGGAACATGACATCGGTGGATTCTAGAACCCTGTGGCCTGGGAACATGTCTGAGGTTTGATGGTGGAAACCTGTGGCTTGGCAACATGACTAAGGTTTGATTCTGGAAGACTGTGGCCAGGAAGCATGATATCTGGTTGATTCTGGAAACTTGTGTCCTGGGAACATGACTGAGGTTTGTTTCTGGAAGCCTGTGCACTGGGAACATGACTGAGGTTTGATGGTTGAAACCTGTGGCCCGCGAACATGACTCAGGTTTGATTCTGGAACCATGTGTCCTGGGAACATGACTGAGGTTTGATTTTGGAAACCTTTGGCCTGGGAAAATGACTGAGGTTTCATTGTGGAAACATGTGGCCTGGGATCATGACTGAGGTTTGATGGTGGAACACTCTGGCCTGGCAAAATGACTGAGGCTTGTTTCTGGAACCCTGTGGCCCGGGAACATCAGAACGGTTTGATTCTGGAACCCTGTGGCCTTTAACATGACATCGGTGGATCCTGGAACCCTGTGGCCTGGGAACATGAGAACTGTTTGATTCTGGAACCCTGTGGCCTGGGAACATGAGTGAGGATTGATGGTGGAACCCTGTGGCCTGGCAACATGACTGAGGTTTGATACTGGAAGACTGTGGCCAGGAAACATGATATCGGGTTGATTCTGGAAACTTCTGTCCTGGGAACAAGACTGAGGTTTGATTCTGGAACCCTGTGTCCTGGGAATATGACAAAGGTTTGTTGCTGGAAGCCTGTTCCCTGGGTACATGACTGAGGTTTGATTCTGGACACCTGTGTCCTGGGAACATGAGTGATGTTTGATTGTTGAAACCTGTGGCCTGCGAACATGACTCAGGTTTGATTCTGGAACCATGTGTCCTGGGAATATGACTGAGGTTTGATTCTGGAAACCTTTGGCCTGAGAAAATGACTGAGGTTTCATTGTGGAAACATGTGGCCTGGGATCATGACTGAGGTTTGATGGTGGAACACTCTGGCCTGGCAAAATGACTGAGGCTTGATTCAGGAACCCTGTGACCCGGGAACGTGACTGAGGTTTGATGGCAGAAACCTGTGGCCTGGCAACATGACTGACGTTTGATTCTGGATCCCTGTGGCCTGGGAACATGACTGAGGCGTGATTCTGGAAAACTGTGGCCTGGGAACATGACATCTGTTTAGATTGTGGAATACTGTGCCCCGGGAACCTGACTGAGCCTTGGTTCTGAAACCCTGTGGACTGGGAACATGACTGAGGTTTTATTCTGGAACCCTGTAGCCTGGGAACATAACTGAGGATTGATTCTGGAACCCTGTGGCCTGGGAACATGATACCGGTGGATTCTGTAACCCTCGGGACTGGGCATGTGACATCTGTTTAGATTGTGGAATACTGTGCCCCGGGAACCTGACTGAGCCTTGGTTCTGGAACCCTGTGGATTGGGAACATGACTGAGGTTTTATTCTAGAACCCTGTAGCCGGGAAACATAACTGAGGATTGATTCTCGAACCCTGTGGCCTGGGAACATGACATCGGTGGATTCTAGAACCCTGTGGCCTGGGAACATGTCTGAGGTTTGATGGTGGAAACCTGTGGCTTGGCAACATGACTAAGGTTTGATTCTGGAAGACTGTGGCCAGGAAGCATGATATCTGGTTGATTCTGGAAACTTGTGTCCTGGGAACATGACTGAGGTTTGTTTCTGGAAGCCTGTGCACTGGGAACATGACTGAGGTTTGATTCTGGACCCCTGTGTCCTGGGAACATGACTGAGGTTTGATGGTTGAAACCTGTGGCCCGCGAACATGACTCAGGTTTGATTCTGGAACCATGTGTCCTGGGAACATGACTGAGGTTTGATTTTGGAAACCTTTGGCCTGGGAAAATGACTGAGGTTTCATTGTGGAAACATGTGGCCTGGGATCATGACTGAGGTTTGATGGTGGAACACTCTGGCCTGGCAAAATGACTGAGGCTTGATTCTGGAACCCTGTGGCCCGGGAACATGAGAACGGTTTGATTCTGGAACCCTGTGGCCTTTAACATGACATCGGTGGATTCTGGAACCCTGTGGCCTGGGAACATGAGAACGGTTTGATTCTGGAACCCTGTGGCCTGGGAACATGAGTGAGGATTGATGGTGGAACCCTGTGGCCTGGCAACATGACTGAGGTTTGATACTGGAAGACTGTGGCCAGGAAACATGATATCGGGTTGATTCTGGAAACTTCTGTCCTGGGAACAAGACTGAGGTTTGATTCTGGAACCCTGTGTCCTGGGAATATGACAAAGGTTTGTTGCTGGAAGCCTGTTCCCTGGGTACATGACTGAGGTTTGATTCTGGACACCTGTGTCCTGGGAACATGAGTGATGTTTGATTGTTGAAACCTGTGGCCTGCGAACATGACTCAGGTTTGATTCTGGAACCATGTGTCCTGGGAATATGACTGAGGTTTGATTCTGGAAACCTTTGGCCTGAGAAAATGACTGAGGTTTCATTGTGGAAACATGTGGCCTGGGATCATGACTGAGGTTTGATGGTGGAACACTCTGGCCTGGCAAAATGACTGAGGCTTGATTCTGGAACCCTGTGGCCCGGGAACGTGACTGAGGTTTGATGGCAGAAACCTGTGGCCTGACAACATGACTGACGTTTGATTCTGGATCCCTGTGGCCTGGGAACATGACTGAGGCGTGATTCTGGAAAACTGTGGCCTGGGAACATGACATCTATTTAGATTGTGGAATACTGTGCCCCGGGAACCTGATTGAGCCTTGGTTCTGAAACCCTGTGGACTGGGAACATGACTGAGGTTTTATTCTGGAACCCTGTAGCCTGGGAACATAACTGAGGATTGATTCTGGAACCCTGTGCCCTGGGAACATGATACCGGTGGATTCTGGAACCCTGGGGACTGGGCATGTGACATCTGTTTAGATTGGGGAATACTGTGCCCCGGGAACCTGACTGAGCCTTGGTTCTGGAACCCTGTGGATTGGGAACATGACTGAGGTTTTATTCTAGAACCCTCTAGCCGGGAAACATAACTGAGGATTGATTCTCGAACCCTGTGGCCTGGGAACATGACATCGGTGGATTCTAGAACCCTGTGGCCTGGGAACATGTCTGAGGTTTGATGGTGGAAACCTGTGGCTTGGCAACATGACTAAGGTTTGATTCTGGAAGACTGTCGCCAGGAAGCATGATATCTGGTTGATTCTGGAAACTTGTGTCCTGGGAACATGACTGAGGTTTGTTTCTGGACACCTGTGTCCTGGGAACATGACTGAGGTTTGATGGTTGAAACCTGTGGCCCGCGAACATGACTCAGGTTTGATTCTGGAACCATGTGTCCTGGGAACATGACTGAGGTTTGATTTTGGAAACCTTTGGCCTGGGAAAATGACTGAGGTTTCATTGTGGAAACATGTGGCCTGGGATCATGACTGAGGTTTGATGGTGGAACACTCTGGCCTGGCAAAATGACTGAGGCTTGATTCTGGAACCCTGTGGCCCGGGAACATGAGAACGGTTTGATTCTGGAACCCTGTGGCCTTTAACATGACATCGGTGGATTCTGGAACCCTGTGGCCTGGAAACATGAGAACGGTTTGATTCTGGAACCCTGTGGCCTGGGAACATGAGTGAGGATTGATGGTGGAACCCTGTGGCCTGGCAACATGACTGAGGTTTGATACTGGAAGACTGTGGCCAGGAAACATGATATCGGGTTGATTCTGGAAACTTCTGTCCTGGGAACAAGACTGAGGTTTGATTCTGGAACCCTGTGTCCTGGGAATATGACAAAGGTTTGTTGCTGGAAGCCTGTTCCCTGGGTACATGACTGAGGTTTGATTCTGGACACCTGTGTCCTGGGAACATGAGTGATGTTTGATTGTTGAAACCTGTGGCCTGCGAACATGACTCAGGTTTGATTCTGGAACCATGTGTCCTGGGAATATGACTGAGGTTTGATTCTGGAAACCTTTGGCCTGAGAAAATGACTGAGGTTTCATTGTGGAAACATGTGGCCTGGGATCATGACTGAGGTTTGATGGTGGAACACTCTGGCCTGGCAAAATGACTGAGGCTTGATTCTGGAACCCTGTGGCCCGGGAACGTGACTGAGGTTTGATGGCAGAAACCTGTGGCCTGACAACATGACTGACGTTTGATTCTGGATCCCTGTGGCCTGGGAACATGACTGAGGCGTGATTCTGGAAAACTGTGGCCTGGGAACATGACATCTGTTTAGATTGTGGACTACTGTGCCCCGGGAACCTGACTGAGCCTTGGTTCTGGAACCCTGTGGATTGGGAACATGACTGAGGTTTTATTCTAGAACCCTGTAGCCTGGAAACATAACTGAGGATTGATTCTCGAACCCTGTGGCCTGGGAACATGACATCGGTGGATTCTAGAACCCTGTGGCCTGGGAACATGTCTGAGGTTTGATGGTGGAAACCTGTGGCTTGGCAACATGACTAAGGTTTGATTCTGGAAGACTGTGGCCAGGAAGCATGATATCTGGTTGATTCTGGAAACTTGTGTCCTGGGAACATGACTGAGGTTTGTTTCTGGAAGCCTGTGACCTGGGAACATGACTGAGGTTTGATTCTGGACCCCTGTGTCCTGGGAACATGACTGAGGTTTGATGGTTGAAACCTGTGGCCAGGAGACATGATATCGGGTTGATTCTGGAAACTTCTGTCCTGGGAACAAGACTGAGGTTTGATTCTGGAACCCTGTGTCCTGGGAATATGACAAAGGTTTGTTGCTGGAAGCCTGTTCCCTGGGTACATGACTGAGGTTTGATTCTGGACCCCTGTGTCCTGGGAACATGACTGAGGTTTGATGGTTGAAACCTGTGGCCCGCGAACATGACTCAGGTTTGATTCTGGAACCATGTGTCCTGGGAACATGACTGAGGTTTGATTTTGGAAACCTTTGGCCTGGGAAAATGACTGAGGTTTCATTGTGGAAACATGTGGCCTGGGATCATGACTGAGGTTTGATGGTGGAACACTCTGGCCTGGCAAAATGACTGAGGCTTGATTCTGGAACCCTGTGGCCCGGGAACATGAGAACGGTTTGATTCTGGAACCCTGTGGCCTTTAACATGACATCGGTGGATTCTGGAACCCTGTGGCCTGGGAACATGAGAACGGTTTGATTCTGGAACCCTGTGGCCTGGGAACATGAGTGAGGATTGATGGTGGAACCCTGTGGCCTGGCAACATGACTGAGGTTTGATACTGGAAGACTGTGGCCAGGAAACATGATATCGGGTTGATTCTGGAAACTTCTGTCCTGGGAACAAGACTGAGGTTTGATTCTGGAACCCTGTGTCCTGGGAATATGACAAAGGTTTGTTGCTGGAAGCCTGTTCCCTGGGTACATGACTGAGGTTTGATTCTGGACACCTGTGTCCTGGGAACATGAGTGATGTTTGATTGTTGAAACCTGTGGCCTGCGAACATGACTCAGGTTTGATTCTGGAACCATGTGTCCTGGGAATATGACTGAGGTTTGATTCTGGAAACCTTTGGCCTGAGAAAATGACTGAGGTTTCATTGTGGAAACATGTGGCCTGGGATCATGACTGAGGTTTGATGGTGGAACACTCTGGCCTGGCAAAATGACTGAGGCTTGATTCTGGAACCCTGTGGCCCGGGAACGTGACTGAGGTTTGATGGCAGAAACCTGTGGCCTGACAACATGACTGACGTTTGATTCTGGATCCCTGTGGCCTGGGAACATGACTGAGGCGTGATTCTGGAAAACTGTGGCCTGGGAACATGACATCTGTTTAGATTGTGGAATACTGTGCCCCGGGAACCTGACTGAGCCTTGGTTCTGAAACCCTGTGGACTGGGAACATGACTGAGGTTTTATTTTGGAACCCTGTAGCCTGGGAACATAACTGAGGATTGATTCTGGAACCCTGTGCCCTGGGAACATGATACCGGTGGATTCTGGAACCCTGGGGACTGGGCATGTGACATCTGTTTAGATTGTGGAATACTGTGCCCCGGGAACCTGACTGAGCCTTGGTTCTGGAACCCTGTGGATTGGGAACATGACTGAGGTTTTATTCTAGAACCCTGTAGCCGGGAAACATAACTGAGGATTGATTCTCGAACCCTGTGGCCTGGGAACATGACATCGGTGGATTCTAGAACCCTGTGGCCTGGGAACATGTCTGAGGTTTGATGGTGGAAACCTGTGGCTTGGCAACATGACTAAGGTTTGATTCTGGAAGACTGTGGCCAGGAAGCATGATATCTGGTTGATTCTGGAAACTTGTGTCCTGGGAACATGACTGAGGTTTGTTTCTGGACACCTGTGTCCTGGGAACATGACTGAGGTTTGATGGTTGAAACCTGTGGCCCGCGAACGTGACTCAGGTTTGATTCTGGAACCATGTGTCCTGGGAACATGACTGAGGTTTGATTTTGGAAACCTTTGGCCTGGGAAAATGACTGAGGTTTCATTGTGGAAACATGTGGCCTGGGATCATGACTGAGGTTTGATGGTGGAACACTCTGGCCTGGCAAAATGACTGAGGCTTGATTCTGGAACCGTGTGGCCCGGGAACATGAGAACGGTTTGATTCTGGAACCCTGTGGCCTTTAACATGACATCGGTGGATTCTGGAACCCTGTGGCCTGGGAACATGAGAACGGTTTGATTCTGGAACCCTGTGGCCTGGGAACATGAGTGAGGATTGATGGTGGAGCCCTGTGGCCTGGCAACATGACTGAGGTTTGATACTGGAAGACTGTGGCCAGGAGACATGATATCGGGTTGATTCTGGAAACTTCTGTCCTGGGAACAAGACTGAGGTTTGATTCTGGAACCCTGTGTCCTGGGAATATGACAAAGGTTTGTTGCTGGAAGCCTGTTCCCTGGGTACATGACTGAGGTTTGATTCTGGACACCTGTGTCCTGGGAACATGAGTGATGTTTGATTGTTGAAACCTGTGGCCTGCGAACATGACTCAGGTTTGATTCTGGAACCATGTGTCCTGGGAATATGACTGAGGTTTGATTCTGGAAACCTTTGGCCTGAGAAAATGACTGAGGTTTCATTGTGGAAACATGTGGCCTGGGATCATGACTGAGGTTTGATGGTGGAACACTCTGGCCTGGCAAAATGACTGAGGCTTGATTCTGGAACCCTGTGGCCCGGGAACGTGACTGAGGTTTGATGGCAGAAACCTGTGGCCTGACAACATGACTGACGTTTGATTCTGGATCCCTGTGGCCTGGGAACATGACTGAGGCGTGATTCTGGAAAACTGTGGCCTGGGAACATGACATCTGTTTAGATTGTGGACTACTGTGCCCCGGGAACCTGACTGAGCCTTGGTTCTGGAACCCTGTGGATTGGGAACATGACTGAGGTTTTATTCTAGAACCCTGTAGCCTGGAAACATAACTGAGGATTGATTCTCGAACGCTGTGGCCTGGGAACATGACATCGGTGGATTCTAGAACCCTGTGGCCTGGGAACATGTCTGAGGTTTGATGGTGGAAACCTGTGGCTTGGCAACATGACTAAGGTTTGATTCTGGAAGACTGTGGCCAGGAAGCATGATATCTGGTTGATTCTGGAAACTTGTGTCCTGGGAACATGACTGAGGTTTGTTTCTGGAAGCCTGTGCCCTGGGAACATGACTGAGGTTTGATTCTGGACCCCTGTGTCCTGGGAACATGACTGAGGTTTGATGGTTGAAACCTGTGGCCCGCGAACATGACTCAGGTTTGATTCTGGAACCATGTGTCCTGGGAACATGCCTGAGGTTTGATTTTGGAAACCTTTGGCCTGGGAAAATGACTGAGGTTTCATTGTGGAAACATGTGGCCTGGGATCATGACTGAGGTTTGATGGTGGAACACTCTGGCCTGGCAAAATGACTGAGGCTTGATTCTGGAACCCTGTGGCCCGGGAACATGAGAACGGTTTGATTCTGGAACCCTGTGGCCTTTAACATGACATCGGTGGATTCTGGAACCCTGTGGCCTGGGAACATGAGAACGGTTTGATTCTGGAACCCTGTGGCCTGGGAACATGAGTGAGGATTGATGGTGGAACCCTGTGGCCTGGCAACATGACTGAGGTTTGATACTGGAAGATTGTGGACAGGAAACATGATATCGAGTTGATTCTGGAAACTTCTGTCCTGGGAACAAGACTGAGGTTTGATTCTGGAACCCTGTGTCCTGGGAATATGACAAAGGTTTGTTGCTGGAAGCCTGTTCCCTGGGTACATGACTGAGGTTTGATTCTGGACACCTGTGTCCTGGGAACATGACTGAGGTTTGATGGTTGAAACCTGTGGCCCGCGAACATGACTCAGGTTTGATTCTGGAACCATGTGTCCTGGGAACATGACTGAGGTTTGATTTTGGAAACCTTTGGCCTGGGAAAATGACTGAGGTTTCATTGTGGAAACATGTGGCCTGGGATCATGACTGAGGTTTGATGGTGGAACACTCTGGCCTGGCAAAATGACTGAGGCTTGATTCTGGAACCCTGTGGCCCGGGAACATGAGAACGGTTTGATTCTGGAACCCTGTGGCCTTTAACATGACATCGGTGGATTCTGGAACCCTGTGGCCTGGGAACATGAGAACGGTTTGATTCTGGAACCCTGTGGCCTGGGAACATGAGTGAGGATTGATGGTGGAACCCTGTGGCCTGGCAACATGACTGAGGTTTGATACTGGAAGACTGTGGCCAGGAAACATGATATCGGTTTGATTCTGGAAACTTCTGTCCTGGGAACAAGACTGAGGTTTGATTCTGGAACCCTGTGTCCTGGGAATATGACAAAGGTTTGTTGCTGGAAGCCTGTTCCCTGGGTACATGACTGAGGTTTGATTCTGGACACCTGTGTCCTGGGAACATGAGTGATGTTTGATTGTTGAAACCTGTGGCCTGCGAACATGACTCAGGTTTGATTCTGGAACCATGTGTCCTGGGAATATGACTGAGGTTTGATTCTGGAAACCTTTGGCCTGAGAAAATGACTGAGGTTTCATTGTGGAAACATGTGGCCTGGGATCATGACTGAGGTTTGATGGTGGAACACTCTGGCCTGGCAAAATGACTGAGGCTTGATTCTGGAACCCTGTGGCCCGGGAACGTGACTGAGGTTTGATGGCAGAAACCTGTGGCCTGGCAACATGACTGACGTTTGATTCTGGATCCCTGTGGCCTGGGAACATGACTGAGGCGTGATTCTGGAAAACTGTGGCCTGGGAACATGACATCTGTTTAGATTGTGGAATACTGTGCCCCGGGAACCTGACTGAGCCTTGGTTCTGAAACCCTGTGGACTGGGAACATGACTGAGGTATAATTCTGGAACCCTGTAGCCTGGGAACATAACTGAGGATTGATTGTGGAACCCTGTGGCCTGGGAACATGATACCGGTGGATTCTGGAACCCTGGGGACTGGGCATGTGACATCTGTTTAGATTGTGGACTACTGTGCCCCGGGAACCTGACTGAGCCTTGGTTCTGGAACCCTGTGGATTGGGAACATGACTGAGGTTTTATTCTAGAACCCTGTAGCCTGGAAACATAACTGAGGATTGATTCTCGAACCCTGTGGCCTGGGAACATGACATCGGTGGATTCTAGAACCCTGTGGCCTGGGAACATGTCTGAGGTTTGATGGTGGAAACCTGTGGCTTGGCAACATGACTAAGGTTTGATTCTGGAAGACTGTGGCCAGGAAGCATGATATCTGGTTGATTCTGGAAACTTGTGTCCTGGGAACATGACTGAGGTTTGTTTCTGGAAGCCTGTGCCCTGGGAACATGACTGAGGTTTGATTCTGGACCCCTGTGTCCTGGGAACATGACTGAGGTTTGATGGTTGAAACCTGTGGCCCGCGAACATGACTCAGGTTTGATTCTGGAACCATGTGTCCTGGGAACATGACTGAGGTTTGATTTTGGAAACCTTTGGCCTGGGAAAATGACTGAGGTTTCATTGTGGAAACATGTGGCCTGGGATCATGACTGAGGTTTGATGGTGGAACACTCTGGCCTGGCAAAATGACTGAGGCTTGATTCTGGAACCCTGTGGCCCGGGAACATGAGAACGGTTTGATTCTGGAACCCTGTGGCCTTTAACATGACATCGGTGGATTCTGGAACCCTGTGGCCTGGGAACATGAGAACGGTTTGATTCTGGAACCCTGTGGCCTGGGAACATGAGTGAAGATTGATGGTGGAACGCTGTGGCCTGGCAACATGACTGAGGTTTGATACTGGAAGACTGTGGCCAGGAAACATGATATCGGGTTGATTCTGGAAACTTCTGTCCTGGGAACAAGACTGAGGTTTGATTCTGGAACCCTGTGTCCTGGGAATATGACAAAGGTTTGTTGCTGGAAGCCTGTTCCCTGGGTAGATGACTGAGGTTTGATTCTGGACACCTGTGTCCTGGGAAGATGAGTGATGTTTGATTTTTGAAACCTGTGGCCTACGAACATGACTCAGGTTTGATTCTGGAACCATGTGTCCTGGGAATATGACTGAGGTTTGATTCTGGAAACCTTTGGCCTGAGAAAATGACTGAGGTTTCATTGTGGAAACATGTGGCCTGGGATCATGACTGAGGTTTGATGGTGGAACACTCTGGCCTGGCAAAATGACTGAGGCTTGATTCTGGAACCCTGTGGCCCGGGAACATGAGAACGGTTTGATTCTGGAACCCTGTGGCCTTTAACATGACATCGGTGGATTCTGGAACCCTGTGGCCTGGGAACATGAGAACGGTTTGATTCTGGAACCCTGTGGCCTGGGAACATGAGTGAGGATTGATGGTGGAACCCTGTGGCCTGGCAACATGACTGAGGTTTGATACTGGAAGACTGTGGCCAGGAGACATGATATCGGGTTGATTCTGGAAACTTCTGTCCTGGGAACAAGACTGAGGTTTGATTCTGGAACCCTGTGTCCTGGGAATATGACAAAGGTTTGTTGCTGGAAGCCTGTTCCCTGGGTACATGACTGAGGTTTGATTCTGGACACCTGTGTCCTGGGAACATGAGTGATGTTTGATTGTTGAAACCTGTGGCCTGCGAACATGACTCAGGTTTGATTCTGGAACCATGTGTCCTGGGAATATGACTGAGGTTTGATTCTGGAAACCTTTGGCCTGAGAAAATGACTGAGGTTTCATTGTGGAAACATGTGGCCTGGGATCATGACTGAGGTTTGATGGTGGAACACTCTGGCCTGGCAAAATGACTGAGGCTTGATTCTGGAACCCTGTGGCCCGGGAACGTGACTGAGGTTTGATGGCAGAAACCTGTGGCCTGACAACATGACTGACGTTTGATTCTGGATCCCTGTGGCCTGGGAACATGACTGAGGCGTGATTCTGGAAAACTGTGGCCTGGGAACATGACATCTGTTTAGATTGTGGACTACTGTGCCCCGGGAACCTGACTGAGCCTTGGTTCTGGAACCCTGTGGATTGGGAACATGACTGAGGTTTTATTCTAGAACCCTGTAGCCTGGAAACATAACTGAGGATTGATTCTCGAACCCTGTGGCCTGGGAACATGACATCGGTGGATTCTAGAACCCTGTGGCCTGGGAACATGTCTGAGGTTTGATGGTGGAAACCTGTGGCTTGGCAACATGACTAAGGTTTGATTCTGGAAGACTGTGGCCAGGAAGCATGATATCTGGTTGATTCTGGAAACTTGTGTCCTGGGAACATGACTGAGGTTTGTTTCTGGAAGCCTGTGCCCTGGGAACATGACTGAGGTTTGATTCTGGACCCCTGTGTCCTGGGAACATGACTGAGGTTTGATGGTTGAAACCTGTGGCCCGCGAACATGACTCAGGTTTGATTCTGGAACCATGTGTCCTGGGAACATGCCTGAGGTTTGATTTTGGAAACCTTTGGCCTGGGAAAATGACTGAGGTTTCATTGTGGAAACATGTGGCCTGGGATCATGACTGAGGTTTGATGGTGGAACACTCTGGCCTGGCAAAATGACTGAGGCTTGATTCTGGAACCCTGTGGCCCGGGAACATGAGAACGGTTTGATTCTGGAACCCTGTGGCCTTTAACATGACATCGGTGGATTCTGGAACCCTGTGGCCTGGGAACATGAGAACGGTTTGATTCTGGAACCCTGTGGCCTGGGAACATGAGTGAGGATTGATGGTGGAACCCTGTGGCCTGGCAACATGACTGAGGTTTGATACTGGAAGATTGTGGACAGGAAACATGATATCGGGTTGATTCTGGAAACTTCTGTCCTGGGAACAAGACTGAGGTTTGATTCTGGAACCCTGTGTCCTGGGAATATGACAAAGGTTTGTTGCTGGAAGCCTGTTCCCTGGGTACATGACTGAGGTTTGATTCTGGACACCTGTGTCCTGGGAACATGAGTGATGTTTGATTGTTGAAACCTGTGGCCTGCGAACATGACTCAGGTTTGATTCTGGAACCATGTGTCCTGGGAATATGACTGAGGTTTGATTCTGGAAACCTTTGGCCTGAGAAAATGACTGAGGTTTCATTGTGGAAACATGTGGCCTGGGATCATGACTGAGGTTTGATGGTGGAACACTCTGGCCTGGCAAAATGACTGAGGCTTGATTCTGGAACCCTGTGGCCCGGGAACGTGACTGAGGTTTGATGGCAGAAACCTGTGGCCTGGCAACATGACTGACGTTTGATTCTGGATCCCTGTGGCCTGGGAACATGACTGAGGCGTGATTCTGGAAAACTGTGGCCTGGGAACATGACATCTGTTTAGATTGTGGAATACTGTGCCCCGGGAACCTGACTGAGCCTTGGTTCTGAAACCCTGTGGACTGGGAACATGACTGAGGTATAATTCTGGAACCCTGTAGCCTGGGAACATAACTGAGGATTGATTGTGGAACCCTGTGGCCTGGGAACATGATACCGGTGGATTCTGGAACCCTGGGGACTGGGCATGTGACATCTGTTTAGATTGTGGACTACTGTGCCCCGGGAACCTGACTGAGCCTTGGTTCTGGAACCCTGTGGATTGGGAACATGACTGAGGTTTTATTCTAGAACCCTGTAGCCTGGAAACATAACTGAGGATTGATTCTCGAACCCTGTGGCCTGGGAACATGACATCGGTGGATTCTAGAACCCTGTGGCCTGGGAACATGTCTGAGGTTTGATGGTGGAAACCTGTGGCTTGGCAACATGACTAAGGTTTGATTCTGGAAGACTGTGGCCAGGAAGCATGATATCTGGTTGATTCTGGAAACTTGTGTCCTGGGAACATGACTGAGGTTTGTTTCTGGAAGCCTGTGCCCTGGGAACATGACTGAGGTTTGATTCTGGACCCCTGTGTCCTGGGAACATGACTGAGGTTTGATGGTTGAAACCTGTGGCCCGCGAACATGACTCAGGTTTGATTCTGGAACCATGTGTCCTGGGAACATGACTGAGGTTTGATTTTGGAAACCTTTGGCCTGGGAAAATGACTGAGGTTTCATTGTGGAAACATGTGGCCTGGGATCATGACTGAGGTTTGATGGTGGAACACTCTGGCCTGGCAAAATGACTGAGGCTTGATTCTGGAACCCTGTGGCCCGGGAACATGAGAACGGTTTGATTCTGGAACCCTGTGGCCTTTAACATGACATCGGTGGATTCTGGAACCCTGTGGCCTGGGAACATGAGAACGGTTTGATTCTGGAACCCTGTGGCCTGGGAACATGAGTGAAGATTGATGGTGGAACGCTGTGGCCTGGCAACATGACTGAGGTTTGATACTGGAAGACTGTGGCCAGGAAACATGATATCGGGTTGATTCTGGAAACTTCTGTCCTGGGAACAAGACTGAGGTTTGATTCTGGAACCCTGTGTCCTGGGAATATGACAAAGGTTTGTTGCTGGAAGCCTGTTCCCTGGGTACATGACTGAGGTTTGATTCTGGACACCTGTGTCCTGGGAAGATGAGTGATGTTTGATTTTTGAAACCTGTGGCCTACGAACATGACTCAGGTTTGATTCTGGAACCATGTGTCCTGGGAATATGACTGAGGTTTGATTCTGGAAACCTTTGGCCTGAGAAAATGACTGAGGTTTCATTGTGGAAACATGTGGCCTGGGATCATGACTGAGGTTTGATGGTGGAACACTCTGGCCTGGCAAAATGACTGAGGCTTGATTCTGGAACCCTGTGGCCCGGGAACGTGACTGAGGTTTGATGGCAGAAACCTGTGGCCTGGCAACATGACTGACGTTTGATTCTGGATCCCTGTGGCCTGGGAACATGACTGAGGCGTGATTCTGGAAAACTGTGGCCTGGGAACATGACATCTGTTTAGATTGTGGAATACTGTGCCCCGGGAACCTGACTGAGCCTTGGTTCTGAAACCCTGTGGACTGGGAACATGACTGAGGTTTTATTCTGGAACCCTGTAGCCTGGGAACATAACTGAGGATTGATTCTGGAACCCTGTGGCCTGGGAACATGATACCGGTGGATTCTGGAACCCTGGGGACTGGGCATGTGACATCTGTTTAGATTGTGGACTACTGTGCCCCGGGAACCTGACTGAGCCTTGGTTCTGGAACCCTGTGGATTGGGAACATGACTGAGGTTTTATTCTAGAACCCTGTAGCCTGGAAACATAACTGAGGATTGATTCTCGAACCCTGTGGCCTGGGAACATGACATCGGTGGATTCTAGAACCCTGTGGCCTGGGAACATGTCTGAGGTTTGATGGTGGAAACCTGTGGCTTGGCAACATGACTAAGGTTTGATTCTGGAAGACTGTGGCCAGGAAGCATGATATCTGGTTGATTCTGGAAACTTGTGTCCTGGGAACATGACTGAGGTGTGTTTCTGGAAGCCTGTGCCCTGGGAACATGACTGAGGTTTGATTCTGGACACCTGTGTCCTGGGAACATGACTGAGGTTTGATGGTTGAAACCTGTGGCCCGCGAACATGACTCAGGTTTGATTCTGGAACCATGTGTCCTGGGAACATGACTGAGGTTTGATTTTGGAAACCTTTGGCCTGGGAAAATGACTGAGGTTTCATTGTGGAAACATGTGGCCTGGGATCATGACTGAGGTTTGATGGTGGAACACTCTGGCCTGGCAAAATGACTGAGGTTTGATTCTGGAACCCTGTGGCCCGGGAACATGAGAACGGTTTGATTCTGGAACCCTGTGGCCTTTAACATGACATCGGTGGATTCTGGAACCCTGTGGCCTGGGAACATGAGAACGGTTTGATTCTGGAACCCTGTGGCCTGGGAACATGAGTGAGGATTGATGGTGGAACCCTGTGGCCTGGCAACATGACTGAGGTTTGATACTGGAAGACTGTGGCCAGGAAACATGATATCGGGTTGATTCTGGAAACTTCTGTCCTGGGAACAAGACTGAGGTTTGATTCTGGAACCCTGTGTCCTGGGAATATGACAAAGGTTTGTTGCTGGAAGCCTGTTCCCTGGGTACATGACTGAGGCTTGATTCTGGACACCTGTGTCCTGTGAAGATGAGTGATGTTTGATTGTTGAAACCTGTGGCCTGCGAACATGACTCAGGTTTGATTCTGGAACCATGTGTCCTGGGAATATGACTGAGGTTTGATTCTGGAAACCTTTGGCCTGAGAAAATGAATGAGGTTTCATTGTGGAAACATGTGGCCTGGGATCATGACTGAGGTTTGATGGTGGAACACTCTGGCCTGGCAAAATGACTGAGGCTTGATTCTGGAACCCTCTGGCCCGGGAACATGAGAACGGTTTGATTCTGGAACCCTGTGGCCTTTAACATGACATCGGTGGATTCTGGAACCCTGTGGCCTGGGAACATGAGAACGGTTTGATTCTGGAACCCTGTGGCCTGGGAACATGAGTGAGGATTGATGGTGGAACCCTGTGGCCTGGCAACATGACTGAGGTTTGATACTGGAAGACTGTGGCCAGGAAACATGATATCGGGTTGATTCTGGAAACTTCTGTCCTGGGAACAAGACTGAGGTTTGATTCTGGAACCCTGTGTCCTGGGAATATGACAAAGGTTTGTTGCTTGAAGCCTGTTCCCTGGGTACATGACTGAGGCTTGATTCTGGACACCTGTGTCCTGGGAAGATGAGTGATGTTTGATTGTTGAAACCTGTGGCCTACGAACATGACTCAGGTTTGATTCTGGAACCATGTGTCCTGGGAATATGACTGAGGTTTGATTCTGGAAACCTTTGGCCTGAGAAAATGACTGAGGTTTCATTGTGGAAACATGTGGCCTGGGATCATGACTGAGGTTTGATGGTGGAACACTCTGGCCTGGCAAAATGACTGAGGCTTGATTCTGGAACCCTGTGGCCCGGGAACGTGACTGAGGTTTGATGGCAGAAACCTGTGGCCTGGCAACATGACTGACGTTTGATTCTGGATCCCTGTGGCCTGGGAGCATGACTGAGGCGTGATTCTGGAAAACTGTGGCCTGGGAACATGACATCTGTTTAGATTGTGGAATACTGTGCCCCGGGAACCTGACTGAGCCTTGGTTCTGAAACCCTGTGGACTGGGAACATGACTGAGGTTTTATTCTGGAACCCTGTAGCCTGGGAACATAACTGAGGATTGATTCTGGAACCCTGTGGCCTGGGAACATGATACCGGTGGATTCTGGAACCCTGGGGACTGGGCATGTGACATCTGTTTAGATTGTGGACTACTGTGCCCCGGGAACCTGACTGAGCCTTGGTTCTGGAACCCTGTGGATTGGGAACATGACTGAGGTTTTATTCTAGAACCCTGTAGCCTGGAAACATAACTGAGGATTGATTCTCGAACCCTGTGGCCTGGGAACATGACATCGGTGGATTCTAGAACCCTGTGGCCTGGGAACATGTCTGAGGTTTGATGGTGGAAACCTGTGGCTTGGCAACATGACTAAGGTTTGATTCTGGAAGACTGTGGCCAGGAAGCATGATATCTGGTTGATTCTGGAAACTTGTGTCCTGGGAACATGACTGAGGTGTGTTTCTGGAAGCCTGTGCCCTGGGAACATGACTGAGGTTTGATTCTGGACACCTGTGTCCTGGGAACATGACTGAGGTTTGATGGTTGAAACCTGTGGCCCGCGAACATGACTCAGGTTTGATTCTGGAACCATGTGTCCTGGGAACATGACTGAGGTTTGATTTTGGAAACCTTTGGCCTGGGAAAATGACTGAGGTTTCATTGTGGAAACATGTGGCCTGGGATCATGACTGAGGTTTGATGGTGGAACACTCTGGCCTGGCAAAATGACTGAGGTTTGATTCTGGAACCCTGTGGCCCGGGAACATGAGAACGGTTTGATTCTGGAACCCTGTGGCCTTTAACATGACATCGGTGGATTCTGGAACCCTGTGGCCTGGGAACATGAGAACGGTTTGATTCTGGAACCCTGTGGCCTGGGAACATGAGTGAGGATTGATGGTGGAACCCTGTGGCCTGGCAACATGACTGAGGTTTGATACTGGAAGACTGTGGCCAGGAAACATGATATCGGGTTGATTCTGGAAACTTCTGTCCTGGGAACAAGACTGAGGTTTGATTCTGGAACCCTGTGTCCTGGGAATATGACAAAGGTTTGTTGCTGGAAGCCTGTTCCCTGGGTACATGACTGAGGCTTGATTCTGGACACCTGTGTCCTGTGAAGATGAGTGATGTTTGATTGTTGAAACCTGTGGCCTGCGAACATGACTCAGGTTTGATTCTGGAACCATGTGTCCTGGGAATATGACTGAGGTTTGATTCTGGAAACCTTTGGCCTGAGAAAATGAATGAGGTTTCATTGTGGAAACATGTGGCCTGGGATCATGACTGAGGTTTGATGGTGGAACACTCTGGCCTGGCAAAATGACTGAGGCTTGATTCTGGAACCCTGTGGCCCGGGAACATGAGAACGGTTTGATTCTGGAACCCTGTGGCCTTTAACATGACATCGGTGGATTCTGGAACCCTGTGGCCTGGGAACATGAGAACGGTTTGATTCTGGAACCCTGTGGCCTGGGAACATGAGTGAGGATTGATGGTGGAACCCTGTGGCCTGGCAACATGACTGAGGTTTGATACTGGAAGACTGTGGCCAGGAAACATGATATCGGGTTGATTCTGGAAACTTCTGTCCTGGGAACAAGACTGAGGTTTGATTCTGGAACCCTGTGTCCTGGGAATATGACAAAGGTTTGTTGCTTGAAGCCTGTTCCCTGGGTACATGACTGAGGCTTGATTCTGGACACCTGTGTCCTGGGAAGATGAGTGATGTTTGATTGTTGAAACCTGTGGCCTACGAACATGACTCAGGTTTGATTCTGGAACCATGTGTCCTGGGAATATGACTGAGGTTTGATTCTGGAAACCTTTGGCCTGAGAAAATGACTGAGGTTTCATTGTGGAAACATGTGGCCTGGGATCATGACTGAGGTTTGATGGTGGAACACTCTGGCCTGGCAAAATGACTGAGGCTTGATTCTGGAACCCTGTGGCCCGGGAACGTGACTGAGGTTTGATGGCAGAAACCTGTGGCCTGGCAACATGACTGACGTTTGATTCTGGATCCCTGTGGCCTGGGAGCATGACTGAGGCGTGATTCTGGAAAACTGTGGCCTGGGAACATGACATCTGTTTAGATTGTGGAATACTGTGCCCCGGGAACCTGACTGAGCCTTGGTTCTGAAACCCTGTGGACTGGGAACATGACTGAGGTTTTATTCTGGAACCCTGTAGCCTGGGAACATAACTGAGGATTGATTCTGGAACCCTGTGGCCTGGGAACATGATACCGGTGGATTCTGGAACCCTGGGGACTGGGCATGTGACATCTGTTTAGATTGTGGACTACTGTGCCCCGGGAACCTGACTGAGCCTTGGTTCTGGAACCCTGTGGATTGGGAACATGACTGAGGTTTTATTCTAGAACCCTGTAGCCTGGAAACATAACTGAGGATTGATTCTCGAACCCTGTGGCCTGGGAACATGACATCGGTGGATTCTAGAACCCTGTGGCCTGGGAACATGAGTGAGGATTGATGGTGGAACCCTGTGGCCTGGCAACATGACTGAGGTTTGATACTGGAAGACTGTGGCCAGGAAACATGATATCGGTTTGATTCTGGAAACTTCTGTCCTGGGAACAAGACTGAGGTTTGATTCTGGAACCCTGTGTCCTGGGAATATGACAAAGGTTTGTTGCTGGAAGCCTGTTCCCTGGGTACATGACTGAGGTTTGATTCTGGACACCTGTGTCCTGGGAACATGAGTGATGTTTGATTGTTGAAACCTGTGGCCTGCGAACATGACTCAGGTTTGATTCTGGAACCATGTGTCCTGGGAATATGACTGAGGTTTGATTCTGGAAACCTTTGGCCTGAGAAAATGACTGAGGTTTCATTGTGGAAACATGTGGCCTGGGATCATGACTGAGGTTTGATGGTGGAACACTCTGGCCTGGCAAAATGACTGAGGCTTGATTCTGGAACCCTGTGGCCCGGGAACGTGACTGAGGTTTGATGGCAGAAACCTGTGGCCTGGCAACATGACTGACGTTTGATTCTGGATCCCTGTGGCCTGGGAACATGACTGAGGCGTGATTCTGGAAAACTGTGGCCTGGGAACATGACATCTGTTTAGATTGTGGAATACTGTGCCCCGGGAACCTGACTGAGCCTTGGTTCTGAAACCCTGTGGACTGGGAACATGACTGAGGTATAATTCTGGAACCCTGTAGCCTGGGAACATAACTGAGGATTGATTGTGGAACCCTGTGGCCTGGGAACATGATACCGGTGGATTCTGGAACCCTGGGGACTGGGCATGTGACATCTGTTTAGATTGTGGACTACTGTGCCCCGGGAACCTGACTGAGCCTTGGTTCTGGAACCCTGTGGATTGGGAACATGACTGAGGTTTTATTCTAGAACCCTGTAGCCTGGAAACATAACTGAGGATTGATTCTCGAACCCTGTGGCCTGGGAACATGACATCGGTGGATTCTAGAACCCTGTGGCCTGGGAACATGTCTGAGGTTTGATGGTGGAAACCTGTGGCTTGGCAACATGACTAAGGTTTGATTCTGGAAGACTGTGGCCAGGAAGCATGATATCTGGTTGATTCTGGAAACTTGTGTCCTGGGAACATGACTGAGGTTTGTTTCTGGAAGCCTGTGCCCTGGGAACATGACTGAGGTTTGATTCTGGACCCCTGTGTCCTGGGAACATGACTGAGGTTTGATGGTTGAAACCTGTGGCCCGCGAACATGACTCAGGTTTGATTCTGGAACCATGTGTCCTGGGAACATGACTGAGGTTTGATTTTGGAAACCTTTGGCCTGGGAAAATGACTGAGGTTTCATTGTGGAAACATGTGGCCTGGGATCATGACTGAGGTTTGATGGTGGAACACTCTGGCCTGGCAAAATGACTGAGGCTTGATTCTGGAACCCTGTGGCCCGGGAACATGAGAACGGTTTGATTCTGGAACCCTGTGGCCTTTAACATGACATCGGTGGATTCTGGAACCCTGTGGCCTGGGAACATGAGAACGGTTTGATTCTGGAACCCTGTGGCCTGGGAACATGAGTGAAGATTGATGGTGGAACGCTGTGGCCTGGCAACATGACTGAGGTTTGATACTGGAAGACTGTGGCCAGGAAACATGATATCGGGTTGATTCTGGAAACTTCTGTCCTGGGAACAAGACTGAGGTTTGATTCTGGAACCCTGTGTCCTGGGAATATGACAAAGGTTTGTTGCTGGAAGCCTGTTCCCTGGGTAGATGACTGAGGTTTGATTCTGGACACCTGTGTCCTGGGAAGATGAGTGATGTTTGATTTTTGAAACCTGTGGCCTACGAACATGACTCAGGTTTGATTCTGGAACCATGTGTCCTGGGAATATGACTGAGGTTTGATTCTGGAAACCTTTGGCCTGAGAAAATGACTGAGGTTTCATTGTGGAAACATGTGGCCTGGGATCATGACTGAGGTTTGATGGTGGAACACTCTGGCCTGGCAAAATGACTGAGGCTTGATTCTGGAACCCTGTGGCCCGGGAACATGAGAACGGTTTGATTCTGGAACCCTGTGGCCTTTAACATGACATCGGTGGATTCTGGAACCCTGTGGCCTGGGAACATGAGAACGGTTTGATTCTGGAACCCTGTGGCCTGGGAACATGAGTGAGGATTGATGGTGGAACCCTGTGGCCTGGCAACATGACTGAGGTTTGATACTGGAAGACTGTGGCCAGGAGACATGATATCGGGTTGATTCTGGAAACTTCTGTCCTGGGAACAAGACTGAGGTTTGATTCTGGAACCCTGTGTCCTGGGAATATGACAAAGGTTTGTTGCTGGAAGCCTGTTCCCTGGGTACATGACTGAGGTTTGATTCTGGACACCTGTGTCCTGGGAACATGAGTGATGTTTGATTGTTGAAACCTGTGGCCTGCGAACATGACTCAGGTTTGATTCTGGAACCATGTGTCCTGGGAATATGACTGAGGTTTGATTCTGGAAACCTTTGGCCTGAGAAAATGACTGAGGTTTCATTGTGGAAACATGTGGCCTGGGATCATGACTGAGGTTTGATGGTGGAACACTCTGGCCTGGCAAAATGACTGAGGCTTGATTCTGGAACCCTGTGGCCCGGGAACGTGACTGAGGTTTGATGGCAGAAACCTGTGGCCTGACAACATGACTGACGTTTGATTCTGGATCCCTGTGGCCTGGGAACATGACTGAGGCGTGATTCTGGAAAACTGTGGCCTGGGAACATGACATCTGTTTAGATTGTGGACTACTGTGCCCCGGGAACCTGACTGAGCCTTGGTTCTGGAACCCTGTGGATTGGGAACATGACTGAGGTTTTATTCTAGAACCCTGTAGCCTGGAAACATAACTGAGGATTGATTCTCGAACCCTGTGGCCTGGGAACATGACATCGGTGGATTCTAGAACCCTGTGGCCTGGGAACATGTCTGAGGTTTGATGGTGGAAACCTGTGGCTTGGCAACATGACTAAGGTTTGATTCTGGAAGACTGTGGCCAGGAAGCATGATATCTGGTTGATTCTGGAAACTTGTGTCCTGGGAACATGACTGAGGTTTGTTTCTGGAAGCCTGTGCCCTGGGAACATGACTGAGGTTTGATTCTGGACCCCTGTGTCCTGGGAACATGACTGAGGTTTGATGGTTGAAACCTGTGGCCCGCGAACATGACTCAGGTTTGATTCTGGAACCATGTGTCCTGGGAACATGCCTGAGGTTTGATTTTGGAAACCTTTGGCCTGGGAAAATGACTGAGGTTTCATTGTGGAAACATGTGGCCTGGGATCATGACTGAGGTTTGATGGTGGAACACTCTGGCCTGGCAAAATGACTGAGGCTTGATTCTGGAACCCTGTGGCCCGGGAACATGAGAACGGTTTGATTCTGGAACCCTGTGGCCTTTAACATGACATCGGTGGATTCTGGAACCCTGTGGCCTGGGAACATGAGAACGGTTTGATTCTGGAACCCTGTGGCCTGGGAACATGAGTGAGGATTGATGGTGGAACCCTGTGGCCTGGCAACATGACTGAGGTTTGATACTGGAAGATTGTGGACAGGAAACATGATATCGGGTTGATTCTGGAAACTTCTGTCCTGGGAACAAGACTGAGGTTTGATTCTGGAACCCTGTGTCCTGGGAATATGACAAAGGTTTGTTGCTGGAAGCCTGTTCCCTGGGTACATGACTGAGGTTTGATTCTGGACACCTGTGTCCTGGGAACATGAGTGATGTTTGATTGTTGAAACCTGTGGCCTGCGAACATGACTCAGGTTTGATTCTGGAACCATGTGTCCTGGGAATATGACTGAGGTTTGATTCTGGAAACCTTTGGCCTGAGAAAATGACTGAGGTTTCATTGTGGAAACATGTGGCCTGGGATCATGACTGAGGTTTGATGGTGGAACACTCTGGCCTGGCAAAATGACTGAGGCTTGATTCTGGAACCCTGTGGCCCGGGAACGTGACTGAGGTTTGATGGCAGAAACCTGTGGCCTGGCAACATGACTGACGTTTGATTCTGGATCCCTGTGGCCTGGGAACATGACTGAGGCGTGATTCTGGAAAACTGTGGCCTGGGAACATGACATCTGTTTAGATTGTGGAATACTGTGCCCCGGGAACCTGACTGAGCCTTGGTTCTGAAACCCTGTGGACTGGGAACATGACTGAGGTATAATTCTGGAACCCTGTAGCCTGGGAACATAACTGAGGATTGATTGTGGAACCCTGTGGCCTGGGAACATGATACCGGTGGATTCTGGAACCCTGGGGACTGGGCATGTGACATCTGTTTAGATTGTGGACTACTGTGCCCCGGGAACCTGACTGAGCCTTGGTTCTGGAACCCTGTGGATTGGGAACATGACTGAGGTTTTATTCTAGAACCCTGTAGCCTGGAAACATAACTGAGGATTGATTCTCGAACCCTGTGGCCTGGGAACATGACATCGGTGGATTCTAGAACCCTGTGGCCTGGGAACATGTCTGAGGTTTGATGGTGGAAACCTGTGGCTTGGCAACATGACTAAGGTTTGATTCTGGAAGACTGTGGCCAGGAAGCATGATATCTGGTTGATTCTGGAAACTTGTGTCCTGGGAACATGACTGAGGTTTGTTTCTGGAAGCCTGTGCCCTGGGAACATGACTGAGGTTTGATTCTGGACCCCTGTGTCCTGGGAACATGACTGAGGTTTGATGGTTGAAACCTGTGGCCCGCGAACATGACTCAGGTTTGATTCTGGAACCATGTGTCCTGGGAACATGACTGAGGTTTGATTTTGGAAACCTTTGGCCTGGGAAAATGACTGAGGTTTCATTGTGGAAACATGTGGCCTGGGATCATGACTGAGGTTTGATGGTGGAACACTCTGGCCTGGCAAAATGACTGAGGCTTGATTCTGGAACCCTGTGGCCCGGGAACATGAGAACGGTTTGATTCTGGAACCCTGTGGCCTTTAACATGACATCGGTGGATTCTGGAACCCTGTGGCCTGGGAACATGAGAACGGTTTGATTCTGGAACCCTGTGGCCTGGGAACATGAGTGAAGATTGATGGTGGAACGCTGTGGCCTGGCAACATGACTGAGGTTTGATACTGGAAGACTGTGGCCAGGAAACATGATATCGGGTTGATTCTGGAAACTTCTGTCCTGGGAACAAGACTGAGGTTTGATTCTGGAACCCTGTGTCCTGGGAATATGACAAAGGTTTGTTGCTGGAAGCCTGTTCCCTGGGTACATGACTGAGGTTTGATTCTGGACACCTGTGTCCTGGGAAGATGAGTGATGTTTGATTTTTGAAACCTGTGGCCTACGAACATGACTCAGGTTTGATTCTGGAACCATGTGTCCTGGGAATATGACTGAGGTTTGATTCTGGAAACCTTTGGCCTGAGAAAATGACTGAGGTTTCATTGTGGAAACATGTGGCCTGGGATCATGACTGAGGTTTGATGGTGGAACACTCTGGCCTGGCAAAATGACTGAGGCTTGATTCTGGAACCCTGTGGCCCGGGAACGTGACTGAGGTTTGATGGCAGAAACCTGTGGCCTGGCAACATGACTGACGTTTGATTCTGGATCCCTGTGGCCTGGGAACATGACTGAGGCGTGATTCTGGAAAACTGTGGCCTGGGAACATGACATCTGTTTAGATTGTGGAATACTGTGCCCCGGGAACCTGACTGAGCCTTGGTTCTGAAACCCTGTGGACTGGGAACATGACTGAGGTTTTATTCTGGAACCCTGTAGCCTGGGAACATAACTGAGGATTGATTCTGGAACCCTGTGGCCTGGGAACATGATACCGGTGGATTCTGGAACCCTGGGGACTGGGCATGTGACATCTGTTTAGATTGTGGACTACTGTGCCCCGGGAACCTGACTGAGCCTTGGTTCTGGAACCCTGTGGATTGGGAACATGACTGAGGTTTTATTCTAGAACCCTGTAGCCTGGAAACATAACTGAGGATTGATTCTCGAACCCTGTGGCCTGGGAACATGACATCGGTGGATTCTAGAACCCTGTGGCCTGGGAACATGTCTGAGGTTTGATGGTGGAAACCTGTGGCTTGGCAACATGACTAAGGTTTGATTCTGGAAGACTGTGGCCAGGAAGCATGATATCTGGTTGATTCTGGAAACTTGTGTCCTGGGAACATGACTGAGGTGTGTTTCTGGAAGCCTGTGCCCTGGGAACATGACTGAGGTTTGATTCTGGACACCTGTGTCCTGGGAACATGACTGAGGTTTGATGGTTGAAACCTGTGGCCCGCGAACATGACTCAGGTTTGATTCTGGAACCATGTGTCCTGGGAACATGACTGAGGTTTGATTTTGGAAACCTTTGGCCTGGGAAAATGACTGAGGTTTCATTGTGGAAACATGTGGCCTGGGATCATGACTGAGGTTTGATGGTGGAACACTCTGGCCTGGCAAAATGACTGAGGTTTGATTCTGGAACCCTGTGGCCCGGGAACATGAGAACGGTTTGATTCTGGAACCCTGTGGCCTTTAACATGACATCGGTGGATTCTGGAACCCTGTGGCCTGGGAACATGAGAACGGTTTGATTCTGGAACCCTGTGGCCTGGGAACATGAGTGAGGATTGATGGTGGAACCCTGTGGCCTGGCAACATGACTGAGGTTTGATACTGGAAGACTGTGGCCAGGAAACATGATATCGGGTTGATTCTGGAAACTTCTGTCCTGGGAACAAGACTGAGGTTTGATTCTGGAACCCTGTGTCCTGGGAATATGACAAAGGTTTGTTGCTGGAAGCCTGTTCCCTGGGTACATGACTGAGGCTTGATTCTGGACACCTGTGTCCTGTGAAGATGAGTGATGTTTGATTGTTGAAACCTGTGGCCTGCGAACATGACTCAGGTTTGATTCTGGAACCATGTGTCCTGGGAATATGACTGAGGTTTGATTCTGGAAACCTTTGGCCTGAGAAAATGAATGAGGTTTCATTGTGGAAACATGTGGCCTGGGATCATGACTGAGGTTTGATGGTGGAACACTCTGGCCTGGCAAAATGACTGAGGCTTGATTCTGGAACCCTCTGGCCCGGGAACATGAGAACGGTTTGATTCTGGAACCCTGTGGCCTTTAACATGACATCGGTGGATTCTGGAACCCTGTGGCCTGGGAACATGAGAACGGTTTGATTCTGGAACCCTGTGGCCTGGGAACATGAGTGAGGATTGATGGTGGAACCCTGTGGCCTGGCAACATGACTGAGGTTTGATACTGGAAGACTGTGGCCAGGAAACATGATATCGGGTTGATTCTGGAAACTTCTGTCCTGGGAACAAGACTGAGGTTTGATTCTGGAACCCTGTGTCCTGGGAATATGACAAAGGTTTGTTGCTTGAAGCCTGTTCCCTGGGTACATGACTGAGGCTTGATTCTGGACACCTGTGTCCTGGGAAGATGAGTGATGTTTGATTGTTGAAACCTGTGGCCTACGAACATGACTCAGGTTTGATTCTGGAACCATGTGTCCTGGGAATATGACTGAGGTTTGATTCTGGAAACCTTTGGCCTGAGAAAATGACTGAGGTTTCATTGTGGAAACATGTGGCCTGGGATCATGACTGAGGTTTGATGGTGGAACACTCTGGCCTGGCAAAATGACTGAGGCTTGATTCTGGAACCCTGTGGCCCGGGAACGTGACTGAGGTTTGATGGCAGAAACCTGTGGCCTGGCAACATGACTGACGTTTGATTCTGGATCCCTGTGGCCTGGGAGCATGACTGAGGCGTGATTCTGGAAAACTGTGGCCTGGGAACATGACATCTGTTTAGATTGTGGAATACTGTGCCCCGGGAACCTGACTGAGCCTTGGTTCTGAAACCCTGTGGACTGGGAACATGACTGAGGTTTTATTCTGGAACCCTGTAGCCTGGGAACATAACTGAGGATTGATTCTGGAACCCTGTGGCCTGGGAACATGATACCGGTGGATTCTGGAACCCTGGGGACTGGGCATGTGACATCTGTTTAGATTGTGGACTACTGTGCCCCGGGAACCTGACTGAGCCTTGGTTCTGGAACCCTGTGGATTGGGAACATGACTGAGGTTTTATTCTAGAACCCTGTAGCCTGGAAACATAACTGAGGATTGATTCTCGAACCCTGTGGCCTGGGAACATGACATCGGTGGATTCTAGAACCCTGTGGCCTGGGAACATGTCTGAGGTTTGATGGTGGAAACCTGTGGCTTGGCAACATGACTAAGGTTTGATTCTGGAAGACTGTGGCCAGGAAGCATGATATCTGGTTGATTCTGGAAACTTGTGTCCTGGGAACATGACTGAGGTGTGTTTCTGGAAGCCTGTGCCCTGGGAACATGACTGAGGTTTGATTCTGGACACCTGTGTCCTGGGAACATGACTGAGGTTTGATGGTTGAAACCTGTGGCCCGCGAACATGACTCAGGTTTGATTCTGGAACCATGTGTCCTGGGAACATGACTGAGGTTTGATTTTGGAAACCTTTGGCCTGGGAAAATGACTGAGGTTTCATTGTGGAAACATGTGGCCTGGGATCATGACTGAGGTTTGATGGTGGAACACTCTGGCCTGGCAAAATGACTGAGGTTTGATTCTGGAACCCTGTGGCCCGGGAACATGAGAACGGTTTGATTCTGGAACCCTGTGGCCTTTAACATGACATCGGTGGATTCTGGAACCCTGTGGCCTGGGAACATGAGAACGGTTTGATTCTGGAACCCTGTGGCCTGGGAACATGAGTGAGGATTGATGGTGGAACCCTGTGGCCTGGCAACATGACTGAGGTTTGATACTGGAAGACTGTGGCCAGGAAACATGATATCGGGTTGATTCTGGAAACTTCTGTCCTGGGAACAAGACTGAGGTTTGATTCTGGAACCCTGTGTCCTGGGAATATGACAAAGGTTTGTTGCTGGAAGCCTGTTCCCTGGGTACATGACTGAGGCTTGATTCTGGACACCTGTGTCCTGTGAAGATGAGTGATGTTTGATTGTTGAAACCTGTGGCCTGCGAACATGACTCAGGTTTGATTCTGGAACCATGTGTCCTGGGAATATGACTGAGGTTTGATTCTGGAAACCTTTGGCCTGAGAAAATGAATGAGGTTTCATTGTGGAAACATGTGGCCTGGGATCATGACTGAGGTTTGATGGTGGAACACTCTGGCCTGGCAAAATGACTGAGGCTTGATTCTGGAACCCTGTGGCCCGGGAACATGAGAACGGTTTGATTCTGGAACCCTGTGGCCTTTAACATGACATCGGTGGATTCTGGAACCCTGTGGCCTGGGAACATGAGAACGGTTTGATTCTGGAACCCTGTGGCCTGGGAACATGAGTGAGGATTGATGGTGGAACCCTGTGGCCTGGCAACATGACTGAGGTTTGATACTGGAAGACTGTGGCCAGGAAACATGATATCGGGTTGATTCTGGAAACTTCTGTCCTGGGAACAAGACTGAGGTTTGATTCTGGAACCCTGTGTCCTGGGAATATGACAAAGGTTTGTTGCTTGAAGCCTGTTCCCTGGGTACATGACTGAGGCTTGATTCTGGACACCTGTGTCCTGGGAAGATGAGTGATGTTTGATTGTTGAAACCTGTGGCCTACGAACATGACTCAGGTTTGATTCTGGAACCATGTGTCCTGGGAATATGACTGAGGTTTGATTCTGGAAACCTTTGGCCTGAGAAAATGACTGAGGTTTCATTGTGGAAACATGTGGCCTGGGATCATGACTGAGGTTTGATGGTGGAACACTCTGGCCTGGCAAAATGACTGAGGCTTGATTCTGGAACCCTGTGGCCCGGGAACGTGACTGAGGTTTGATGGCAGAAACCTGTGGCCTGGCAACATGACTGACGTTTGATTCTGGATCCCTGTGGCCTGGGAGCATGACTGAGGCGTGATTCTGGAAAACTGTGGCCTGGGAACATGACATCTGTTTAGATTGTGGAATACTGTGCCCCGGGAACCTGACTGAGCCTTGGTTCTGAAACCCTGTGGACTGGGAACATGACTGAGGTTTTATTCTGGAACCCTGTAGCCTGGGAACATAACTGAGGATTGATTCTGGAACCCTGTGGCCTGGGAACATGATACCGGTGGATTCTGGAACCCTGGGGACTGGGCATGTGACATCTGTTTAGATTGTGGACTACTGTGCCCCGGGAACCTGACTGAGCCTTGGTTCTGGAACCCTGTGGATTGGGAACATGACTGAGGTTTTATTCTAGAACCCTGTAGCCTGGAAACATAACTGAGGATTGATTCTCGAACCCTGTGGCCTGGGAACATGACATCGGTGGATTCTAGAACCCTGTGGCCTGGGAACATGTCTGAGGTTTGATGGTGGAAACCTGTGGCTTGGCAACATGACTAAGGTTTGATTCTGGAAGACTGTGGCCAGGAAGCATGATATCTGGTTGATTCTGGAAACTTGTGTCCTGGGAACATGACTGAGGTGTGTTTCTGGAAGCCTGTGCCCTGGGAACATGACTGAGGTTTGATTCTGGACACCTGTGTCCTGGGAACATGACTGAGGTTTGATGGTTGAAACCTGTGGCCCGCGAACATGACTCAGGTTTGATTCTGGAACCATGTGTCCTGGGAACATGACTGAGGTTTGATTTTGGAAACCTTTGGCCTGGGAAAATGACTGAGGTTTCATTGTGGAAACATGTGGCCTGGGATCATGACTGAGGTTTGATGGTGGAACACTCTGGCCTGGCAAAATGACTGAGGCTTGATTCTGGAACCCTGTGGCCCGGGAACATGAGAACGGTTTGATTCTGGAACCCTGTGGCCTTTAACATGACATCGGTGGATTCTGGAACCCTGTGGCCTGGGAACATGAGAACGGTTTGATTCTGGAACCCTGTGGCCTGGGAACATGAGTGAGGATTGATGGTGGAACCCTGTGGCCTGGCAACATGACTGAGGTTTGATACTGGAAGACTGTGGCCAGGAAACATGATATCGGGTTGATTCTGGAAACTTCTGTCCTGGGAACAAGACTGAGGTTTGATTCTGGAACCCTGTGTCCTGGGAATATGACAAAGGTTTGTTGCTGGAAGCCTGTTCCCTGGGTACATGACTGAGGCTTGATTCTGGACACCTGTGTCCTGTGAAGATGAGTGATGTTTGATTGTTGAAACCTGTGGCCTGCGAACATGACTCAGGTTTGATTCTGGAACCATGTGTCCTGGGAATATGACTGAGGTTTGATTCTGGAAACCTTTGGCCTGAGAAAATGACTGAGGTTTCATTGTGGAAACATGTGGCCTGGGATCATGACTGAGGTTTGATGGTGGAACACTCTGGCCTGGCAAAATGACTGAGGCTTGATTCTGGAACCCTGTGGCCCGGGAACGTGACTGAGGTTTGATGGCAGAAACCTGTGGCCTGGCAACATGACTGACGTTTGATTCTGGATCCCTGTGGCCTGGGAACATGACTGAGGCGTGACTCTGGAAAACTGTGGCATGGGAACATGACATCTGTTTAGATTGTGGAATACTGTGCCCCGGGAACCTGACTGAGCCTTGGTTCTGAAACCCTGTGGACTGGGAACATGACTGAGGTTTTATTCTGGAACCCTGTAGCCTGGGAACATAACTGAGGATTGATTCTGGAACCCTGTGGCCTGGGAACATGATACCGATGGATTCTGGAACCCTGGGGACTGGGCATGTGACATCTGTTTAGATTGTGGAATACTGTGCCCCGGGAACCTGACTGAGCCTTGGTTCTGGAACCCTGTGGATTGGGAACATGACTGAGGTTTTATTCTAGAACCCTGTAGCCTGGAAACATAACTGAGGATTGATTCTCAAACCCTGTGGCCTGGGAACATGACATCGGTGGATTCTAGAACCCTGTGGCCTGGGAACATGTCTGAGGTTTGATGGTGGAAACCTGTGGCTTGGCAACATGACTAAGGTTTGATTCTGGAAGACTGTGGCCAGGAAGCATGATATCTGGTTGATTCTGGAAATTTGTGTCCTGGGAACATGACTGAGGTGTGTTTCTGGAAGCCTGTGCCCTGGGAACATGACTGAGGTTTGATTCTGGACACCTGTGTCCTGGGAACATGACTGAGGTTTGATGGTTGAAACCTGTGGCCCGCGAACATGACTCAGGTTTGATTCTGGAACCATGTGTCCTGGGAACATGACTGAGGTTTGATTTTGGAAACCTTTGGCCTGGGAAAATGACTGAGGTTTCATTGTGGAAACATGTGGCCTGGGATCATGACTGAGGTTTGATGGTGGAACACTCTGGCCTGGCAAAATGACTGAGGCTTGATTCTGGAACCCTGTGGCCCGGGAACATGAGAACGGTTTGATTCTGGAACCCTGTGGCCTTTAACATGACATCGGTGGATTCTGGAACCCTGTGGCCTGGGAACATGAGAACGGTTTGATTCTGGAACCCTGTGGCCTGGGAACATGAGTGAGGATTGATGGTGGAACCCTGTGGCCTGGCAACATGACTGAGGTTTGATACTGGAAGACTGTGGCCAGGAAAGATGATATCGGGTTGATTCTGGAAACTTCTGTCCTGGGAACAAGACTGAGGTTTGATTCTGGAACCCTGTGTCCTGGGAATATGACAAAGGTTTGTTGCTGGAAGCCTGTTCCCTGGGTACATGACTGAGGCTTGATTCTGGACACATGTGTCCTGTGAAGATGAGTGATGTTTGATTGTTGAAACCTGTGGCCTGCGAACATGACTCAGGTTTGATTCTGGAACCATGTGTCCTGGGAATATGACTGAGGTTTGATTCTGGAAACCTTTGGCCTGAGAAAATGACTGAGGTTTCATTGTGGAAACATGTGGCCTGGGATCATGACTGAGGTTTGATGGTGGAACACTCTGGCCTGGCAAAATGACTGAGGCTTGATTCTGGAACCCTGTGGCCCGGGAACATGAGAACGGTTTGATTCTGGAACCCTGTGGCCTTTAACATGACATCGGTGGATTCTGGAACCCTGTGGCCTGGGAACATGAGAACGGTTTGATTCTGGAACCCTGTGGCCTGGGAACATGAGAACGGTTTGATTCTGGAACCCTGTGGCCTGGGAACATGAGTGAGGATTGATGGTGGAACCCTGTGGCCTGGCAACATGACTGAGGTTTGATACTGGAAGACTGTGGCCAGGAAACATGATATCGGGTTGTTTCTGGAAACTTCTGTCCTGGGAACAAGACTGAGGTTTGATTCTGGAACCCTGTGTCCTGGGAATATGACAAAGGTTTGTTGCTGGAAGCCTGTTCCCTGGGTACATGACTGAGGCTTGATTCTGGACACCTGTGTCCTGGGAAGATGAGTGATGTTTGATTGTTGAAACCTGTGGCCTACGAACATGACTCAGGTTTGATTCTGGAACCATGTGTCCTGGGAATATGACTGAGGTTTGATTCTGGAAACCTTTGGCCTGAGAAAATGACTGAGGTTTCATTGTGGAAACATGTGGCCTGGGATCATGACTGAGGTTTGATGGTGGAACACTCTGGCCTGGCAAAATGACTGAGGCTTGATTCTGGAACCCTGTGGCCCGGGAACGTGACTGAGGTTTGATGGCAGAAACCTGTGGCCTGGCAACATGACTGACGTTTGATTCTGGATCCCTGTGGCCTGGGAACATGACTGAGGCGTGATTCTGGAAAACTGTGGCCTGGGAACATGACATCTGTTTAGATTGTGGAATACTGTGCCCCGGGAACCTGACTGAGCCTTGGTTCTGAAACCCTGTGGACTGGGAACATGACTGAGGTTTTATTCTGGAACCCTGTAGCCTGGGAACATAACTGAGGATTGATTCTGGAACCCTGTGGCCTGGGAACATGATACCGGTGGATTCTGGAACCCTGGCGACTGGGCATGTGACATCTGTTTAGATTGTGGACTACTGTGCCCCGGGAACCTGACTGAGCCTTGGTTCTGGAACCCTGTGGATTGGGAACATGACTGAGGTTTTATTCTAGAACCCTGTAGCCTGGAAACATAACTGAGGATTGATTCTCGAACCCTGTGGCCTGGGAACATGACATCGGTGGATTCTAGAACCCTGTGGCCTGGGAACATGTCTGAGGTTTGATGGTGGAAACCTGTGGCTTGGCAACATGACTAAGGTTTGATTCTGGAAGACTGTGGCCAGGAAGCATGATATCTGGTTGATTCTGGAAACTTGTGTCCTGGGAACATGACTGAGGTGTGTTTCTGGAAGCCTGTGCCCTGGGAACATGACTGAGGTTTGATTCTGGACACCTGTGTCCTGGGAACATGACTGAGGTTTGATGGTTGAAACCTGTGGCCCGCGAACATGACTCAGGTTTGATTCTGGAACCATGTGTCCTGGGAACATGACTGAGGTTTGATTTTGGAAACCTTTGGCCTGGGAAAATGACTGAGGTTTCATTGTGGAAACATGTGGCCTGGGATCATGACTGAGGTTTGATGGTGGAACACTCTGGCCTGGCAAAATGACTGAGGCTTGATTCTGGAACCCTGTGGCCCGGGAACATGAGAACGGTTTGATTCTGGAACCCTGTGGCCTTTAACATGACATCGGTGGATTCTGGAACCCTGTGGCCTGGGAACATGAGAACGGTTTGATTCTGGAACCCTGTGGCCTGGGAACATGAGTGAGGATTGATGGTGGAACCCTGTGGCCTGGCAACATGACTGAGGTTTGATACTGGAAGACTGTGGCCAGGAAACATAATATCGGGTTGATTCTGGAAACTTCTGTCCTGGGAACAAGACTGAGGTTTGATTCTGGAACCCTGTGTCCTGGGAATATGACAAAGGTTTGTTGCTTGAAGCCTGTTCCCTGGGTACATGACTGAGGCTTGATTCTGGACACCTGTGTCCTGGGAAGATGAGTGATGTTTGATTGTTGAAACCTGTGGCCTACGAACATGACTCAGGTTTGATTCTGGAACCATGTGTCCTGGGAATATGACTGAGGTTTGATTCTGGAAACCTTTGGCCTGAGAAAATGACTGAGGTTTCATTGTGGAAACATGTGGCCTGGGATCATGACTGAGGTTTGATGGTGGAACACTCTGGCCTGGCAAAATGACTGAGGCTTGATTCTGGAACCCTGTGGCCCGGGAACGTGACTGAGGTTTGATGGCAGAAACCTGTGGCCTGGCAACATGACTGACGTTTGATTCTGGATCCCTGTGGCCTGGGAGCATGACTGAGGCGTGATTCTGGAAAACTGTGGCCTGGGAACATGACATCTGTTTAGATTGTGGAATACTGTGCCCCGGGAACCTGACTGAGCCTTGGTTCTGAAACCCTGTGGACTGGGAACATGACTGAGGTTTTATTCTGGAACCCTGTAGCCTGGGAACATAACTGAGGATTGATTCTGGAACCCTGTGGCCTGGGAACATGATACCGGTGGATTCTGGAACCCTGGGGACTGGGCATGTGACATCTGTTTAGATTGTGGACTACTGTGCCCCGGGAACCTGACTGAGCCTTGGTTCTGGAACCCTGTGGATTGGGAACATGACTGAGGTTTTATTCTAGAACCCTGTAGCCTGGAAACATAACTGAGGATTGATTCTCGAACCCTGTGGCCTGGGAACATGACATCGGTGGATTCTAGAACCCTGTGGCCTGGGAACATGTCTGAGGTTTGATGGTGGAAACCTGTGGCTTGGCAACATGACTAAGGTTTGATTCTGGAAGACTGTGGCCAGGAAGCATGATATCTGGTTGATTCTGGAAACTTGTGTCCTGGGAACATGACTGAGGTGTGTTTCTGGAAGCCTGTGCCCTGGGAACATGACTGAGGTTTGATTCTGGACACCTGTGTCCTGGGAACATGACTGAGGTTTGATGGTTGAAACCTGTGGCCCGCGAACATGACTCAGGTTTGATTCTGGAACCATGTGTCCTGGGAACATGACTGAGGTTTGATTTTGGAAACCTTTGGCCTGGGAAAATGACTGAGGTTTCATTGTGGAAACATGTGGCCTGGGATCATGACTGAGGTTTGATGGTGGAACACTCTGGCCTGGCAAAATGACTGAGGCTTGATTCTGGAACCCTGTGGCCCGGGAACATGAGAACGGTTTGATTCTGGAACCCTGTGGCCTTTAACATGACATCGGTGGATTCTGGAACCCTGTGGCCTGGGAACATGAGAACGGTTTGATTCTGGAACCCTGTGGCCTGGGAACATGAGTGAGGATTGATGGTGGAACCCTGTGGCCTGGCAACATGACTGAGGTTTGATACTGGAAGACTGTGGCCAGGAAACATGATATCGGGTTGATTCTGGAAACTTCTGTCCTGGGAACAAGACTGAGGTTTGATTCTGGAACCCTGTGTCCTGGGAATATGACAAAGGTTTGTTGCTGGAAGCCTGTTCCCTGGGTACATGACTGAGGCTTGATTCTGGACACCTGTGTCCTGTGAAGATGAGTGATGTTTGATTGTTGAAACCTGTGGCCTGCGAACATGACTCAGGTTTGATTCTGGAACCATGTGTCCTGGGAATATGACTGAGGTTTGATTCTGGAAACCTTTGGCCTGAGAAAATGACTGAGGTTTCATTGTGGAAACATGTGGCCTGGGATCATGACTGAGGTTTGATGGTGGAACACTCTGGCCTGGCAAAATGACTGAGGCTTGATTCTGGAACCCTGTGGCCCGGGAACGTGACTGAGGTTTGATGGCAGAAACCTGTGGCCTGGCAACATGACTGACGTTTGATTCTGGATCCCTGTGGCCTGGGAACATGACTGAGGCGTGACTCTGGAAAACTGTGGCATGGGAACATGACATCTGTTTAGATTGTGGAATACTGTGCCCCGGGAACCTGACTGAGCCTTGGTTCTGAAACCCTGTGGACTGGGAACATGACTGAGGTTTTATTCTGGAACCCTGTAGCCTGGGAACATAACTGAGGATTGATTCTGGAACCCTGTGGCCTGGGAACATGATACCGATGGATTCTGGAACCCTGGGGACTGGGCATGTGACATCTGTTTAGATTGTGGAATACTGTGCCCCGGGAACCTGACTGAGCCTTGGTTCTGGAACCCTGTGGATTGGGAACATGACTGAGGTTTTATTCTAGAACCCTGTAGCCTGGAAACATAACTGAGGATTGATTCTCAAACCCTGTGGCCTGGGAACATGACATCGGTGGATTCTAGAACCCTGTGGCCTGGGAACATGTCTGAGGTTTGATGGTGGAAACCTGTGGCTTGGCAACATGACTAAGGTTTGATTCTGGAAGACTGTGGCCAGGAAGCATGATATCTGGTTGATTCTGGAAATTTGTGTCCTGGGAACATGACTGAGGTGTGTTTCTGGAAGCCTGTGCCCTGGGAACATGACTGAGGTTTGATTCTGGACACCTGTGTCCTGGGAACATGACTGAGGTTTGATGGTTGAAACCTGTGGCCCGCGAACATGACTCAGGTTTGATTCTGGAACCATGTGTCCTGGGAACATGACTGAGGTTTGATTTTGGAAACCTTTGGCCTGGGAAAATGACTGAGGTTTCATTGTGGAAACATGTGGCCTGGGATCATGACTGAGGTTTGATGGTGGAACACTCTGGCCTGGCAAAATGACTGAGGCTTGATTCTGGAACCCTGTGGCCCGGGAACATGAGAACGGTTTGATTCTGGAACCCTGTGGCCTTTAACATGACATCGGTGGATTCTGGAACCCTGTGGCCTGGGAACATGAGAACGGTTTGATTCTGGAACCCTGTGGCCTGGGAACATGAGTGAGGATTGATGGTGGAACCCTGTGGCCTGGCAACATGACTGAGGTTTGATACTGGAAGACTGTGGCCAGGAAACATGATATCGGGTTGATTCTGGAAACTTCTGTCCTGGGAACAAGACTGAGGTTTGATTCTGGAACCCTGTGTCCTGGGAATATGACAAAGGTTTGTTGCTGGAAGCCTGTTCCCTGGGTACATGACTGAGGCTTGATTCTGGACACATGTGTCCTGTGAAGATGAGTGATGTTTGATTGTTGAAACCTGTGGCCTGCGAACATGACTCAGGTTTGATTCTGGAACCATGTGTCCTGGGAATATGACTGAGGTTTGATTCTGGAAACCTTTGGCCTGAGAAAATGACTGAGGTTTCATTGTGGAAACATGTGGCCTGGGATCATGACTGAGGTTTGATGGTGGAACACTCTGGCCTGGCAAAATGACTGAGGCTTGATTCTGGAACCCTGTGGCCCGGGAACATGAGAACGGTTTGATTCTGGAACCCTGTGGCCTTTAACATGACATCGGTGGATTCTGGAACCCTGTGGCCTGGGAACATGAGAACGGTTTGATTCTGGAACCCTGTGGCCTGGGAACATGAGAACGGTTTGATTCTGGAACCCTGTGGCCTGGGAACATGAGTGAGGATTGATGGTGGAACCCTGTGGCCTGGCAACATGACTGAGGTTTGATACTGGAAGACTGTGGCCAGGAAACATGATATCGGGTTGTTTCTGGAAACTTCTGTCCTGGGAACAAGACTGAGGTTTGATTCTGGAACCCTGTGTCCTGGGAATATGACAAAGGTTTGTTGCTGGAAGCCTGTTCCCTGGGTACATGACTGAGGCTTGATTCTGGACACCTGTGTCCTGGGAAGATGAGTGATGTTTGATTGTTGAAACCTGTGGCCTACGAACATGACTCAGGTTTGATTCTGGAACCATGTGTCCTGGGAATATGACTGAGGTTTGATTCTGGAAACCTTTGGCCTGAGAAAATGACTGAGGTTTCATTGTGGAAACATGTGGCCTGGGATCATGACTGAGGTTTGATGGTGGAACACTCTGGCCTGGCAAAATGACTGAGGCTTGATTCTGGAACCCTGTGGCCCGGGAACGTGACTGAGGTTTGATGGCAGAAACCTGTGGCCTGGCAACATGACTGACGTTTGATTCTGGATCCCTGTGGCCTGGGAACATGACTGAGGCGTGATTCTGGAAAACTGTGGCCTGGGAACATGACATCTGTTTAGATTGTGGAATACTGTGCCCCGGGAACCTGACTGAGCCTTGGTTCTGAAACCCTGTGGACTGGGAACATGACTGAGGTTTTATTCTGGAACCCTGTAGCCTGGGAACATAACTGAGGATTGATTCTGGAACCCTGTGGCCTGGGAACATGATACCGGTGGATTCTGGAACCCTGGCGACTGGGCATGTGACATCTGTTTAGATTGTGGACTACTGTGCCCCGGGAACCTGACTGAGCCTTGGTTCTGGAACCCTGTGGATTGGGAACATGACTGAGGTTTTATTCTAGAACCCTGTAGCCTGGAAACATAACTGAGGATTGATTCTCGAACCCTGTGGCCTGGGAACATGACATCGGTGGATTCTAGAACCCTGTGGCCTGGGAACATGTCTGAGGTTTGATGGTGGAAACCTGTGGCTTGGCAACATGACTAAGGTTTGATTCTGGAAGACTGTGGCCAGGAAGCATGATATCTGGTTGATTCTGGAAACTTGTGTCCTGGGAACATGACTGAGGTGTGTTTCTGGAAGCCTGTGCCCTGGGAACATGACTGAGGTTTGATTCTGGACACCTGTGTCCTGGGAACATGACTGAGGTTTGATGGTTGAAACCTGTGGCCCGCGAACATGACTCAGGTTTGATTCTGGAACCATGTGTCCTGGGAACATGACTGAGGTTTGATTTTGGAAACCTTTGGCCTGGGAAAATGACTGAGGTTTCATTGTGGAAACATGTGGCCTGGGATCATGACTGAGGTTTGATGGTGGAACACTCTGGCCTGGCAAAATGACTGAGGCTTGATTCTGGAACCCTGTGGCCCGGGAACATGAGAACGGTTTGATTCTGGAACCCTGTGGCCTTTAACATGACATCGGTGGATTCTGGAACCCTGTGGCCTGGGAACATGAGAACGGTTTGATTCTGGAACCCTGTGGCCTGGGAACATGAGTGAGGATTGATGGTGGAACCCTGTGGCCTGGCAACATGACTGAGGTTTGATACTGGAAGACTGTGGCCAGGAAACATGATATCGGGTTGATTCTGGAAACTTCTGTCCTGGGAACAAGACTGAGGTTTGATTCTGGAACCCTGTGTCCTGGGAATATGACAAAGGTTTGTTGCTGGAAGCCTGTTCCCTGGGTACATGACTGAGGCTTGATTCTGGACACATGTGTCCTGTGAAGATGAGTGATGTTTGATTGTTGAAACCTGTGGCCTGCGAACATGACTCAGGTTTGATTCTGGAACCATGTGTCCTGGGAATATGACTGAGGTTTGATTCTGGAAACCTTTGGCCTGAGAAAATGACTGAGGTTTCATTGTGGAAACATGTGGCCTGGGATCATGACTGAGGTTTGATGGTGGAACACTCTGGCCTGGCAAAATGACTGAGGCTTGATTCTGGAACCCTGTGGCCCGGGAACATGAGAACGGTTTGATTCTGGAACCCTGTGGCCTTTAACATGACATCGGTGGATTCTGGAACCCTGTGGCCTGGGAACATGAGAACGGTTTGATTCTGGAACCCTGTGGCCTGGGAACATGAGAACGGTTTGATTCTGGAACCCTGTGGCCTGGGAACATGAGTGAGGATTGATGGTGGAACCCTGTGGCCTGGCAACATGACTGAGGTTTGATACTGGAAGACTGTGGCCAGGAAACATGATATCGGGTTGTTTCTGGAAACTTCTGTCCTGGGAACAAGACTGAGGTTTGATTCTGGAACCCTGTGTCCTGGGAATATGACAAAGGTTTGTTGCTGGAAGCCTGTTCCCTGGGTACATGACTGAGGCTTGATTCTGGACACCTGTGTCCTGGGAAGATGAGTGATGTTTGATTGTTGAAACCTGTGGCCTACGAACATGACTCAGGTTTGATTCTGGAACCATGTGTCCTGGGAATATGACTGAGGTTTGATTCTGGAAACCTTTGGCCTGAGAAAATGACTGAGGTTTCATTGTGGAAACATGTGGCCTGGGATCATGACTGAGGTTTGATGGTGGAACACTCTGGCCTGGCAAAATGACTGAGGCTTGATTCTGGAACCCTGTGGCCCGGGAACGTGACTGAGGTTTGATGGCAGAAACCTGTGGCCTGGCAACATGACTGACGTTTGATTCTGGATCCCTGTGGCCTGGGAACATGACTGAGGCGTGATTCTGGAAAACTGTGGCCTGGGAACATGACATCTGTTTAGATTGTGGAATACTGTGCCCCGGGAACCTGACTGAGCCTTGGTTCTGAAACCCTGTGGACTGGAAACATGACTGAGGTTTTATTCTGGAACCCTGTAGCCTGGGAACATAACTGAGGATTGATTCTGGAACCCTGTGGCCTGGGAACATGATACCGGTGGATTCTGGAACCCTGGCGACTGGGCATGTGACATCTGTTTAGATTGTGGACTACTGTGCCCCGGGAACCTGACTGAGCCTTGGTTCTGGAACCCTGTGGATTGGGAACATGACTGAGGTTTTATTCTAGAACCCTGTAGCCTGGAAACATAACTGAGGATTGATTCTCGAACCCTGTGGCCTGGGAACATGACATCGGTGGATTCTAGAACCCTGTGGCCTGGGAACATGTCTGAGGTTTGATGGTGGAAACCTGTGGCTTGGCAACATGACTAAGGTTTGATTCTGGAAGACTGTGGCCAGGAAGCATGATATCTGGTTGATTCTGGAAACTTGTGTCCTGGGAACATGACTGAGGTGTGTTTCTGGAAGCCTGTGCCCTGGGAACATGACTGAGGTTTGATTCTGGACACCTGTGTCCTGGGAACATGACTGAGGTTTGATGGTTGAAACCTGTGGCCCGCGAACATGACTCAGGTTTGATTCTGGAACCATGTGTCCTGGGAACATGACTGAGGTTTGATTTTGGAAACCTTTGGCCTGGGAAAATGACTGAGGTTTCATTGTGGAAACATGTGGCCTGGGATCATGACTGAGGTTTGATGGTGGAACACTCTGGCCTGGCAAAATGACTGAGGCTTGATTCTGGAACCCTGTGGCCCGGGAACATGAGAACGGTTTGATTCTGGAACCCTGTGGCCTTTAACATGACATCGGTGGATTCTGGAACCCTGTGGCCTGGGAACATGAGAACGGTTTGATTCTGGAACCCTGTGGCCTGGGAACATGAGTGAGGATTGATGGTGGAACCCTGTGGCCTGGCAACATGACTGAGGTTTGATACTGGAAGACTGTGGCCAGGAAACATAATATCGGGTTGATTCTGGAAACTTCTGTCCTGGGAACAAGACTGAGGTTTGATTCTGGAACCCTGTGTCCTGGGAATATGACAAAGGTTTGTTGCTTGAAGCCTGTTCCCTGGGTACATGACTGAGGCTTGATTCTGGACACCTGTGTCCTGGGAAGATGAGTGATGTTTGATTGTTGAAACCTGTGGCCTACGAACATGACTCAGGTTTGATTCTGGAACCATGTGTCCTGGGAATATGACTGAGGTTTGATTCTGGAAACCTTTGGCCTGAGAAAATGACTGAGGTTTCATTGTGGAAACATGTGGCCTGGGATCATGACTGAGGTTTGATGGTGGAACACTCTGGCCTGGCAAAATGACTGAGGCTTGATTCTGGAACCCTGTGGCCCGGGAACGTGACTGAGGTTTGATGGCAGAAACCTGTGGCCTGGCAACATGACTGACGTTTGATTCTGGATCCCTGTGGCCTGGGAGCATGACTGAGGCGTGATTCTGGAAAACTGTGGCCTGGGAACATGACATCTGTTTAGATTGTGGAATACTGTGCCCCGGGAACCTGACTGAGCCTTGGTTCTGAAACCCTGTGGACTGGGAACATGACTGAGGTTTTATTCTGGAACCCTGTAGCCTGGGAACATAACTGAGGATTGATTCTGGAACCCTGTGGCCTGGGAACATGATACCGGTGGATTCTGGAACCCTGGCGACTGGGCATGTGACATCTGTTTAGATTGTGGACTACTGTGCCCCGGGAACCTGACTGAGCCTTGGTTCTGGAACCCTGTGGATTGGGAACATGACTGAGGTTTTATTCTAGAACCCTGTAGCCTGGAAACATAACTGAGGATTGATTCTCGAACCCTGTGGCCTGGGAACATGACATCGGTGGATTCTAGAACCCTGTGGCCTGGGAACATGTCTGAGGTTTGATGGTGGAAACCTGTGGCTTGGCAACATGACTAAGGTTTGATTCTGGAAGACTGTGGCCAGGAAGCATGATATCTGGTTGATTCTGGAAACTTGTGTCCTGGGAACATGACTGAGGTGTGTTTCTGGAAGCCTGTGCCCTGGGAACATGACTGAGGTTTGATTCTGGACACCTGTGTCCTGGGAACATGACTGAGGTTTGATGGTTGAAACCTGTGGCCCGCGAACATGACTCAGGTTTGATTCTGGAACCATGTGTCCTGGGAACATGACTGAGGTTTGATTTTGGAAACCTTTGGCCTGGGAAAATGACTGAGGTTTCATTGTGGAAACATGTGGCCTGGGATCATGACTGAGGTTTGATGGTGGAACACTCTGGCCTGGCAAAATGACTGAGGCTTGATTCTGGAACCCTGTGGCCCGGGAACATGAGAACGGTTTGATTCTGGAACCCTGTGGCCTTTAACATGACATCGGTGGATTCTGGAACCCTGTGGCCTGGGAACATGAGAACGGTTTGATTCTGGAACCCTGTGGCCTGGGAACATGAGTGAGGATTGATGGTGGAACCCTGTGGCCTGGCAACATGACTGAGGTTTGATACTGGAAGACTGTGGCCAGGAAACATGATATCGGGTTGATTCTGGAAACTTCTGTCCTGGGAACAAGACTGAGGTTTGATTCTGGAACCCTGTGTCCTGGGAATATGACAAAGGTTTGTTGCTGGAAGCCTGTTCCCTGGGTACATGACTGAGGCTTGATTCTGGACACCTGTGTCCTGTGAAGATGAGTGATGTTTGATTGTTGAAACCTGTGGCCTGCGAACATGACTCAGGTTTGATTCTGGAACCATGTGTCCTGGGAATATGACTGAGGTTTGATTCTGGAAACCTTTGGCCTGAGAAAATGACTGAGGTTTCATTGTGGAAACATGTGGCCTGGGATCATGACTGAGGTTTGATGGTGGAACACTCTGGCCTGGCAAAATGACTGAGGCTTGATTCTGGAACCCTGTGGCCCGGGAACGTGACTGAGGTTTGATGGCAGAAACCTGTGGCCTGGCAACATGACTGACGTTTGATTCTGGATCCCTGTGGCCTGGGAACATGACTGAGGCGTGACTCTGGAAAACTGTGGCATGGGAACATGACATCTGTTTAGATTGTGGAATACTGTGCCCCGGGAACCTGACTGAGCCTTGGTTCTGAAACCCTGTGGACTGGGAACATGACTGAGGTTTTATTCTGGAACCCTGTAGCCTGGGAACATAACTGAGGATTGATTCTGGAACCCTGTGGCCTGGGAACATGATACCGATGGATTCTGGAACCCTGGGGACTGGGCATGTGACATCTGTTTAGATTGTGGAATACTGTGCCCCGGGAACCTGACTGAGCCTTGGTTCTGGAACCCTGTGGATTGGGAACATGACTGAGGTTTTATTCTAGAACCCTGTAGCCTGGAAACATAACTGAGGATTGATTCTCAAACCCTGTGGCCTGGGAACATGACATCGGTGGATTCTAGAACCCTGTGGCCTGGGAACATGTCTGAGGTTTGATGGTGGAAACCTGTGGCTTGGCAACATGACTAAGGTTTGATTCTGGAAGACTGTGGCCAGGAAGCATGATATCTGGTTGATTCTGGAAACTTGTGTCCTGGGAACATGACTGAGGTGTGTTTCTGGAAGCCTGTGCCCTGGGAACATGACTGAGGTTTGATTCTGGACACCTGTGTCCTGGGAACATGACTGAGGTTTGATGGTTGAAACCTGTGGCCCGCGAACATGACTCAGGTTTGATTCTGGAACCATGTGTCCTGGGAACATGACTGAGGTTTGATTTTGGAAACCTTTGGCCTGGGAAAATGACTGAGGTTTCATTGTGGAAACATGTGGCCTGGGATCATGACTGAGGTTTGATGGTGGAACACTCTGGCCTGGCAAAATGACTGAGGCTTGATTCTGGAACCCTGTGGCCCGGGAACATGAGAACGGTTTGATTCTGGAACCCTGTGGCCTTTAACATGACATCGGTGGATTCTGGAACCCTGTGGCCTGGGAACATGAGAACGGTTTGATTCTGGAACCCTGTGGCCTGGGAACATGAGTGAGGATTGATGGTGGAACCCTGTGGCCTGGCAACATGACTGAGGTTTGATACTGGAAGACTGTGGCCAGGAAACATGATATCGGGTTGATTCTGGAAACTTCTGTCCTGGGAACAAGACTGAGGTTTGATTCTGGAACCCTGTGTCCTGGGAATATGACAAAGGTTTGTTGCTGGAAGCCTGTTCCCTGGGTACATGACTGAGGCTTGATTCTGGACACATGTGTCCTGTGAAGATGAGTGATGTTTGATTGTTGAAACCTGTGGCCTGCGAACATGACTCAGGTTTGATTCTGGAACCATGTGTCCTGGGAATATGACTGAGGTTTGATTCTGGAAACCTTTGGCCTGAGAAAATGACTGAGGTTTCATTGTGGAAACATGTGGCCTGGGATCATGACTGAGGTTTGATGGTGGAACACTCTGGCCTGGCAAAATGACTGAGGCTTGATTCTGGAACCCTGTGGCCCGGGAACATGAGAACGGTTTGATTCTGGAACCCTGTGGCCTTTAACATGACATCGGTGGATTCTGGAACCCTGTGGCCTGGGAACATGAGAACGGTTTGATTCTGGAACCCTGTGGCCTGGGAACATGAGAACGGTTTGATTCTGGAACCCTGTGGCCTGGGAACATGAGTGAGGATTGATGGTGGAACCCTGTGGCCTGGCAACATGACTGAGGTTTGATACTGGAAGACTGTGGCCAGGAAACATGATATCGGGTTGTTTCTGGAAACTTCTGTCCTGGGAACAAGACTGAGGTTTGATTCTGGAACCCTGTGTCCTGGGAATATGACAAAGGTTTGTTGCTGGAAGCCTGTTCCCTGGGTACATGACTGAGGCTTGATTCTGGACACCTGTGTCCTGGGAAGATGAGTGATGTTTGATTGTTGAAACCTGTGGCCTACGAACATGACTCAGGTTTGATTCTGGAACCATGTGTCCTGGGAATATGACTGAGGTTTGATTCTGGAAACCTTTGGCCTGAGAAAATGACTGAGGTTTCATTGTGGAAACATGTGGCCTGGGATCATGACTGAGGTTTGATGGTGGAACACTCTGGCCTGGCAAAATGACTGAGGCTTGATTCTGGAACCCTGTGGCCCGGGAACGTGACTGAGGTTTGATGGCAGAAACCTGTGGCCTGGCAACATGACTGACGTTTGATTCTGGATCCCTGTGGCCTGGGAACATGACTGAGGCGTGATTCTGGAAAACTGTGGCCTGGGAACATGACATCTGTTTAGATTGTGGAATACTGTGCCCCGGGAACCTGACTGAGCCTTGGTTCTGAAACCCTGTGGACTGGGAACATGACTGAGGTTTTATTCTGGAACCCTGTAGCCTGGGAACATAACTGAGGATTGATTCTGGAACCCTGTGGCCTGGGAACATGATACCGGTGGATTCTGGAACCCTGGCGACTGGGCATGTGACATCTGTTTAGATTGTGGACTACTGTGCCCCGGGAACCTGACTGAGCCTTGGTTCTGGAACCCTGTGGATTGGGAACATGACTGAGGTTTTATTCTAGAACCCTGTAGCCTGGAAACATAACTGAGGATTGATTCTCGAACCCTGTGGCCTGGGAACATGACATCGGTGGATTCTAGAACCCTGTGGCCTGGGAACATGTCTGAGGTTTGATGGTGGAAACCTGTGGCTTGGCAACATGACTAAGGTTTGATTCTGGAAGACTGTGGCCAGGAAGCATGATATCTGGTTGATTCTGGAAACTTGTGTCCTGGGAACATGACTGAGGTGTGTTTCTGGAAGCCTGTGCCCTGGGAACATGACTGAGGTTTGATTCTGGACACCTGTGTCCTGGGAACATGACTGAGGTTTGATGGTTGAAACCTGTGGCCCGCGAACATGACTCAGGTTTGATTCTGGAACCATGTGTCCTGGGAACATGACTGAGGTTTGATTTTGGAAACCTTTGGCCTGGGAAAATGACTGAGGTTTCATTGTGGAAACATGTGGCCTGGGATCATGACTGAGGTTTGATGGTGGAACACTCTGGCCTGGCAAAATGACTGAGGCTTGATTCTGGAACCCTGTGGCCCGGGAACATGAGAACGGTTTGATTCTGGAACCCTGTGGCCTTTAACATGACATCGGTGGATTCTGGAACCCTGTGGCCTGGGAACATGAGAACGGTTTGATTCTGGAACCCTGTGGCCTGGGAACATGAGTGAGGATTGATGGTGGAACCCTGTGGCCTGGCAACATGACTGAGGTTTGATACTGGAAGACTGTGGCCAGGAAACATGATATCGGGTTGATTCTGGAAACTTCTGTCCTGGGAACAAGACTGAGGTTTGATTCTGGAACCCTGTGTCCTGGGAATATGACAAAGGTTTGTTGCTGGAAGCCTGTTCCCTGGGTACATGACTGAGGCTTGATTCTGGACACCTGTGTCCTGTGAAGATGAGTGATGTTTGATTGTTGAAACCTGTGGCCTGCGAACATGACTCAGGTTTGATTCTGGAACCATGTGTCCTGGGAATATGACTGAGGTTTGATTCTGGAAACCTTTGGCCTGAGAAAATGACTGAGGTTTCATTGTGGAAACATGTGGCCTGGGATCATGACTGAGGTTTGATGGTGGAACACTCTGGCCTGGCAAAATGACTGAGGCTTGATTCTGGAACCCTGTGGCCCGGGAACGTGACTGAGGTTTGATGGCAGAAACCTGTGGCCTGGCAACATGACTGACGTTTGATTCTGGATCCCTGTGGCCTGGGAACATGACTGAGGCGTGACTCTGGAAAACTGTGGCATGGGAACATGACATCTGTTTAGATTGTGGAATACTGTGCCCCGGGAACCTGACTGAGCCTTGGTTCTGAAACCCTGTGGACTGGGAACATGACTGAGGTTTTATTCTGGAACCCTGTAGCCTGGGAACATAACTGAGGATTGATTCTGGAACCCTGTGGCCTGGGAACATGATACCGATGGATTCTGGAACCCTGGGGACTGGGCATGTGACATCTGTTTAGATTGTGGAATACTGTGCCCCGGGAACCTGACTGAGCCTTGGTTCTGGAACCCTGTGGATTGGGAACATGACTGAGGTTTTATTCTAGAACCCTGTAGCCTGGAAACATAACTGAGGATTGATTCTCAAACCCTGTGGCCTGGGAACATGACATCGGTGGATTCTAGAACCCTGTGGCCTGGGAACATGTCTGAGGTTTGATGGTGGAAACCTGTGGCTTGGCAACATGACTAAGGTTTGATTCTGGAAGACTGTGGCCAGGAAGCATGATATCTGGTTGATTCTGGAAACTTGTGTCCTGGGAACATGACTGAGGTGTGTTTCTGGAAGCCTGTGCCCTGGGAACATGACTGAGGTTTGATTCTGGACACCTGTGTCCTGGGAACATGACTGAGGTTTGATGGTTGAAACCTGTGGCCCGCGAACATGACTCAGGTTTGATTCTGGAACCATGTGTCCTGGGAACATGACTGAGGTTTGATTTTGGAAACCTTTGGCCTGGGAAAATGACTGAGGTTTCATTGTGGAAACATGTGGCCTGGGATCATGACTGAGGTTTGATGGTGGAACACTCTGGCCTGGCAAAATGACTGAGGCTTGATTCTGGAACCCTGTGGCCCGGGAACATGAGAACGGTTTGATTCTGGAACCCTGTGGCCTTTAACATGACATCGGTGGATTCTGGAACCCTGTGGCCTGGGAACATGAGAACGGTTTGATTCTGGAACCCTGTGGCCTGGGAACATGAGTGAGGATTGATGGTGGAACCCTGTGGCCTGGCAACATGACTGAGGTTTGATACTGGAAGACTGTGGCCAGGAAACATGATATCGGGTTGATTCTGGAAACTTCTGTCCTGGGAACAAGACTGAGGTTTGATTCTGGAACCCTGTGTCCTGGGAATATGACAAAGGTTTGTTGCTGGAAGCCTGTTCCCTGGGTACATGACTGAGGCTTGATTCTGGACACATGTGTCCTGTGAAGATGAGTGATGTTTGATTGTTGAAACCTGTGGCCTGCGAACATGACTCAGGTTTGATTCTGGAACCATGTGTCCTGGGAATATGACTGAGGTTTGATTCTGGAAACCTTTGGCCTGAGAAAATGACTGAGGTTTCATTGTGGAAACATGTGGCCTGGGATCATGACTGAGGTTTGATGGTGGAACACTCTGGCCTGGCAAAATGACTGAGGCTTGATTCTGGAACCCTGTGGCCCGGGAACATGAGAACGGTTTGATTCTGGAACCCTGTGGCCTTTAACATGACATCGGTGGATTCTGGAACCCTGTGGCCTGGGAACATGAGAACGGTTTGATTCTGGAACCCTGTGGCCTGGGAACATGAGAACGGTTTGATTCTGGAACCCTGTGGCCTGGGAACATGAGTGAGGATTGATGGTGGAACCCTGTGGCCTGGCAACATGACTGAGGTTTGATACTGGAAGACTGTGGCCAGGAAACATGATATCGGGTTGTTTCTGGAAACTTCTGTCCTGGGAACAAGACTGAGGTTTGATTCTGGAACCCTGTGTCCTGGGAATATGACAAAGGTTTGTTGCTGGAAGCCTGTTCCCTGGGTACATGACTGAGGCTTGATTCTGGACACCTGTGTCCTGGGAAGATGAGTGATGTTTGATTGTTGAAACCTGTGGCCTACGAACATGACTCAGGTTTGATTCTGGAACCATGTGTCCTGGGAATATGACTGAGGTTTGATTCTGGAAACCTTTGGCCTGAGAAAATGACTGAGGTTTCATTGTGGAAACATGTGGCCTGGGATCATGACTGAGGTTTGATGGTGGAACACTCTGGCCTGGCAAAATGACTGAGGCTTGATTCTGGAACCCTGTGGCCCGGGAACGTGACTGAGGTTTGATGGCAGAAACCTGTGGCCTGGCAACATGACTGACGTTTGATTCTGGATCCCTGTGGCCTGGGAACATGACTGAGGCGTGATTCTGGAAAACTGTGGCCTGGGAACATGACATCTGTTTAGATTGTGGAATACTGTGCCCCGGGAACCTGACTGAGCCTTGGTTCTGAAACCCTGTGGACTGGGAACATGACTGAGGTTTTATTCTGGAACCCTGTAGCCTGGGAACATAACTGAGGATTGATTCTGGAACCCTGTGGCCTGGGAACATGATACCGGTGGATTCTGGAACCCTGGCGACTGGGCATGTGACATCTGTTTAGATTGTGGACTACTGTGCCCCGGGAACCTGACTGAGCCTTGGTTCTGGAACCCTGTGGATTGGGAACATGACTGAGGTTTTATTCTAGAACCCTGTAGCCTGGAAACATAACTGAGGATTGATTCTCGAACCCTGTGGCCTGGGAACATGACATCGGTGGATTCTAGAACCCTGTGGCCTGGGAACATGTCTGAGGTTTGATGGTGGAAACCTGTGGCTTGGCAACATGACTAAGGTTTGATTCTGGAAGACTGTGGCCAGGAAGCATGATATCTGGTTGATTCTGGAAACTTGTGTCCTGGGAACATGACTGAGGTGTGTTTCTGGAAGCCTGTGCCCTGGGAACATGACTGAGGTTTGATTCTGGACACCTGTGTCCTGGGAACATGACTGAGGTTTGATGGTTGAAACCTGTGGCCCGCGAACATGACTCAGGTTTGATTCTGGAACCATGTGTCCTGGGAACATGACTGAGGTTTGATTTTGGAAACCTTTGGCCTGGGAAAATGACTGAGGTTTCATTGTGGAAACATGTGGCCTGGGATCATGACTGAGGTTTGATGGTGGAACACTCTGGCCTGGCAAAATGACTGAGGCTTGATTCTGGAACCCTGTGGCCCGGGAACATGAGAACGGTTTGATTCTGGAACCCTGTGGCCTTTAACATGACATCGGTGGATTCTGGAACCCTGTGGCCTGGGAACATGAGAACGGTTTGATTCTGGAACCCTGTGGCCTGGGAACATGAGTGAGGATTGATGGTGGAACCCTGTGGCCTGGCAACATGACTGAGGTTTGATACTGGAAGACTGTGGCCAGGAAACATAATATCGGGTTGATTCTGGAAACTTCTGTCCTGGGAACAAGACTGAGGTTTGATTCTGGAACCCTGTGTCCTGGGAATATGACAAAGGTTTGTTGCTTGAAGCCTGTTCCCTGGGTACATGACTGAGGCTTGATTCTGGACACCTGTGTCCTGGGAAGATGAGTGATGTTTGATTGTTGAAACCTGTGGCCTACGAACATGACTCAGGTTTGATTCTGGAACCATGTGTCCTGGGAATATGACTGAGGTTTGATTCTGGAAACCTTTGGCCTGAGAAAATGACTGAGGTTTCATTGTGGAAACATGTGGCCTGGGATCATGACTGAGGTTTGATGGTGGAACACTCTGGCCTGGCAAAATGACTGAGGCTTGATTCTGGAACCCTGTGGCCCGGGAACGTGACTGAGGTTTGATGGCAGAAACCTGTGGCCTGGCAACATGACTGACGTTTGATTCTGGATCCCTGTGGCCTGGGAGCATGACTGAGGCGTGATTCTGGAAAACTGTGGCCTGGGAACATGACATCTGTTTAGATTGTGGAATACTGTGCCCCGGGAACCTGACTGAGCCTTGGTTCTGAAACCCTGTGGACTGGGAACATGACTGAGGTTTTATTCTGGAACCCTGTAGCCTGGGAACATAACTGAGGATTGATTCTGGAACCCTGTGGCCTGGGAACATGATACCGGTGGATTCTGGAACCCTGGGGACTGGGCATGTGACATCTGTTTAGATTGTGGACTACTGTGCCCCGGGAACCTGACTGAGCCTTGGTTCTGGAACCCTGTGGATTGGGAACATGACTGAGGTTTTATTCTAGAACCCTGTAGCCTGGAAACATAACTGAGGATTGATTCTCGAACCCTGTGGCCTGGGAACATGACATCGGTGGATTCTAGAACCCTGTGGCCTGGGAACATGTCTGAGGTTTGATGGTGGAAACCTGTGGCTTGGCAACATGACTAAGGTTTGATTCTGGAAGACTGTGGCCAGGAAGCATGATATCTGGTTGATTCTGGAAACTTGTGTCCTGGGAACATGACTGAGGTGTGTTTCTGGAAGCCTGTGCCCTGGGAACATGACTGAGGTTTGATTCTGGACACCTGTGTCCTGGGAACATGACTGAGGTTTGATGGTTGAAACCTGTGGCCCGCGAACATGACTCAGGTTTGATTCTGGAACCATGTGTCCTGGGAACATGACTGAGGTTTGATTTTGGAAACCTTTGGCCTGGGAAAATGACTGAGGTTTCATTGTGGAAACATGTGGCCTGGGATCATGACTGAGGTTTGATGGTGGAACACTCTGGCCTGGCAAAATGACTGAGGCTTGATTCTGGAACCCTGTGGCCCGGGAACATGAGAACGGTTTGATTCTGGAACCCTGTGGCCTTTAACATGACATCGGTGGATTCTGGAACCCTGTGGCCTGGGAACATGAGAACGGTTTGATTCTGGAACCCTGTGGCCTGGGAACATGAGTGAGGATTGATGGTGGAACCCTGTGGCCTGGCAACATGACTGAGGTTTGATACTGGAAGACTGTGGCCAGGAAACATGATATCGGGTTGATTCTGGAAACTTCTGTCCTGGGAACAAGACTGAGGTTTGATTCTGGAACCCTGTGTCCTGGGAATATGACAAAGGTTTGTTGCTGGAAGCCTGTTCCCTGGGTACATGACTGAGGCTTGATTCTGGACACCTGTGTCCTGTGAAGATGAGTGATGTTTGATTGTTGAAACCTGTGGCCTGCGAACATGACTCAGGTTTGATTCTGGAACCATGTGTCCTGGGAATATGACTGAGGTTTGATTCTGGAAACCTTTGGCCTGAGAAAATGACTGAGGTTTCATTGTGGAAACATGTGGCCTGGGATCATGACTGAGGTTTGATGGTGGAACACTCTGGCCTGGCAAAATGACTGAGGCTTGATTCTGGAACCCTGTGGCCCGGGAACGTGACTGAGGTTTGATGGCAGAAACCTGTGGCCTGGCAACATGACTGACGTTTGATTCTGGATCCCTGTGGCCTGGGAACATGACTGAGGCGTGACTCTGGAAAACTGTGGCATGGGAACATGACATCTGTTTAGATTGTGGAATACTGTGCCCCGGGAACCTGACTGAGCCTTGGTTCTGAAACCCTGTGGACTGGGAACATGACTGAGGTTTTATTCTGGAACCCTGTAGCCTGGGAACATAACTGAGGATTGATTCTGGAACCCTGTGGCCTGGGAACATGATACCGATGGATTCTGGAACCCTGGGGACTGGGCATGTGACATCTGTTTAGATTGTGGAATACTGTGCCCCGGGAACCTGACTGAGCCTTGGTTCTGGAACCCTGTGGATTGGGAACATGACTGAGGTTTTATTCTAGAACCCTGTAGCCTGGAAACATAACTGAGGATTGATTCTCAAACCCTGTGGCCTGGGAACATGACATCGGTGGATTCTAGAACCCTGTGGCCTGGGAACATGTCTGAGGTTTGATGGTGGAAACCTGTGGCTTGGCAACATGACTAAGGTTTGATTCTGGAAGACTGTGGCCAGGAAGCATGATATCTGGTTGATTCTGGAAATTTGTGTCCTGGGAACATGACTGAGGTGTGTTTCTGGAAGCCTGTGCCCTGGGAACATGACTGAGGTTTGATTCTGGACACCTGTGTCCTGGGAACATGACTGAGGTTTGATGGTTGAAACCTGTGGCCCGCGAACATGACTCAGGTTTGATTCTGGAACCCTGTGTCCTGGGAATATGACAAAGGTTTGTTGCTGGAAGCCTGTTCCCTGGGTACATGACTGAGGCTTGATTCTGGACACCTGTGTCCTGTGAAGATGAGTGATGTTTGATTGTTGAAACCTGTGGCCTGCGAACATGACTCAGGTTTGATTCTGGAACCATGTGTCCTGGGAATATGACTGAGGTTTGATTCTGGAAACCTTTGGCCTGAGAAAATGACTGAGGTTTCATTGTGGAAACATGTGGCCTGGGATCATGACTGAGGTTTGATGGTGGAACACTCTGGCCTGGCAAAATGACTGAGGCTTGATTCTGGAACCCTGTGGCCCGGGAACATGAGAACGGTTTGATTCTGGAACCCTGTGGCCTTTAACATGACATCGGTGGATTCTGGAACCCTGTGGCCTGGGAACATGAGAACGGTTTGATTCTGGAACCCTGTGGCCTGGGAACATGAGAACGGTTTGATTCTGGAACCCTGTGGCCTGGGAACATGAGTGAGGATTGATGGTGGAACCCTGTGGCCTGGCAACATGACTGAGGTTTGATACTGGAAGACTGTGGCCAGGAAACATGATATCGGGTTGTTTCTGGAAACTTCTGTCCTGGGAACAAGACTGAGGTTTGATTCTGGAACCCTGTGTCCTGGGAATATGACAAAGGTTTGTTGCTGGAAGCCTGTTCCCTGGGTACATGACTGAGGCTTGATTCTGGACACCTGTGTCCTGGGAAGATGAGTGATGTTTGATTGTTGAAACCTGTGGCCTGCGAACATGACTCAGGTTTGATTCTGGAACCATGTGTCCTGGGAATATGACTGAGGTTTGATTCTGGAAACCTTTGGCCTGAGAAAATGACTGAGGTTTCATTGTGGAAACATGTGGCCTGGGATCATGACTGAGGTTTGATGGTGGAACACTCTGGCCTGGCAAAATGACTGAGGCTTGATTCTGGAACCCTGTGGCCCGGGAACGTGACTGAGGTTTGATGGCAGAAACCTGTGGCCTGGCAACATGACTGACGTTTGATTCTGGATCCCTGTGGCCTGGGAACATGACTGAGGCGTGATTCTGGAAAACTGTGGCCTGGGAACATGACATCTGTTTAGATTGTGGAATACTGTGCCCCGGGAACCTGACTGAGCCTTGGTTCTGAAACCCTGTGGACTGGGAACATGACTGAGGTTTTATTCTGGAACCCTGTAGCCTGGGAACATAACTGAGGATTGATTCTGGAACCCTGTGGCCTGGGAACATGATACCGGTGGATTCTGGAACCCTGGCGACTGGGCATGTGACATCTGTTTAGATTGTGGACTACTGTGCCCCGGGAACCTGACTGAGCCTTGGTTCTGGAACCCTGTGGATTGGGAACATGACTGAGGTTTTATTCTAGAACCCTGTAGCCTGGAAACATAACTGAGGATTGATTCTCGAACCCTGTGGCCTGGGAACATGACATCGGTGGATTCTAGAACCCTGTGGCCTGGGAACATGTCTGAGGTTTGATGGTGGAAACCTGTGGCTTGGCAACATGACTAAGGTTTGATTCTGGAAGACTGTGGCCAGGAAGCATGATATCTGGTTGATTCTGGAAACTTGTGTCCTGGGAACATGACTGAGGTGTGTTTCTGGAAGCCTGTGCCCTGGGAACATGACTGAGGTTTGATTCTGGACACCTGTGTCCTGGGAACATGACTGAGGTTTGATGGTTGAAACCTGTGGCCCGCGAACATGACTCAGGTTTGATTCTGGAACCATGTGTCCTGGGAACATGACTGAGGTTTGATTTTGGAAACCTTTGGCCTGGGAAAATGACTGAGGTTTCATTGTGGAAACATGTGGCCTGGGATCATGACTGAGGTTTGATGGTGGAACACTCTGGCCTGGCAAAATGACTGAGGCTTGATTCTGGAACCCTGTGGCCCGGGAACATGAGAACGGTTTGATTCTGGAACCCTGTGGCCTTTAACATGACATCGGTGGATTCTGGAACCCTGTGGCCTGGGAACATGAGAACGGTTTGATTCTGGAACCCTGTGGCCTGGGAACATGAGTGAGGATTGATGGTGGAACCCTGTGGCCTGGCAACATGACTGAGGTTTGATACTGGAAGACTGTGGCCAGGAAACATGATATCGGGTTGATTCTGGAAACTTCTGTCCTGGGAACAAGACTGAGGTTTGATTCTGGAACCCTGTGTCCTGGGAATATGACAAAGGTTTGTTGCTGGAAGCCTGTTCCCTGGGTACATGACTGAGGCTTGATTCTGGACACCTGTGTCCTGTGAAGATGAGTGATGTTTGATTGTTGAAACCTGTGGCCTGCGAACATGACTCAGGTTTGATTCTGGAACCATGTGTCCTGGGAATATGACTGAGGTTTGATTCTGGAAACCTTTGGCCTGAGAAAATGACTGAGGTTTCATTGTGGAAACATGTGGCCTGGGATCATGACTGAGGTTTGATGGTGGAACACTCTGGCCTGGCAAAATGACTGAGGCTTGATTCTGGAACCCTGTGGCCCGGGAACGTGACTGAGGTTTGATGGCAGAAACCTGTGGCCTGGCAACATGACTGACGTTTGATTCTGGATCCCTGTGGCCTGGGAACATGACTGAGGCGTGACTCTGGAAAACTGTGGCATGGGAACATGACATCTGTTTAGATTGTGGAATACTGTGCCCCGGGAACCTGACTGAGCCTTGGTTCTGAAACCCTGTGGACTGGGAACATGACTGAGGTTTTATTCTGGAACCCTGTAGCCTGGGAACATAACTGAGGATTGATTCTGGAACCCTGTGGCCTGGGAACATGATACCGATGGATTCTGGAACCCTGGGGACTGGGCATGTGACATCTGTTTAGATTGTGGAATACTGTGCCCCGGGAACCTGACTGAGCCTTGGTTCTGGAACCCTGTGGATTGGGAACATGACTGAGGTTTTATTCTAGAACCCTGTAGCCTGGAAACATAACTGAGGATTGATTCTCAAACCCTGTGGCCTGGGAACATGACATCGGTGGATTCTAGAACCCTGTGGCCTGGGAACATGTCTGAGGTTTGATGGTGGAAACCTGTGGCTTGGCAACATGACTAAGGTTTGATTCTGGAAGACTGTGGCCAGGAAGCATGATATCTGGTTGATTCTGGAAACTTGTGTCCTGGGAACATGACTGAGGTGTGTTTCTGGAAGCCTGTGCCCTGGGAACATGACTGAGGTTTGATTCTGGACACCTGTGTCCTGGGAACATGACTGAGGTTTGATGGTTGAAACCTGTGGCCCGCGAACATGACTCAGGTTTGATTCTGGAACCATGTGTCCTGGGAACATGACTGAGGTTTGATTTTGGAAACCTTTGGCCTGGGAAAATGACTGAGGTTTCATTGTGGAAACATGTGGCCTGGGATCATGACTGAGGTTTGATGGTGGAACACTCTGGCCTGGCAAAATGACTGAGGCTTGATTCTGGAACCCTGTGGCCCGGGAACATGAGAACGGTTTGATTCTGGAACCCTGTGGCCTTTAACATGACATCGGTGGATTCTGGAACCCTGTGGCCTGGGAACATGAGAACGGTTTGATTCTGGAACCCTGTGGCCTGGGAACATGAGTGAGGATTGATGGTGGAACCCTGTGGCCTGGCAACATGACTGAGGTTTGATACTGGAAGACTGTGGCCAGGAAACATGATATCGGGTTGATTCTGGAAACTTCTGTCCTGGGAACAAGACTGAGGTTTGATTCTGGAACCCTGTGTCCTGGGAATATGACAAAGGTTTGTTGCTGGAAGCCTGTTCCCTGGGTACATGACTGAGGCTTGATTCTGGACACATGTGTCCTGTGAAGATGAGTGATGTTTGATTGTTGAAACCTGTGGCCTGCGAACATGACTCAGGTTTGATTCTGGAACCATGTGTCCTGGGAATATGACTGAGGTTTGATTCTGGAAACCTTTGGCCTGAGAAAATGACTGAGGTTTCATTGTGGAAACATGTGGCCTGGGATCATGACTGAGGTTTGATGGTGGAACACTCTGGCCTGGCAAAATGACTGAGGCTTGATTCTGGAACCCTGTGGCCCGGGAACATGAGAACGGTTTGATTCTGGAACCCTGTGGCCTTTAACATGACATCGGTGGATTCTGGAACCCTGTGGCCTGGGAACATGAGAACGGTTTGATTCTGGAACCCTGTGGCCTGGGAACATGAGAACGGTTTGATTCTGGAACCCTGTGGCCTGGGAACATGAGTGAGGATTGATGGTGGAACCCTGTGGCCTGGCAACATGACTGAGGTTTGATACTGGAAGACTGTGGCCAGGAAACATGATATCGGGTTGTTTCTGGAAACTTCTGTCCTGGGAACAAGACTGAGGTTTGATTCTGGAACCCTGTGTCCTGGGAATATGACAAAGGTTTGTTGCTGGAAGCCTGTTCCCTGGGTACATGACTGAGGCTTGATTCTGGACACCTGTGTCCTGGGAAGATGAGTGATGTTTGATTGTTGAAACCTGTGGCCTACGAACATGACTCAGGTTTGATTCTGGAACCATGTGTCCTGGGAATATGACTGAGGTTTGATTCTGGAAACCTTTGGCCTGAGAAAATGACTGAGGTTTCATTGTGGAAACATGTGGCCTGGGATCATGACTGAGGTTTGATGGTGGAACACTCTGGCCTGGCAAAATGACTGAGGCTTGATTCTGGAACCCTGTGGCCCGGGAACGTGACTGAGGTTTGATGGCAGAAACCTGTGGCCTGGCAACATGACTGACGTTTGATTCTGGATCCCTGTGGCCTGGGAACATGACTGAGGCGTGATTCTGGAAAACTGTGGCCTGGGAACATGACATCTGTTTAGATTGTGGAATACTGTGCCCCGGGAACCTGACTGAGCCTTGGTTCTGAAACCCTGTGGACTGGGAACATGACTGAGGTTTTATTCTGGAACCCTGTAGCCTGGGAACATAACTGAGGATTGATTCTGGAACCCTGTGGCCTGGGAACATGATACCGGTGGATTCTGGAACCCTGGCGACTGGGCATGTGACATCTGTTTAGATTGTGGACTACTGTGCCCCGGGAACCTGACTGAGCCTTGGTTCTGGAACCCTGTGGATTGGGAACATGACTGAGGTTTTATTCTAGAACCCTGTAGCCTGGAAACATAACTGAGGATTGATTCTCGAACCCTGTGGCCTGGGAACATGACATCGGTGGATTCTAGAACCCTGTGGCCTGGGAACATGTCTGAGGTTTGATGGTGGAAACCTGTGGCTTGGCAACATGACTAAGGTTTGATTCTGGAAGACTGTGGCCAGGAAGCATGATATCTGGTTGATTCTGGAAACTTGTGTCCTGGGAACATGACTGAGGTGTGTTTCTGGAAGCCTGTGCCCTGGGAACATGACTGAGGTTTGATTCTGGACACCTGTGTCCTGGGAACATGACTGAGGTTTGATGGTTGAAACCTGTGGCCCGCGAACATGACTCAGGTTTGATTCTGGAACCATGTGTCCTGGGAACATGACTGAGGTTTGATTTTGGAAACCTTTGGCCTGGGAAAATGACTGAGGTTTCATTGTGGAAACATGTGGCCTGGGATCATGACTGAGGTTTGATGGTGGAACACTCTGGCCTGGCAAAATGACTGAGGCTTGATTCTGGAACCCTGTGGCCCGGGAACATGAGAACGGTTTGATTCTGGAACCCTGTGGCCTTTAACATGACATCGGTGGATTCTGGAACCCTGTGGCCTGGGAACATGAGAACGGTTTGATTCTGGAACCCTGTGGCCTGGGAACATGAGTGAGGATTGATGGTGGAACCCTGTGGCCTGGCAACATGACTGAGGTTTGATACTGGAAGACTGTGGCCAGGAAACATGATATCGGGTTGATTCTGGAAACTTCTGTCCTGGGAACAAGACTGAGGTTTGATTCTGGAACCCTGTGTCCTGGGAATATGACAAAGGTTTGTTGCTGGAAGCCTGTTCCCTGGGTACATGACTGAGGCTTGATTCTGGACACCTGTGTCCTGTGAAGATGAGTGATGTTTGATTGTTGAAACCTGTGGCCTGCGAACATGACTCAGGTTTGATTCTGGAACCATGTGTCCTGGGAATATGACTGAGGTTTGATTCTGGAAACCTTTGGCCTGAGAAAATGACTGAGGTTTCATTGTGGAAACATGTGGCCTGGGATCATGACTGAGGTTTGATGGTGGAACACTCTGGCCTGGCAAAATGACTGAGGCTTGATTCTGGAACCCTGTGGCCCGGGAACGTGACTGAGGTTTGATGGCAGAAACCTGTGGCCTGGCAACATGACTGACGTTTGATTCTGGATCCCTGTGGCCTGGGAACATGACTGAGGCGTGACTCTGGAAAACTGTGGCATGGGAACATGACATCTGTTTAGATTGTGGAATACTGTGCCCCGGGAACCTGACTGAGCCTTGGTTCTGAAACCCTGTGGACTGGGAACATGACTGAGGTTTTATTCTGGAACCCTGTAGCCTGGGAACATAACTGAGGATTGATTCTGGAACCCTGTGGCCTGGGAACATGATACCGATGGATTCTGGAACCCTGGGGACTGGGCATGTGACATCTGTTTAGATTGTGGAATACTGTGCCCCGGGAACCTGACTGAGCCTTGGTTCTGGAACCCTGTGGATTGGGAACATGACTGAGGTTTTATTCTAGAACCCTGTAGCCTGGAAACATAACTGAGGATTGATTCTCAAACCCTGTGGCCTGGGAACATGACATCGGTGGATTCTAGAACCCTGTGGCCTGGGAACATGTCTGAGGTTTGATGGTGGAAACCTGTGGCTTGGCAACATGACTAAGGTTTGATTCTGGAAGACTGTGGCCAGGAAGCATGATATCTGGTTGATTCTGGAAACTTGTGTCCTGGGAACATGACTGAGGTGTGTTTCTGGAAGCCTGTGCCCTGGGAACATGACTGAGGTTTGATTCTGGACACCTGTGTCCTGGGAACATGACTGAGGTTTGATGGTTGAAACCTGTGGCCCGCGAACATGACTCAGGTTTGATTCTGGAACCATGTGTCCTGGGAACATGACTGAGGTTTGATTTTGGAAACCTTTGGCCTGGGAAAATGACTGAGGTTTCATTGTGGAAACATGTGGCCTGGGATCATGACTGAGGTTTGATGGTGGAACACTCTGGCCTGGCAAAATGACTGAGGCTTGATTCTGGAACCCTGTGGCCCGGGAACATGAGAACGGTTTGATTCTGGAACCCTGTGGCCTTTAACATGACATCGGTGGATTCTGGAACCCTGTGGCCTGGGAACATGAGAACGGTTTGATTCTGGAACCCTGTGGCCTGGGAACATGAGTGAGGATTGATGGTGGAACCCTGTGGCCTGGCAACATGACTGAGGTTTGATACTGGAAGACTGTGGCCAGGAAACATGATATCGGGTTGATTCTGGAAACTTCTGTCCTGGGAACAAGACTGAGGTTTGATTCTGGAACCCTGTGTCCTGGGAATATGACAAAGGTTTGTTGCTGGAAGCCTGTTCCCTGGGTACATGACTGAGGCTTGATTCTGGACACATGTGTCCTGTGAAGATGAGTGATGTTTGATTGTTGAAACCTGTGGCCTGCGAACATGACTCAGGTTTGATTCTGGAACCATGTGTCCTGGGAATATGACTGAGGTTTGATTCTGGAAACCTTTGGCCTGAGAAAATGACTGAGGTTTCATTGTGGAAACATGTGGCCTGGGATCATGACTGAGGTTTGATGGTGGAACACTCTGGCCTGGCAAAATGACTGAGGCTTGATTCTGGAACCCTGTGGCCCGGGAACATGAGAACGGTTTGATTCTGGAACCCTGTGGCCTTTAACATGACATCGGTGGATTCTGGAACCCTGTGGCCTGGGAACATGAGAACGGTTTGATTCTGGAACCCTGTGGCCTGGGAACATGAGAACGGTTTGATTCTGGAACCCTGTGGCCTGGGAACATGAGTGAGGATTGATGGTGGAACCCTGTGGCCTGGCAACATGACTGAGGTTTGATACTGGAAGACTGTGGCCAGGAAACATGATATCGGGTTGTTTCTGGAAACTTCTGTCCTGGGAACAAGACTGAGGTTTGATTCTGGAACCCTGTGTCCTGGGAATATGACAAAGGTTTGTTGCTGGAAGCCTGTTCCCTGGGTACATGACTGAGGCTTGATTCTGGACACCTGTGTCCTGGGAAGATGAGTGATGTTTGATTGTTGAAACCTGTGGCCTACGAACATGACTCAGGTTTGATTCTGGAACCATGTGTCCTGGGAATATGACTGAGGTTTGATTCTGGAAACCTTTGGCCTGAGAAAATGACTGAGGTTTCATTGTGGAAACATGTGGCCTGGGATCATGACTGAGGTTTGATGGTGGAACACTCTGGCCTGGCAAAATGACTGAGGCTTGATTCTGGAACCCTGTGGCCCGGGAACGTGACTGAGGTTTGATGGCAGAAACCTGTGGCCTGGCAACATGACTGACGTTTGATTCTGGATCCCTGTGGCCTGGGAACATGACTGAGGCGTGATTCTGGAAAACTGTGGCCTGGGAACATGACATCTGTTTAGATTGTGGAATACTGTGCCCCGGGAACCTGACTGAGCCTTGGTTCTGAAACCCTGTGGACTGGGAACATGACTGAGGTTTTATTCTGGAACCCTGTAGCCTGGGAACATAACTGAGGATTGATTCTGGAACCCTGTGGCCTGGGAACATGATACCGGTGGATTCTGGAACCCTGGCGACTGGGCATGTGACATCTGTTTAGATTGTGGACTACTGTGCCCCGGGAACCTGACTGAGCCTTGGTTCTGGAACCCTGTGGATTGGGAACATGACTGAGGTTTTATTCTAGAACCCTGTAGCCTGGAAACATAACTGAGGATTGATTCTCGAACCCTGTGGCCTGGGAACATGACATCGGTGGATTCTAGAACCCTGTGGCCTGGGAACATGTCTGAGGTTTGATGGTGGAAACCTGTGGCTTGGCAACATGACTAAGGTTTGATTCTGGAAGACTGTGGCCAGGAAGCATGATATCTGGTTGATTCTGGAAACTTGTGTCCTGGGAACATGACTGAGGTGTGTTTCTGGAAGCCTGTGCCCTGGGAACATGACTGAGGTTTGATTCTGGACACCTGTGTCCTGGGAACATGACTGAGGTTTGATGGTTGAAACCTGTGGCCCGCGAACATGACTCAGGTTTGATTCTGGAACCATGTGTCCTGGGAACATGACTGAGGTTTGATTTTGGAAACCTTTGGCCTGGGAAAATGACTGAGGTTTCATTGTGGAAACATGTGGCCTGGGATCATGACTGAGGTTTGATGGTGGAACACTCTGGCCTGGCAAAATGACTGAGGCTTGATTCTGGAACCCTGTGGCCCGGGAACATGAGAACGGTTTGATTCTGGAACCCTGTGGCCTTTAACATGACATCGGTGGATTCTGGAACCCTGTGGCCTGGGAACATGAGAACGGTTTGATTCTGGAACCCTGTGGCCTGGGAACATGAGTGAGGATTGATGGTGGAACCCTGTGGCCTGGCAACATGACTGAGGTTTGATACTGGAAGACTGTGGCCAGGAAACATGATATCGGGTTGATTCTGGAAACTTCTGTCCTGGGAACAAGACTGAGGTTTGATTCTGGAACCCTGTGTCCTGGGAATATGACAAAGGTTTGTTGCTGGAAGCCTGTTCCCTGGGTACATGACTGAGGCTTGATTCTGGACACCTGTGTCCTGTGAAGATGAGTGATGTTTGATTGTTGAAACCTGTGGCCTGCGAACATGACTCAGGTTTGATTCTGGAACCATGTGTCCTGGGAATATGACTGAGGTTTGATTCTGGAAACCTTTGGCCTGAGAAAATGACTGAGGTTTCATTGTGGAAACATGTGGCCTGGGATCATGACTGAGGTTTGATGGTGGAACACTCTGGCCTGGCAAAATGACTGAGGCTTGATTCTGGAACCCTGTGGCCCGGGAACGTGACTGAGGTTTGATGGCAGAAACCTGTGGCCTGGCAACATGACTGACGTTTGATTCTGGATCCCTGTGGCCTGGGAACATGACTGAGGCGTGACTCTGGAAAACTGTGGCATGGGAACATGACATCTGTTTAGATTGTGGAATACTGTGCCCCGGGAACCTGACTGAGCCTTGGTTCTGAAACCCTGTGGACTGGGAACATGACTGAGGTTTTATTCTGGAACCCTGTAGCCTGGGAACATAACTGAGGATTGATTCTGGAACCCTGTGGCCTGGGAACATGATACCGATGGATTCTGGAACCCTGGGGACTGGGCATGTGACATCTGTTTAGATTGTGGAATACTGTGCCCCGGGAACCTGACTGAGCCTTGGTTCTGGAACCCTGTGGATTGGGAACATGACTGAGGTTTTATTCTAGAACCCTGTAGCCTGGAAACATAACTGAGGATTGATTCTCAAACCCTGTGGCCTGGGAACATGACATCGGTGGATTCTAGAACCCTGTGGCCTGGGAACATGTCTGAGGTTTGATGGTGGAAACCTGTGGCTTGGCAACATGACTAAGGTTTGATTCTGGAAGACTGTGGCCAGGAAGCATGATATCTGGTTGATTCTGGAAACTTGTGTCCTGGGAACATGACTGAGGTGTGTTTCTGGAAGCCTGTGCCCTGGGAACATGACTGAGGTTTGATTCTGGACACCTGTGTCCTGGGAACATGACTGAGGTTTGATGGTTGAAACCTGTGGCCCGCGAACATGACTCAGGTTTGATTCTGGAACCATGTGTCCTGGGAACATGACTGAGGTTTGATTTTGGAAACCTTTGGCCTGGGAAAATGACTGAGGTTTCATTGTGGAAACATGTGGCCTGGGATCATGACTGAGGTTTGATGGTGGAACACTCTGCCCTGGCAAAATGACTGAGGCTTGATTCTGGAACCCTGTGGCCCGGGAACATGAGAACGGTTTGATTCTGGAACCCTGTGGCCTTTAACATGACATCGGTGGATTCTGGAACCCTGTGGCCTGGGAACATGAGAACGGTTTGATTCTGGAACCCTGTGGCCTGGGAACATGAGTGAGGATTGATGGTGGAACCCTGTGGCCTGGCAACATGACTGAGGTTTGATACTGGAAGACTGTGGCCAGGAAACATGATATCGGGTTGATTCTGGAAACTTCTGTCCTGGGAACAAGACTGAGGTTTGATTCTGGAACCCTGTGTCCTGGGAATATGACAAAGGTTTGTTGCTGGAAGCCTGTTCCCTGGGTACATGACTGAGGTTTGATTCTGGACACCTGTGTCCTGGGAACATGACTGAGGTTTGATGGTTGAAACCTGTGGCCCGCGAACATGACTCAGGTTTGATTCTGGAACCATGTGTCCTGGGAACATGACTGAGGTTTGATTTTGGAAACCTTTGGCCTGGGAAAATGACTGAGGTTTCATTGTGGAAACATGTGGCCTGGGATCATGACTGAGGTTTGATGGTGGAACACTCTGGCCTGGCAAAATGACTGAGGCTTGATTCTGGAACCCTGTGGCCCGGGAACATGAGAACGGTTTGATTCTGGAACCCTGTGGCCTTTAACATGACATCGGTGGATTCTGGAACCCTGTGGCCTGGGAACATGAGAACGGTTTGATTCTGGAACCCTGTGGCCTGGGAACATGAGTGAAGATTGATGGTGGAACCCTTTGGCCTGGCAACATGACTGAGGTTTGATGGTGGAACACTCTGGCCTGGCAAAATGACTGAGGCTTGATTCTGGAACCCTGTGGCCCGGGAACATGAGAACGGTTTGATTCTGGAACCCTGTGGCCTTTAACATGACATCGGTGGATTCTGGAACCCTGTGGCCTGGGAACATGAGAACGGTTTGATTCTGGAACCCTGTGGCCTGGGAACATGAGTGAGGATTGATGGTGGAACCCTGTGGCCTGGCAACATGACTGAGGTTTGATACTGGAAGACTGTGGCCAGGAAACATGATATCGGGTTCATTCTGGAAACTTCTGTCCTGGGAACAAGACTGAGGTTTGATTCTGGAACCCTGTGTCCTGGGAATATGACAAAGGTTTGTTGCTGGAAGCCTGTTCCCTGGGTACATGACTGAGGCTTGATTCTGGACACCTGTGTCCTGTGAAGATGAGTGATGTTTGATTGTTGAAACCTGTGGCCTGCGAACATGACTCAGGTTTGATTCTGGAACCATGTGTCCTGGGAATATGACTGAGGTTTGATTCTGGAAACCTTTGGCCTGAGAAAATGACTGAGGTTTCATTGTGGAAACATGTGGCCTGGGATCATGACTGAGGTTTGATGGTGGAACACTCTGGCCTGGCAAAATGACTGAGGCTTGATTCTGGAACCCTGTGGCCCGGGAACGTGACTGAGGTTTGATGGCAGAAACCTGTGGCCTGGCAACATGACTGACGTTTGATTCTGGATCCCTGTGGCCTGGGAACATGACTGAGGCGTGACTCTGGAAAACTGTGGCATGGGAACATGACATCTGTTTAGATTGTGGAATACTGTGCCCCGGGAACCTGACTGAGCCTTGGTTCTGAAACCCTGTGGACTGGGAACATGACTGAGGTTTTATTCTGGAACCCTGTAGCCTGGGAACATAACTGAGGATTGATTCTGGAACCCTGTGGCCTGGGAACATGATACCGATGGATTCTGGAACCCTGGGGACTGGGCATGTGACATCTGTTTAGATTGTGGAATACTGTGCCCCGGGAACCTGACTGAGCCTTGGTTCTGGAACCCTGTGGATTGGGAACATGACTGAGGTTTTATTCTAGAACCCTGTAGCCTGGAAACATAACTGAGGATTGATTCTCAAACCCTGTGGCCTGGGAACATGACATCGGTGGATTCTAGAACCCTGTGGCCTGGGAACATGTCTGAGGTTTGATGGTGGAAACCTGTGGCTTGGCAACATGACTAAGGTTTGATTCTGGAAGACTGTGGCCAGGAAGCATGATATCTGGTTGATTCTGGAAACTTGTGTCCTGGGAACATGACTGAGGTGTGTTTCTGGAAGCCTGTGCCCTGGGAACATGACTGAGGTTTGATTCTGGACACCTGTGTCCTGGGAACATGACTGAGGTTTGATGGTTGAAACCTGTGGCCCGCGAACATGACTCAGGTTTGATTCTGGAACCATGTGTCCTGGGAACATGACTGAGGTTTGATTTTGGAAACCTTTGGCCTGGGAAAATGACTGAGGTTTCATTGTGGAAACATGTGGCCTGGGATCATGACTGAGGTTTGATGGTGGAACACTCTGCCCTGGCAAAATGACTGAGGCTTGATTCTGGAACCCTGTGGCCCGGGAACATGAGAACGGTTTGATTCTGGAACCCTGTGGCCTTTAACATGACATCGGTGGATTCTGGAACCCTGTGGCCTGGGAACATGAGAACGGTTTGATTCTGGAACCCTGTGGCCTGGGAACATGAGTGAGGATTGATGGTGGAACCCTGTGGCCTGGCAACATGACTGAGGTTTGATACTGGAAGACTGTGGCCAGGAAACATGATATCGGGTTGATTCTGGAAACTTCTGTCCTGGGAACAAGACTGAGGTTTGATTCTGGAAACCTGTGTCCTGGGAATATGACAAAGGTTTGTTGCTGGAAGCCTGTTCCCTGGGTACATGACTGAGGTTTGATTCTGGACACCTGTGTCCTGGGAACATGACTGAGGTTTGATGGTTGAAACCTGTGGCCCGCGAACATGACTCAGGTTTGATTCTGGAACCATGTGTCCTGGGAACATGACTGAGGTTTGATTTTGGAAACCTTTGGCCTGGGAAAATGACTGAGGTTTCATTGTGGAAACATGTGGCCTGGGATCATGACTGAGGTTTGATGGTGGAACACTCTGGCCTGGCAAAATGACTGAGGCTTGATTCTGGAACCCTGTGGCCCGGGAACATGAGAACGGTTTGATTCTGGAACCCTGTGGCCTGGGAACATGAGTGAAGATTGATGGTGGAACCCTTTGGCCTGGCAACATGACTGAGGTTTGATACTGGAAGACTGTGGCCAGGAAACATGATATCGGGTTGATTCTGGAAACTTCTGTCCTGGGAACAAGACTGAGGTTTGATTCTGGAACCCTGTGTCCTGGGAATATGACAAAGGTTTGTTGCTGGAAGCCTGTTCCCTGGGTACATGACTGAGGTTTGATTCTGGACACCTGTGTCCTGGGAACATGAGTGATGTTTGATTGTTGAAACCTGTGGCCTGCGAACATGACTCAGGTTTGATTCTGGAACCATGTGTCCTGGGAATATGACTGAGGTTTGATTCTGGAAACCTTTGGCCTGAGAAAATGACGGAGGTTTCATTGTGGAAACATGTGGCCTGGGATCATGACTGAGGTTTGATGGTGGAACACTCTGGCCTGGCAAAATGACTGAGGCTTGATTCTGGAACCCTGTGGCCCGGGAACGTGACTGAGGTTTGATGGCAGAAACCTGTGGCCTGGCAACATGACTGACGTTTGATTCTGGATCCCTGTGGCCTGGGAACATGACTGAGGCGTGATTCTGGAAAACTGTGGCCTGGGAACATGACATCTGTTTAGATTGTGGAATACTGTGCCCCGGGAACCTGACTGAGCCTTGGTTCTGAAACCCTGTGGACTGGGAACATGACTGAGGTTTTATTCTGGAACCCTGTAGCCTGGGAACATAACTGAGGATTGATTCTGGAACCCTGTGGCCTGGGAACATGATACCGGTGGATTCTGGAACCCTGGGGACTGGGCATGTGACATCTGTTTAGATTGTGGACTACTGTGCCCCGGGAACCTGACTGAGCCTTGGTTCTTGAACCCTGTGGATTGGGAACATGACTGAGGTTTTATTCTAGAACCCTGTAGCCTGGAAACATAACTGAGGATTGATTCTCGAACCCTGTGGCCTGGGAACATGATATCGGTGGATTCTAGAACCCTGTGGCCTGGGAACATGTCTGAGGTTTGATGGTGGAAACCTGTGGCTTGGCAACATGACTAAGGTTTGATTCTGGAAGACTGTGGCCAGGAAGCATGATATCTGGTTGATTCTGGAAACTTGTGTCCTGGGAACATGACTGAGGTTTGTTTCTGGAAGCCTGTGCCCTGGGAACATGACTGAGGTTTGATTCTGGACCCCTGTGTCCTGGGAACATGACTGAGGTTTGATGGTTGAAACCTGTGGCCCGCGAACATGACTCAGGTTTGATTCTGGAACCATGTGTCCTGGGAACATGACTGAGGTTTGATTTTGGAAACCTTTGGCCTGGGAAAATGACTGAGGTTTCATTGTGGAAACATGTGTCCTGGGTTCATGACTGAGGTTTGATGGTGGAACACTCTGGCCTGGCAAAATGACTGAGGCTTGATTCTGGAACCCTGTGGCCCCGGAACATGAGAACGGTTTGATTCTGGAACCCTGTGGCCTTTAACATGACATCGGTGGATTCTGGAACCCTGTGGCCTGGGAACATGAGAACGGTTTGATTCTGGAACCCTGTGGCCTGGGAACATGAGTGAAGATTGATGGTGGAACGCTGTGGCCTGGCAACATGACTGAGGTTTGATAATGGAAGACTGTGGCCAGGAAACATGATATCGGGTTGATTCTGGAAACTTCTGTCCTGGGAACAAGACTGAGGTTTGATTCTGGAACCCTGTGTCCTGGGAATATGACAAAGGTTTGTTGCTGGAAGCCTGTTCCCTGGGTACATGACTGAGGCTTGATTCTGGACACCTGTGTCCTGGGAAGATGAGTGATGTTTGATTGTTGAAACCTGTGGCCTGCGAACATGACTCAGGTTTGTTTCTGGAACCATGTGTCCTGGGAATATGACTGAGGTTTGATTCTGGAAACCTTTGGCCTGAGAAAATGACTGAGGTTTCATTGTGGAAACATGTGGCCTGGGATCATGACTGAGGTTTGATGGTGGAACACTCTGGCCTGGCAAAATGACTGAGGCTTGATTCTGGAACCCTGTGGCCCGGGAACGTGACTGAGGTTTGATGGCAGAAACCTGTGGCCTGGCAACATGACTGACGTTTGATTCTGGATCCCTGTGGCCTGGGAACATGACTGAGGCGTGATTCTGGAAAACTGTGGCCTGGGAACATGACATCTGTTTAGATTGTGGAATACTGTGCCCCGGGAACCTGACTGAGCCTTGGTTCTGAAACCCTGTGGACTGGGAACATGACTGAGGTTTTATTCTGGAACCCTGTAGCCTGGGAACATAACTGAGGATTGATTCTGGAACCCTGTGGCCTGGGAACATGATACCGGTGGATTCTGGAACCCTGGGGACTGGGCATGTGACATCTGTTTAGATTGTGGAATACTGTGCCCCGGGAACCTGACTGAGCCTTGGTTCTGGAACCCTGTGGATTGGGAACATGACTGAGGTTTTATTCTAGAACCCTGTAGCCGGGAAACATAACTGAGGATTGATTCTCGAACCCTGTGGCCTGGGAACATGACATCGGTGGATTCTAGAACCCTGTGGCCTGGGAACATGTCTGAGGTTTGATGGTGGAAACCTGTGGCTTGGCAACATGACTAAGGTTTGATTCTGGAAGACTGTGGCCAGGAAGCATGATATCTGGTTGATTCTGGAAACTTGTGTCCTGGGAACATGACTGAGGTTTGTTTCTGGAAGCCTGTGCACTGGGAACATGACTGAGGTTTGATTCTGGACCCCTGTGTCCTGGGAACATGACTGAGGTTTGATGGTTGAAATCTGTGGCCCGCGAACATGACTCAGGTTTGATTCTGGAACCATGTGTCCTGGGAACATGCCTGAGGTTTGATTTTGGAAACCTTTGGCCTGGGAAAATGACTGAGGTTTCATTGTGGAAACATGTGGCCTGGGATCATGACTGAGGTTTGATGGTGGAACACTCTGGCCTGGCAAAATGACTGAGGCTTGATTCTGGAACCCTGTGGCCCGGGAACATGAGAACGGTTTGATTCTGGAACCCTGTGGCCTTTAACATGACATTGGTGGATTCTGGAACCCTGTGGCCTGGGAACATGAGAACGGTTTGATTCTGGAACCCTGTGGCCTGGGAACATGAGTGAGGATTGATGGTGGAACCCTGTGGCCTGGCAACATGACTGAGGTTTGATACTGGAAGACTGTGGCCAGGAAACATGATATCGGGTTGATTCTGGAAACTTCTGTCCTGGGAACAAGACTGAGGTTTGATTCTGGAACCCTGTGTCCTGGGAATATGACAAAGGTTTGTTGCTGGAAGCCTGTTCCCTGGGTACATGACTGAGGTTTGATTCTGGACACCTGTGTCCTGGGAACATGAGTGATGTTTGATTGTTGAAACCTGTGGCCTGCGAACATGACTCAGGTTTGATTCTGGAACCATGTGTCCTGGGAATATGACTGAGGTTTGATTCTGGAAACCTTTGGCCTGAGAAAATGACTGAGGTTTCATTGTGGAAACATGTGGCCTGGGATCATGACTGAGGTTTGATGGTGGAACACTCTGGCCTGGCAAAATGACTGAGGCTTGATTCTGGAACCCTGTGGCCCGGGAACGTGACTGAGGTTTGATGGCAGAAACCTGTGGCCTGGCAACATGACTGACGTTTGATTCTGGATCCCTGTGGCCTGGGAACATGACTGAGGCGTGACTCTGGAAAACTGTGGCATGGGAACATGACATCTGTTTAGATTGTGGAATACTGTGCCCCGGGAACCTGACTGAGCCTTGGTTCTGAAACCCTGTGGACTGGGAACATGACTGAGGTTTTATTCTGGAACCCTGTAGCCTGGGAACATAACTGAGGATTGATTCTGGAACCCTGTGGCCTGGGAACATGATACCGATGGATTCTGGAACCCTGGGGACTGGGCATGTGACATCTGTTTAGATTGTGGAATACTGTGCCCCGGGAACCTGACTGAGCCTTGGTTCTGGAACCCTGTGGATTGGGAACATGACTGAGGTTTTATTCTAGAACCCTGTAGCCTGGAAACATAACTGAGGATTGATTCTCAAACCCTGTGGCCTGGGAACATGACATCGGTGGATTCTAGAACCCTGTGGCCTGGGAACATGTCTGAGGTTTGATGGTGGAAACCTGTGGCTTGGCAACATGACTAAGGTTTGATTCTGGAAGACTGTGGCCAGGAAGCATGATATCTGGTTGATTCTGGAAACTTGTGTCCTGGGAACATGACTGAGGTGTGTTTCTGGAAGCCTGTGCCCTGGGAACATGACTGAGGTTTGATTCTGGACACCTGTGTCCTGGGAACATGACTGAGGTTTGATGGTTGAAACCTGTGGCCCGCGAACATGACTCAGGTTTGATTCTGGAACCATGTGTCCTGGGAACATGACTGAGGTTTGATTTTGGAAACCTTTGGCCTGGGAAAATGACTGAGGTTTCATTGTGGAAACATGTGGCCTGGGATCATGACTGAGGTTTGATGGTGGAACACTCTGCCCTGGCAAAATGACTGAGGCTTGATTCTGGAACCCTGTGGCCCGGGAACATGAGAACGGTTTGATTCTGGAACCCTGTGGCCTTTAACATGACATCGGTGGATTCTGGAACCCTGTGGCCTGGGAACATGAGAACGGTTTGATTCTGGAACCCTGTGGCCTGGGAACATGAGTGAGGATTGATGGTGGAACCCTGTGGCCTGGCAACATGACTGAGGTTTGATACTGGAAGACTGTGGCCAGGAAACATGATATCGGGTTGATTCTGGAAACTTCTGTCCTGGGAACAAGACTGAGGTTTGATTCTGGAACCCTGTGTCCTGGGAATATGACAAAGGTTTGTTGCTGGAAGCCTGTTCCCTGGGTACATGACTGAGGTTTGATTCTGGACACCTGTGTCCTGGGAACATGACTGAGGTTTGATGGTTGAAACCTGTGGCCCGCGAACATGACTCAGGTTTGATTCTGGAACCATGTGTCCTGGGAACATGACTGAGGTTTGATTTTGGAAACCTTTGGCCTGGGAAAATGACTGAGGTTTCATTGTGGAAACATGTGGCCTGGGATCATGACTGAGGTTTGATGGTGGAACACTCTGGCCTGGCAAAATGACTGAGGCTTGATTCTGGAACCCTGTGGCCCGGGAACATGAGAACGGTTTGATTCTGGAACCCTGTGGCCTTTAACATGACATCGGTGGATTCTGGAACCCTGTGGCCTGGGAACAT